>NC_059144.1:8782500-9407500 GCF_020740605.2 Lemur catta | reverse complement strand
GTGGGGATGTGAACCCAGGTGGGAGACTTGAGCCCACAGTGTCACCACTGAAGCACTACCCTTGGGTAACAGACACTCATGGTGACACTCAGACCTGACAGTCTCCTGTAAGTTGTCAGGGGTACCCAGGAATATTCTTTGTTACTGGTCCAAAATGGTTGATACACTTGCACCATGCCACTGTTCAGGCAGGGACATCTGCAATCTGGTACCAAGTATACCTATATTGGTTTCTTGTTGTCATCCTTGAGTTTTTCCAAAACACTACTACTTAGAGACAGAAGACAAGTATATTTCTTTTTACAGGTGAGGACACTGGGATAGAAGGAAGTCATTTGCCAGTTTCACAGTAATTCACAAACTCTTCCAAGAAAATCTCAGGTGTTACTACTCTCAAACGGCTTAATTTCTAGACCCATTAACATTCTTTTATATGCTGTGGATATGGTTATATTTTATTAACATAGGAACTGGCTTTGCTAATTCAATAATCACAAAAAAATGTTATCCTCAGAAATACAATGCCCAATATGAAATCTAATAGATGTGCTTGAATAAACGTGTAGCTTGCAGCCATTTACAAAAGTATAAGGAACACACTAATCTATTATGAAATATTGCATGAGAAAAATCATGTTAACAGCTATCATTAAAGAAGCAACACAGTATTCTGTTCATTTCATCATAACACACAAGAAATACCCTAAAGTTTGATTAACATTAAGTAGATCTGAGCACAAAGAACATAGAAATAAACTGAAAACCTAAGTACTAACATGTTACCAATTTCATAGTTATTGGCAAATCTGAGATAGAGGTTACTCATTTATTTATCCAGAAAATGGAAAGAATAAAAAAACCAATGAAAGTCTGTTAGCAAATTGATCACCACTTTCAAAAATGTGAAGAAGCTAATGGTAAATGAATTGAACATTTGCTTTGTTAAGCTATGTGCTATGGTACCCAAACATAGTTAACTATTGACATTATTGAGTGCCATCCTATGCTTTGTTCGTTCCATATGGATCACCTGAAGTAACCCTGTGATTAGCCTTATAATAACCGTGTTGTAGAATAGAGAATTTGTCTGGCCTTTGTCCCCTGTTCTGGGAGGTGGCTCCTGAAATCCTTGGACTTTCTCAAGTGATAGGAGTGTCTTGTTATTCATGGTGGGCCCTGATCACATGTGCTAATGGGGAGACTTGTGTTGGGCCCTTGGATAGTCTGTGCTAATGAGATGACTCAGAATTAGGGCTGGCCACCCCAGAAAGACCAACCATGTGATGAGAGGACGGGGCTTCATCCCTCGTTATCAGTGTGACCGGCTGGGAATTGGGCTGAATCACAGGACCAAGATTCAATCAGTCTATGTAATGAAACTCCAGTAAACACTCTGGATAGACAAGCTTGTGTGAGCTTCTCTAGTTGACAATCCTCTGCAATCCTCTGTGTGTTGTTACACATTATGTGTCAGGACAGTGATGCATCCTGATCCCTCAGGGAAAGGATACTAGAAGCTTCAAGTTTGGGACCCTCCCAGACCTTACTCTGTGAGTCTCTTCATTGGGCTGACTCTCATTTGTATCTTTTTTGCTGTAATAAAACTGTAATGTTAAGTATAGTGATTTCCTGAGTTCTGTGAGTCATTCTAGTGAATTACTGAACCTAAGGGGATAGTGAGAACCCTGAACTTGCAGCTGGAATCTCAAGTGAGGGCAGGCTTGTGGAAGACTAAGCACTTAACCCATGATGTCTGGCCTAACTGTAGGTAATGTCAGAAGTCACTGCAACCTGCAACATGTATGTACTATGATCCTCATTTTGTAAATGAGGAAATTTAGGCACAGAGAGAGGTCAAGTTACTTGCCCAAGATTAGACAGTTAGTGGAGAGCCAGAATTTGAATCCAAGTCTGCCGGACTTCAATCCTATGTCCTTAAATATTGGGCTAGCTCTGTACCTCAGTGACTAGACAAATCAAGAGTTTCATTACAAATATGAATTTGCAATGTTGATTTGGAAAGTCTCTGTGTGCACATGCATGCACACACATACACACACACACACAATTTTATGGAAAACCCCCAAATAATGATGCCAGTTTTTTAATTGTACTGATGGATCACTAATCAATGACACTCTACTTTGTAAAGTAACAACAGAGTTTTTCATATAGCATTTAGAATTACTCCTCACCACATACTTCCTATCACACTATATACTAAACACAGGCCAAAAATTGCTAAAAACAGATGTTTAAAACAAAAAGAGAAATACCAACAAATACTATTCTATAACAATGCCAGAACTTCAGCATTTTCCAAATTCATAAGCTTGAAAAACAATGCTAACTTACTTCTTCAGCAGACATGTGGAATCGTAATGCATTCGGCAAGACGCTGCCATATTCCCACCTGAGTGCTCTTATCCGAAGCAACCGGTCATACCTAGGACACTGAGAAGGTATTAGTGGCATAAGAATAACAGGGGTGTCAGAAGTGGTTCTGGCAAGTAGAGACTCAGGACTCAAAAGAACCTAAGTGTCACGTGTGGACTTTACTTGGCTCCTGATGCAAACAGCCAGCTGTGAGAGACAAGGGGGCTGTGAGCACACACTAGAGAGCAGACCTGAAGGTACTGTCCCGTCCTCCAGCCGTGACAGAAACACCAGGGCCCTAGGGGAGAAGGTCCCAAAGGTCCTATTTCTTACAGAAATAAGAAAAATACTAAAAACACTACTGTATTCAGTGGTGAAGCGCCATGATGCTCTAAAATAGTGTGGCATGAACAAATAAGACACAATGAAGAAAACATGGTAAAATAATAAAAGTCATTAAACCTATATGATAGCTCCATGGGGGTTCATTAGAATATTATTCTCCCTACTCCCAACATTTTATAAATGTTGCAATTTTTCATAACAAAAAGTTTTAAAAATGGAAAAAAGAAAAATCTGGAATGATTATAAAGAGAGACAAATCTAAGATTTCCTGCTATCCATATGAAATGGTTAACAGACTGTTCTCTGCTACCACAAGCAAAAACTAAGAAGCTTACAGGTATGCTACAGTGCAGCGTCGATTTCTTAACAAAGAACAGTGTCGAAATTTGATGGTTGGTATCAAATCACTTCGTCCACCTGACTTTGCTTCATTCCTGATAAAAAATATTTAAAGAAGAAAATATGTATATTTCAGAGTAAGTAAAATTTCCAAAGCCACTAACAACTGACTTACATGCTTGTTTTTATCCATTTGTGATTAGCTGTTAACCTAAGTTAGTAACTACCTGCACATGTTAAAAGATAAAGAGCCAAAAGCTAAATAACTTGCCTAAGATCTTGCTATCTAAGATACATTTCATTTAGCCATTTGGTACTTTGCATTTTTGCACACTGATTAATCTCTATTATAATTTCCAAATGACAAACATTGTATTTACTCACTTTTTGGAATTCCCTTATCATGCTGAGAGATGAGACAAACCTAACATTTTAGTTCATGAGATTATGGTCTTCTGTCATGTTGTTATTCTATGTAGTACTTGTCTTTCAGTGGTTCTTTCTTTCTTTCTTTTTATTTTTTTTTTGAGACAGAGTCTCACTCTGTTGCCTGGGCTAGAGTGCCGTGGCATCAGCCTAGCTCACAGCAACCTCAAACTCCTGGGCTCAAGCAATCCTCCTGCCTTAGCCTCCCGAGTAGCTGGGACTACAGGCATGCACCACCATGCCTGGATAATTTTTTCTATATATATTTTTAGTTGTCCAGCTAATTTCTATTTTTAGTAGAGACAGGGTCTCGCTCTTGCTCAGGCTGGTCTCGAACTCCTGAGCTCAAACGATCCTCCCGCCTCAGCCTCCCAGAGTGCTAGGATTATAGGCATGAGCCACCGTGCTCGGCCTTTACAGTGGTACTTTCAAATCCTCATAATAAAGTGAGTTAAAATGAGGTAAAATGGTCTTTCACTCATCTAACAAATATTTGTTGATCTTCAACTAAGTGTATTACTGTACTTCAGTATTACACACAGAGGGAGAAAACTTTGGTTTTACCCTATAAAAAATACGTACCTTTAGATACTTCAGTAAGTATCACATTTTAAAAGCAAATGTACAGAATGAATAAGAATCTATTTTGGAGTTTTAAAAGAAACTAGATGAATATGAAAAGGATTCATTCATGCAGTGCCTGCTCCACACCAGGCACTGTGCCAGGCCCTGATAATACAGGCAAAATACATGTCTGATTCTATCATGTTTTCTAAATCTGTTCTATGCTTTTCTGCCACCCTATGAAAGTCTGACTTATTTGCCACATTGTTTACAATGTGCTCTGTATTATAAGGAAATAGCACAAATAAATACACTCAACAGCTAACAGAGTACTTTATTAAGAGGGCTTTCTAAAAAGATTCACATTTATATATGAGTAATTAAGGAACAGATTTCTTTTCACAAATAATTTTAACTAGAAATGTAACAATAGCCTCCCCAGAAAGAAACTAGGAGGGTAGGGGACAGAATTTTGGATCATGAATTAGCAAATGGTACAAAACAAGGAATATAGGAAAATCATTCCTTTGCTGGACTAAGGCCTGTCAGGTCACCTCTAACACACTTCTTTACTCTGCTCACTTTTTACCTAGTCTGGGTCACCTCTCCAGGCACTGGGATGACCAGCATCCCTCTCTGCTCAGCTCCTCCAGACTACACAGCAGCCAGGATGATCTTTTTTGGTTTGTTTATTTCTTTTTCTCTCCCCTACTTATGTAAGTGGGGACAGGATGATCTTTTAATTCATGAACTGTGCTGCCACCTGCCCCACACTTAGACATGTAAGTTCCAGCCACATTCCTCTTCTTTAAGTATCAGTTTCCTGGGTACCCCACCCTCTTTCATGACTCAGGACCTTTGTATACATGCTTCCTCCGCCTAAAATACTCTTTGCCCACAATTATTGCCTCACTAAAACCCACCTGTCCTTCAGGCCTCACCTGAAATGTCTCTTCCTTTGAGAGAACTTCCCTGATCTCTCAACCTAAGCTAAATCTTCAATTCATTTTTCTCTTTCCTGGCATTCTTGTTGCTTTCCTTCATAGCACACATCCCAGTTTGGTGCATCTGAATTTGGTATCTGTCTTTTGCACTACACTGTAAGGGCCACAGAGACAGGAATCTTGACTGTGTTGTTTACCGCTGTAATACCAGAGCCACTTATCAGCACAAATTTGTTTAGTCCTATTTATTGAATGAACCAATGAACAGCTTGGGGACTTGAGTTTGGGACTTTACATTTGCCTTATATTTACTGCAAACCTGTTGAGGTTCAGTTCCTCATTCCACCTGTAAAGACTTTTCTGTATGTATCCTTAAACACAACAGTTGGAAAATGCTCCTATCACTTTGTGTGCATTACAAATCTTATTGCATGCTCGTGATTTCTACATCCAGATAACCTATTAAAACATTGCAGCTAACCAGACCAAAGAGGAAAGTGCATGTCACAGAGAGAGACTTCTCTCTAGGCTGAGATACGAATATCTCAACTTTGACCCAGTACTTGGTTCCCTTTTGTGTCTTACTCTTCACCAAGTTACAGGAACCTGTGGACTTTGTCCTACAGCCCAGATTCTCCCCTGTGCCAACTACTATGGTCAGCTCTAAATAGTCATAAATCTAGAGCCCTCTCTGGACCTACTACACTGTCACCTTTTCTAGCACTAGTTCTCAGTGAACTCCACTCAGGCTATCAGAAACCACTGCAGCTCCCACTAAGTTTACAAATTGCCCAATCTCCCTTTAACAAACTGTTAATGAAAATAAACAGTGGAAACTATGAATTTCACTTCTTTGGGGTTTTTACTTTTATGTCTTACTTTAGGGTATGTCATTTCTTTTAGGTCTACCTTAACTCCTTTCAACTCATATCAGTCAAACAACAAATATTTGTTAAGAAGTGATCAGCAAAAATCCCTCTAGTCCTGTGCTACTTTGTATAGCTAGAGTATGATCGAGCTCATAGAAAATTTTAAAAAAACCTAATGCAACGTTATCTGATTTCAGCATATTACTTCTTAAATTGTTTTAGAACATTAATCTTATCAAACTTACACATCAGACTGGTTTTGTTCATATAAAGCTTTCATCTCCTCCAGAACTTGTCTGAGTCCATCCTCCTAGAACATACAGATATTGGTACATATTTATTAATTCCCCCCCAATTCTGTGGCAACATTGTACCCATACTATACTGTATTTATCTTTGATTTATATTATCAAAAAGCAATAGTTCTTTCACACCCTTTTAGGGTGGTTACAATAACAACTGTTGGCAGGGATGTGGAGAAATTGGACCCCTCATACATTGGTAGTGGGAATGTAAAATGGTAGATGCCTGTGGAAAAAAACCTGATGTTCCTCAAAAGGTTGAACACAGAATTGATGCAGCAATTTCACTCCTAGGTATATACTCAAGAAAAATGAAAACATACATTATTCAAATACTTGTACATAAATGTTTTTAGCAGTATTATTCATAATAGTTAAAAAGTGGAAACAACCCAAATGTCCATCAACTGATGGATGGATAAACCAAATGTGGTATATCCATTTAATGGAATATCATTCAACCACAAAAAAGGATGACGTACTGATACATGCTACAATATGGATGAACCTTGAAAATACTATGCTGACTGAAAGATGTCAGACACAAAAAGATAACTATTGTATGATTCCACTTATCTGAAATATCTAGCATAGGCAAATCCATAGAGACAGAAAGTAGACTAGATATTACCAGGAGCTGCTTACCAGGAGCTGGGAGCGGGCAAGGGGGAATTATTGCTTAATCATGAGAGTTTCTGTTTGAAGTGATCGAAAGTTTTAGAAATAGGGGTGATGGTCACACAACAATGTGAATGTAATTAATGCCATTGAAGTGTACATTTAAAAATGGTTAATATGGTAAACTTTATACTATGTATATTTTACTACAGTAAAAAAAAATGAGGCTGGATGCGGTGGTTCATGCCTGTAATCTCAGCACATTTGGAGGCTGAGGTGGGAGGATCACTTGAGGCCAGGAGTTCAAGACCTGCCTGGGCAATATAGTGAGAACCTATCTCTAAAAAAAATTAAAAATTAGCTGGGCATGGTGGTGTGTGCTTGTAGCCCCAGGTACTAAGGAGGCTGAGGCAGGATTGCTTTGCCCATGGGCTTGAGGTTGTAGTGAGCTATAATGATGCCACTCTACTCCAGCTTGGGTAACAGAACAAGACCCTGTCTCAGAAAATAAAAAAGAAAAAGGGAAAAAGCACAACAAAAAGGAGTGAACTACTGACAACACATTGAGTAAGGATAATGTCAGATACGTTATACTAAGCAAAAGAAGCCAGACACAAGAGTACATATGGTATGATTCCATCTGGCCCTTTACAGAAGTTTGCCAACCCTTGGCACACTGAATCAAACAATATATAAAAAAGACAAATATAATCTGTCAGAGAAAGCAAATTTGTGGTTGTGTAAGGCTACAGGTGGGAGGTGGCTACAAAGTGGGAAAAGGGAATCCCTGGGGTTACAGAAATCTTGACCGGGGTGGTGGTTATAAAGATACATACATTTGTCAAAATTCAAAAACTTATTAAAATGTATATTTTGTTGCATATAAATTATACCTCAATAAAATTGATGACAAAAAATCAATAGGCCTACAGAAGCAATAAGGCATAACAAAAATATGTAGATAATTTATTACTTACTGAAAAATGGTCTTAAAAGGTTAATACCAAGAAGAAAAGGAATAGTGTTTTGAGTTTGTACTGTAAAAACAGAAAGGAGTTTTTCTACTATCCACTGTGGTGCAAATTTTCTCTGGGAAGACAAAACATTAGAATTCTGAAATTCTTAAATGTTGCACAATAGATCTGCCAACAATCTACTTTTCGCAATTTATTTTTAGGGCCAAAATATATGTATTAGCAAAAATGCTTTGGTATACTACTGGCACAATTACAAAATGAACTATTTAACACTGCTCCAAAGAGATAATTCCTGATGAAAAATGTAAGCATGAATTCTATCTTCCCTTTCATCATCTGGTTAAAAAAAATACCATGGAAAGATCTGCTTTATTAGAATTCAGTTAAATATTCCTTTCATCAGCAAATATTATTTTAAGGAATAGTTTCAGATCTTTGTCTATAGTGGGAATAACATTTATTCTATGCCCCCCACCTTAGGATGTAAGCCCCTGAGAGCCCAAAATAATTTTCTTAAAAATGTACTTTTTAATTAAAAAAAAAAATTACCAGTTCTGCATACAGAAAGGGGGTAATCACTTTTCAATTTGCTGAACACAGCATCTAACCATGTAGGATTCTGGAAGCAATAAGGCAGAACCCCTGCTCTAAACCCACTGGTTATCACGCTCCCCGCCCCCAGGAATGATTCTTAAAAGCCTGTGCTAGTTCTGGGCCTCTCAGATCCACCTTCCACCTTCACCGCTCAGTTGAGTCAGAGAGGCCCACCCTTGCAGGCCGAGTCTGTCAGGCTGCCGAGTCACCTGACTAGCAGGTAGGTTTGTCAGTGTAAGGCACCAGTAAGGCAAACTAAGACCTAGAAAGGAGAGTGATTTTATAACTTCTAAGACCTACTCATGGAGCTACATTTTACAGCTCAGAAACCCCTACATCCGAGCATCTCTACTGAGCTTCACAGTGTTGTCTTCTAACTTTGTAAATGAGGTAACTGTTTTGAAGTTGAAAGAACAACAGATCAGAATCCAGAAAACCTGTGTTCAAGTTGAGCCTCTGCCTCCAATATGCTGTAAATTCAGAGAAGTCCCTTAATTTGACCCATAATTTCTCTTGGCTCAGTCTCCTCATTTGTAAAATAACCTAATTATCAGACTAGGTGCTCTTTAATGTTTAAAACAAAACTCATCACCTTCCCGAATACACTCTTCCTCTTCCTGAAGTCTGATGTTGTTTACTCAGTTACCTGAGAATCCTTCCAGGACCCTGATCCTCCCTCTCATGCATTACCCACCCATCTCTTGTCTGAAAAGTCACAAGTCTTGTTTGTCACGTGTCTCTAAAACACAGACACTGATCTCAGTGCCACGAATCTGACGAAGTTTGGGCCACACACATCTCTCACTTGGTCTATCAACCACCCACTAGCCATATTCCATCCCCGTTTTCTTCTCTTCAATCCATTCCCCATATTGCTGCCATAGTTATCCTTAAAACACAAAAATTACCCTATCACTCCCCTCACCCCGTGTAAGCTTCCAGAATGCCTTACAAGTGAATATCAAACTCTTCTGAGCTGCGGGCCACCTTCATAGCATCCCCACACATCCTGTCGATCACCCTTTCCATGTGTCTTTGTGCTGTGGCATCTTTTGGCTGGGATGCTTCACTCTCTTCTCAGAGTAGTGACTTCATCTCTGAAGATGATAAGGCTCAAAGATACCCTTCTTGGCCTCAGCTCACACTGGTGTTTCCCCTTTGTGTGTACATGTCTTTGGTATCATTTATCACACTGCACTCTATTACCTGTCTTCATGCCCCTCTCCCAACAGAATGTGTTCTGGCATCCAAACAGTGGCTGCTCTATAATAGGAGTAGTGAAATGCAGAATTTAGAGTGCAGGCTCTGGAGCTAGAGTGCCAGGGTTCAAATCCTAGCTTTACTTCTTACCGGCTGTGTCATCTTAGGCAAGATACTTAAATTTCCCCAAGCCTATATGTATATAGCTGGAAAAAATGGGAAACAATGGTTTAAAACTCAAAGGGTTATTATAAAGACAAGAGATAATGTAGGTCAATTGCTAAGCACCCTGTCTAGGGTAGCAGTAATAGAAAAGTAAGAATAATTATAATAGTAATAGTAGCAGCAGCAACAGCAGTAGAAATAATATTAACAGCTAACACTGACTCAGCCCTTACTGTACGTCATTGTTCAGAGACCCTTACAAACACCCACTTAGCCCTCACCACTCCATGAGGTGGGTACTATTATCATCCTCCTCCTCCCCCATTTTTGCATATGTGAAAACTAAGAACACAGAAAGCTTGAGTAACTGCCTCAAAGTCCCAGTACGGAGCCAGAATCCCAATCTGCTTCCAGAGGCCTGGCTTTTAATCACCACACATCGCTGCCTGAGTGAACAATAAATGCTAATATCAGGCAACCAATAAATGGTTAAACAAAGAAACAAGACTATATACACAGGAAATTCACCAAATCGCTAGGTGATACAAGCATGAATGCTTTTTATTCGCTCCTATATTTTGTTTGCCGCGTTCCAGAATTTTTGTTCTGGACCTCAGAGCTGAGAAAGTGCGAAAGTAAACCCTGCAGGGGAGGCCACCTCTCCCCCAGGCCCGCCCAGGACCCCAGACCCTCCCCTGAAACTCCGCTCCTCAAGCCCTCCCCCCCTCTACTAGCTGTATCCATCTACCGCGCCCCCTCACATTGAAGGCGGGCAGCTGCCCTTCGGGAGCGCGGTGCAGCTCGCGGACCAACTCCATGGCTTTTTCGCAGAACATGGCACAGTCGTCCTGCTCCCGCGGCCTCGCCAACCGCCAGCTCTCACGACGAAACGGTCACGGGGCTCTTAGCCACCGCGCTCCTACGGTTCTCAGACCTGCAGCCGCAGCGGCTCTCCTCCGCCACTGCTCCGCGCTTTGGCGCCAAACAGGCCGAACCAATTGGAACGCGCTGCCGGTATCGCGGCCTACGGCTGCCGAAAAGAGACATTTCCTTCTGCAGCGCAGCCTCAGCACTAGAGGGGCGGGGTGAGAGGGGTGCTTCCCGGGCGAGGTCCCTCCTCGCTGGGCAGAGGGCCCCTAGCGGAGATACTGTTTCGAGTTCGGGGTGGTCGGTTAGGCCACTGCGCTCAGCACAGTGGGGGATAAATGCACGCCCGCAGCTTCCTTTTTCTTCTTTCTGATTCATTTTCGTTCAGGTGCAGAGGGGCACTTGGAGGTTAAGAGGGAAGGCCCAGAGACTTGATGTGCATTGATGTCATGACGCAGCGTTTCGTTTTAGTTTTGCAGTGCAGATTGTTTGCTTGATATTAAAGAGAAACCATCTTTTATTTGGTACCTCCTGTATGGTAGGAACTGCGACATATATTTCATTTAACTCACAACTTATCCCTAAAGGTGATTAAGACCCAGTACTGATAAGGAAACAGAAGTTAGGTAACTTACCCAAGGTCACACAGCTCTAAAGTGATTAGAGCCTGTACTTAGGCTTTCCAACTCCACAGTACCACCCTTTGACTTTAAAACAGTCATTTAAAAATATTTGTAATATCTATCCTAGACTAACATGAATTCACTAGGCATTTTCTTGCCTAAATGATTATGGAAAATTTCCTAACCATATAGAATCAAACATAGGAATCACTAATATAGAAACAATTTGTTTTATTCGGCTATTTTTTAAAAAGCAATGTTAATTTCTAAAAAGCAATATTGGATTCATTCTAGCTACCCCTAGAAACTATGTTGCTCTTTTGCGAGTATAGATACAGTAGACATGTTATCTGAGAAATGTTGAGTGGCATTTCCTTTTCATTTCTACAGTAAGGAATAATTTAGCTGTTGTTTTTTATCAAGTACACAATTTCATATTGGACCACGCTGCAGGATCCTGATTCAAAGACCAGCATCCACAACCCTCTTCAGCCATACACCTCGTTAATTTCAGCCCAGATACAAAGTTCCTTAATGACCCCGAGACTCACTTCCTTACCTGTAAAATGGGGACAATAGCACCACCTCTGAGGAGTTGTGATGATTCATTTTCTGCAAATATTTATGAAGTGCCTACTGTGAGCCAGATATTGCTCTAGAGACACCGGAAGATAAAGCAGCAAAATAGTCATTTCCCTCAGAATCTACATTCCAGTGTAGGAAAACAGCAATACACAGACACAGATACATCGATGACGAATATATTGGTGATAAGGTGATAACTGCTTTATAGAAACCTAAAACCTAATACAGGTTTTTATAAAATAAATTGTTTCTACAGTTCATTTTTCATATGTTCGGACAAAACGAAAAAATTAAATACCTATATATTTGTTTCTAATTAAAAGTTAACTACCTGAAAGCATTTTTTTAAAGTACGGTCCTTGTGGGAAAGTTTAAATCATTTACCCGGAATTGGGATTTCCTATGTTTTTCGTTTCGTTCTATGAACCCTTCTGAGGTTTTCAGTGTGAGGAGAGCCAGAAGCCCCCGCTGGGAGCGGAGCAAGCCGGCTCTGCGCTGCCACTCTGGCTTGCTGGGTGGCCCCTTTGTGGCCTTCCCCGTGTTCTCACCCTTCGGGCCACTCAAGTGGGACGAGAAGCGGCCGCGTGTGCTCACGACACTGAGCACCCTGGCGAAGGCAGCCCCCAAACCCCCAAGACCCCGGGGCCCCGCAGACCCCTGCACGGCCAGACCCACCGCCCAGCCTTGCCCTGCCCTGCCCTGCCCTGCGGCTGCCGCGCAGCGGCGGCTTCTCTTGCCCTCCTCCAAGATGGCTGCCGGCCGGCGCCTGCGGCTTGGGGCTCGCTCCCCGCAGAGCCCGCGGGAGGCGGCCGGGGGCGGGGCCGGGGCGGGAGCCCAGCGCTGATTGGCGTGCGCGGCTAACCGGCCCCCGCGCTGGGTCGTAGCGGGCGCCGCGGCCTGGGGCTGGGATGTAAGGAGCTGCGGGCTCCGTGCTCCCGGCTCCGCGCGGCGGCGGTGGCGGCTGTGAGAGGCGGCGACTGCGGAGCAGGCGGGCGGGCGAAGCCAGCGGGCGCGGTCGGCGGCCGGCCCTGTCGGCTGCGGGATGAGGAAGCGGACCGAGCCCGTCACTTTGGAGCATGAGCGCTGCGCCGCCCCGGACTCGTCCTCCTCCGGCTCGGCCGCAGCGGCGCTGGACGCCGACTGCCGCCTGAAGCGGAACCTGCGCCTGGCGGGCAAGGGGCCGGCCGAGCCGCGCTGCGCAGCCGACGCGGGCATGAAGCGGGCGCTGGGCAGGTGAGACACCGTGCAGGGAGCGGGGCGGGCCCCTCACCTGGCCTGCAGGTGCTATCCGCAGGAAGCCCCCGAGCCTCCACCTCCTCCTCTTGTTAGCCGCCTGCCGGAGCACCCCCCACCTGGCCCCCAGCCCCCGGTATCCTCCTCTGTCTCTTCTCCAGACCTTTTCCTGCCTCTTGGCCCGCAAGTAGCCCCCAGCTCCCGGCCCTTCCCCAGGCACCAGCCCTCAGGAGCGCTCTTCCCTCCGCCTAGTGTCCTGGCCCTCCGCGCCCTCTACTCGCATCCCTGCGCTTTCGCTGGTGGGGGCCCTTTCAGCAAGGGGTTCGGAGAGGCGTCATGACCTCGCGTGGGAGAGTAGGGCAGGGGCGAGGAGTCCTTGGGGAGGTCCCCGCACGCCCGGCGCGTCCGAGGTGGGAGGCTGAGGAGCCGGCACCAGACCCTGGGAGCGCTGGGCCCACTCGGGTCTTCTGCTTCGCTTTGGGCCCCAAACCGACCGTATAAGCGAGAGCCCCTGTGACGGGGTTGGCGCGTGCGGAAGCTTACTAGTACCCTGGTCTCTCCCTTCGGTGAGCTGGTTGTCAGAAGTAGCATCACCACTCAGAACTGCTGGACCTTTGGTGTGCAGTGTTCAAAGGAAAGGAAGGGTGCGCCGCATCCTCGGCTGTCGTGTGCTGTGCAGGTAGCTTGTGGCGCCTGAAATCTATCCGTATGAGTTTGTCTCCTTGGGAATCACTGGTAGATCCCTGAAGTCATTTGGTTACTTGTGTTCTCCCTTTGGGTAGGAGATGAATGCGTTTACCTAAAGCTGATTTCAAAATTGAGATAGGAGCATATTTCACAGGGACAAATTTCTCTCCCTGTCTGCTGCTCTCTTAATTATCTGGCTGTTCAACATATTCATGGCAATTTTGAAGCCTGATATTTCGTGATGTTTGAAGAAGTTAGTATATGTAATGTTCTCAGGTGTTATAACAGAGTCATTTTCATTTTGGGGGAGGGCTCAACTGGAATGCCCTTAATGGCCACCTAAGTGTAAACTATCTATCCAAATAGTCCCTAAAGAAAATACATTCAGCTTTATTGCTTAAAAGATCATGAAATTAATCTATAGGTGCTTCAAAGACAGTGATTCTCAATCCTGCCTTCAGAAGGGCAGGGACGGACCGTTTTGTTTTTGTATGTGCGTAAAATTAGCTAGCAACTGATCAATATCTTTTTGTGAAACTAATCTGTTCTCTTACTCTGAAAAGTTTTATCTGCAGTAAAAACTCATAATTAGCTTTAATGGACTTTCCCCAGGCTTGACATAACACTTAGATAAGTTGGAAAATTTTGCCTTTGAAAAAATCAAATTGTTAGGTGCAATAATTTTTGGGGAAGCAGTGCTGGCCTGGCACCTTCCTTGAAAGATGTACTGTATTAAAATGACCTAATTAATTTTTATTTTTGTGTTGGGGACAGAGTAGTTCCAGTGGTGCCCATATCTTTTGGATAAACAAATGGCTGTTAGGGGAATAAAAAGCAAAACAGAGGGAAGGAAGGCCAAATTTGTGTTACCCATTGGCTTCCGTCCCTCTTGCCTTCCCCAGACATTCTTGTACTCTGTTCTCTCCTTCACTCAGGCTCTGCTGTGCTGTCACCTTCTCAGACCTTCCCAGACCAGCCTGTCCCAGTTTATCTTATCACTTACCTGGCATTATAATTATTGCATGCCTGCTTGTTGACTTGCTTTACTCCTGTTTTCTCCTCAATGAGAATGGAAGCGCCATGAGAACAGAGATGTTCTCTCTCCCTCACGACGGGGTCCTGTCGATAGTGTAGGATTGCAGGGAATAACAAGCAAAACCCCAGAGCTCGGTGGTGGAGCACAGGCCACACCACGGCCACGATGTCACTGGGGTTCTAATTTGGGGTACACTGACTTGTTACAACTGAGTCCCGTTCCCATAATGTAGGGTGAGGAGGTAAGTGCTCTGGACACAGTATAGGACTTTTTAAAATCACAGCGTGCCTATTTTCTGTTTTTTGTTGTTGTTGTTGCTGATGTTTGGTTTTAGGTTTGCTGTTTCGTTTCTGAGGGTGGCGTGGGAGGAGGGAGAGATGTTTTCTCTCCCTCAGTGCCTGAGACATAGTAGGTGGTAGAAAATACTTTTTGAATGAACGTATATCTGTAGAATAAATTTTCAGAAGTGGAATTGCTGGGTCAAGGGGTGTACATTTATAGCTTTGAATGGTAAACCCAAATTACCCTCCAAAGAAGTTGCACTGGTTTGTACTCCCACCACCCGTGTAAGTTGCATACCCTCCCCCCTACTAATACTATATATTACCACTTTTTTTGTATTACCACTTTTGTATGTGTGGTTTTTTTTTTAAGACAGGGTCTTGCTCTGCTGCCCAGGCTTGAGTGCAGTAGTGCCATCATAGCTCGCTATAGCTTGGAACTCCTGGGCTTAAGCAATCCTCCTGCCTCAGCCTCCAGAAGCTAGGATTATAGGCATGCCACCATGCTTGGCTATTTTTCAAGTTTTTTGTGGTGAGGGGGGTCTTGCTATGTTGCCCAGGCTGGTCTTGAACTCCTGGCCTCAAGTGATCCTCCCATCTCAGCCTCCCAAAGTGCTGAGATTACAGGTGTGAGCCACCATGCCTTACCACATATTTTGACCTTTGTGTGATTGATGAAAATGGTATGTGATTTGTAGCTTTAATTTGTATTACTTGTTAGGTGGCATTTTGGTGTATTTTTATAAGGCTATAGTATACTTTTACAGTTACTTACGTCTTTTATGACCCTCCTTTGTTTGGGTCCTCCTGCACATATTTTTAGACTCTTTATTGTGGATATTTTCAAATATACAGAAGTAGAGAAGACATTATAAATGTCGTCGTCTTGTGTATATATCACTTAGTTTCAGCAGTTTTCAATGTTTATCCAATCTTGAATCATCTATCCCTCCTCTCCTCCATTTTTTTGTAGGGTAGGGGACTTGAATATTTTAAAACAAAAAGTTTCATCCATAAATATTTCACAGTGTATCTTGAATAAGGCCTTTTGAAATATATATAACCCTGATGCTATTATCATATCTACCAAAATCAACAATTTATTATCTAAATATTATATCACATGTAGTCCATATGCACATTTCCCAAATGTCTCAAATGTCTTTTTTATAGTTATGTTTGGAAATCCTGTATATTTCTTAAATTTACTTCTAGTTTTACCTTTTTGTTATTGAAAATAGGATCCTTTATTACGTGTTCTTATTAGTTGTATTTAATAATACTGTTAGTATTTGTTGTGGGGTGGTTGTTTTTAAGAGAGACAGAGACAGGGTCTTACTCTATCTCCCAGGCTGAAAAGTGCAGTGGTATGATCATAGTTCACTGCAACCTCAAACTCCTGTGCTCAAGAAATCCTCCTGCCTCAGACTCTGGAGTAGCTGGAGCTACAGGCATGTGCCACCACATCTGGCTAATTTTTTCATTTCTTGTTGAGACGGAGTCTCACTGTGTTTCCCAGACTGGTATCAAACTCCACCCTCAGTTTCCCAAAGTGCTGAGATTACAGGTGTGAGCCACCATGCCCAGCTCTATTTGTAGTAATTTTATAACTCAAAATTTAATTAATCCTATCATTTTTAATAGTTTTTGCAGTTGGTTCTCTTGAGTTTTCTAGGTATACTATTATGTCAGCTGCAAACAATAAGAATTTTGTCTCGTGTTTTCTTATTTTTGTGTCTCTTGTTTCATTCTGTTTTCTGATTGCATTGCATTTCCAGAACAAAGTTACATAATAGGGCCGACACTGGGTACCCTTGTCTAGTTCCTGACTTTGATGAGAATGCTTTTTGCATTTTAGTCATTAAGTGCCATGGTAGTTATTTCATTAAGGGATTTGTTGCTTGTGTTGTTTTTTTAATCAAAAATAGTGGTTGAATTTTTTGAAATGCCATTTTATGTGGAATGATCATAGAGATTTTCTCCTTTGACCTGTTAATATATTGAGTTATAGTAATAGATTTATATTATCGAATTATCATTGTATTCTTGGGATGAACTTGGTATTGTATAGCCATATTCTTTTTATTAATTTTTTATTTAGAAATTTTATATCGTTTGTTAGCATAGTCTATAATTTTCTTTTTTAATGCTATTTTTATCAAGTTGGTTTACTATTTTCTACAGCTTTATAAAAGTTTTCTCTCTCAGATTTAGCCAGTTTAAATACTTCTGAAATTATTTGTTTCTTTAAAATTTGGTAGAATTCCCCTGTAAAACTGTCTAAGCCTGGTGCTTTTTTAAAATATAGCACTCTGATAACTATTACAGTTTCTTCTAAGTCATTGGCCTGTTTAGGTTTGCTGTCTCTTTCCACATTCAATTTTGGTGATTTATGTGTTCATAGAAAATCATCCACTTAATTCAGCTTTTTTTCTCTGTATCTGGGACTGCTTCCCTAGTCTTGTTCCCTATTTTGAGTACTTAGGCTTTCCTCCCCTTTTTTTCCTTATTTAGGCTAGCCAAGGATATATCTTATACGTACACACACACTGAAGTTAAAATATATATGTGTATATATAGTCCCCCCGGCCCCAAGAAAATATTTGCTGGTTCTGGAAGACCGGGGGGATGCTGAGGGCTGTGAAGTGGAGAGGACGTGTTCTGTGTGAAGGAGCAGCAGCCACCCCACCCTGCCTTGTTGCTTCCTGGCAGGAATGTGGCCCCAGAGTGGCCAGATATTCCAGTCTTTCCAGAAAAGGGGAGCTGGTTTTTTGTTTGTCATGGGGTTTTTTTGTTTGTGTGTACATGTGCATGTGTATAGTTTTTGGTATTTTTTTTAAATTTCTGGGCTAAAGGGTAATTTTTAAAGGTAAATATTTATCTAATTCATGTATCAACTCTGTACTCCTTGAGAAGAGGAACTAGATATTAGTTTTGCTTTGCACAATGTCTGGTTTGAGGAGGTGCTGGGCAAACGAGGGACTTTATGGGCCTTTCACAAAATCCTCAGGAACATGCTTTGAAGGCAGTCTAGTTTGGACCCTAACCAGGGAGTCATGAGATGTACAAGGCCTATGTGTCTTAGTCAATTAGTCTATCCTTCAAGTCCCAACCCGCAGGCCAGATATGCCGAATTGACAGAGATCAGTGGGCTACATGGGAGGTTTTGTAGTCAGCTTACCCTCACATGAAATACCAAAGAACATAGTCATCACCCTTGGTTCTTCCTTGGCTCAAAGGAAGGACTTCATCCAAGGCTGCTAATGGCTTCACCATAACCCAAAAGGGCAGCGGGGTGAGGTTGATGCCTGTTGCCTTCAACGTCAGCCTTCCTGATGTTTTACATCAAGCTCACCCTCCAAGCATGTCTGTGTGGTATGTCTTCACTCTTACTTTACAGATTAGGAAGATGAGAGTGAGTTCTGGGCTAGCTTTTGTGGTTAAAGTCTGCTATGTCTATCTCCCTTCTCGTTCCACTCAGCCCAGAGTATACAGTCTGTGCCAGGCCTGTGACAAGAAATGGGGTAGGCTTTGTTTATGGCACCTGAGCTGCAGCCCCGAGCTGGGTCTGCCTCTTCTTGACTTGGTGGATCTTATCTCAGCCACACTCCAGCCAGGGACCTGGAACACTGGGGTGCTTCACCACTGCCTCCGGCTTTGCCGGGGCTCTGTGTCCTGTATCTCCACTTGGTTCCCAGTTCCTTTCAGCCAACACATACCCTCCCTTCCTAAGGGAGTGTCTGCCTTCTGCACTGACTTTGCAGACAGATCTGAACTGTGGGAGATCTTTGAGCAGGCTGAAAACTCCTGGGACACTCTCACGGAGGTAGTCTTGGAAAGAGGCATGGAAGGTGGGTCACCTTGTCAGGTTTACAGTGATGGAGACAGGACCCCATTCCAGACTCCTGTTCCTCTTCCCATTGATGCATTTTTCCTTCCACAGTGAAATCTGCAGGGAAAATGTTTATTTGAAATATAATCTTGAAAGCTGACAGATTAAATCAATACTCTTCACCCAGGGATGATGCCATAGAACGTAGGTTTTGATGGGTTTGTGCTTTGCCAGAGGCTCTTTCAGCATGGAGCGTGGGTAAGTCATTTGTCTCATACTAAACTGAGAGCCAGGGTCTGGAGTGTCAGTCAGGACAGAGGGAGCCAAACAACACAGGGAAGAAGGAGAGCCAGGATGCCTGGGCTCAAATGTCTCATTAGCAGAAAGGCCTCCCATTTCGACTTGGCCCTCATTGTAGTATGATTTAGTACTGGAAAGGAGAGCTTGCATGGAGAATGGGAGCTCAAGTGAGTATTTTCAGATCTGTGGCTTGGGGTGAGCTTTCCAAGTTCATTTCTTCACCTGTGATATGGGGATAAGAATGTCTTCCCTGTAGGATTGTGGTAAGGCCCAGGTGTGTGGAAAGTTCCTGGGACATGGTGAGCATACAGTCAGTTGTGTCTCCTGGTGTGAACACCTCTTCTTATTATCACTAATATTATGAGATGAGAGTACTGAGGAAGCTCTCTTAGCTCACATCAAGAAGGATTTACTCCTTCCTTTTTCTGCCCCCAAACTATTTTAGTTTGGCTTCTCAGCCAGTCATTGTGCATATAGGGTCTATTAACATATCTGTCAGTTTTAGAGCATTTTTAACAGTACTGTTGGACATTCAACACTTTTTTTGAGTCATTCATTTAACAAAGTTTGAGTACCTGTTATGTCCAATAACACTTGTGAATGCTGAGGCTACAGCAGTGCTCTGGTGGACTTTATGTTCTGTGAGGGGAGACAGATAACAAGCAAAGAAATACATGATGTGTCAGGTGCTCAGGGTGTGAAGGGGGAGCATAGAGCCAGTAAAGGAGCCACTACGGATGAGGCCCCATGGTGGTGTATGCACAGTCTGTGTGGGCAGGAGGCCCTTCTCAGGGGAACACGTGAATGGAAACTACTGGCAGCTTTAAAGCAGAGGAATGGCATGATATGATGTATGTGACACCTGTCACCCTGACTGTGATGAGAACAGACTGAGGGGTGGGAGAGCAGGGAGACCAGCTAGGGGCTGCAGGAGTCATCTAGTCAAGAAAGAGTTGACAGGGGCTCAGGCCAGGGCAGTAGCCATGAAGATGAATGTTAGGAGCCAAGAGGGAGACACACGAAGCCTCAGGTGTAGCAAAATACAGTTTATTTGAGCATCTGGGTGCAGATGGGTTGAGGCCAAAAAGAGCATCCACTCCAGGAAGGGGAGAGCAGTGGGTTTTATAGGAGGTTTGAACGGAAGTTTGCTGAGGGTGAAATTTTTCTTTTTTTTTTTTTTTAACTGAACAATTTTATTTTAAAATTAAGGGCTTAAAACATGAAAAATATAAAATGTGAATACTGAAATATAAAATGTGATATATAATGTATATTATCCTAATCAAACACTTCTCCTAGTTTAGTTTAAAAAATGATATATATATGCATGCATATATGTATACACATGTGCATACATATATGTTTTTTTTATTTCAGGAAATTATGGGGGTACAAACATTTTGGTTACACGTTATGACTTTGCCATATGCCAACCATGATTTGAGACATGCCCTTTCCCCTCCTACAATGCTCACCATGTCCATTAGTTGTGAGTTTACCCACCCCAAACCCCCCTACCCCCAAAGGATATTATTTCTGTGTGAGCACCTTAGTGTTGATCACTCAGTGCCAATTTGATGGTGAGTACATGTGGTGCCTATTCTTCCATTCTGGTGATACCTCACTTCGGAGGATGGGCTCAAGCTCTATCCAGGAAAACATAAGAGGTGCTAGATCACTGTCGTTTTTTATAATTGAGTAATATTCCATTGTATACATATACCAAATTTTATTAATCCACTCATGGATTGACAGGCACTTGGGTTGTTTCCATATCCTTGCTATAGTGAATTGTGCTGCCATAAACATTCGAGTGCAGATGTCTTTATTATAGAATGACTTTTGTTCCTTTGGTTAGATGCCTAATAGTCACACAGGTGAAATTTTTTCAGTTCCGCAGCTGTCTGTGGTCAGAGTTAGATTTACAACCTCCAGACTGCTGCGGCTATTGTTTCGCAAGCCTTATGATCACTAAGTTTTCCATTACCTGCATTCAATCCTATACATACTTTCCAGGTTCCCACCCTGAGGAAGCCTAACAGTGGGAAGACCCATGGAATTCTGCATTCACAAATTATTTTCTGAGCAATTGGAAGCATGGAGTTGCTAGGTTCTGAGATGGGGACGATCATGGAAAGAGCAGGTGCTTTGGAGCTGGGTGGGGGGGGGGTGGCGGGAGTAACGAGTTTGATGGAATGGGGAGTTCAGGGGACAGATTAGGGCCTGTATCTGACTGCAGCTGCCACCAGGTGGTGCCCAGAGCCCCGGGGGTTCAGGACAGAGAAGGAGTTAGAAGGTCTGGGCAGCGAGTTAGGAGCAGAGCCAGGGAAAGGTATGAGGCAGCTTCATAAAGAAAGCCTGTTGCTGAGATCTGCGCAACTGGAGTTGGTGACGTGGAGAGCAGTGTTGGTGACAGGGACTTATTGGAGTGGTGGGGGCAAGAGCCTGATGGAGAGGGCTCAAGGGAGAAGTGGAGAGAGGGAATTCAGAAAGCTTTTCTAAGGAGTTTTTGCTATAAAGGGGAAAAGATGGGGACAGGGGTAGCTGGACGGGGAGAGTTTTCTGATCAGTGATATTAATAGAACATACTGGTGTGCTCCTGGGGATAATCCAAGAGAGGGGAAGACTGGTGTGTGGAACGCAGTGAGAACAGGACCCAGTGCCTCAAGGCAGAGTGGAAGGGCTCCCCTCAAACTGGAAGGATGGCTGAGGATGCGGGAAAAGGCGTGGGTAGGTTGGTAGACTTGTGGGTGGAGGCATGTGCGGGTTCTCTTCTGGGTGCTTCTGCAGTCCCTATGAAATAAGCAGCAAGGCCATCGCTAGAAGGGAACAGGGAAAGCGAGGTGCTAGGGGCTTCTGGCTTTCAGTTCCCTACCTGTATCCTCAACTGAATCAGAATCTTCCTATCATATTTGCTAAATTCTCATTAACATCAAGAATCATACTGCTTAGCAGAGAATCTTTCTGAGATGTCATATTTTAAAAATGGAAATCATTTTAGGTGTGACTTGCTGTGTCAGAGGAGGTGGCATGTTCTGCATGGCTGAGTGCTATCCTGCTCTGGGAGGCCTGAACGGGAGGCCAGCAGCTGCACAAGGGCCTGGCACACATCCTGGCGTGGGGGGCTTAGAGCCAGGCTTGAGGTGGAGGTGGAAGAAAGGTCCACCTCATCTGAGGTCAAAATAGAGTGATTAGGTAGGACCAAGGCAGAATTCTTACTTCTCAGGGTTTACTGATGCACAAATTGCTATGTTTCTTCACTGTTAAATAGAATTGGTCTTGAGATGGTACTTGTGGGCTTAGTTGTCTTAATTACATGTGATCTATTTACCGGATATGGAAATGTCCTGGTGGGGGGAAATAAGGGGAGCATGCAGATGGGCGTCAGTGTGGGAGAATTTGAGAAGATTTAGGACTCTTCAGTTTGTACAGATGAAGGTAGAGAAGGGCTACCAGTGAAGGAACACATGCAAATCTCAGGGATGCTGAAATTTAGGATTTGTTCTTGAAGCTTGAAAGATGTTACACTGAAAGCCTTGGGGTAAAGAAAAGAAAGTCCAAATTGTCTTCCTTTCTTATTAGACTGGTGGAATCTCTACATCAGATTTGAATAGATTGACTGAACTATTCATAATGGGAAGGTAAAGGGAAGGCAAGAACATTCAGGGTTGAAGCCAGTCATTTTAGGTCCCTAGAAGATATATGGCTTTTAACTTTCAATTGTTCTCTTCTAATAATACGTACAACAGCTATGTCCCACCCTTTCATCCTGGACCTGTGCCATTCCTGGTCCTGGAATATCACATTGTTCCTGCCTGAAAGTGGCCACGTAAACGTCAGGTGTCCGTAGGTTATTTTATTCAGCAGTTACTGTGTTCCTGTTTGTTGCATGCTCTCCTGGGCACTGGATGTAAAGATGCAAAAAGACAGTACCTGTCCTCATGGAGTTGGTTGTCTACCTGTTTTTACGCTTGGCTGCGATCAGCTTTTGCATCCCAATGTTTTGATGATGCCTGTGGCAAAGTGAAAAGACAGGGATGGCAGGAAATGATTAGCCTACTATCTTATTCGTGCTTTCTTAAACACTCATTAGTTGCTCTGATATTTTTATGTAATGATTTATCGTCAGAGTATCTGCTGTGGTTTGAATCTGTCTCCCGAAAGTTCATGTGTTGGAAACTTGATCCTCAATGCAGCAGTGTTGAGAGGTGAGACATTTGGGAGGTGATTGGGTCATGAGGGCTCTGCCTTCGTGAATGGATCGAACCACTCATGGATTAATGGATTATTGAGAATAGGTCTGTTATAAAAGCCAGTTTGGCCATCTCTTGTGAGTCCCCTCGCTATGTGATACTCTGCAGCCTCAGGACTCTATAGAGAATCCCTACTCACAAGAAGGCCCTCACCTGATGCAGCCCCTCAGCCTTGGACTTCCTAGCCTCCAGAACTGTAAGAAATAAATATATTTTCTTTATGAATTACCCAGTCTCAGGTACTCAGTTATAGCAACAGAAAATGGATTAAGACAGTATCTCATCTTTTAGCCTCTCACTTCATTGACAGGATATAATGCAAAATACATCACTGGCCAACTGAGCTATCTAGAGATATAAGAAAAATTCCCACAGTTCAGGGACACAGGACACTTTGGCAAGGCACATCATGGCAGAATGTACAGGAAGGAAAAAAAAACTGCCATTCTAGGACATTTGATAGTTGGCTTAGAGTTCCAGAAAAAAGAGACTCTTACACTAGTACTGGCCAGCTGGGAGCCTGCCAGTGCAGTGCCGGGGCCTCAAGAGAAAACTGAAAGAAATTCTTCAGGGCCCAGGGAGGGATCTCCAGGTGTGAGGTCACCCCGGGAGATGCCATTGCCATGGTGAAAGGCAGCCTCTGAGGAGGGTCCATCTCTCTCTCACTCCATTTCTCTTTCAAGCAGTTTAACTTTTTTTTTTCTGCTTCCAAAGTAATAAAGTGTCTTAATAAAAATTTAAAATAGAGAAAGATAATCGAGAAAGTGAAACTCCTTCTTAATAATTACTATTAGTGTGGTCTGTATTGAGAGTATTGCTTGCATGTTCTTCCATTCATTTTACAAATATGTTCTTTTCATTCAGTTAGCGTTTGCTGAGGGTGAGGGGATGTGGATAAAGCATTGCTTGAGAGTGGGACAAGTCCCAGTCCATGTGGATCTTACATTCTCATGAAAGAGAAACACAGCAAAAACGGTAGCGTATAATACACAGTACAATTTCAAGGGGTGGTAAAGTGCTATAAAGAAAAATAAAGCAAGGTAGGAAATGTGGTCATGTGTAAAGCACTTAAAAACAAGCTGTATCACAGTGGTACAATATTTTGTTTCTGCCAGGAAAATAAAGCCTTCTCACAGTAGGTCACCCAGCTGTTCAACTCTGCCAACAAAATCCTCATGATTTTTTGTTTTCTTCTTTGGGAACAAAGAGACATTTGTGGATTGCTCTTGTGTATTTTATTAAGGCCTTAAAGTTTTCAATTCTGTACAGTGAAATTGTTCTCAATGATGACTGTGTTCAGATAAGATTTTGAAGACTATTGTTACGATTTTCCACCTAAAAACTAAGAAGAATTTAATCCAACTATTGATCTTGAGGAATGAATCTCAACTTTACTCATTTGTTCCTTCTGAGAGAATATAATGAAATAAAATAAAACATTTTTCCTCAACAATTTTGATGGTTACAATAATGGAGGAATTAGTGAAAAGCGCAATTATAGGCACATTTAAAAAGAAATATAGAACTTCCACTTCTGGCCAAGATGAAGAAACAAGGGACTGAATTTACCCTGAAATAAGCTAAACAGCAGCAACAACAAAAACAGACAAGATACATGAAACAAAATTTGTTTTCAAAACATGTGGCACCAGGCAACAAGGGACAGTATCCTCTCAGAGGTGGAAGACAAATGAAGTGAGCCCTACGATTGCCCCAGCTGACTACCTTGAGAGTTTCCACACCACAGCTCAGGGAGGGGGAAATTGAGCTGTGGAGCCTGGTGAACTCCCTGAATTGTGGATGTGGAGCTGAGAGGTTGCTAGAGTTTATAGGACAGAGTACCAGAGAGGAAAGAGCAGCAGAGAGAGAGAGATCTTGGGGTCTGCAGCAGGTCCCCCTTAATCACTCAGGAGAGCACTGATCTGCACTTGTGTGTGAGGAACTATCTGAGGCTGGGGAAAGGACTACTCGAAAAGATTAGAGGGAATAGAAGGAATAGTCCCTGTTCCCTACAGCAAGACCATGATCCACAGGAAAGAGCACTCAGGAATGTCATACTTAAGTAGTAGGAAATACTTAGCCCTAGACTGAGCACTGCTCCATATCCACCTAACTAATCATAAAATCAAGAACAAAAAGAATCAGTTTTTCATAATAACTGCAATGTGGAACAAGGCACCTAACAAAGTAAAATTCACAAGGTCTAGCATCCATTCAAAGATGGTCAGGTGTATGAGTTTGCTCAGGCTGCCATAACAAAGTAACACGGCCTGGGTGAATTAAATGACAGAAATTTATTTTCTCACAATTCTGGAGGCTACAAGTCCAAGATCAAGGTGTTAGCAGGGCTGGTTTCTTGTAAGGCCTCTCCCTTAGCTTGTAGATAACCACCTTCTCCCTGTGTCTTCATATAGTCTTCCTTCTGTGTATCTCTTTCCAAATTTCTCCTATAAGGATTAGTCATATTGGATTAGGGCCCACCCTGATGACCTCATTTTAATGTAATTATGTTTTTAAAGACCCTCTCTCCAAATACAGTCACATTCTGGGGTACTGGGGGTTAGGACTTCAAGATATGAATCTTGGGGGAATGTAATTCAACCCATAATGCCAGGCATGCAGAGAGGCAGGGAAATATGACCAGTAATGAGAATAACCAGTCAATAGAAGCCAACCCAGAACTGACACGTGTTAGTGTTAGCAGAAAAGGACATTAAAACAGTTATTATAATTACATGTGTTCAAAAGTTGAGTCACAGAAGATATGAAAATTACCCAAAGTGAATTTGTAAAGATGAAGACCACAGTGTGTGAGGCAAAAGGGATTAATGGCAGATTAAACGACTATAGAAGAAAAGATTCAACTATCCAACATGAAATGCAGAAATAAAAAGAATCAGAATAAAACCAGGTTCCATATTAATCACTTGATGAAAATGTTATGGGCCAGGTGCAGTGGTTCACAGAGGCTGAGGCGGGAGGATCGCTTGAGCCCTGGAGTTTGAGGTTGCTGTGAGCTAGGCTGACGCCACGGCACTCTAGCCAGGGCAACAAAATAAGACTCTGTCACAAAAAAAAAAAAAGAGAGAGAGAAAAGGAAGAAACGAAGAGAAGGAAGAAAAGGAGGGAAAGGGAGGAAGGAAATGTAACCAGAGGCTCCCAAGAATCTAACTTAGACTAGGACCAACAGTTCAATATTTGTTAATTCAGTGTTTGTGGAGACTTTCTAGGAAATACATATTGAAGAATAATAAGATTTAGCTGTATATGGAAATACAATTGATTTCTGCTTATTGATATTATATAGTGTGACTTTGCCAAAGTTACTTATTGTTACTAATAGATTGTACATGTCTTCCGTATGATTTTACATATGTAAGGGTTATAGTTTCTGTAGTTAAAATACTTCTTTCTTTTAAAAAAATCAGAAAAATTTTCAAAAGCATCATTAAGCTGTAGAACATCATCAGGCAGACTATTATATGGGTAGTTCAAGTCTCCATGGAAGGAAGGAGGAGAGAGAGAAAATATTTGAAGACAGCAACTAGAAGCTTTCCAAGCTTAATGAAAACTATAAACCCACTGCTAAGAAGCTCAATGAATCTCCTGCACAAGAAACATGAAGCAGACTACACCAAGGCACTTCGTAATCAAATTGGTCAAAACCAGTGATAAAAAAATCTAGCAACTAGAGGAAAAAAGACATGTTAGGCATACAGGAACAAAGATACAGACAATAAGCCTGGCGTGGTGGTGAGCCCCTGCAGTCCCAGCTACTTGCTGAGGCAGGAGGATTGCTTGAGCCCAGGAGTTAAGAGCCCAGCCTAGGCAACATAGTGAGACCTCGTCTTTAAAAAAAAAAAAAAAAAAAGATATAGACAATAGCAGAGTTCTTGTCAGAATGAAAAATGCAAGCAACCACACAGTGGAGTAACATCTTGAAAGCACAGTCATGTTGCTTAACGACAGGGATACGTTCTGAGAAATGCATCATTAGGTGATTTCATCATTGTGGGAACATCATAGAGTGTATTACACAAACCTAGATGGTATAGCCTACTACACACCTAGGCTATATGGTATAGACTATTGCTACTAGGCTACAAACCTGTACGTAGCATGTTACTGTACTGAATACTGTAGGCAGTTGTAACACATGCTAAATACTTGTATATCTAAATATATCTAAACATAGAAAAGGTATAGTAAAAATACAATATAAAAGGTAAAAAATGGTACACTAGTGTAGGACACTTACCATGAATGGAGCTTTACAGAACTGGAAGTTGCTCTGGGTGAGTCAGAGAGTGAATGGTGAATGAATGTGAAGACCTAGGACATTGCTGTACACTTTTATACAGCTGGCAGCATAGTAGGTTTGTTTATACCAACATTGCACAAACGTGAGTAATGGGTTGTGCCATGATGTTATAGTTACAAGGTCACTAGAATTTTTTTAGCACGATTATAATCTTGTGGGAGCACCATCATGTATGCAGTCTGTCATTGACTAAAATGTTGTTACATGGTGTATGACTGTACTGAAAAAACTACACACCTAGAATTCTTTACCAGGTGAAAATATCTTCAGAAACAAAGGCAGAATAATGAGATTTTCCTGATATACAAAAGCTGAAATAATTCATCACTAGCAGACCCACACCATAAGAAATATTAATGGATATCCTTGAAGGAGAAGGAAAATTATAACCAGATTAACATCTGAATCTCCACAAATGAATGAAGAACATTGGAAATAATTACATGAGAAAATATGTTTTTTATTATTTTAATTTTTAGAAATTATAATTAAGCAAAAGCAATAAAAATATATTATGAAGTTTATAACATATATAAAAGTGAAATTCATGGCAACATATATGTATAGATCAGGAAAGAAGAAATGGAAGTACACTCTTATAATGTTCTTATACATGAACTGTTATAATTTCACTTAGATGTAGAATATGATAAAGATGGATACTGTAAACCTTAAAGCAATCACTAAAACTACAGAGTTGTAGCAAATAGCCCAACAAAGGAAATAAAATGGGGTTGTAAAAAATGCTTGACTGTTCCAAAGGAAGGCAGGAAAAGAGGAACAAAGAACAGGTGGAACAAATAGAAAACAAATAGCAAAATGATTGGCTCAAACCTAACAATATTGATAAACACATTAATTGTAAATGGCCTAAACACACAATTAAAAGGCAGAGACTCAGTTTAATGAAGAAGCAAGAGCCAACTGCATCATGCCTAGAGAGAACAATATACCTTAACTGTAACACAAAAAGTTTAAAAGTAAAAAGATGAATATACATATACACACATACCACACTAACACTTGTCAAAAGGTAACTGGGGTGGCTATGTTAATATCAGACAAAGTGGGTTTCAGGGTAAAGAATATTACTAGAGATAAAAATCATTTCACAACAACAAAAGGATCAATTAGTGAAGATATTATAATCCTAAACATTTATACACATAATTGACAGAGCTTCAAAATACATAAAACAAAAACTGATAGAACTGCAAGGAAAATAGACACATTCACAATTATAGTCAGAGATCTCAATACCCCTCTCTCAACTGTTAGAAGGAGGTGGAAAACCAGCAAGGAAGTAGTAGACTTGAGCACCACTATCAAGCAGCTTGACCTGATTGGCAGTCCATCCAGCAACAGCAGATACCTGTTCTCCTCACGTGCACACAGAGTATTTACCAGGTAGACTATATTCTGGGCCATAAAACAAATCTCAATAACTTTAAAAGAATTTAAGTTGTACTAAGTATGTTTTCTGACCACAAGGAATTAAATTTAAATCAATAACAGAAAGATATCTGGACTATCCCAGACTGTTTGGGAACTGAATGATACACTTCTGAATAATCCCTGGGTCAAGGAAGAAGTCAATAGGGAAATTACAAAGTAGTTCATACTGAATGAAAATTAAGACACATGTATGTCCTTAGGCATCCTTAGGGAATTTTTAGCACTAAATATCAATATAGAAAGAAAAATCTTCAGTCTATGACTTCAGCTTCCACATTAAAAAAGTACGGGAAAAAAGAGCAAATTAAACCCAAGCCAACCATATAATAAAGATCAAAGCAGAAATCAAAGAAACAGAAAACAGAAAAACAACAAGGACGTTAATAGCAGCTTTAATCTATAATAGAGAAACTGGAAACAATCCAAATGTCCATCAACAGATGAATGTGAAAACAAATTGTGGTGTATCCACACAGTGGAATATTACTCATCACTAAAAAGGAAGTAATGCTAAGGTGATGTTGTCATTACACAGGTCCCCTTTGGGGGATGAGACCAGAAGTTTATCTTCTTGCCTGTAACCAGTACTTCTTCCATAAACAGAAGAGTGAGCACAAGGACCAAGGACCCCTAAGTGTCAGCTTGCCAGCTGCCGTGGGTGTGGGGTCTGAGCAGGCTTTGTCTTAAAGCCAGGTCTTGCTCAGGCACTGAGGTGGACAGCAAATGGGGCTGCAGGTGCTGAGGAGGGGGGAGGACAGGGGTCCCAAATACTGGCCTGGTGCATAGTATTTTGGACTACATTTTTACTCTCTGGAAGAGAAATGAGAAAAGAAGTGTTGAGAATCTGTCGTGAAGGTAACTTTATTTAATGGTTTGAATACTGAGGCAATGACCTTTCCTTCAAGTTTTTAAGATTCTTACTTGGTAAAAATAAAAACTTGGTAACACTAGCTCAGTCCCCATTTTGTGGAAAATTTTACTAACTCATGAAATATAACAATCTAGAAACCAGTTCTTTAGGGAGTAAGGAGTCAGGGAGGGATAGGTTGGAAGGAAGCACTTCAGAAGAGAGATGAATAGAGTTAAAGATGAAGCAGTCAAGATGGTTACTAGGCATTTTATAATCAGGAGTTCTTTGTTTTTAAAAATTCAGGCACTTCTCTGTACATTTGAGCCTGCTGCTGAGTCCAGGTTATAACTGTGGTCATAAGGGCTGGTCACAGTGAAATCCAATACACAGCAGCCACCTAGATATAGCAGCTTTATACAAGTACACCACCCCTCAACATATGCGTGGGCCCAGGGGGACGAGAGAGAACGTAGACTCACCTTGGGGACCTTTGTGTAGGAACCATGACTACCACTCTGGTATCTCAATCGGTGGTCTCTCCAGAGTAAGAAGGATGTGTTTACTGAATTTAAATAGCAATCTTGCTAATTATGCAATCTCTCTTGTACTTCTCAGGTTCCCCAGTACCTTTCAGAAATAGCATCTGGAAAGATGGTGTTTGCTGATTGTGGAGGGGAAGGAACAGGAAGTAGAATGGTAAATAAAGGTAGAACAATTAAAAAGAAATATAGAGGCCGAGCGTGGTGGCTCACGCCTGTAATCCTAGCACTCTGGGAGGCTGAGGTGGGAGGATCGCTCGAGGTCAGGAGTTGAAGACCAGCCTGAGCAAGAGTGAGACCCTGTCTCTACTAAAAATAGAAAGAAAATTATATGGATAGCTAAAAATATATATAGAAAAATTAGCCGGGCATGGTGGCACATGCCTGTAGTCCCAGCTACTCGGGAGGCTGAGGCAATAGGATTGCTTGAGCCCAGGAGTTAGAGGTTGCTGTGAGCTAGGCTGACGCCATGGCACTCTAGCCTAGGCAACAGAGCAAGACTCTGTCTCAAAAAAAAAAAAAAAAAATTGGAAAAAAAGAAATGAAGAGAAGAAAAAGATAAGAGTCAATAAATAAAAGCGCACAAGAAGAATTAATAAAAATAATGTCGAGTACTTTGTACCAGAAACCATCCCCTTAAGCACTTTATGTGTGTGAACTAATTTAATGCTTACGGTTACTTCGTGAGGTTGGTACTGTTGCCTTCGTTTCACAGATGAGGAAATCATAGCACACAGACGGTTAAGTAGCTTGCCCAGGGTCGCATGCCACCCAGGTGGCAGACATGTGCCATCCCCAGAACTTGTGATCTAAACGTTGTGCTCTTCTGCCTCTAGTTAGGGCTGTCTCTCTCATGCATCCTGATTGTTACAAGAGAGGCTTATTAGGGGTTGAAAATATTGGGCAAGTGTCACTTGAGAGAAATTAGTACATTGACCAGCACATTGCTTTCCTTCTCTGGCAGTGCTTGAGGGTGAGGTTATGAGGTCATAAGCTTTACACAGAGCCTTCCCTCAGGGTTGGTGGCCTCCTACATAACCCCTTTGTTGGCTTGGTACCTTCAACCTGGTCAAAGCTTTGGTTGTGCCTGGCAAGCTCTGGGCACCAGCTGAGGATGCTGTAGGGAAGCAAGGACTCCATGGGAAGCTTCATACTGGGCCAAACCTTGTGAGCTCTGTGGGTTCATAGCGAGCATCGGGGTACATAAGAGATCTGAGGAGTCATTGTGAATTGTGGGGACCATCCATGGTGAACAGCACAGGCACTGAAAACATGGAGGGGTGAATGTGTCCGGGTCCACTGTAATCAATTTAAGTAGGAATTTCTGCAACTGTCTTGTGTACTCCTTTGAGAAAGTAAAGAACCAGGAAGCTCAGCCTTTCCAGATAGGAAAATTAAAGGGTGGAGGTCCACTTATATCTAAAAGTAATAGTCTTTTGTTAAAAACGTCTACATAGGGCTCCTTTAAAGAGCAAGTTTTTCCAGTGTGAAGTTATGAAGTATCTCACTTTGTTCATTTTATAAACATTGTGGGCATGTCAGTAGGGATCACAGGCATTCCTGGTTTGGGGTCTTACCCTCTTGACCTAAGATGTGGTCTCACAATCTGAAGGGAAGTGACGTGTCACTCTTATAGGCAGAAGCATTTCGTAGCAGGTGTGTGACTCTTCACCCCTCTGCCTCTGCTGCAGCAAACCCTAAAGCCTTGTGGAGATGGCAGCATCACAAAGTGGTGGAGCATCTGCAAGACAAGTTCCTGAGTGACTGTGTTTAGTAGAAGCCCCCCAACCCATTCTGGCCATACAACAAAAGCAAGAAATAAACTATTGTTCTTTATGCCACTTGGAGTTGGTAGCTGTTTGTTATTGAAACATAACTTTATCCAGCATATATAGAGAACTGCTAAAATTCCACAGAAAAACAATCTGATTCAAAAATGAGCCTAGGACTTAAACAGACATTTCTCCAAAGATGTACAAATGGCCTACAAGCACATGGATACTCAACATCATTAATCATTAGGGAAATGCAAATAAAACCACAGTCAGATATTACCTCACACCCATTAAGATGGCTAATATAAAAAAACAGAAAATAACAAACGTGTTGGCAAGAATGTGGAAAAATTGGAACCCTTATACACATTGGTGGGATTGAAACTGGTACATCAACTGTGGAAAACAGTGTAACAGTCTCTTAAAAAATGAAACATAGAATTACCATATGATGCAGCAGTTCCACTTCTGGGTATATACCCTAAAGAATTGAAAGCAGGGTCTCTAAGAGATATTCGTGTACCTATGTTTATAGCAGCGCTATTCACAATAACTAAAATGTCGAAGCAACCCAAGCATCCATCCAAGAATGAATGGATAAGCAAAATATGGTATATCCATACAATGGAATATTAGCCTTAAAAAGGAATTTCTGAAATATGCTGTAACATTGGATGAATATTGAGGATATTATTCTAAGTGAAATAAGCCAGACACAAAAAGACAAATACTGTGTGAATCCACTTATATGAGGTACTAGAGTTGTCAAAATCATAGAAAGTAGAATGGTGGTTGCCAGGGGCGTCAATGGGACTAGAGTTTCAGCTTTACAGGATGAAAAGAATTAAGATGGTGACAATGATTGTACAACAATATGAATATTTCATACCACTAAATGATATGCTTAAAAATGATTATGATGGTAAATTTCATTGAGTATAATTTTAGCAAAAACATTTGAAAAGAAGCAATATGTGTAAACTGTTTAAAAATACTGAAGGGTATATGTGGTACATTTTATGTCCCTGTACTTCCCCCTCCCTAGTATGAATGGTCCTTCTCCCCACAAGACTATAAGTCCTTTCTACCCCTTGCCACATCACTGTATACACTCACATTCTTTTTTTTTAATGACTACATGTCATCTCAGTGTGTGGATGTACTAGTAAAGCGATAGAATAATAAAATTAGTGTACTATAATGTGTAGCTTCCACATATGCAAACAGTTGGTTGTAAAATACAGTGGAAGAGGAGACAAAGCAAAATAAGTCATTACAAAAAAATTCCTAGAAAGATGCTTAAAAAAAATATGCAAAATCAAAAGAAGAAAACTTTTAAAACTTTTCTGAAGCACACAAAAGTAGACTTGAACACATGTAAGGACATACCGTGTTCATGACTAGGAAAGTTCAGCATCGTAAACTGCCTAATCTCTCAAAGTTAGATTATTCATTTAATAGAATTACAAATAAAAATGCCAGTCTGTTTCTCTCTGGTTCTGTGCAATCGGATTTTGAAGTTCAGATGAAAAAGTGACCTTCGGAAGTGCCAAGAGCCTCTGGAGGAAGAAGAGTGGTGTGTGGAGTCTGGGCCATGCTGTAGTGCGCAGCTCAGAAATAGCAGGCCAGGGAGACAGCCAGAGATTCTGGAAATAGACCCAAATACACTTGGGAATTTAGAGTGAGCTAAGGTAGAATCATAAATGAGAAGAAGGATTAAAATTGATTTTGGTTTGATTTTTAACAAAAGTTTTTGGGACAACTAGATAGCTTTTGAAATAGAGTGAGTTTGGATCTGTATCAGTATAAGACACACCAGGATTGAGATACAAATGGATCAGAGGTAGATGTAAACAATGAAACCAAAAAGTACTAGAAGAAAGCGAGTGAAATTCTTTGAATTGAATTGAAGTCGAGGAGGCCTTTCTAACTACAGCTCAAAGTCCAGATTCTATTAAAATTATTTAAAAGAAATTTGACTTCTTAAGCATGAAAAACATCTACTTGATGTAAATAATGACAAAATACAAATATTTGCAATTCATATAGGTAAGGAGCTAACTACTTCAGTAGATAAAGAGCTTTTGGGAATGGAAAAGAAAAAATTCAAACCCCAAAACATGGCAAAGGATATGGATAATTCATAGAAAAAGAAATACCATAATCCTTTGATAATTGAAAGGATACCCGACCAAACTTTATTCTTAATTAGCAAAAGTCAAAACTACATCAGGATGCCATTTCTCACCTATCAGATTGGCAAAAATGCATCTTTGACAATCACTTTGTTAGTGAGGCCTAAGGGAAGCAAGGACTTAGGAGGGCAATCTCTTAATTATCAAAGATATGTTTACTCTTTGATCCAACAGTTTCCATCCTAAGACTATCTTACCTGCACGTGCACATACAGAATTATATATGTACAGAAGGATTCACTGTGGCACTGATTACTGGAAACAACCTGATTGTCCAGCAGTAGGAGACTGATTTACTAACCTGTTATGCAGACCAGTGAGATACTGGGGACCTGCAAAACACTATGAATTGATGTGGATAAATTGCCTGGGTATGTTGTTGAAAGAAAAATAAGATGTGAAACAGTTTACCATGCTGCCTTTGTATGGGAAAAAAACAAGGAATGAAAACATATATATGTATTTGCATAAGAAAACACTGGAAGGATAAATAGGTAGCTAATACAAATGGTTATCTATGGGCATGAGGGACATAGGATGCTTGATGACAAGTTGGTAGTGAGACATTATGTTGTTTCATTTTTGAACTATGTAAACACATGACCTTTTCCAAAAAAATTATATTAATAGGTGAGCTAGAATAAAAAATGAGCATGTAGAATATTATCTGTGCTAGTTAGAATAGCACTAGTTGCTGTACCAAATCACTGCCGACAGCCAGCCACATGAGGCCTTACAGTGCATTGGTGGGAAATACTCACCTGGCTCCACCTGCTCCCCAGGTGGGCTCAGATATGTAGTCCCCAACTGGGCAGCCACTTCCTATCCCCAGCTCTACATTCGACAGGGAAGGGAGAGTGCGAAATTTTGGATGTCTGCTAGCCATCTCCACAGATCCTGGGGCAACCTTGTCTGTATGGTCGGTTCTTCAAAGCGGGATTCTTAGGTCAAGAAGCAGCTCCCACTGGCAATACCATTTTGGTATTATCAGTATTAGTCTTTGCCAGTAATACAGATGAAAATGGAACTTCATGGCTTAATTTGCATTTCTACATGTCAACTTAGTGCCACATGTTTAGTAACAGGAAATGTCACAGCATATCTCTGTAGCACTTTTGCTATCATTTGGATATGGTTTGTTTGGCCCCACCAAGTCTCATGTTGAAATTTGATCCCCATTGTTGGAGAAGTTGCATGGTGGGAGGTGTGTGGGTCTTGGGGTGGATTCCTCATGAATAGCTTGGTGCTATTCTCACCACAGGAGTGAGTAAGCTCACTCTTAGTTACCACTAGAACTGGTTGTTGAAAAGAGCTTGTCACCTACCCCCCCTCTCTCTTGCCCCTCTCTTATTATGTGATCTCTGCATACTGGGTCTGCTTCCCCTTTTGCAGTGAGTGGAAACAGCTTGAGGTGCTCACGAGATGCAGATGCTTGTGCCATGCTTCTTGTACAGCCTGCAGAACCATGAGCCACATAACCCTTTTTTCTTTATAAGTTATCCAGCCTCAGGTATTCCTTCATAACAGCACCAATGGACTAAGACACCATTGTCATCTGAAGATAAGTTTTTAGAATATTGCTTTATTGTGAGTTTTTGCTTTGTTTAAATAAAAGTGGAAGGGGAATGATTTTTGAGAGCTATTTTGGTCAAGTCTCAGTGTGACCTTGACCCAGAAGGCTCAAGCCAGGGTCCTGGGGCAAACACTCTGTCCTGGTTACTGGCTCTGTGGAGCATGGTAGGGAGGAGGAGGTTTTCTGCTCCATTCTCAGCACAAGGAACCCCAGGGCTCAGAGATTCTTAAACAGATGAAAATGCAGATGCTTATGTTTGTTTATTCTAAAAGTACTTTTTGTACTTTCATATCCTAGTGTTTTATTGAGAAGTCTGCCATCTATTGCATTTAAAATTCAATCTTGATCAAACACATCTATCTCATCAAGTAACATAATGAAAAGTAAAATGTCAATCATTGTATTTACTGCCTGGCACCTAGTAAAGACTTGATAAATATTTGTTAAATGAATGGAAATTCAAGTAAAGAAACAACACTTTATATCTGCTCTCATCTCTACTATAAAGATATTATTCTGAATTTTCTAGACATTATGGGAAGAATGTAAAAGTTAAAAGAGAAACCTATAGAAAGGAGGACATAAATAGTCATTGCTTGCTTGTAGATAATGTCTTGGAAAACCCCAATAAAAATCGACTAAAATCTTCTCAGAACTCAGGGAGCTCAGTAAGATTTTCAAATGCAAAATAAATATATACCAATTGATAGCTTTCTTATATACTAGTAACTAACCAGCTAGAAAGATGGGAGAGGGAGAAAAAGAAAGAGACAGGAGATGGCATGGCATGGCACCAAAAAAAGAGAAAGGTGCCCGCACTGAGGCCAAGCGGCTTGCCAGTTTTATAGGGTCAAAGAGAAAGGAAAAGTAATGATCGTTGTCAGTTGATAACAGAAGCAGCTGTGGAATGATTAGCAGGGTACAGCTGTGAAACTGCTGCATCTGCTGCTTCTCTCTTTTAGTGGCAGGCTGGTAACAGAAGCCTGGAGACAGGCTTAGTGCTGGAGATGTGATCTTGTTAGTGATTTCGCCCTTGAGATACGATTTTGGGCAGGAACTGAGGCCTGAAGTTTGCTCCCCTTCTGTCTGCTCAGGAACTCTTCAAGGCTGTAAAAGCAAACCCTCAAAGCAGTTTTAGATTTGGTGAATGTAAAAGAGAAAGTTTTACATTTTTTTTCTGTCTCCTCAGCTCTTTTCAGATGTTGTGAAGACAACCCCGAAGGGTGCCTGTTAAGGAGAGAGCTCATATGATTGATGTTAGCCCTTACTGAGAGGCTGTGGGTTAATAATTCTTTTGTGTTATTTAGTTAGCAAGGCCATCCTATTAGAAAGATACATTTTGTTTATAGATGAGAACACACAATATGGAAAAGATGTCGTTCCTTTGCCAAATGGATTTAATGCAGTTCTGCCTGGGATCGGTCTGCCTCAGTTTGCCTCCTAGGGAAGTCAGAGTGCAAGGGAATGAGCGAGTCTTGGGAACACAGGGCTCCCGCAGTTGCAAATGGCAAGTTGCAATGTAAACCAGAGACTGGACATTCAGTAGGACAGTGGCGGGGTGGGGGGCTGCCCTGTATCTTTTGTTGCTAAGCTCATCAGGCCTGCCTCCAGTGTCCAGCTCTCTGAGAGCTGAGAAAGAAGGCTGGGGCTTCTCGACGTTCTTTTCTAAACTTTAGTGTATTTCTTCTGCTTTTAGTATATTGGCCCTCCATAGTCCAAAGCTTTTGTTTTACCCTTTGCAGATAATAAACCTTCTGCCTGCTCCCAGCCTCAAGGCCTACAATGTATGGAGTTTGCTCCTGTGTGGCCTCTTCCTGATATTCACTGTATTTTGACACATTCTGAGGAGGATGTGCGGGTAATGGTGCTAGACTGCTTGTACAGGAGCAAAAAGAGAGGGTTAAAATGCAAACTGGTGAGGAGTCAGGCAGCAGCGTTAGAAGGCCTTCACAAACTTCACTGTTGCTCTTGAGGATGGGCCAACAGTTGGTGGAATGGTAGCTGGAAGAAACTCCTACCTGTGGCATATTATGACTTCAGGGGAATTTTAGAAGAATAGTCACTGATTTTCACAGTAAAGATCCTATATGACGTGAACCCAACATCCTCATGTTAAATGGGTTCATCATTTATTTAATCAGCTTCCTACTGGTGGACAATTGACTTGTTCCCAGTCTTTCTTGCTATTATTAGCAATTTTTCTAATGTCTAACGTTTGTTCCCTTTTTAAAAAAAAGTGTCCAGTTATTTAGAGTAATTTGAGATTTGGTGGTCCAAAGAGTATGAATTTTTAAAATTTTGAAACTTGCCAAGGTGACCCCCAACAGGGTTATGAGGTTTTACCCTCCTATCAAGAGTGTTTCAGTGTCCATTTTCCCCACACCTGCCTTCATTAGATAATACTATTGTTAATGTTTATCAATTGATGGGTGAAAATGAAATTTTGTGTGGTGTTTGCCTTTCATATATATGTTGCATAATTGTATCACTTGAATCCTGGGAAATTTTTACAAATTCTTACTTTCCCTTGAAAATATTTTGATGGTCCAAGTCATGTTTGAGAAACTTGTCTCCTTGTCCTGCCAAGCCCATTTTTCTACCTAGCAAGGAGGTTCATGATAGAAGCTGCAGACTTCCACCTTTGTTAGTTCATTGACTTCATCCTACCAATATTTCTTGAGCACCCTGGTGCTGGACACCAGTGATACAGCGTCAACAACATGAGCCATGTTATTTACTCTTGGGGAGAGATTATATAAATGAGTGTATAGATAAATATTTCCATACAGAGGAAGGGAAAGGAGAAATTGAAAGAGATTGTAAGAGGAGAGCCTGAGTAGACTGGACGGCCAAGGGTACTTTGGATCAGTGGCAGTGAAGCTGGGACCTGGGAGAGGCTCAGGGTTGAGGGCACAGGATTTGGAGCTCCTGCGAGAAACAGAAGGGGGCTGGGGAGTCCAGCCTGGTGAGTGAGTGCTGGAGAGGGGGATAGCAGCCTGGGACCCATGTGGCCTGGGGACCCATTTTAGATGCATTTGGCAAGTTAAGGGGGATGTTGACATGACCAAATTTGCATTTTAGAAAGATCTCTCTGGCTACATAGTAGAGTACAGCTGTGGAGGAAGGCAGGTGTGAGGTGGGGGGATTCCATTTAGGAGGTCTTTTCAGGAGGCTGGGGTGTTGGGATGGGTTCACACACAGGATATCTGAGACACAGTCACTGGGGTCTAGGAAGGAAATATCAGGCCTTCCAATTACATTCATATGTAGGGATTAACCCATATATACATACAAACCAATTATACATATATGTAATTTAATATGTACGTTCATAATGAGGGAATGTACCCAAAACATGTTACTGATGGAATGTATAATCAGAAACATTTGGGACTGCTGGTCTGGGCAGAAACATTGGTGGCGTGGCCTGGAGAGGCAGCAGCAGAGGCGACTAGAGGTAGATGGGTTGGAAACAGGTGTTGGAGACTTGGGGTGCATCAGAAGTGGAGGTAGGAGCAAGGAGGGGTGTCAGGGATGCTCCTGGGAGCCTGCCACAGATGCTTGGGCACATGGTGTTTGCCAAGAGGGAGAACCTGGGGTGGAGCATGTTTGGGGTTGCGGTGGTCAAGAATTTGGTTTGGGCATGTTAATGTTGAGTTGCCTGAGGGACTTCATATGGAGACCCAAAGAGACAATTGGATGTGCAGACCTGGAGCTTGAGTTATCGGTCTTACCTGAGGGACTTCAGGTAATGAAATGTGTAGTGGTCAGGGGCAGGTTATGCTGTAGCACCCTGGCTCACTGCAGTATGTCTCTCTTTCCTGCCGTGTGCCCAGTTGGGCTCCGTTCATTGTGGCCACTCAGGGCCGAGACTAGCTCCACATGTACTTACTCTGTCTCCTCAGATAGGCTCTTCTACCTTGCATTTCCTTAGTCAAAGTGAGTCAGTGGGCCACCTCTAACTTTAAAAGGGGAGTGGATATGCCATCCTACCATGAGCCCAGAAAGGCAGAGAATCAGAACCAGCCAGTGAGCAGCTCTGGCCACTGCCTCGTAATTCTCCAGAAGACCTGATGTTGTTTAGTTTTCTAACAGATAAAGGTGGAGCAGCCCTGAGCTGGCGCAGCAGAACACTGTGCTCTCCCACCTTTGCAAGGGCTCAGACTCTCGAGGAAGGGCCTGTGACTAAGCAAGTACCCTTAGGACCGAGGGCAGCAGGAGAGGCTGTGCCCCACTTAGCACATTTCTTCTGCACTTGATGCTGTATGCAGATTACTGGGGTGATCTCGGCAGCTCCAACTACCACTTTTAAGCACTAATGCAGTTAAAGAGCAATTGTGATTTAATATACCAGAGTAAGAAATTAGAGCTCAACTTGATGCTTTGGTCAAGAAAGGGGCTGTTGCAGTAAGGGCAGAAGCCAGGGTGTATTGACCTCTCCCCCACCTCTGGGGAGGCCATTTCAGTTCACTTTAATGTTTACTGCCTGCCTCCATTGCAAGATGCCCAGATGCCTACAATGCTAAGCATTTTACTTCCTACCTCATTTCATATGCACAACAGCTCTTTAGGGTAGATTCCATTGCCCAGTGCTGTGTTCTTCCCCTCTTAGAGGAATCAGGGCAAGTTGTTTAAACAGTTGCCCTGGACAGTAGGAGGAGAAACAAGTCACTGTCAGACTGTCAATCAGAGGGAAAACAGGCATCTCTGCTGCAAGGCCCCGCAGGCCTGTGTCTGCTCCTGGTCCTCACGCCTTCTGCTGAAGGGGGTCCATCTAAGGGATGCCCACAGAGGGACCTGTGCAGGCGGGGCAGGCCCCAGGTTGGTGTGGGCAGGGCTGGGGACATGAGCATGGCTGGCAGGCAGGGCAGGTGGGGGTGTTGGGACTGAGATCACACCCCTAAGAAAGTGAGTGCAAAAGCAACACATAGGAAAGCCCTGTGCTGCCTCTGGAAGCAGACAGGTGACCCCCACCTGGCTGAATTGACAGAGATTCTAGCAAGCACTGAGTGTTTATTGATATGTGGCAACTTAAGAGGAGTCTGAGGACCCCACGGGAAGTGAAACCTTCTCGGTCTCAGATGTGGGAGCACTTGCAAAAGGTACTGTGGAGGCCTGACCCTGGGTGTTGTTTTTCCCTTTTAGTTTTACAGGTGCAATTTGATGGAAAGCCCTACATAGCACACTTAAGATATACTTTTCTTTTTCCACTCCAAGTGCAGGAACTGCATTGATAAAAACAAGCCCATTCCTGAAGGTTCCGTCCATACAGATGATCTTGGGCTCCCTTGGTTGCTAGATTGGCTTTTGTTCTCTCAGGAAAGGACTCTCTCTGTTTGCCTATCAATGCCTCATGTTGTTGCCCCAGTTTCACAGCCCAAAGTGGAGAAAGGGAAGTCAGCCTTCTGAAATATAAGTGACAACTTATTTGGTGGCATGCAATAAAACATTTTTTTTTTAAAAAAATACTGTTTAAATTTGCTCAAAGGAAATGTTTTACTCTTTTAGGAGGAAATAGTAAAATAAAAAGGGAGAAGTGGCAACTCCATCCAACGGGAAGCTTTCTTAGATTGAATTCAGAGACACAGCATTTCTCCTTAAGCATTATGAACTCAGCCTCATTATTTTTTCCTATATCACCCTTAAAATTGAGGACAGGGTCCGTTTTCAAAAATCATCATTTGTTTTCTGCCTGTTTCCTTTTGAAAGGCAATAGCAGAGGTGTAAGTACCTTCTCCTACTCTTGAGGGGCTGCGTTAAGGGCCATTTAGCCCATTGGTCATCAGGGTGGAAAACTGTGCGCTTCATGGCACCAGTAATTCAGTACGAATACCCAGCTGTAGCTTAGCAGAGAATGTGCTAGCATAATTTGAGGTGGGGGTCCTTTGGGGATGACTGTACCGTTACTTTTCTGTTTCCTGTTCCAAACACAAAGTCATTGAAAGCTCAGACCTCTTAGAAAAAAATAATGTCTCCATTGTCCAAAGTGGTTTAATTATGTTTGAGTATCTCTTTAGAGGGCACACAGGGAGAAAAGAAAGAGATAGGAAAGAGAGCACAATCAGATAAGAGGAGGGACAGACATGATTGGGGCCGGTTTCTAATTCTGAACTGCCAGCGGGAGGCCAAACGCTGTCATTCTAAGAACATTATCATTCTAAGGAAAAACAATGAGCAAAAGCTGAGGAGACCAGACAAGTTAATTTTTTTTTAAATAATTAATTAATTTTTCTCTAACACTTACAGCAGTCCTGTCTTTTGGAGGATGTTGGTGCACTTAATAGTTTGGCTTGCCACATTTCTGTTGGTACCATATTCTCTAGTCCATTTGAGATCCTGTATGTCAATGGTCTGAACGAAGAATGTCTTCATCTTGGACTTAAGGAAACCTGGGCTCTGTCCAGTTCTGCGTGCACAGTGTATCTGGTATACAAGCCTTGGTTTATCATCTGTAACATAGGGCTTACATACAGCATTTTAGGCTAGGAGGTATGAATGGCAAACAATGGCAATTGACGCTGAAAAACCAGAATGCTTAAAAACTCTGAGCCATAAACATGAAGGACATATTGTTTCTGGCACCAGAGCTGAGTTCAGCTGGGCTACCTCCCTCCCTGCCTTCCTACCCCAAAATCTCCCCAGATCTTCCTGTCTGCTCCTCTCCTGCTTCCAGGACAGCACACACCATTGTGTATGGCTTCTGTCCCCACACCTGTAAACTGGCCCCACAAGTAAGAATAGCCTTTCCAGAAAGATTCTGGTTTTTGGATTTTGCTTACTGCCAAATATGATTTGCTGTTGCGCTCAACTTACTTGATTTTTTGAGGCCAGAAATTCCTACCTTTTTGTTTATTTGCTTGTAAAAGTGGTTTAGATCTTGAAATAAGAACCTCCCAGGCCTTAAATATTAAAGTGTTTATTTTGCCACTCCAGGATGGCTTCCTTTGTCCCCAAATACCCATCGCTCTTGGGTTTATACAGAGACCAGTAAAAAGCCTATTCCAAATGTCAGCAGCAGGGGAGATACTGTGTGAAACACTGAAGTGTGGATGGTGGTACATTAATGATCACAGGGTGTTCTTTGATGAAGTATGGATTGATTGCAAATCACAGCCTAACATTGAGTTTGGTTCTGCTGGGACAAATGGAAAGACTGTGAAGGTGAGGTGGGTGGTGTGTCCCGAGGTGTGCAGGGAGCCACTGGGACAGACAGGCTGTGATCTCTAGCCCTATGCTAAACTTGATTCCTCTATACTTTGGGTACTTGCTTGATTCCTCAACCTTCACTAGATCACAGTTACTCTCCCACAAGAGCTTGGGGTCTGGTTACCAGGGATAGAAACTAATGTTCCGTCCTGTTCTAAAGTGTACCCAGCGGCAGCCCAGCCCATACAGAATGTGGATGGATCGGGCTTTGATTCGGCTGTGTTTTCCCCTCTGGAGCCTTCATTTGTGCCCCCTGAGTAGATAAAGAAGGCTTTAATACTCTCAAGCACATGTTTTGAGGAGGTTATCTTTGGGAACAACTAGAGAGTAATGTTGCATATTCTGCTTACAGATTTATATATTTTGCTTATAGATTTGCTCATTCGTTAAATTTCTCCTTGAGTTCTTTATTCTCTTTTATAGGTACTTATTCATACTTTGGGAGTTAACTTTAAAGATACATTAAGCATGGCATCTGTTTGCCAGGAAAAAAACCAAACAAACATGCTCTCAGCTTGAGCATTGGGAAAAAGCATTTATGTGACTTTTCTGATTTATTTTGGTTACTGTCTTGCTATTACTTAGAGAGAGATTCAGTTTTTAAACCAGCTAATTTTCACTTATAAATTCTTTATATTTGTCCTTTATAATTAGATATCAGAGAACTATAGGATAATAGAGCTGCTAATTTAAAATCATGAATTTTGAAGGTTATGTGCATCTTAATTAAAATTTAATTTTGGGAAATCTTTTTTGTAGATATGTACAACAATAAATACGCTTTTTGAGAAAACCATGTCCTGAGCTTCAGAGATACAGATAAATCACTTAATTAGCAGTCCCTTCATTTATCCTATCAATTTAATAAATACATGTGGTTGCTTACTGTGTGTCTAGCACTGTGTTAGATACTGTGGGTAGTTTTTTGAAATGATAGTAAAAGTCACAGCCTAGAGCCTAATGGCCAGGTCACACTTGAGGCCAATAAAACTAGAATTTCCAGTGGAAGTGCCAGGCATCGGTATTTTGTAACCTCCCCAGGAGATTCCAATACACAGCTAAGTGACTTGAAACGCAGTTACTTGGTTGGGGACACAGTTTGAAATAGAAAAAATCATGAAACTCTAAGTGCAATGGGAGCCCAGAGAAGGTGATGGTGGTTCTGATAATTTTTCTGTACTAATGATCACAGGGCAGTAATTCTTTGATCAAGGCTTCATTGAGCACAAACTATGAGCCTGCCATTAAGTTAAGTGCCGTGGAGATAATGATGAGAGGAAGATGAAAGATAAGGTCATTGCTGGAAGGAGTTCATTATGTTGAAAAAAGACAGACCCGATAATGCTGCTATTGAGAGGAAAAAACTTTTCTTCCATCAGCTTAGATCCAAATTGTCAGGGGACCTGTGAATTAAGTGACAATGGACAGGGTGAACAGAAGAAAAGTTTATTGTGCGTGTGGCAATACTTTATAGAGAAAGTATCTCCCAGAAGAGGTAAAGATTTATATACCAGCTTAATAAGGGCTTGTGTACTCGCACATCAGGAATTCATAGGGTGGAAGATTGCAATGAGACTTCTTTTTTTTTTTTTTTTTTTGAGACAGAGTCTCACTTTGTTGCCCGGGCTAGAGTGAGTGCCGTGGCGTCAGCCTCGCTCACAGCAACCTCACACTCCTGGGCTTAAGCGATCCTCCTGCCTCAGCCTCCCGAGTAGCTGGGACTACAGGCATGAGCCACCATGCCCGGCTAATTTTTTCTATATATATTTTTAGTTGGCCAGATAATTTATTTCTATTTTTAGTAGAGACGGGGTCTCGCTCAGGCTGGTCTCGAACTCCTGACCTAGAGCGATCCACCCGCCTCGGCCTCCCAGAGGGCTAGGATTACAGGCGTGAGCCACCACGCCCGGCCAATGAGACTTCTTCGTATGTTGCTTTTCCTAATGTCCTGATGCCCATGGTCAATCACTGGCCTGACTGCAGACCTCATCAGAGGGGGACTTTGTGGCTGCTGACTCTCATAACGTTTTGCTCTAGTCATATAAAGGAAGTTCAGGTAACATTTCTTTATGCGTCTGGTATAATTCATATGTTTCCACTTTGATGTAACCTCATTTTTGGTGGGTTATCGGTCCCTACATTTTCCCCATTTGAAACTTCCCAAGAAGTTTCACAAACAAGGAGCTAGGTTAATGCTGTGGGAGAAAAATTGGGTTAGAAATTGAGAGGTAAGAGATCTGCAAAGGGAAAGGACATAGATTAGGATGAGGAAACAAAAAGAAAAACAAAGGTAAATGCCAGAGCGGACTGTAAAACCAGTTTCTGAATCCAGAGGGCAGTCAAGAAGAGTTTTTTACTTTGGGCTCAAATTGTTTTTAGATGGTGGGGTGAGGATTCTCCTGTTTGCAGTCTGAATGTCTTTGGAGATGGCAGCCCATGTGCGGTCTGTTGTTCTGATGAGTCCTTTGAAGTTTATATCAAGTCAACCAGCTTCAGCCTGCAGGACTTTTTCAGACCCTTGGGGAAATGAGGCAGCTACGAGATAATCAGTTATCCCGATAGGGATCTGGATAGTCAGTTCTTAGTTTTCAGTGATGCCAAGTTGAGAGGGTGGGAGAAAAATTGGAAATGTTAATTTTGAGGGTTGTAACCAGATACTAAGGAAACTAGGAGAATTTAGAGTTTGGTAAGGACTGACAAAATGTGTAAGATGGCAGGATCCAGCCATCTTATAATAAAACCTCAAAGATAACAAATGGGATTAGAAGCTGATAACCTCTGCAATGGTGTGTTATAGTTTTCTATAGAAACAAAATTTCTCTCTATAATCATCTCCTTTATCAAAGATAATCAATATGGTATTATTTTTCTTTATAAAATAAGTCTGGTCTCATTAGATTTGGCATGATCATTTACTTAAGTGCAGCAAGAATGATAATTGATCATATAGGCCTTTTTAAGTTTGTTTTGCTGGAACTTTTTATAAGGAGTCTCAGATTAGACTTTAAAAGCCTCTCAAGGTTAGGAGGCCAAACCAAGAACTGCTGTACCTATAGATTTGGGTGAATTTCTTTCTTCTCTAGGACCCTAAAATATTTTATGATTCTTGGGCCTGGTAGGAAGCAACTTTCCTCACTCATTTGTAAGGATGCAGGTTCTGTAAGCCAGGTGCCAGTCTGGTTTTTCCAAGAGGGCTTTGTAAGCATTGGCTCCATGAAGTCAATCTTCATTTCCTAAAACTGGCCACATCCCATTATCATTCTGAGATGTGACATTCCATTCAAAGCCTTAGTAGTTACATGAGGTCTGTCCAGAAAGTATCCAGCCATGTAATGTGAAAAACTAGACAGATTTATTGAAGAAGATACAAGATACAAGAAACATTGTACATAGGACGATGACACCTCGGTCCCCTTGGAAGTAGCCACCTTGGGACCTCATATGGTTCTCCCAGTGTCTCTTACCCATAGACGTTCAGTGTTCTCAGGTGTTCTGCTTGTTGTAGACCTTCGAGAACATAGATCATGTTCAGTACGTTCTCGACCATCTTTGAAGCATTTGTGCCACACTTTTATTTTCACTGCAATCATTGCATCGTCCCCAAAAGCCTTCTCAATCATCTGAGTAGTTTCCGCAGAGGAATGTTCAAGCTTAACGCAAAATTTGATGCAGATTCATTGCTCTACTTGCTCAGTCATTTTGAATGCGATGGCCACACAGTACACATGCTCTCTAAATGGCGTCCTGCACCCCACTGACTAGTACAGTGAAGGCGTCATTGTTCACGCATGTGTATTACAGTCTACCCTCCTTGGCTACCAGGTTACATCAGTGTCACACCAGCCGTTCTCCTTATATTAACAATGGCTGGATACTTTCCGGATAGACCTCCCATTTCCATGTATGTCATGTTAGAAGGAGACAGATTTTTATTGAATTGATGCAAATAATGACATTGCCATGAAAATGAAAATAATAGTTTCTGAATTATGGAGGGATTGGGTAGGTAGAAAAAAATAAATATTTCATTTCTGCTTATAAAAGTATAATCTACTAAATTATTATGAGTTATAGATAACTTGAGAGGAAAGAAAAAGGGGTTTTTATATTCAGTAAATAGAACATTAAAGCATCAGCAATATTCTAAACAAAAACCGTAAAAATAATCACAATCATTTTTTATTGGTTCATTCAGTCCCATGTAGTTAATTCTTGTTCTGCTTGATCTTGGATTAGTAGTTTCATGAACCCATCAGCTTCTCCACTAGCGTTCTGTAAATCCTTACTCAGTCCAGGGGTTTGGCCTCAAAGTTTTTTAAGCAATGCCACCAGAAGCTGGTACCAAGACCTGGCATAGGCCTTTCCATGGATCTCAGAGACAGTCCTGTTTTGTTGAAGATGGAGCATTTTGGCCTGAAGCTGATTGCAAACACTTTCAGAGAAGAATCAGAGTAAAACAAATGGTATCTGTGGATAACAAAAGATTTAAAATTGTCATGGTTAAAGATCTGATGAGAGTTCATTATAAAAATAACACAATTGACAAGAAAATTTGGTTATTTCCGTGAACATTTTAAATCTTAAATGGAATTATGGCTAACAGTGTTATACCAGAACTTACCATGAATACCAAGGACACTGACAAATTTCTAGGAACTTTATACAATTTTTGAAATACTTAATCGTATTTACTCATACAAATATAAACTAGGAAAGGTTAACATATCTTTTATTTGACAATGCTTTCCATGCAACTCAGCATTATCAAATAAACTTAATTGTTTTTTTTGTTTTGTTTTGTTTTTTTAAGACAGAGTCTCTCTCTCTGTTGCCTGGGCTAGAGTGAGTGCCGTGGCATCAGCCTAGCTCACAGCAACCTCAAACTCCTGGGCTTAAGCGATCCTACTGCCTCAGCCTCCCAAGTAGCTGGGACTACAGGCATGCGCCGCCATGCCTGGCTAATTTTTTCTATATATATTTTTAGTTGGCCAGATAATTTCTTTCTATTTTTAGTAGAGACGGGATCTCACTCTTGCTCAGGCTGGTCTCGAACTCCTGACCTCGAGCGATCCACCTGCCTCGGCCTCCCAGAGTGCTAGGATTACAGGCGTGAGCCACCGCACCCAGCCAACTTAATTGTTTTTAACATCTCTCTTTTTCAAGGTGAAAGAACAAACCCATTGTGATTCACCAGGGGCCATCTAGAAAATATGAAAGTCAGTTGAGATCAAAATTTTATTTAGGATTTGATTTTGGGAAGGCATAATATCAAAAATTGTTGAAAATGTCAAAAGTTTTAAACACTTGGCTAGATAGGATCCTAAGTCACTATGAAATAATACTTAGCTATTAACCAGAGTGACAATGAAAGAATTCAAAAGTAGCTATAGAAAGTAATGTAGTTATAAACAACAAACAAAAAACACCTTTAAAAGTGAGGAGACTTGACTCTTTATTCATCAGGGACATGATAAAGGTTAACATTAAGCACAACCAATAAATAGCCTAAGAAAACTTTGTCATTTTAACAGAGAGAAGAGCAAACTCTGGTTTTGCCATATGTTCTGCTGTGGAAAAATAATGGAAATTGTACAGTAACTGAATGCCAATTTCATCAAATGGCAGATCCTAGAAAATTCTTACTTCTTCCTGCTGCCAGCGGGTTCTTCATTTTTCTCCTAATCTAATTATAGAATGATACACTATCTGTGAGTTTCAAACAGAAAAAAAAATTAATAACTTCATGAGAATAGATGCCTTATAACCAGTGGGTCAAAGAAGAAATCACAAGGGAAATTACAAAATAATTCACTTTGACGTGAATGGAAATGTAGACACAGTGTACTAAAACTTACAAAATATAGTTAAAGCAGTACTTACAGGTAAACTTATAGAGGGAACTATCTATATTAAAAAAAGATCTCAAGACCAGGTGCAATGGCTCACACCTGTAATTCCAGCACTTTGGGTGGCCAAGGCAGGAGAATCACTTGAGCCCAGGAGTTTGAGATCAGCCTGGGAAACATAGTGAGACCCTATCTCTACAAAGAATAAAAAAAAAATTAACCAGGCATGGTGGTACACACTTGTAGTCCTAGCTATTCAGGAGACTGAGCCAGGGGGATCACTTGAGCCTGGGAGTTGAGGGTTGCAGTGAGCTGTGATCACACCACTGCACTCCAGCCTAAGTGACAAAGCGAGACCCTGTTTAAAAAAAAAAAAAAAAATCCCAAAGCAATAAGCTAAACTTCTACCTTAAGAAACTAAACCCAAAACAAAAACAAGCAGAAAGAAGGAAATAATAAAAGAGTAGAGCAGAAATTATTCAAATAGAGAATAGAAGAATAATAGAGAAAATCAACAAAACCAAAAGTTGGTTCTTTGAAAAGATAAATAAAATTGCTCTCTTCCTAGTTTCCTAAGGTCAAAGCTTAGATGACTGATTTTAGATCTTTATTCTTTTCTAATATATGCATTCAGTGCTATAAATTTCTGTCTGTGCACTGCTTTCACTGCATCCCACAAATTTTAATAAGTTTTGTGTTCATTTAGTTTAGAATATTTTTAAATTTTTGAGAGTTCTTTGACCCATGTGTTATTTAGTAGTGTTTTGTTTAATCTCCAAATATTTTGGGATTCTCCAGCTACCTTTCTGTTACTGATTTCTAGTTCCATTGTGATCTGAGAGCAGACATTGTATGATTTCTATTCTTTTACATTTCTTAAGGTGTGTTTTATGGCCTAGAATGTGTCTGTCTTGGTGAATGTTCCATGTTAGTTTGACAAGAATGTGTAATCTGATGTTGTTGGATGTAGCAGTCTTTAGATGTCAATTGTATCTAGTTGATTAATGGTATTGTTGAGTTTAGCTATGTACTTTCTGATTTTTTGCCTGCTGAATATGATCATTTCTGATAGAGGTGTGTTAAAGTCTCTCCTTGCAATTCTGTCAGGTTTTTTTTTTTTTTTTAATTTCAGTAGATTCAGAGGGTACAAGTGTTTTTTGTTACATGGATGAGTTGTGTAATGCTGAAGTCAGGGCTTTTAGTGTACCCATCATCAGGATAGTGTACATTGTACTTGCTAGGCAGATTTTTATCCCTCACCCTTTCTTAGTTAGTAGACCTACCATTCAATCCAGCAACCCCACTCCTGGGTATCTACCCAAAGGAAAATAAGTCGTTTTACAAAAAAGATACCTGCACCTGAATATTTATCACAGCACAGTTCACACTTGCAAAGACATGGAATCAACCTAAGTGCCCATCAGCTGATGATTGGGTAAAGAAAATGTGGTACATATATGCCACAGAGTACTACTCAGCCATAAAATGTAATGAAATAATGTCTTTTACAGCAGCTTAGATGAAACTGGAGACCATTATCCTAAGTGAAGTATCTCGGGAATGGAAAAACAAATACCATATGCTCTCACTTATGAGTGGGAGCTAAATGGGGGGTATATATGGTCATAAAGTGGTGCAATGGACAGTCCTGTCAGTTTTTGCCTCACATATGGAATAGTTGTAAATAGGCCTTTAGTGATGTGGGGATGTGGGGGAGGGGAAGCATCCTGGATCCTGGGAGTAGGTCTGAGTGCTTCAGTCAGCCTGTCCATGCCTGTGGACTGTGAATCCCTCAAGTGCTTCTCAGTCGCCCCAACACATACCTTAGGAGGGACAGGGTGTCTGTAGCTGCCTATTTCTCTTCCCCAACATTAGTTAGGCTCTGATGAAACCTAACCCCAGGTTATGCTGTGGTAAAACGGTTCCTGCTGAGGACAGACTTTGTTAAGAATGTACTCCGGTCTAATTCAAACTGGTTTCTATTGCCTGGATTTTTCTCCTGCATTCACTATGATGACCTGGGAGAGGTCCTGGAGTAAAGTTCACACAAGTATGTGTCCACCTGCCCCCATGGCTGGGGCCCCTGGAGGTTTAGATTCTCAAGACTGGTCCACACTGAGCCCCCAGCCATTTGTTAGTTAAACAGTGGTTCCCCAGGAGGTTTCTGCTCCAGTAAGTTGTGAGTGTCTGCATTTGCCCTCCTATCTCGCCTGTTTTAGGGGCAGCAGTTTGCCCTGTGTCCTCACTTCTCTGACAGATCTGAGAAGAATTGTTGATTTTTAAGTTCTGATTTTTACTTGTTAGGATGGAGAGGTAACTTACAAACTCCTTACATGCTGTAATGGAAACCAGAATTTCTCTGAAACATTTTGAATATTTATTTTGCATGACTGAATCATATTAAGTTGGCCTCAACTTTTGATCTACTGTTTGATCACTTTGGAAGGACTATGGGGTCTGACCAAGTTTCATATTCTCATATTCTAAGAAACATTGTTTTCTTTGTGTGTCTGGTAAGAAGTGTCTCATTATCTTGTTGGCTGAACGTTAGCCTGCAGCCTCCTGCCCTGCCCTGTTGGCCACTGGCTTCCTTCTCAGACCCTCTGCCCTTCCCCAGGCACCTTCCCTGCCCCTTGGCAATCCTCTCAGATGCAGGGCTCAACTGCCTGTCAGCCTTGCATCCTTGCCATCATCCAGTTCAAACAAGGATTGCTTTGGGATCTATCCTTCCAGGAGGCAGCAAGAAACTGTAAATTGTATGAATTATTCTTGTCTCAAATAATTTTGTCAAAAAGTCTCCTTTCAAAAAATGTCTAAAAATCTGTTGTTGCTTGAAAGAAAATCCTAGATTGCACGTTTGGTGCTCTGGGCATCGTGCCTCTGGTTTGGGCCCCTCTGCAGAAAGAGGAGGAGGGAGCAGGGATCAGATGCAGAGGCCAGCGTCAGTGGGCCTGGGGTGCATCTGGCGCAGAGGTCAGCCAGAGCAAGCGAGAGCTGGGCTGCATGTCCTGGAGTGTGGCCATGGCAAGTTACTCACCTCCCTGGGACTCAGCTTCCTCATGTGTGAAAATAGGGCTGATATTTCCCTTGACAGACTGAGATAGCATATGAAGTCCAGTAAATTGATCAGGTTTATTAATGATTATTTTTGTTTACTTTCTATTTTTGCAATTTAGTGACTGATTTCTTTCTAATTTTTTACCTTATTATTTTAAAATAATTATAGATTCACAGAAAGTTGCAAGGAAATGTACAGAGAAGTCCAGTGCCCCCTTCTCCCAGCCTCCCTTAGTGGTAACATCCTACACACTACTGTACAAAATCAACCCCAGGACGTTGACATTGATGCAATCCATAGAGCTTATTCAAATTTCATCAGTTTAAATGCACCCAGTGTGGGGACTGGGTGTGTAATGCTATGCAATTTCATCACATGTACCTACCATCACAATCACCACTACCACCAGGCTCCCTCTTACCACCCTTTTGTGTCCATCTCTGCCTTCTCCCTCCCATCCCTAACCCTGGGCAGTCACTAATCTGATCTCCATTTCTATAATTTCATCACTTCAATAATGTCATATAAATGGACTCATACAATATGTAACGTTTTGGGGATTGACTGATTTTTTTCACTCAGCATAATTCCCTACAGATTCATCCAGGTTGTTGCACTTATCAATGGTTTGTTCCCTTTTATTGCTGAGTAGTGTTCCATGGTTTATGGAATCATGTGCCACAGTTTAAACGTATACACCCATTGAAGGATATCTGGGTGTTTCCAGTTTGGGGCTATTATGAATAGAGCTGCTATAAACCTTTGTGTACGAATTCCTGTGTGAAACTTAAGTCTTAATTTCTCTTAGTGCCCAAGAGTGCAATTGTTGGGCTGCATGGCAAGTGTATTCATTATATTTAAATTTTCTAGTTCCCTTCTGTTTCATGGCCAGCGATACTAGTTATCTGTTCATGGTACTGAGGATATGAGTAACCTGTAAAGAAAGGCACATTGAATAATAATATAGGCTATGGCAAAAATTGTGACTCTGCACTTGGGCATGTGAAGTCTGGAGAAACGTGTATCTCTGTGATTACACCAGGTCACACACAGGCAGGGAACAGCTTTGTGGGCAGTGTTCACTCTTATCAGTAATCAAGAGCAGCTGATGCTTCGCTTCTCCCAAGGAGTCACTACATAAATAGCAGTACTATCAGTGATAAATGAGATTGCAACTAAGAGAATTTCTGAGGATAGTAACAAAATTGTCACAAGAAATAGGCAACAACTTAAGAAGGAATGAGGAAAGGGGTATTTTTCCCTAAACCTTGTTTATATCCTTCTTTTTTTGATTTCCATCTTACATAAAATATGTCAAAATATAAAGATAATAGAGAGTCATTCATTTCAGTCTATGGAGGAAGCATCACCTTAAAATAGCACAGAAAAGAAAATACAGGCATACCTCAGAAATATGGACCACTGCAATAAATTGAATATTGCAACAAAATGAGTGACAGAAATTTTTTTGTTTCCCAGTATATATAAAAGTTATGTATACACTGTGCTGTAGTCTATTAAGTGTGGAATAGCATTATGTCTAAAAAAGGTACATACCTTAATTAAAAAATACTTTATTGCTAAAAAAATGCTGACACAGAAACACAAAGTGAACACAGAATGTTAGAAAAATGATACTGATAGACTTCATTGACACAAGGTTACCACAAACCTTCAATTTGTAAAATACACACTATCTGCAAAGTGCAATAAAGCAAAATGCAATAAGGTGAAGTACAATAAAATGAGATATGCCTATACTAATCTTGCTAATGAATAGCAATACTTTTTAGGTGAAATCATATATCAAACTGAAAATTTGCCATTGACCTGGCCATCTTTTACTTGGTTTCCTTCACTCAGCATAATTATTTTGAGATTCATCTACGTGGTTGCATGTATCAATAGTTTTCTCCATTTTATTGCTGTGTAGTATTCCATCCTAAGGGCATACCATGGTTTATTTATCCATTCACCCATTGATGGACATAAGTGGGCAAATTGTGGGAGGGACACAGGAGGGACCACGGGTGGCCAAAGCAGAGGACCCGAGCACAAGCATTGGGCGTTCCGTGGTGGCACCTTTGATTGCAGACTCTTTCCTTTTTCATGGACTCTTCATTTTCTTTCAGAATGAAGTCCTGAGTCCTTCTTGTCCTCCTCCGACCTCTTACATTACACCCAACCGTCCCCCTGAAGGGCCATTTACTGTGTTCAGACCCTGCTCTTTTGTCTAATGAAAATAAAGTGATGGTAATGGCAGCTAAGGTATGTTGCGGGTTTGGTGCCAGGATTCACATGTGTACTCCACATGCATTATTATGTGTAATCCTTCCAGGAGCCCCGCAAAGAAGGTACCATTATTATCCCCATCAAGCATTGAGGAAAATGAGGCTCAGACAGATTAACTTGCCCAAGATTGCACAGCTAGTAAGTGGTGTGTTAGATATTGAACCAGACTTCATAGCTCGCAGTTTTAACCACAGTATTATGTGCCTTTCCTCATTGAAAAGGTAGATTGTACATGGAATTTAAGATGCCATTTTAAACTGTTCTCTCACATTATCTAGCTAAGTCTTGTATTCCTAACTTAGTATGTCAGCCAGTGGCCCTGTTCCTGGTAGCCTAGACCAGGTTAGGTCATCCTGGGCAGTGTCCCCAGACACCAGGTGCCTCTCGCATGCCTGCCACGGTACTTGTGCTTGATTAACACTGGTGTGCCCCACTAGGCTGTGACCACAGCGCAGCAGTGGACAACACCCTTTGCTGCCCTGATGGTCCTTCACTTGCAGAGTGCTGGGTGCTCAGTAATGGGCATTGAACAAACTGGGTACATGAGTGAATGAGTTACATTATCATATGTGCATATTTATAGTCAGCTTTATTGAGGTGTTTATATCAGCTTTGTTAACTTATTTACATCAATTTTATTGAGATACTATTTACATGTATAGTAAAGTTCACTGATTCTTCTAAGTATAATTCACTGAGTCTTGAGAAATGTGTGCAATTGTGTAACCACAACCACATCAAGATAAAGAATGTTCTATCATTCCAAGACCTGTCAAGCCCCTTGTAGTCAGTCTCCACCCCCAGCCCCCCACCTGTTTTTTTGTCCTAATAGTTTTGCCTTTTCTAGAATTTTAGACAAATGGAATCATATATATAGTCTTTTGTGGCTGTCTTATTTAATTTAACATAATGCTTTTGAGATTCATCTGTATCGTTGATGTGTCAACAGTTCAATGTATGTTGTTTTTTTTAAATAGTCCAGAAATAACTAAGTAGCCCCACTAGGTCTAGACTTGATATGGTAAGTTAGAGCAGCAGTTCTCCAAGTGGACTCTCAGAGCTCATGGGGTCCCCAGGATCCTTTCAGAGGTTTGTAAGGTCAAAATGATTTTCATAATCGCTAAGGTGTTATTTGCCTTTTTCACTCTCCTCATGGGTACAGTGAAGTTTTCCGGATGCTATGTGACATGTGGTATTGCAGCAGATTGATTGCAGAAGCAGATGTGAGAATCTATCTGTCTTCTATTAAGCTCTCTGGCTTAGAGAAATTTGTAAAAATGTTAATGCCACTCTTCTAAAATTTTTTGTATTGGAAAATGTAATTATTTTTCATAACAAATATAATAATATGTAATGCGTTGTTTACTATTATTACCAGATATAGGCATTTAAAAATGTCTTAGGTTTAACTTCTCGTATGAAAGATAGTAGTAAATATAAGCCATAAAAACATAAGCTCTTTAGGACCCTCAGTTTTTTAGTGTAGAGAGGTCTTGAGACCAAGAAGTTTGAGAATCACCAGGTTAGAGATATTTTTGAAAGGGGATCGGGAACAGGATAATGAACTCTTGAGGCTGGTGAGGGATTAGAAGAGGGTCATGGGACCCTGGGTTGATGACCTGTCTCAAAAGTCGTGAAGCAGGAGCCCCAGTTGGGTGGTGCTGGAGGGACCTGCCTGGGCAGAAATGCGAGGACACACAGTGACGGCCAGTCTTGTTCTCAGCCTCCTCCTCTCCCAGTACCTGGTCAGACAGGTTCTGTTGATGTCATTGGTGTACATGCTTCCTACCAGGAGCTAATGAGTAACCCACACCTGCCTGTAGCTGGCTCAGGGAAGGTTAACCGGGAGGCCCTTCTCTTCTGAGATGAAGGTGCACCTGGGGTCTCATGTCAGGTAGGGCACCCCTGGGATCTCATGTCAGGCAGGGCACCCCTGGGGGTCTCATGTCAGGTAGGGCACCCCTGGGGTCTCATGTCAGGTAGGGCACCCCTGGGGTCTCATGTCAGGTAGGGCACCCCTGGGGGTCTCATGTCAGGTAGGGCACCCCTGGGGTCTCATGTCAGGTAGGGCACCCCTGGGGTCTCATGTCAGGTAGGGCACCCCTGGGGGTCTGATATCATGTAGGGCACTCCTGGGGTCTGATGTCAGGCAAGGACTTCTGTGAATCTTCTTTCTCTGCTGGATTCTTACCCAAAGGTGAACATAAATCATCAGGACTGTTTCTTTGGCTTTCAAGAAAAAAAAAATCCGCCCCCATGCAAGGAGAGTTCTAAGCTCACATTAAAAGACTTTTGAAAATAATTTTAACAAAGGCAGGTGGGACTACTTTTAGTACTGGCAGTATCCTTGTGGAAAAAGACATGTATGGCTTTTGTTTAGTGATTTTGATAATCTTATTAATAAACTACAGCAAAATTGCACCTACTGCCTTTTTGACCTACTAATTGCCTTTCTCTTGCAGGCGAAAGGGCCTGTGGTTCCGACTGAGGAAGATACTTCTCTGTGTTTTGGGGTTGTACATTGCCATTCCATTTCTCATCAAACTGTGTCCTGGAATACAGGCCAAATTGATTTTCTTGAATTTTGGTAAGTGCTATGTGTCAATTTTTTCTTTAATTTTAGTAAAAGTTCATTTTAAAGATGATGTCTTATTTTAGTGGCTATCTTTTTATTTTAGTTGAGATTTAATTTACATATGATAAAATGTACAAATCTTAAGTGTACGGTTTATATATCTATATCTATATATATATAGAGAGAGAGAGAGATCTACCACCCAGATCAAGAAATAGAACTTTTCTATTACCCAGAAAGTTCCCTATGTCCATTCCCAGTTAAAGGATGCTTTCAGTGATGGCATTACTCCCAGTGCCAGGTTTGTATGCATCAATGACTATACTGTGTTGTGGGAGCCGGGGTGTCCTTCTTCAGCTAAGATGGGTAAAAATGTTGACAACATGGAAAGTCATCTGAAGCTGTCATGTTGGAGATGCTTTGTCAGTTGTGCAATCTAGGAAGTTAACTATCCTGGAAAAGATGACCACTGAAAGATACAGTACCTTTAAAAAAAATAATTAGGCCTTTTTGTCTTTTAAAAAAATCAGGTTTTTTTCTTACAAAAAACCCCAGATATGCAGTACTTTGGTTTTTGTGGAATTTTGTGCTGGTCTTATAGGTATTGTAGTCTCCTTGAGTTAGCTTGGACCTTGTGTGTTCCAAAGTTGTTTTGGAGTTCTTTTTTTTTCATGCTATGTATTTACTTTTGGGGAAGTGGGAGGAGAAAGGTGCAGAAGTGTCAAGTTTATGAGATAGAAGGCAGAGGGCTCTGCGTATGGTTGCTGAGAATAACCCCTTTAAGGAGCATCACTTTACACCTACAAGATGAGGCTGGGAGGAAAGGTCCTGAATCTGCAGCTAGAGGTCTAAGGACAGCATGGCTCACACATGGCCGGTGCTTCATGAATGGCAGCCTTAAAGGCTGTGCAGATGGCATTAGAACAGGATGAGGGAGGCTCTGGGCTCGCCCTTTGCAGAGTGAGTTTGAACCTTGTGTGTTTGGGAGCTTGAGGCTCGGAAAGCCAGCCTTGATGTAGTGGATGCGACAGATGAACTGGTGGAGGGGGCGGGGGGTTGTCAGGAGGTGCTGGCGTGAGCCTGGCCTGGGAGATGCAGAGCCAGGGCGGGTAGAGTGGGGCAGACAGAAAGAGTAAGATCAATATTTAATACTTTGTAAATCTAAAATAAGTTTTTTATTTGAGTGTCTTAAAATAACTTAAAATGCCTGTAGTATACTAATAGCCATTTGATTTTTCTGATGGAAAAGTAGCTGAATTTCTAGGAATGTATTGTCTCTAAGTTTTGCCACTTGTGAGAAGCACAGACTTACAGAGAAACTAACAATATACTAAAATCAAGGGAGTTTTGTTTTTCTGACTTTCCAAAAAAATTATTTATTTATTTTTTAACAGACAGAGTCTTGCTCTGTCACCCAGGCTGGAGTGCAGTGGCACAATCGTAGCTCACTGCAGCCTTGAACTCCTGGACTCAAGCAATACTTCCACCTCACCCTCCTGAGTAGTTGGGACTATAGGCATGCACCACCATGCCTAAATAATTAAAAGAATTTTTTTTTTTTTTTTAAATTTTAGAGATGAGGTCTTGCTGTGTTACCCAGGCTGGTCTCGAACTTCTGGTCTCAAGCAATTCTCCCCCCTCAGCCTCCCAAAGTGCTGGGATTATAGGCGTGAGCCACTGCACCCAGCCTGTTTTTCTGACTTTAATGTTCCTTAAATGTATACAATACAGCACAGAAAAGAATATGAGTTTAAATATAAACATGGAGTTGTTACCAGGGCTGCAGATTCACCAATGGCAGGCCCTCATTTTGACTCTGCAAGGCTTTTCCAGCTGTACCAGCCTCTGGCTACCTTGGGCAGGTGCCTTTGCTGGCAAGATGTGAGCTCCTGCATGAAAACAGTGCATGTATGGGATGTGCTGTCCCCTGGGGCCTGGCACACTATGGGCTCCCAGAACATGTTTGAATTGAAATTATTTTCCTTGGGTTGATTATTTGGGGTACTATAGACACAGCCCACAAATTTTGCTCTGCGGGTTTCCAGAGAAGATGGCAGACTATTCCACAGTAGCAGCACTTTGGGTTTTCCTAGTCTAGCCTCCATGGCCCAGAAGAGGAGGGCTGTACTTGGGAGGAGTGCTGTCCTTAACATTTTCCTTCTGTTTATCTGCTACACAGGAGTAGGAGAGCCTACAGCAGTGTTTTAAAGGAGATTTTTAGTTGTCACTATGATAAAAATCTATGTTTCCAGCCTCTTTGAAAAAGTTGCCCAAAGGTCTGGCGCCACTGGGCAGCGTTCCTGGGAGCAGCAATTGGACATTCCCTGCAGCCTCACCCACCTGGGTGCCTGCCTGGCCCCCACAGCCTCCTCCAGGGACCCTCTCACCGGGGACTGCCCCTCTGTGACAGACGACCCTGGTCTGCAGGTCCTGCCGCCCTCCCCAGGAAGCTGAGATGTGTTGTGTTAGCATGTGAGGCCCTCACCAAGTGTAGATCTCTGCCCCCTTGGGAGGAAGGGGCAGTGTCCCAAAAGTATACTGGGGCTTGTTGGTTTTCTAGTCATCATGTGCTTGCAAGGTTTAAAGGTCTGTGCCCATCTTCCCTGTGCAGAAGGCAAGGTCTTGGGTAAGGCCCTGCAGTGACTTGGAGTTTTCTTGGGGAGGTGCCTTCGTTCTTGTCTCCTCCAGACGTGAAGCATGACCTAGTGGGGGTCCATTTGACATTAAAGGAAGTGTAGCAATCTTTGGGGCTCCAGAACATAGTTAAAATATTCTTCACTGCAAATCTATCTGAAACCAAATTTATCAGTTAGATAAATAAGCTTTAGAAGAAGTATAGCACTTATGATTTAAGGTGTTATTCTACTTTATATTTTCATAAACAAAAAATATATGATTATTCTAAAAACAAATGAAAACTAAGCTGAAAACCCCTGAATAGCATAAATAAGAAAATGAAAGTCACTCTGAGAAAATCTTTGTTAACACTGTAGTTTATTTCCCACTGGCCTTTTTTGCATGTGTCTGTTCACATAAACATAAATACATGTGCTTTTTAAACTTGTGTTTACAAGTCTCATGACATCCAAACAATGTTTGGGTGAGACTGAGCGTTTAGTGGTATTGAAGTCGAGAGTATCTTCCCAGCTGTTATTTTGCTGTTGGATCAGGAACATACCTCCTAGTGGAAGGAGCGTCTTGGTTCGGAGGCTGGGGAGGCCTTTTTTGGCAGTATGTCACATCTGTAATCACGTATTTGTTTTTAAAGCAATGGGCTAGCTTTCTCTTTTTCCTTCCCTGAGCAGTCCCTGTTAACCACTGGTATCTTTCTTTTCTTATCCCTTTTCTTCTCAGGGAGGCCCCTTGTAGCCCACATCAAGAAATTGGAATTTGATAAAACCCAAATAACCTGCCCAGCCCTCCTTTGTTGGCACCGCACCTCTTGCGGTGTCCAGGCTGCTTTGTCCTCACAGTGAGCAGAGTGAGAGGCAGCCCTGTCTTAAAGATCCTCAGGCAGTCAGAAGTGTCCATCACTGCTCAGTGGTTTCAGCCTTTCCCCCTAGCAGATATTTTCCAGACTAGCTAAAGAGAATATGACAGAGCAGGCTGTTTTCCATTCATTCACACACTCATTCCGTCGTTCTTCATGGGGCACCCATGTAGGATTCTTTCTAACTCGTGCCCGTTGATGTTCGTTATACAAGAGGACGTGGTCAGAGGGTGAGTAATGGAAAACTGGGGGAGAAGGAGAAGCCAGAGGCTTTGGTCCCTGCAGCTAAATGGGCCATGCTTGCCCACAGGGCCTGGGGCTGCATGTGGGGCTCCTGGGCTGTACAGCCAAGCCCCGTTTGAGGTGAGCCTGTGATGTGAGAGCGAGGTGGGAGAGCTAGACCACGCCTGTGGAGTGTGGAGGAGCACACCACCAGGGTCCGCTTCTGCGGGTTGCCACGGGGCCCTGTGCTCTTTCCCAGCTAAGGCCTGTGCAGGAAGCAGGAACCTGGGCAGGGTAGGCTCTGGCCCGCATCCCAGAGTCATGAGGCCCCAAAGGGTCAGTGGCCAAGGGGATCAGACCAGACAGGAGGTCAGTGGGGCATGGCTTTTACCTGGTGCCAGCCAACAGGAGTGAGCCAGCCGTGCTTCTGGCCCAGGTGGATCCCACTCAGGCCAGCATATCTCCTGCGCCGCTTGCCCTTATTCCTTTGCTTTGAGGCATTTCTGCTCATTCACAGCGGTACTACCCAGGCAGTTCCTAAGCCACCACTCTCTGGGGCTGTATGAGCCCTGAGACCTGCCAGGCCTCATGTCACATTACGCTAGTTGGAGGTGATGCTGAGGAAGGAGAGGTGCATAGGGTGGGGTCTGCTGGACTGCAGAGCAGTTGCTGTGCCTCCTTTTAATGGTTGTTTTTAAAACATGAATAAACATGAACTGTAATACCAGCTTCTTGGAATGAGGCTATCCTGAAGTAGAATTTGGCTTCTGGTTCTTAGACTTCTTGTGGGTGGAAGCTTTCTGGATTAGCTGCTAATCCCTGTAAAACACCTTGCAGTAGCGAGGGAATCCTCTTGGAGCTATGCTCAGTTTGCGGTCCAATAGCCTAGCCCCTCTCCGGACAGAGCCCCAAGGGAGGCCTAAAGCTGAGCCATGGAGGCCGAGCACCCTCAGCCCTCGGCAATGCCCTCTCCGTTTGGCAGGAGCGGGGGTGGTCCCAGCGTCGGAGGCAGATTGGTGAGTGGGTCTGAGTGTGGGGTCACAGTGGGCACCAGGCTTGGATATTCAGAGAGTTTTACTGAGCAAGTCATCTTGCCTCGTGGTTGTCAATGATGAGCTTGCACATCAGGTGGCAGTTTTTGGTTCCAGAAGTGTGACATCATAGAAAGGAGGTGGCAGAAGGAGGCTCCCACAGTCTGAAATGGCACGTGAAATGGACATGCCTTCCAGGCCTTCTCCGGTCCCATTGCCAGGATAAAATCTGAATTCCTTCGCGTGGCTGCATTCATTTCCTAGGACTGCCCTAACAAACCCACAAACTGGGTGGTTAAAACAAATGTATTCTCTCATGGTCCTGGAGCCCAGAAGTTCAAGATCAAGGTGTGGGCAGGGCCTGAGGCTGGGGTGGAATCCTTCCCCGCCTCTTCCACTTCTGGTGGGGCCAGCAATTCTTGGCAGTCCTTGGCTTGTCCATGCATCGCGCCAGTCTCTGCCTTCATCTTCACGTGAGCATCTTCACATGGTCTTCCTCTGTGTGCGTCCCTGTGTCCAAGTTTCCCTTTTTATAAGGACATGTGTCATATTGGGTTAGGGTCCACCCTGATGACCTCATTTAAGCTTGATTACCCCTGTAAAGACCCTATTTCTGAATAAGGTCACATTCTTAGGCCCTAGAGGTGAGGACGTTAACATATCTTTCTTAGGGGACACAAGTCAGCCCACAAGGGCCTTCAAGGCCCTTGAGGATCTGAGTCAGTTTCCTTTCTGACTTCCTGTCCACCTTGTCAAGAGCGAGGGCCAGGGAGTTGGGCTGCCCAGGTTCAAATCCAGTTCTGTCCTGTGTGAGCCGGCGACCTAAGAGGAGCTGTGAGGTGGCAGTGGTAGCAGCCTGCCTCGGACAGTGCGTGGCCCCCAGCCCAGCTGGAGTGCGCAGGGGATGTAGCATCACCTTCTTTGCCATTTTTCTTTGGAGAGAAACTTGTCATTAAAGCTTGGAATATTTAGCTGCTTCTTGGAGAAGAGGGATTAAGATGCTGGAGGTACAAACAGCAGGCCTGGTGGCAGGATCTGTCTCGGGGCTTGGGGAGTTTCTGGGAAAGAAGCAGTATGTCCCCATGTCCTCGAGAGTCAGATGATTCATTTATTCAGCACATGTCCCTTGAGCCCCGGTGACATTTGAGGAAGTGAGGGCTAGATATGCAGTGTACCACACGGATGTGGGAGGTTGTCAATGAAATCTCTGTCTTCACTCAAGAAAACTGTCAGCTGCTGTGGCTTCTGCCCCCTGGAGGGTGGGATCAGCTCGAAGTCAGGACTCTATTGCTCTTTGTCAACTGCCTCTTTTGGGAATTGCTATTTTATACAGTGAGTAAATCTCACTGCAAGGTTTCTGGGGTTTTTTTTTTTTAAGTTTTTCATTTTTCAATTTATCTCAAAATTTGTGTTCATCACAAGCAATAGAAGTACAATGGTATATAACAAAAAACTTAAACACCCCCTCAGCACACACACATTTTGAAACCTTGTTAACAGGCTCGCACTTGTCTTTCTATATTTTTTCCGAGCCACATGTGAGTGTTAGTGCTGATGTTGATGTTGTTTGCTTGTTTTTATAAGAATAAAGTGGGATCACAGCACCCAGGTGATCTTACTGCCTGTTCCTTGCTCCTGCCATGTACCTGCATGTCCTGGAGGTTCCTCCAGGTCTAGTGGCCCCAAGATTTTCCACCTTGGGGCACCACCTTATTCACCTGGGGCCCTACTGGCAGCTGGCCTGCTGAATGTGGGAGTCCTGCTGTGTCGTTCCTCTGGACTTCGCTGGGCTCTGAACCGGCTCCTGTGGGTGCATCCATTTTGAGGCCCCACATGTCATCTTGTGCCATCCTGTGTAAAGTGACAGTACTAGAAACTTCAGAATCCCGTTTTACCTTGTTTTACCTTTGTTTTTACCTTGTGGCTCTGTCCCCTTTCCCGCTGTGCCTCCCACCCCACTCTGGCACCACCCTTAGCTGAGGCTCACCTCAGCTCTTCTCAGCCCGCCAGCCTCCTCATCCCCAGCCTCCCCCAGCAGGAGGCCCGCTCATCCCTCAGGCCTGTCAGGGTCTTTCCTTTCCTCATTTGCATCTTCTCACACCTTGAACAACCTTGGGGGTTCAGTCTCCACTCAGACCTTGCTCTTGCTGCAGTGTCTGTCCCTGTCCACTCCAGCAGTGCTCCAGTACACCCTTGGGCCCCTTCCCCGCCTGAGGCTGGGCGCCAGGGTCTCCCAGGATTGTGTAGGAAAAGGACTTGATGTTTTCTGAGAGCTTCACCTCTGCTGTGTGAATACACATGTGTGAGTGTGTGTGTATATGTGTACATATGTGTGTCCATCCACCACCACCAATGCTAATTTCCATCTCTTTGCCCCTTACAGTGAGGGTTCCCTATTTCATTGACTTGAAAAAACCACAGGATCAAGGTTTGAATCACACCTGTAACTACTACCTCCAGCCAGAGGAAGACGTGACTATTGGAGTCTGGTGAGTCTCTAGTGACCTGGCTGTGGGCTGAGCGCCAGCTCCAAGGGCCCCTCCAGGACATAGGAAGGGGACCTGCACGGCTTAGCTGGTGTTGTCCTTGACATTGGCCTCTGAGATGTTACTTGTTCATTTTTATCTTGTCTCTTTTCCAAAGGAAAGATCTCAGCTGAATTTGATCCTCATGGTGCAGGATGAAATGGCACCAAACTCTATTCTGAGATTTTCAAAGCAGCAAGGCTTTGTGAACCAGGTTATGTTTACAGAACCTTATTTCTAGGAAAAACAAAAGCAAGAAACAAAGAGAATATAAGCACAGAATTGCAAACACAGGTTTGGATATATTTTTTCAGAGAAACGAACATCTAGATATTGAAAACAGCTTTGTTTCTTTTTGTATAGAGTACTTCATAGCAGTTGATGATGAGATGCTGGCATTTTTTGTTTACTGTTTTTAGCCATAAAATTCAAATTTGACTTAAGCCTTGTGACTTTTCTTTGTCTCCTTGGAATATGTTTTAATGCATTCTTCTGTGTACAAGTGGTGTTTCTCACCAATTGAATTAAAATTGACCAACCTCACTGTCGCATTTCCTTTTTTTTTCTCAGAAGCAAGTTCAAATCACTGCCCCTTTATCTAGCTGGGTTTATTTTTCAACAGCCATAATGTGCCTTCCCACTGTCTTAGAAAACCACTGTGTATGTGAGAAGCTTCTAAATGAAATGCTGTGAGTAGCTTCCCAGTGCAGATGAGAGGATGTTCAGACATTTCTAATAATGGTCCTTGGTAAAGAACATAAAACAATAAGGGAGATTTTTGTTCTCAGTAGTTGGTGCTGGGATTAGAGGCTTTTGTCATGTTCTGATTTGATTGAATCTAGCACTTACTGGCCAGAGTGTGCCTGTGGGACTCTTGAGGTTTCTGTCTTCCCTCAGAAGCTTGACCTGCTTTGTACAGAGCTGTTGAGGAGGAATGGGCCAGCCCCTTGGTTGATGTGGGTCTGCAGGCATTGCAGGAGGGCTGTTTGTGGCGGTGACACTTAGTCTGGAAGCACTAACAGCATCTGCTTAAATTATCAGTTACCCCGTAAGGCTTTATTTAATGACCCGAATGGTGAGTCTCAAGGCTATACTTTGTGATGTGCTGAGGACTGTGGGCCCTCGGGCAGCAGCAGCTCCAGGCACCAGCTGCCCTCACCATCACCTCGTCAGACCCTCCCACCAGCTTCTTGCAGGGAGAGCCTCAAGGCCCAGAGGAAGCCTGAGGACCACTCTTGGCCATCAGCTTATCTGTTGGGAGTTGCGAGGAGAGGCCCAGAATGGAGTCTCGTCCCACTGGCTGGGAGAAGCCCCGGGTTTAGGGTAGGTTGGCTGTTAGAGGCACATTAGCTGCCTGCACCTTTAAAGTGCTATCCCGTAGGTTTATAGTTTCATGGGAGTGATAATGATAGTGGCTAGAACCACCCCAACACATGATCCTCTTGACGGGATCAGAGAGAGACATTAGAAATGAGGTACTGAAACTAAGGATCTAGAAAATAAGTTGGCTATTTAGTTTTTTTAAAGATTCTTGTCACTGGTGTCCAGAATGAATTTGAATAAGTTTTACAGAAAAACCTCCCAGCCAGTGATTAACGGTATTCAATTTGGCCTGAGTTAAAGTTAAGCTTAGTGTCTTTCTAAAGGAGGGTTTTCCTCTGAGTGCCTGGCCGGGCATGGGATGTGAGCATGATTTGTAATCAGAAATCAGAAGGTGCTGGACATTAGAAATGGTGTGCTAAGGGCGGCCAGGTTTTCTAGTGTAGCTCACAAAGATCAGTGTTGCTGAAATAGCACATGACAGCAGGTACTATTTTAAATCCATTTCGAGTTAAATTGTGGGCAGTTTGACTAAATGTGAGGGGTAACTGGATGTTAAGTATGGGGGAAGTGCTATTACTCAGCGAGAATGCAGTAAGTGCCACTTCTGTGCCAGGCCCCAGCAGAGGGATGGCTGTGATTCAGTCGGGACCTTACCTCGCAGGGTTTCCAGCTGATACAGGAGAGCCATCTGCCACCCCTACCCCAGTAACTGCTACCAGTACAAGCCTCTGTGGCCCAGAAGAGATGCTCGTTAGTCAGAGAATGCTCCTTCTGAAGCAGTCAGCCATCCTGGCAGCCTGCAGTTGCATAGTTATTTATTCTAGTGACTGGAACAGTTTGCCACCCTACCCCATCAGTCCTCCTGTAGTCAGATGGGGTCTGCTGTTCCCTGCTGTCGGAACTTGAGCTGAGTAATCCCACTCACAGTCACCATCCTGAGTGCAGAGGGACGTCTGACCATTCCCCCTCTGCTTCTGCCTCCAGGCACACCATCCCCACCGTCTGGTGGAAGAACGCCCAAGGGAAGGACCAGATGTGGTATGAGGATGCCTTGGCTTCCAGCCACCCTATCATTCTGTACCTGCATGGGAATGCAGGTACCAGGTGAGGCAGAGGAGCCCACTCTGTATATCTTCCCTGCAGAGCATAGCTCCTTTTTGAGGTGGGAATGTCCTGGTCCTGTTGGCTCAAGACCACCAGGAGCAAACCCACAGTCCCACAAAATCAGGTTTACTGACCCATTGCAATGAGGGGAGCATTCCAAGATCAAAGGAAAAGGCAGATTCTTACAGAGTTGGGGAAGGTGGAATTTAGGTGAACTTCACACAAAGCTGGGATCCCACAGGCACAGAGCCAAGTAGGGCTATGTGCAAGGGGTCAGCAGGGCTGGTCTGCAGAGTGGACACCGCCCAGTTTCCTGGGGTACCACGGTGTTGAGCAAATGTGGGGGGCTGTGTCTGTCTAGACACCCCTATCTGGAGCTCCAGCCTGGGCTGGGATGAGGAGGCTGAGTCTGTCAGAGTGACCCAGCTCCTCCGGCCAGAGGGGGATGTTTCCTAATTCCTGCTGTAATTTCAAAGGGCAAAAGTGTCTGCCGGTGTGTGATTTAGGGAGCAAGGCTTCTCAGAGAGTAGGGGGTCGTGATGACACTGGACTGGGGCTGTGTCACGTCCTTGGGGGAAATAGTATCTCTGACTCACTTGCAGCTGGTTTTGCCAGCGCCTGTCGCCAGGTCTGAGGATTGGCAGGCAGGTCTGCATTACCTGAGTGATAGCTCTAGGTACAGGGGGCTGAAGCCAGAGCCTGGGAAGCCCTGGGAGGAAGAGGCACTTCCTAGAAAATAGGCAGTGAGAAGGGGTGGGGGTGGCGCTGAGGGCAGACAGTGCCAGTGAAGAGACCCCCGCTGAGCATGCGGGCACTAGTCAGCCAGTCCTTGCAGGTTGTCCGACTGTGGAGCTCTCTGCTTCTGGCCATGGGACAGCAGTGTCCCAGCACCCCAATGGGCTGTCGATGAACTACGTACTCTCTGTGGAGGGTCAAGTCCTTGCCTGGTTTTATCCCAGTTGCTTTTTCTGAGTGAGTTTAGTGGCTGTTCCCTCAGGCTAGCTTGAACTAGAGTTCGTCTTCTTGCCTTGGAGACAGCACGGTGCCCCTTCCATACGTGATTGTTGTTCAGAAGAGCCTCTGTGGGGAGCCTGGACTGGGAGAGAGAAAGTGCTGTTTGAAAACCACCAGGGTCACTGCTTCTGTGCTCCCTTGCATTTGTGCAAGAGGCAGGGCCAGGGGAGAGGCCAGTGTGGCACCAGGCCATGTTGGGGGCTTGGGGGCAGACATTTCACAGGCAAGGAGAGCAATGATGTCCTTTCTGGAGGAGAATACCAGGCCTCAGTGGGTGTCTGGGAGGCAGAGCAGTGCAGAGGGCATTGCTGAAAGAGCCCAGAGGCATGGCCCTCGAGGGTGGTTTCTGTGCCAAGAACAGAGTGCTCAGCTACTGAATCATGCATGTGCTGCACAATTTGCTTTCCTCTTTGTCTGGAACAAGCCGCGGCGGCTTTCTCTTCTGCTTTTTAAAGAGCAAATGGCTACAAACAGCTCTTGCAGCATCTTTCTATAAATGAGAACACTGTGTGGTTAGCTATGAAGCTGTGAATAAGGTTCAGTTCTGCAGTGCCAGTCACATGGTAAAAGACAAGACAGAACCTGCCTATGACTTCAGGTTTGGAAGGAATGCCATGACTTCCAAAGGTTTGCTGTCTCCTCCCCATCCCTGAGACTCCCTGCATGCAGGTCTCGCCATCCCCACATTTTTGCCTGCCTCTGTCTTCGTCCTGCGTGCACCCACTGCCTCCTGAGGGCCTCACCCCTGCTCTCCAAGCCCCTTCTCTGACCAGACTCCCCAGAAGGCCTCTGTCAGTCTGCAGGGTCATACCATCCAGTTCTCCCTGGACTCTGAGCTCTCCTTCCTTTTTGCTCAGTGGAGGGAATTTGGAAAATTTAGAAAAGAGCCACCATGAACTCTTGCAATGATAACCGAAAACATTTTGCAGTATTTCCTCCTTTGTAGTTTTGTTTCTGTACTCTCTTGGTTTTCCTCCTTCATCTCATCCTTGTCTCCCCACAACTGCCTGCAATGCCCGAAATGGTCAGACTACTCTTTATAAAAGAAGGGAAATAACTGAGAAGTGTGGAGAGGGTGAGCCTCTTTCACACCCTGCCCTGCCCACTGACATGCCCTCCTTTCCTGGGCAGCCCTTGTCCCTGCTGTGGGGTTTGTCCACAGTAATACTTGGCCAAGAACTGGTCAGAAAATGGGAAGAGGGCCTAGACAGGCCTCAGACATGGAAGTATAAATACGTGAAACAGGTGCATGCGGAGCACACTCAGCCTCAGTAATAGACGTGCCCAATAAAGCAGTCATCTGCTGGGGGCTGACAGACGGCCCCTCCCACACACAAGGGTCTCTGATGAAAGATTCGGCAACAACCGTCAAGGTCAGGATTGCACATACCACCATGTCCAGTAGCGTATCACACATACAGGGCACACGTATGTGAAGGGGTGTAGCACAGGCTGGCCACAGCAGCAAACAGAAGTTAGGTGGGAAAGAGCCAAGATGACCCCAAGATGAGGACAGGGAGGCACTGCCAGGCAGATTTCTGAACGAGAAGTGAAATGCAGAAAGTTCAGGTACTCATAGGGGCACAGCTGCCATCATTGTAGGTGGTCCCTGGATGCTGGGAAGCTGGGAGGGGCTGGATGGCGGAGGCGGGAGTGGGTGGGGTTTGCTATGTTTCCTTTTGTGTCTTTTGAGTTTGAGACTGTAAGTATGCATTACCTATGGAAAATAAAATTAAAAGCAATAATTAAGAAATCTCTCCAAAATGCTAAGACTGCCCATTGTTGGCACAGTGCTGCCACAGGCAAGCTTGGGGCCACTTCTGGGGACCTGAGGAGGGGTCGTCCCGTCCACCATCAGCCCCTCCTGCATATGGGGTTTGGGGACCGAGTCATAAAGGTCCTGGACTCCCCAGGATCGACCTGGAGCCCGAGGCTTTGAGAAGATGCACTAATGCCCACTTCCTGTTTCCTTCTCCAGAGGAGGTGACCACCGCGTGGAGCTGTACAAGGTGAGGGCAGACACCCCAAGCACAGTCCCTGGCTGTTCCTTCCAGGAGGCAGGAGCTAAAGGGAATCACTCAAACTAATAATTTTGAGAGTTGACTATTCTTGGGCTTTTTAACTCTGCCTTTGGTGGGCGCGCTGAAAGGTAGTGCCTTGGCTGATGCCCATCATACCACCTCCAAGGATGGGCACCGAGTCAGAATGTGTGGACTTGGTGGACCGTGTACAGATATTGGCAAACTATATAAAAGGCAGTTGAAATTGGTTAAATTTTGAGTTACTCATATGTGAAATGTAAAGAGAAACCATGTGCTCCAGGAGCTAGACTGACTGCCGAGTTGCATGCTCACCCCAGCAGGAGGTGCGGCTGGGACTTGAATCAGATTCCAGGCCAACTCAGTGGAGGTACCCACAGGTCTCCCCAGGTAAAGGGGGCACCTGTGGCAGGGCATACAGACCTTCGCTTGTGTTTGGTTTTTTTCTTCGTCAGGATGTTTGGGTCTGGAGCCTGAGAGATGCTGCTGGAGCAGCAGCCAGGGCCCACTCAGGCCCATCCACCCTGCATCCCTCTCCTCCTCCCAAGGATGTCTGCATTGGCCAGCAGGACAGAAAGGGGCACAGACAGATGTCTGGTACTTCTAGCTCTGGGCTGTTGGAGGGTTTTTCCTCTTAGATAAATTGGATCAAGTCAGGAGAGGGGAGTGCCTGAGAAATCATTGGTCCTCTTTTGAGGTTTCTGTTAATAGAACTAATTCATCCCTGCCGAGGTCAAGGAGTTCTGGAGCAGGCTGGCTGGAGGTGCAGGCTCTGCGAGGGGCTGGGGGCTGGCAGGGAGTGTGCAGGCTGTGCTGGGGAAGCACCCTAGCTCCCTTCCTAAAGAGGGAGAGCAGCAACTCTGGGTGATGTGGTGGCAAGGCAGCCTCCCACCTCCCCTCCGGGCACACCCCAGTGAGGGCGCAGGAGCAGGGCATGTGAGGAGTGATCTTGGTGGGAGAGGTCAGCTAGTCTATAGAGCTTTTAAAAAAAATAACAGAAAAAATTCAACAAAAGCTTAACATCTGAGAACTACTAGGTTGCAGTAGGGGTCCCTAGGTGGGGTCTCAGTATAGTCGGGTCCTCCTCCTGGGGGTCTCCTGTTGTGCTGGCAGTACCAAAGAGCTGTCTGCCCCCAGAGGAGGCCGACTGAGGCTGCCCCATAGCATGAACGTGGAGCTGCTATCCTGGGAACTGCAGAGGTCTGTCCCCGGCCTTTAGCCATCTAAGCAGCAGAAAGAGACATCCCGCATTCCTCCGGCAGAGGAAGCCAGCAGTTGGCCTCTGGGTTTCCTAAGGTCCAGTCAGGAATCAGATAGCACGTTGACTGTCTTTATTAACTTCCCATTGTGTGCAAGGCACAAAAACAGAAAGCTGGATGGGTTTAGTAAGAGGCAAGTTGCTCTCACTCCGAGATGCTTGAATTTGTTGTTGCTAAAGATGTTTATTTTTCACTTTACAGGTGCTGAGTTCCCTTGGTTACCATGTGGTCACCTTTGACTACAGAGGTGAGATTTCCTTTGAAAGTGCATCTGAGCGCACTCCCATTTCATCCGATGGTATCTGATGGACAGGCCTCCCTTGGAGAGGCTCCAGCAGGTCCAGCAGCTTGCTTCTGCTGTGCCAGACCTGTGTCACGGTGGTGGGGAAGCACAGTGGGGCGCTCCGATGCGTGTCCTGGGTGCTGGCTTTCCTGGCAAAGCCCACTGATGTAGATGCCCAGGGAGCCCCTCCTGGTAGGGGACGCAGCGACTGAGCCCCCAGCATATGCCGCATCCGCATTAGTTTAAACATAGAAAGTATCGTCTTTTTTCCTTATTGAACCCAGACTTTCCCCCAGCTGGACTTCAGACATGTTTTAGGTTCAGCAGAGCTTATCCTGTTGAAGTTAGGAAGAACTATTAAGAGAGAAGATAGATTCTTCTCTGCCCCCTCAGCCTTTCTGCTTTTTTTGAATGAATCAGGGTTTGCCATTGAACAGATCAGAATCCTCAGTTTGATGTGTACTAAGAACATTCTTTCTCAATGAGCAACAGAAATACTTTGTATTAACAGAGAGTGTGTCCTAAGTGTATTCCTCCATACAGCCCTCATTGGAAAGATCCAAAGGATCAGCTTGGTTGGCCTGCCCTGACCTTCTGGGGACAGGAAGGCAGGTGGGGGAGAGTGGCTGTTGGCTGGTCGTGAGGCATATTAGTTCCTTCTTGCTGCTGTGACACATCACCACAAACGTAGTGTCTTAAAACAACACAGATTTGTTGTCTGGCAGTTCTGGAGGTCAGAAGTTCAAAATCTTTAGCCACTACGCTAAAATCAACGTGTTGGCAGGGCTGCATTCCCTCAGGAGGTTCTAGGGGAGAATCATCGCCTTGCCTCTCCCGGCTTCTTGAGGCCATGTGTGTCCTCGGCCTGTGCACCTTCTGTGTTCAGAACCGGGAAGGCCCCCCCCAACAGCCCCTCGGGGCTCCATCACCCTGACCCCCCTGTGTCCCCTTTTCCCTTACGAGGATGCTTGTGATTACTGTGGGCTCACCCAGATCACCCAGGGTCATCCCCATTTCAGCTCCGTAACCTAACGCCATCACAGGTTCCAGGGATTAGGATGTGGGTGTGTCGGGGGCCCACCATTCTGCTGACCGCAGGGATGGCTCTTTCATGGAAGAAAGTCCCGTCAGGATGAAAGTTCTGGGCTGGGAAAAACTCCAAAATGAGGACTAGAAAGTAGTTTGTTCTCTTACTGTTTTATGGGTGCTGAAAGACCCTTCCTCTCCCTGCTACACTCTAGAGGCCTTAGGATAGTGAGAAGGTGCAGCCCTCCTTCTGCTCACCCCCTGCACTCGGTCACGAGGTGAAACCCCACAGCACTTTCTCCTTTCAGCTCTCAAGGAGTCTCCACATTTCTAAGTGACCAGTTAGCTCCATCTCTGACTCTTTGCTCTGTCTCTTTCTCTTTGTGTGTCTGTCAGTGCATCTGTCTCTTTGTCTTGTGTCCCCACCTCCCACTGGGTGTCCTGCGCCTCTCAGCCTGGCCCTGGCCCTTGGCATCACTCTCTCCCCGCTCTGGTGTGTGTGAGGCCCCGGAAGGGCCAATCCTGCTGCAGTAACGGTGGGGTTTGCTTACGCTGCAGAGCCTGCCCTTGCTGAACTTTGTGTTGCTTTCAGATTATTTGATGATGACTCACTGCTGAGCTTTGCAAGACAAGCTGTGCAAGACAATTGCACTTGACCTTTGCTTGCACTTGACCTTTGCTGCAGACTAGGCGAGGGGCCCTTGGGGAGGTTGTAGTTTGGGGCTGGAGATGGAGATGGTGACTTTTCCTCTGTTATGCAAATAAGATGCTAATTTGGCCCTAAGGTGAAGGCAGCCCCCTTCCCTTTCTGGGTCAGGGTTGCCTTGAACCCAGAAATCAGCCGCCTAACTCCTCACTCCCTGTCCTGTCCCCTGGGGCTCACTCTGGTCCCTGGGCAGGCTGGGCTTTCTCTGGGGGCCTGTCAGTGCTCTGCTGTGTGGCTGCCCCTGCCAAGCCTCCTTGGTGTTGAGCGTGGTGTCTGGTCAGTGCCAGCACAACTGCGTGTCTGACGACCCCCATTGGCACAGCTGCCCATGGGGACTTGTCGAGGGCACTGGATGCTATTTGGGTTCAGGGTCATAACAGGGTGAGGAGGTGGGAGAAGTATAGAGCTGAGGATGATGATGGCAGAGACTCCACTGCCCTGGACTGGTCTGTCCTGCCTGTTAAGAAAGAGGGAGAGGGTGACCACCCCTTCCAGAGGGCATTGAGAGAGCCGCTGGCCTTGGTTTGAGGATGCCAGTGCCTATGGGCAGGCTCTGGCCTGGCCGGGGCATGTGTCTGAAGTGCTGGGATATATTTGTTGACTCAGCTGTTCTGTTGCCAATCAAATTTGCACTCACCAACTTAGAGGGACATGTGAGGGGATCTCTGGTTTTCCAGTCAGCAGGGGCAGGATAGGGTTGCTGCTGGGCTCTCCCGGAGGGGGGCTGCCTCCCCAGTGCCGGAGGGGCCGTGGGGGTGCTGTGTGCCCAGCAGCAGGGTGGGCTTCAGGCTCTCAAGGGGCAGGCTGCTCCCCTGTCCTCTCTGGCTCTGGGCCCCTTTGGAGGTGTTGCATGGGTTTTGTGTGAGCTGCCTTTGACGTCCTCCTGCTGTCTCTCCCTCCCAGGTTGGGGTGACTCAATAGGAACGCCATCTGAGCGGGGCATGACCTACGACGCACTCCATGTTTTTGACTGGATCAAAGCAAGAAGTGGTGACAACCCTGTGTATATTTGGGGCCATTCTCTGGGCACTGGGTAAGAGCTCCAGGCAGGATGTGGCTTTTAGCGGAGCAGGTCTTCGCAGGAGACTCTCCAGCCAGGGGTCTGAGGGGAGCCGAGAACCCCAAGGGTGCCCTGGTTGCCTCTGGACCCTGTGGTGCCTCTAGTCCCAACCAGCCTGTCCTGTCCCCATGGAGGGGAGCAGGAGGTGAAGCACTGCAAGAGACCACCAGGCTTTGAGTTACTTCAGCTCCTCACCCCAAGTGGCTCAAGGTAGAGGTGTCTCCACCAAGAGACTTGGCCCTGAGGAGGTGTCTTCAGGGCTCGGGGGAGAGAAAGTGGGTGGCTTGCTTCTCACACAGGCAAGACAGGAAGCATTTCCACATCTCCGTGGCAGCCTGAGTCCTCTCTGCTGGTGCCAGGCCCAGAGCGTCTGAAAGGGCCTGATGGGCCCCAGACCTCCACCGCCCCTTCCTGCTGCCTTTCCCTTCGGGCAGTGGCTCAGCCCTTTCTGTCCTTTTGCTCCTCACTTGGACAGTGTCCTGTAGGCTGGGAAGCGTCCAGGTCAGGGCCTCCCCTGCCCTCGTGGGGAGAGTGAGCAGCTCCAGGAGAGGCAGCTGGTGGGCCCAGGATCGGCGCAGGCAGACCCCAGCCTCCCCCAGCTAAGGGGAGGCCCTGCTGCTGCTGCGCTCCTGTCTGCCTCAGCAGTGCCCACGTGACAGCGGGGAGAGCGGCAGGGAGGGCAGCGTCCTGCAGGGGCTGCTCCAGGAGAGGTGGCAGGACGCACCTTGGGGACAAGGAGGCTGGCTGCCGTTGCCATCCTGGTCGAGGGGTCAGCCAACAGCCGGGCAGTGGGCCCACCTCTGTCCTGGGGGCCTCTTCACTCCCTCCACTCTGCCCTGAAACCTAGTGGCCTCGAAGAGCCCATGGCTTCTCTGGGCACTTTCCAGTGTAAAAACAGTCTCATTTAAAACGATTTTTATTATAATTCAACTGAACTATGTTTTTCTTTTTTCCCAGAGTGGCAACAAATCTGGTGCGGCGCCTCTGTGAGCGAGGTAAGGGAGCCCTGCTGGTCTCGTGGGCCGACGGCATTGAGTGCCCACGTCCCGACCCCGCTGCGGATTCTGTCCCGTGCTCAGTGTCCACGTGGAACAGCACTGGGGGGGGGGGCCCTGCGCACACCCTGGGCCGACCCCCGCCTGCCCTCTCCACAGGGTTCTCGAGAGGCCGAGGAGCCTCACGCAGGCCTGGCTCTCAATAAGCAGCACAGCAAGTGTGGTTCTCAGGAGCAGCCGAAGCCACCTCAGGTCCCCTGGTGGACGCCTCCTGCACCTGCTGCCCTCAGCGGGAGCCTGCAGAGGCGGATTCCTGGGTGGAGGAGCTGCAGGCAGTGCTGGACTCACAGGGCAGGCGCCGGGGCTCACCATCCTGTCCAGGGGCCTGTCAGAGCCCATGGCCTGTATCTGTGTCGTCAGCTTCTTGCCCATGGCTTAGTTCCCTGTTTGTTTTTTCATTTCTCTAGAGACGCCTCCAGATGCCCTTGTATTGGAATCTCCATTCACTAATATCCGAGAAGAAGCTAAGAGCCATCCGTTTTCAGTGGTAAGTATAGATTTTATTAAAAATTATTTCATTAAAATAATTACTATAAAACAGCTATTAAGTAAATAATTATAGAAAAAAATAATTACAAAAGTTATTATTTAAATACTCTAGTGGCCAGGTTCTATGGCATGGGCATATAGTCTGCTACTGAGGTGGGAGGATTGCTGAGGTCAGGAGTTTGAGACCAGCCTGGGCAACACAGGGAGACCCTGTCTCTTCCAAAAAAAAAAAAATTAGGTTGGGGTGGTGTGCACCTGTAGTCCTAGCTACTGGGGAGGCTGAGGCAGGAGGATCACTTGAGCCCAGGAGCTCAAAGCTGCAGTGTGCTGTGATTGCACCACTGCACTCCAGCTTGGGTGACAGAGCGAGATCCTGTCTCGAAAAAATAAAATAAAATTTAAAAATAAAAAACTAAATACTGGAATGAATACAGATATTATTAAAAATTAATCCTACTTCCAGGCACTGGTCTGTGTATGGAGCTGCCTGAGAAGTTTATAACCTGCAGCCAGGCAGAAGCACAGGTCACAGTTGTGTTGTGTGAGGGCGGCTTGGCCCCCTGGAGGCTGTGCCTCGCCTCGGCAGTAGAGCTGCTGGTTGCCTCTGCTTTGCACGTGGACGGCGCTTGGGAACTGGGCACCAGGGACTGGGGAGTGTGGCCTCCCAATCGTGTCTCAGGTTGAAGCCCAGGTGAACCCCAGTCGGTTCACCTGGCCCTCACCCTTCCTGGCTGGGAATAAAGCCTTAGACCTTCTTTTAAAGCCCGGCTAGTTATCTTCTCCCGCATCCCACTCCCGTTCCTGATTCCGGTGTTCTGAGTGGCCGGGTGTTCTGGAGCCTGTGTCAGCCCATCCGTCCTGGCCTCGTGCTGCTCTAGTGCAGACCAGAAGAGCCCAGCCCTTTATTTTGTCTTTTTTGATGTTGCTTTTCTCCAAAATAACGTGAGGAAAACATCTGTGGACCCCCATTTTCTCAGGGGTGGTGGCCCTGGTATCTGTGGGAAGTTGGGTTTTGAACTGGATTCTGGCCTCTGCTGAAAGGTGTGGGAGCCCCGTTTGTGGGGCAGTTTCTGCCATGGCCAGTCTGTGGGGCCTCGTAGGTGAGTCCTCTGCCCCATTGGCAAAGCCAGGACACAGTGGGAGTGAGGGGGGCCCTGAGCACAGCTCTAGTAACCTCTTGGCTACATGTCAGCCCTACGGTTACAGTTAATGAACTTAAACCCTCTGAACCCTGGCCTTTGCCTTCCGCATGCTTATCTTCACGCTTCTGAAAGTGGTTTCCATCTGTCTTCAGATATATCGATACTTCCCTGGGTTTGACTGGTTCTTCCTTGATCCCATTACAAGCAGTGGAATTAAATTTGCAAATGATGAAAAGTGAGTACTGTGGTTGAGTAACTAACTTTTCAATCTAGAAAAACACTGAGCACCCCCAGGATGAACCCTTTGGTCACATTAACCAAACAGGCTGGAGTCGGAACACTCAGGGCTGTTCTCCAACAGCCAGGTCTGTAAACAGAGAGAGCCAAGCAGAGAGCTGCAATGGAAGGAACTAAAGGATTTGAAAAGATGACAGAATTAAAGCAATATTAAGATAACGTGTTTTTTGTCTGTATAGTTGTTTAAATAATCTGTCAAAACCTAAACTCCTGAACATATAGTAAAGCGGTAATATTAGCTGTTATTCAAAAAATGACTTTGCCTCAGCCATTTGATTTATGTCTGGTTATATAAAGATATTGCAGAGTTTATCATTAAAAATAATTCTATTAGGTAAACCAAAAGTTAAATATCCTAGTTAAGGACTCTTTCTTTAAACCACTTTCAGATTTTGCTAACATTATCTTTGTGATCTTTTTATTTCATGGGCTTTCATTTATTCAAAAAAGAAGGAAAGAAGAAACCTTATCTAAATATTGTTAATATTTAAAAATCTACCCTTTGAAACAATATGAAAAATTGGAGTATTTTTTCCCTTAAAGTATGTTTTGGTTCTAAAACTAAAAATAGAACAAATTAAAATTTGAGCAAATAATAGAAGGAAAAAACCCTGCTTGTTTGTAAATATTATTGTTTTGGAACTTAAGAATAATTATCTGAATAAACTACATTTCTTTTTAAAAACAAAAGTGACCACTGTGACCCCTGAAGCTACCCTTGGCCTGACCCTCCCAGCTGAGCCAGGTAGAGTGTGGGGGCCCTGGGTGAGCCCCGGCCCTCACATCACTGGAATCACGGGTTGGTTTTGTGGACATGAGGGGCTTTCCTGAGCTCAGGTGGGCAGTGGTCTGTACCAGAAGCCTCAGGTCGAAGGGATGCAGATGTTAGAAATGCTCTACCAGGAAGCACGAGTGCATGCTTTGTGCCACTAGCAGAGTTGCAGGCTGTGCAAGGGCTGGCGTCTGATGGGCCAGGAGCTCTCCCTGGCTGAGTCCTGCTCCAGGTGCCATGAGTGCACAGCCCTGTTGGGGGTCCAGGTGGAGGCTCGGGTCCCGCACCCACCTCAGTGACGGTGGACCAGGAGAGCCCAGGTCCCGGCTGGTCATGGCGGCCCACTCTGGTCATGTGGCTTGCTGACGGGATTTGGATCTGTGGAACCTACTGAAAATTTTAATTCACTTGTAAACATTCAGAGCTAAAATGACCTTAAATGTCATTTACACCAAAGATAAAGAGTATTGATTTTTTATTTTATTTTTTTACCAACAGATTCCTAGTAACATTCACTTCGTGAAGTTTTTTGGCTCATCTAAATTCAGTTTATAAAAAACTTTTAAAGAATATCTCAATTGGCAAAAATAATCATTTTCAATTCTCAGAAAATATGGAGGGGCCAGGTTTTGGTGAATGAACTGATCTCTAGATTTGGTTGACACCAGTCACCTAGCTGAAATAGATGTTGGTAGAAACAACTAAGAAATTAACTTCTAGTTCTCTAGTAAAAATAAACCTAGCAGGATTCAGGCTGTTAAGCACTGAGGTGACTGCCCCCCACCCCGACCCCAACCCAGACCCCTGCCACGGGCAGGGGCTCCAGGCAACCCTGCCCTGTCCGCGGTAGACACCTGGTCTAGCTGCTCTCCCTCCCGCAGTGTGAAGCACATTTCCTGTCCCCTGCTCATCCTGCATGCCGAGGATGACCCCGTGGTGCCCTTCCAGCTCGGCAAAAAGGTACGTGTCCTGCTGCAGCAGGCCTCACGCAGGCTGGCTCGCGGGCTGGGCTGGTTGGGTGGGCAGGAGACACCTGTGGGCTGCATCACAGGCCAGGTACTGGCCATGTCACACTCGGGAAGCCACCTTGTCCTCCCTGCATCACCTCCAGGCCACTCAGGCAGGGCGTAGGAGGTCTGGTGTCGGGGTTGGGGCAGGGTCCAGACCACTGACACTATCCACAAGAGGAACTTGAAAAATAGGTGATGGCTCCCAGCTCCCCATACGGGGGTCCTTCTCAGGGTGGGGCTGCTTGTGTTTTTCAGAGCCCAGGCCAACTCGGGACTCGGCTGGGAGGGCTCAGCAGTTACTGGCTGAAGGGAAAGAACCCCTTGATGATGAGGGTCTCCCAACGCCACGCAGGGGTCACAGCTGGTAGAACTGATGCAGAAACGTCTCGCTTTGGGGATTGACTGCTGTCAGCAGCATTCTGTGTTGTCTGTGGGGCATTAGCATTGGCTTTTGCTGAATTTGCTTTGACTTTGCTGCCAGGAAGCAGGATTAGATTTGTGGCCAAGAGAGGGTAAGAGAGTGTCGCCTGGGTCCCTACAGTGGCAAGGGCAGGGTCAGCCTAGAGGGTGTTTGCCAGCCTCACAGCTCAGAGCGCTGCTTCCCGACAGGCTCCACGAAGTCGGGCTCTGCGAGGCACACAGATAATGAAGCAGCGGGGGTGTGGGGGAGGCAGAGCTGTGCAGCAAGGCTCATCCCCTCTCCACCAGGGTCAGTGGGAGGGGGCTGAATGGGACACATTGTGAGCCAGTTTGTAGAGTGGCCTTGGCCCAGGAGTGCACAGCTAAACCTGTGGAACACGCCCTTTGTCCCAGCTCCCCGAGATTGCACCATCCCTGCATCTGCCCCCCACCCTGGGCACCTGGCCTGGCTCCACTACCTGGCTGCTGCCCTGAGGAGGGGCAGTCTGGAAGGTATGAGGACAGAGAGAAGGTCTTGAGTGGTGGGCATGCCAGGAGCCAAGCCTAGGGTTCACCTGCCAGCTGCAGCAGCAGAGGCGGTGTGCGTGGGGGCTTGGGCTTCTCCCTGTATTGGTCTCTACTGACGCGGAAGCCACCAGGCAGGTCTCCCTCAGGGCCTGGGCCTCCGTGCTGGGCTGCCATCTCTGGGCTCTGACTCCGTCTCTCCTTTCCCCCAGCTCTACAACATCGCTGCACCATCTCGAAGTTTCCGAGACTTCAAAGTTCAGTTTATCCCCTTTCACTCAGACCTCGGCTACAGGCACAAGTACATCTACAAGAGCCCTGAGCTTCCACGGATACTGAGGTGAGACAGTTACTTCTCACCTAGGGACTTCGTCTGGGCAGCGGTGGCAGCTGTGGGAGCTGCTTGGGGGGCTCAGTGAAGCCGAGAGTCACAGTGATTCAAGAGCCTTCTATTTCCATTGCAGAGGGGTTTGAGAGTCTGTTTCCCTCTCTTCTGGGCGGTTCCTGCGTTCAGACAGGGCAGGTGGTCTCCCTAGTTTGTACAGGCCCACGTAGACCTGCACAGCGGAACACAGGCATGCACGTGCACTGTGCAGGGTCACAGGGGCCACACACGTGCAGGAGCGCTCAGACACTGCCATCCCAGCCACTCCTGGGCCAGGGCCTAGGTCCCTTCCTACACACCTCTTGGGTCACCGCTCCTCAAAAACTTCTTTGTCCACAGCTGCTTTTTGAAGGGAGGCTGTGTTCCTGGCGGCCCTATGCTGGCCAGAATCTTGGGCAGCACATGGGCTGCAGCTCGGAGGGCCGTGAGCACCCATCTGGGCCTGGGTAGAGCCCATGTATGAGGGAGAGGCCTTGGCAGTGTTAGCAAAGGGCAGAGTTTGGAATGGAGCAACACCCCCTCCCCCTCGGCTTCTGTGCAAGCTGCTGCCCAACCTCACCTCCCCAGCAGAGGACACGGGCCCCACCCACCACCACCTGGCTGTGTGGCCTTGGGCAAGATGCTAAACCTCCCTGTGGGTGAGACAGGGAGTACCTTTCTCGGGCTTCTGAGCCCAGGAGAGCTTTGACCTGAGCACTGGGCTGCATGGAAGCTGTTTCTGCTGTGTGTTTCATGCCAGTAGGCTCTGAAAAGTAGGTCAAGATGCCAGTTTCTCCCTGCAGGTGACTGAAATTGGTTGCTTGAATCAACTCCCAATGAGGTATATCTCACGTGTAATTCTACTTCAAACCAGCTTTTCTCCAGCTGCCTTTGAAAGTTCAAGGCAAAGCTGTGTTTGTGGTAGAGGTTTGCCATTCTTTGCTACAGCAACGTGGGCTGCTAAGAGGGGACAGTGAGCTGAAAGAATGTGGGTTTGCTTTGGGGTTGCAGTTTACCCATTATAGAAGGAATATATTATAGAAAATGTCCAGCAGAGCAGAGCTCTAAAGTTTACAGTCAGGAGCAGCAGCGCCCAACCTCGTCTTTGTTCCTGCTGCTGGGACCTGTCGCGTGTGGATGCCCTTTATGCTGTGCTTAACTGTCTTCTGTGCGAGAGCCAGGCCCTCACGGGCTCCTCGCTGCCGCTCAGATGGCCGTTTGGAGGCTGCAGAAGACAGGCTCTTCCGTCTGCGCTCAAATGACGTGGCTCCTGATTGTCCCCTGTCTAGGGAATTCCTGGGTAAGTCGGAGCCCGAACACCAGCACTGAGCGTGGCCGTGGGAAGGAAGCATGAAGACCTCTGCCCTCCTCTCTTCTTTCTCTGGTCAGCAGCTCGGCACCCTGGAGCCCCAGGGGTGCCGGCACCCGTGATGCTCAGGAGCCCGGCTCGCACTTGGAGAGAGGACTCAGATGCCAGCAGGGCAGGTGGAGACGGCCCCAGCAGACCTGCAGTGCTGGTGGCCTGGCATGGCCCTGTGTGGAAAGCCCGGGTGGCAGGCATGTGGCCCTCTCTCCCTCTTGCTGCCACTCAACCTGAGCTCTCATTGGGGAGACTTAGCGACAGAGCAGCCGGCCAGTCACCTACCTGGTCAATCCCGCACTACCTGAGCTGGACATGGGGAACCCCTGCAGGGCACACGGGGCTTGGGACCACAATGAGCTTTCCGCCACCACCCACAGAGGATGGGGAGGCCAGGTTCCTTCTGCCCCTTCTGGGCACATGCAGAATGAACTCTAGCGGTTCGACTGTCCCCTCCTGGCCTGCACACCCGCTTGCCTTCCTCGGCCGCCCCGCCTCCCCCTGGGCTGGCCCGGGATCCGCACTTCCTCCCATTCTGCCCACCTGTCCACCTCACCCGGCCTTAGGCTGAGCATTTATTTAAGAATAAAATCGTGGTGGTGGTCTGTTTGTCTTGTTCTCTGCAAAGTAAGGGTCCGTGATGCCTGGTTCCCCACCCTCCCAGAGTCCCTGGCTGCTGTGGAGCCACTTGGGACTCTGGGGACTCGGCCTCTTGCTGACCATCCTCCCCTTTGTCTTCAGGCTATGTAATTTTCCTGTCCTGGGAGCAAAGAAATTCAGCGGGGGTCGGGAGCTCTTGTTCACCTGCCTGCCTGTTCTCCAAGGTCTTAGGCCCGGCATTAGTAGCATGGATGGCTGGGGGCCCCTGAGGGTGGCGCAGGTCACCTCCTCTTCTTTCTGAGGCACTTAGAGCTACCTACAGCGATTTCTCAGATCTGGAAAACACACACCTTTCCTACACTAGGGCTGAAACATAAATGGACTCTCCTGGCCAGGGTCTGCCCCACGGCCTGGTATCTAATTAGACCACATCAGTTTTCTGCTGCCTCAGCCCTCAGCAGCTCAGCTGTGGGCGGTCCCAGGGCACTGTGAGGAATACTCCGCCCATCCCTGGGCTCCGTCTCTCCTTGCATGGCCGTCAGAACTGGGGACACGGTGCCCCCCCCCCATAGCCTCTCTGTGTAACTGTGGTCTATGTTGGTGGCCTCAGAAGTCGCCAGAGCCAGGCAGCCCCTCTCTGAAACAAACAGTGCTCTGAGTGCAGAGCGGATGGCGGCTTTCCTGGCTCTGTCACACACTGTGGTCCTGACAACTAAACAAACAGAGGTGACTTGGTCCGCCTGGGCTGTCGTCTTTTCTTTCCCCTTTTTGTGTACGTAAGCTACCTCAGATCCTCTGTCGCAGGAATGAGGCAGGATATGATAAAGATTTAACAGATTGAAAATAAGAAACAACAAGGGTGTGTGGAGCTGCAGCTGCTCTGACACCATCTGTCAGGAGCAATGTCCAAGGGCCCCACCTGGTGGCTGCTTAGCTCATAACCTTGGCCTGAGCAACTGAGCTTTTCACTCGGTTTAGACCCTCTGATGGGTTGCAAGATCAATTTGTGATTAGCACCAGTCCTCAGAAGAAGGCAGCCCTGGGATGTGTGGACTCTAAGGTAAGACATGTGTCCTGTGTCCTGGGAGCTCTAGGACAGGGGCCCACAGACCCTGGGAAGCATGACCCGGGGTGCTATCGTGGTGCTCCCACCAAGGCAAACAGCAGGTGCGTGGTGGGGACGTGAGAATGCGAGTTCAGCCTCGCAGTGGCAGTTCCTGCACAGCCCCTCAGGTGCCGCGGCCAGGAGGGCCACAGCCCTCCAGCATCCTGCCATTCGTGTTGAGTAACACGGAGCCCTGAATTCATTACTCTCCTGATTTTTTTAGTCTGCAGCTACACTATTTAGGAGGGATGTTTGGGGCTCAAGGCCAGGAGTGGGTGGCAGAAGCAGCAGGTGCAAAAAGGGACCACTGTAATTCACACCAGAAATGTGAACACTTTCTTTTTATCCCCAGATGGTACCATTTACCACACGCCTCAGTCCCGCACACAGTGGGGATCAGAACTTTCTGTCCTGAAATCCAGAACATAGGCCGTAATTTAGTCCAGGCCCCATCCTTGTGTGGGCACCACCCTGGGCCTCAGGCCTCAGGCCTGTGTCTGCTGCTTCCTGTGGGAGCCTTGCAGCGAACGCCGAGTGCAGGGAATGAAACACAGACCTCACAGCTACCGAGTACGGGCATAACGGTTTAATCAGTTTCTCGTATGAGGCAGTAACAGCGAGTGGTACAGTGGTGGTCACCCACAGCCGGCTAGGGGAGTGCGGCCTCACGCACGGAGCTGCCACATGGGGTAGCAGATGTTGCCAGGGCATGACCACAGCCCCAGAACTTGCCCCCACTGAAAAGAAGACGCCAGTGGCTCTGGTAGGCTGTGCACCGTGAACAAACCTTCCCTAGCAAGCACTGCAGGCCTGGGGGTAAAGGAAGAGCCTCCCTGTGCAACCCAGACCCGACATGCAAGGTGGTGGAAGCCTCTGGAAGGGTGGTTCTGCCTGATTTCCCCAACAACCCCACAGTGAAGGCAGCAGCCTGCTCCCTGCCCTCTCCTTCGGGCAGTGCTAGGCAGGTCTTCCCTGGAGCGTCAGCCTCAGGGAGGGGCAAGGCTGAGAAGGGCTCACCCCTACCCCCCAGCCCTGGGCCTGCTGTCCAAGCAGAGTGGAAACTAGTTACCTCTGGACCCAATGGGCCCTTGTGTGCACAGCAGGAAACGTACCCCAGGACATGGCAGGAGTCACAGAAGGGCACAGGTCTGCAGCAGGGGCAGCAGCCCTGCCCCAGGTTCCAGGGCAGGACAGCAGCTGACCCATCCCTAGCCAGGCAAAAACATCCACAGCAGGAATCCCTAGACACAAAACTGACCAAATACAATTTTTAGTTGCTAAGACAAGAAAATTCTTCAGCTAGTTTCATTTCCTTGTGAAGTTATTTTTTCTCTTGAATAAGCAAAACCAAGCTAACATGTATCAGCCAGCCTTGCCCGTCCTAACCACAGCCTCTGAGAACCCAGACACAGGTACCCTCCCTAACATCTGCCCACCCCAGTCCTCCTGGGTCCAAGCACCCACGCAGTACCCAGGGCAGCTACAAAGGGCAGGCTCCATCTGGGTCCTTGACCCATGTATCAGATGCAGAGCCCAGGACAGAGGGCAGGCAGCTGTGCAGATGATGCCTGGAAGCTCTGAGCCCCGCCACCCCAGCATGGCCAGGAGGCAGGGCTGGGCGGGGAGGATGGGGCCACCCTGGGCTTGGCCCTGCCCTGCGGCTGGCGGCCCAGGTGCTGCAGAAACACATCCCCAGGCTTCACACCATGACCACCTATCCAGACCCCAGAATCCAGAGGCTCAAAACTAAAGACAAGCTCACAGCAAGATGCGTGCAAGGTTTGGGGGGAGCCCAGCAGGCAGCTCCACCTGCTGCCCACTCTGCTTTCCTTTGCAGGAAGCTGGGATGTCACTCCTAGCACCTTCCTTCCTTGCCCTGCTCCCTCAAAACCACCCCCTCGACCCCCATGGTCCCTCCTGGAAACACAGCACTGAGAAAGCAGAGGCCACCAGCTGCTGGCAAAGTGCTTAAAAACTGGCATGAGGTGCAAAGTCAGCAAGAAAACAGAAGCCCGCTGGTCCCAGGTGAGCAGGGCACCTAGTCCCTGGGGATGTTGGGGGGCGGGATCTGTAGGTCAGAGGGCTCCACGCCCCAGATGTCCCGGGCATACTCTGTGATGGTCCGGTCGCTGGAGAACTTGCCCGAGCAGGCGATGTTCCTGATGACCTTCTTGGTCCACTCCTTGGGGTTCTGCGGGGAAGGAGAGGCTGGTTCATCTCTGAGGGCTCCTAAGACAGCCTGAGCTCCAGAACCGCAGCACTGTCCCAGACGAGCTCTGAGCCCCGGGGCAGCTGGTGGAAGAAGGGGATCCCCACTGGCCAGAAAAGCCACCAAATAACTAAAGACAAGGGGCAAGGAGCCTAAAAGAAGGTCCCAGCTCTCAAAAAGCTCCATGTTCTGTTAGGGAATGACTCTTACTACCAGTATCTGCCCCAGGCGGATCCACCGCCCATAGGAAGTGGCTAAGCACGCTCATTTCAGCCAGGGCTTTGGTCAGTCATAGCATTCTCCAGAGCCAGGGGGTGCCTCCCAGAGATCAGCCCAGACCCAGCAAGGGAAAATCCCCTCCCCCCCCAGTCCTGCCGGGCACTCAGCTTCCAGGCCTCATGGTCCTGTTCTTGGCCATGAGGAGATGTTTCCTCAAGACAGGGTGTGACGGGGACAGCTTTCTTAAAGGCAGGTGGGGCCAGCTCATGACAAATCAGAACACAAAACCCTTTGGCCTAATCCAAGAACCTGCTTAAACAGTTTGGGAAATAAACAATCTGATCCAACAAGTCCACACAGACCAGCCCAGTTGCCCCCCTCAGCCTCTGGGGCCCGAGAGCCTTACCCGGTACAGCTGGTCCACCTGGGCCTGGCACTGCATGTACGCTTCGTAGTCTGCAAACACCTTGAACCTGAAAGAGGAGACAGGAGGCTGGCCAGGCAGATGGGCAGCAGGAAACCCTGCCCGGAGCAGCCTGCCCGGCTGTCCTGAGGACAGAGTCCACAGCCGGAGGTCAGGAACTGCGTCTTCCTGGCTCCAAGCGGGGCAGGGTGAAGGGACCCCCACTCAGCTCACTGGAGGGAGCCAGGGTATGTCCAGGCCCTTCTGGCCACAGGGTTTCTCTGTGAGCAACACTTATGTCCCGGGATGTTATTTTAGAAAAAATCTTATTCCAATCCAACTGTTTTTTTTATCTCAGTCTTAAAATTATTTCTGCAAAGACACCCTCAGCTGGGTAAACAGCAAAAAGTATTAATGATTTAAGTGATCACTGTGCCCAACACTGCTTTAAAGAAACTGGAGTGTATAGTGCATAGTCCACACACAGGTCAGAGCTGCACATGCCAAGAGGGTCCCGTGTAGACAGCACGGGCTGACATCACCTCAAGGGGCGCCCACTGGAGAACAGCGTCTCCGTCTGCTGTCCGTTCGCAAGTCTAAGTGGGGACTGCCAAAATACGAAATGGTGATTTGCAGTTCCTGACGTTCTGAACAAAAATGCAGGACTTACGAATACACAAGTGTGTTTGTGTTTACTACTGAGTCAGAGCACACGTCATAAAATCCACAATTCACAATTTGAAAGTCCTTCCTTCATCAGGGTCCAGATTCCAGCCCAGATGCCAGCACGTGGTCACAATCTGGCCTGACTGAAGCCAGGGCGTGACATAGTCATTGAAGAGCAACAGACAAAACTGACCCAAAGCAACTGGAAGTGGAAGAGAGGTTCATTCTCAGCACTCGCCAGATGCGGCTTTGACCAAGAGGATAAAGAATTGCGTTGGACGCAAATGGCGCTGCCTACCTGCTACGCCTCAGTAAGCCTGACTCTAGACACGCCGTAGCATGTGTTAACTGCACTGTAATAAAGCACTAACCACATTATAGTTTTACTGTGTCACAAGTTAAATGTATTTTAACCACTGTGTCACCTGCACTGACACCTGCCAGGGCCCCACAGCCCTCAAGCCCCTCCCAGAGGTTCCCAGGCCATCCTCCCCGCACTCCCTCCCTGGCCTCCTTGGGACACAGCTGCCCCTGGACCTCCAACCAGCCCAGCTGACACCACCACTCACCCAGGCTTGTCCAGGAGGCCATCCCCCACCGCCAGCGCCCCCTGAGACACTGCCAGAGGCCACAGCAAACTCCTAGCCCTGGTTTAGCTGGGACGCTCCTGGCTGGTGTCTGAGGCTGTGCCCAGCAAGGTCTCATGGGCTATGGTGAGAAGGTGTCTCAAAAGCACGGGTTCCACCCTTCAAACAATGTGGAATTTTCAATCCAGGAGGGGGACCTGACTATCCATCCCCCGTTTTTGGAGACGCCCCAGCAGCTGACGGGGTGGGGGGCGAGCAGGAGGGAGGGGCCGGGCCCACCTGTCATGGTGCATCAGCATGTTGACAACATCCTTGAAGCAGTCTGGCTCCCTGGGAGAAAAGAAGCCACTGCTGATCTGGTCCACGGCCTGCTTCAGCTCAGGCAGGTGGTCGTAGAACTCTCTGGCGTTGTACCTGCCGGGAGATGGGCCCACGGTCAGTGGCCAGTGCCCCCAGGTGGACAGCCTCAGGGGCAAGCAGCAGCCTCACGGGTGCCCAGCATAGCCCCTGCCCAAGGACGGGCCCCAAGGCTTGAGACCTCATGGTCCAGGACCCTTGGGCTGGGGCTGGCTTGAATATTGTGTGCTGTCAGCATAAAAATCAATTCCACCTGCTTCTTTAACTGTTAAAGAAACGTTACTGGCAGACGTACAATGACACACATGCCTACGCAGCGTCCCTACTGGAGAGGCCACTCAGGAACCTGCCTTACCCCGAGATCCTGGGACAGAGGCTGCCCTGCGGGTGGGGGCTGGGCCGGGCCTCCAGCAGGGGAGGGAAGGGAGGAAGCCCAGGGGGAGAGGCAGGCCTGGGAGTGGGGCAGACGGGCAGGAAGAGCCCGGAGAAGGGCACAGGAAGGGCGCCGGGCATGTGCACACTCTGGGTGACACGGCACAGCTTGGACTTTCAGGTGACCTCTGAGGTTTCACCCAAATGTGCCTAAGGCCTCTCCGACTCCCCGAGTGCTTTGAGGCAATTAAACAACACTATCCCTTCTTTTTAATTATCACTTGGAATCAGGCCAGAGAGAAGCTCTGCAGGAAGGTCAAGGTCATGAAAAATAAGGAAAGATTGAGAAGCTGCCGCAGACCCGTGCAGGCCAGGGAGACCTGAGGACCAGACACAATGAGGTGCCCTGGATGGGATCCAGGGATAGAAAGGGACATTAGCAGAAAACCTGGTGAAACCGGAACAGTGCACAACGCACGGCTGCGGTTTGCTCATTCTGTCAATGCACCGCGCTGTGCCGTGAGCAACAGGGGAACCTGGCAGGAGGGCAGGGAGCTCCTGGTACTGTCTCCACGATTTTTCTGCAAACCTGAAATTATTCCCGAATAGTCACTATTTTAACTATCTGTACCTACTACAAGTCAGGCCAGGGAACCCTGACAGTGGGCAAGCCTCAAATCCGCAAATGGACCGAGTGCTCCCAGCAATGCAGGTGCCCACACTGCTCTGGCCCCAGGTCTGTGGGGTACCTGCACTCTGGGCAGTGGGGTCCCTCGAGGAGGAGACCCTTTGCCAGCGGTCACCCACAAAAACGAGGGCCTTTGCTGAGGAAGGAGCCCCAGTCTGGACCCCATGGACTTGGCCGTGGAGTCACAGACAGGAGTGGCCAGGCTCCCACCCAAGCAAGCCTCTCCGGGCCCAGCCCCGGGCCCACAAAGTGAACAGGTACCCTGGCAAGCACATGGCCGCTGGGCAGGCACTGACCCTGGCACACAATGGCCTGGCCCTGAGAGCCCACCCCACCCTCTGCCCCCAGCCCAGCAGCCTGCATGCCACCCCCACACTGCTGGGTGCCCTGACGGCACAGGAGGGGTCGCACCCTTTCCGGTCCAGGGCTTCGACATCCTCCACCCGCAGACCAAAGATGAAGAGGTTCTCGACCCCGGCCTCCTCGGCCATCTCCACGTTGGCGCCGTCCATGGTGCCGATGGTGAGGGCCCCATTGAGCATGAACTTCATGTTGCCTGTGCCCGAGGCCTCGGTGCCCGCGGTGGAGATCTGCTGCGACAGGTCGGCGGCCGGGATCACTGCAAGCGGAGCGCAGGAGGCAGGTCAGCCCAGGGGCCCCAACGCACAGCAACACGTCCCTCCTTCCAGCCCGAGAAACACAACCTGCCCCCACAGCAGGAGCCACCAAAGCAGGGACCACCATCCTGAGGCCGCCGAGTCCACCAAGCAGGACGAGCCAGTCCCAGGCACTCCAGGGCCAGGGCATCGTGAGACCAGGCGGCTGCCCTGCTCCTACTCCCACCATGGCCCACCCTGGGCACTGCCACCGCCTTTGCAGGGCTCCCCTCCCTCTCCCGGGCAGCCTGAGGCAGGGGGGCCAAGACGGAGACTCAGGGAGAAGCCCCAGGTGGCAAGGGACCTTTGCATTGAAATCTTCCAAGGACCAGGCCATGCCAAGTCGGGGGGGCGCCCATCCTGGCTTGCTGGTGACATTGTTCCCTTGATCCCCACAACACTGACATCCTCTCAATAAGCTCATGGGCCCACTGGCTGAGTCCAGACTCTCACGGGACCAGAGGACTGGAAAGGCCGAGAGCAACTTCCTCGTGTTCGTTTGCACAGCAGTTACTCCGGGTGTGCACCGTGGGGACAAGTGGCCAGCCAGATGCAGTGGCCTGTGACACTCTCCATGACACTGCAGGCGGGAGGCAGTGCCTGTCCCCCAGGACTGGTCACACCGTGACCCAGGCACACCATGCTGGACACCCTGCTCCCAGGGCCCTCAGCCCGAGTTGCAGCTGCCAATGCCACCTCCATACCCAGCAATCGCCAGAGCCCGGCCCTTCCCGGGGGCTGGGGAGTAGGTTGGGCCTCTGGAGATCAAGGTCATGCCCAGTTGCTGGGACAGAGAAATAAAGGTATCTCCTGCCCTGGCAGCACAGCCGGGATGGCGGCAGCAAAGGTGCCGGGGAGCACTGGATGCCCCGAGGCCAGCCATATAGATGATACAGATGAGCAGGAGTCCACTGGCCCGAAAATAACGGTGAGGAGGGGGAGGTCCAGGCAGTTAGAAGTTCAGGGAGGGACTAACCACACCTCCAAAGTTCCTGGCCAACACCTGAGCCAAACTTGTCCCTCAAATCTTCCTCAAGGGCCCCCACGCACTAGGCGCTGCCCAGCAGGGAGGAGCAACGCCGGACACAGACAGCAGCCACACCACAGGGACAGTGCTCACGGACCAGAGCTCAAAGGGAAACACGGAACGAGCCTGCAGGTCATCGCCGTGACAAAGCCTGGAGAGCAGCTGCTGCTCAGCCCCAGACACACAGGCACCTGGCACGTGGCGGAAGAGGGGACTCCAGAACCCCAGGCTCAGATTTCCCTCCACCTGGCAAATCACCGTCCTGCCAAGAAAGGCCCATCAGGCCAGAACAACATGCTCCAAAGCATAGGGTGGCACATGTCTCCCCAAAACCAGCCCAGTGTGGAGTGGCCCAGACTAAACCTGCTGTGCCGGGCCCCGAGCCACCCTCAGAAAGCACAGAAGAGGCGGGCGCTGGCCACACGGGAACCAAGACTGCACCTGGCGAGCAGACAGGGTGCTGGGCAGGAGCGTCTTGTCAGGGGGAGGTGCACCTCACTGCTGGCCAGGTGCATGTCCTGCCCACAAGAGGTGCCCAGGGGCAGCAAGGGGCAGTGAGGCCCAGCGAGGCAGGAGGAGAGAGGAAGGCAGGTGACTGGGGCCAGGGCAGGTGCGAGAAGGCAGAGATCAAGGATGCTCGAGGCTGCGGAGGAATTCCACCTGCACCATGCAAAGGTGCACGCCATGGTGCACAGCGAGGCTGTCCAGGGCCTGTCGCTGCCAGCCTGGGGTCTGCTCCAGCCAGGACTAGAGGAGCTGACTGAAGCAAGAAAGACCCAGGCCAGCTCTGCCTCCCACCCCATCCCCGGGCAGGAGCAGGTTTTCTGCCCCACACAAGCTTCCAGGGCTACCTTTCTCAGCCAAGGACACCCGGTAGTTCTCCAGGAAGATCACTTTGAGCCTGTCGCCCACAACTGGATCATGATTGACGACGTCGCCAATAGACGTGACCAATTTGATGATCATCTTGGCCATGTGGTAACCGGGAGCTGCCTGGAGTGGGGAGCAGAAAGTTAAGGTTTTGGGTATGAAAACGCTTTGCTCAGGGTCCCCGGAGGCTCTGGTGGCGCTCTTGGTCATCGGGGTCCGCGAGGGGGTGAGCCCAGAGCCCGAGATCACACTGGGCCGTGCAGCCCCCCAAGGGAAGGGCCTCAGCACTGGCCCCAAGCACTCCTCGTGGCGGTCACGTCATGCGTGTCTAGAAGTGTGTCAACCTCAGGTTTAATTTTCTGACTCTAGTCAGTTTTTCAAAAATTACAGGATAAAACAAACATGGACTTCCTACAGCCACGACTTGGAGGAGTAGAGAATGAAGGAGCATAGCAGAGGGATGCAGTCAGACAAAGCCAGGTGGGGAAGACTAATAACCCCTTCCTAACAAACAAACTGCGAGGAACAAACCAGGGAGGCGTGAGAGAAAACTACAGATGAAGAGACTGAGAAACGATCACCCCATCTCAACGTGGGGACCTTGCTGGGTCCCGATTCACACCAACTGTTAGGATCATCTGAAACTTTAACAAGACAACTGGGGCCGCGGCCTGAGAGGACACTTGATGACAAGGAAGACTCCTGTCCAGTGTTCTGGGCGTGACGATGATGTACCAGGAGCTGATGTTTCAAGGACTCTATCTCTTGTTGCTCTGGAGGAAAGCACCATTTTATGAACTACTTAGGGGTAAAGCGTTAGACTGTCTGGAATGTACTCTGCAGTCGGGAGGATAGATTTATGGATTTTCTACAGTCCTTCCTACTTTTCTTCAGGCTTCACATTTTTCATAATAACATTTAAAACTTTTTTTAAAGTCCAGGCTAGGCGTGGTGGCTCACGCCTGTAATCCTAGCACTCTGGGAGGCCGAGGCGGGAAGATCGCTTGAGGTTAGGAGTTCAAGACCAGCCTGAGCAAGAGCGAGACCCCATCTCTACTAAAAAAAAAAAAAAAAAAAAATAGAAATGATCTGGACAACTAAAAATATATATATAAAAAAAAATTAGCTGGGCATGGTGGCACATGCCTGTAGTCCCAGCTACTCTGGAGGCTGAGGCAGAAGGATTGCTCGAGCCCAGGAGTTTGAGGTTGCTGTGAGCTAGGCTGATGCCACAGCACTCTAGCCTGGGCAACAGAGTGAGACTGTCTCAAAAAAAAAAAAAAAAAAAGGCCATATATCTATGGACTTTACATACACTGACAAAATGACATGGCTGTCCAAAACTTGCTTCAAAAATATGAAGAGCAGGTGACAGGGGAGGGGGCAGAAACAAGGTGGCCCTGCGGGGAGCAAGCCCGTGGGTGCCCCCACTCAGCCCTGCCCGCATCTGCACACGCTGCAGGCAGTGGGGGGCAGCCCCCAGGCCCGGCGCAGGCGCCCATGCAGTCTGGACTCACTTTGAGCCGTGGCTCCAGGAAGCGCTCGTGAGGACGCCGCACCCCGCAGCATCTGTACCTCCCTGAGCAAGACCAGGCTACTGGTGGCAGGAGGTGGGAACACCGCCCAGGGGGGCGAGTGTGATGATGCAACTTGGTAGCGGGTCTACTACTCCACAAGTATGTGTCACAGTAAATGAAACACAGTGGGCTTGGGGTGGGCTCAGGCGATCAACGGGACAGCCACGGCCACCCCCACTCACTCGGGCACAGGGCACCACGAAACCCTGTGGGTGTGCAGAAGCCACCACATCCTCTGATGGGGACCGGCCCTCAGGGCTGGGGGCCGTTGCCCCTGTGAGCTGGGCACGCAGGCTCGCATCCACTTCCCGCCTCTGCCTCCGGCTGTGAAGGACCCCACAAGCACGCCGTAGGGCCGGCTACTGCTGGGATTCTGTGTTCACACCAGCCCCAGGCTGCCCATGGTGTCCCGCCTGCAGGGCGGTGGGTCCCCACGGGGATGCAGTGGCTCCACAAGAAGCGAGCAGGCTGTCCACCAGCAGTCCTTGGGTCAAACGGCAAAAAAATGAGCAAAGAAGAAGTCCCCTTACCTTGCCCCCAATCATAACAGTCCTGGGCACAAAGGCCTTGGCCGGGTCTTTCTTTATTCCTGCAGGACAAACAGAAGGGAGTCATATGAGGCAAACGAGCCAGACACAGCCCTAGCCTAGGCTTGGGGACCTAAAGGTATCAGGTTTGGCTACATGTTTGCTTGGGTGTGAGCAACACAGGCCACTGGCCCCAGGAGCCTGCCACTTACAGGGACGAGGCCACCCTGAGGTCTGCCTGCCAGTACCCCTAACAAGCCATGCAGCCGCCCTGAGCAAAGACACCTTCCCCAAGGGATCACAGGAATGGCTGCACTGTGTTTCCAGAAAAGCCAAGCCCAGGAGCCTCTTTGGGTCTGGTCAAGGCCCCTGTATGTGAAGGGCACCTTTGTGTTTTTAAACCATGTTTTAATCACACTGTTTTGGTGACACAGAAAGAATGAGAGGTGACCTCAGTATTGTGGTTGTGGCACCATCAGCCCACAAGGGGCTCCGGGCGAGACCCTGAGCCTCCCCCTGCCTGGCTGGGACGTGGGCTGAGAGCCCCTCCCAGAGTTCCCTGACAGAAGTAGACGGGAATGTCCACGATGGCCCGGCACAGCGGTCAGCGGTTTGCAGATTTCGGGGAGATGGCTACACGCAGGGGACGAGGGGCAGCCCTAGACGGCCAGCAAGCCAGGAACCAGCCAGGGTGGCAGGGAGTCGGGTGGTTTTTAACATCTGGCTTTAGGTTGGGAGGAACATGGCTGTCCCCCAGTTCTCAATCTTCCTGCCTCTGGAAATGAGAACAACATGGAGAACAGGAAAAACTAAAACCACAACTGACAACGTCACCAAAACTAGGAAAGAGGGAAACCACGCATGCAGGGTCATCATTCAGTAACTCCTGCCAGGTTACGGGCATGCAGGGGGACAGGGCCTTGGGAGCCCCGGCCCCCCAAAAGTCCTGAGGGGCACGAAGGAGCCCCAGGGAGGTGGTCGGCAGGCGCAGGCAAGCACCTCTCCTACACGGGGACCCTGGGGAGGTGGGTCTGGGTGTCTGGTGCAGCCTCCCCATCAGGAGGGGCTTGGAGAGACAGAAGACACGGCCACAGGGAGGCGCCACAGGCTAGGAAACGCTGCCCCAGCGGGACAGCTGGGGAGCCGGGGCTGCCCTGGAGCTCCGGGCAGTCAGCGCACACAGCCCACACGACAAAAAGGGGAAGGAGTCAACTCAGAAAGAAAACCACGAAGCCAAAACCCAAGACCTGGGGAGACGGCCGCATGGCCCGGAAACGAGTGCAGCAGGGGGTTGGGGGGGCGCGAGAAAACCAACACAACAGGACAAGGAGGACTTAAAAAATATTCAGCAAGAAGTTGATACCAAGAAGACAGATAGGTCAACAAAACCTACCACACACCTCACTGGAATCCCAGAAGAAAATCAAAGCAACAGAACCAAGCAAATATTTTCAACGTGTTTCAAGAAAACATCCTAGAGCTGAGGTGGGAGGATCACTTGAAGTCAGGAGTTCAAAACCAGCCTGAGCAAGAGCGAGAATCCATCTCTACCAAAAATAGAAAATAGTCCCAGCTACTCGGGAGGTTGAGGCAGGAGGATCACTTGAGCCCAGGCGTTTGAGGCTGCAGTGAGCTGTGATGATGGCACTGCACTCTACTCTGAGTGACAGACCAAGACTGTCTCAAACAAACAAACAAAAAAAACACAAGAAAACACCCTAGAAATAACACAATCCATCAACCTATTCAAAGAGCACCCCGAGCACTGGGGGAAAATGCCTCATAACAGTCAACATTGAGACAGAGCAATGAGATGTCACTTTGTTTTTTTTTTTTAAGAGACAGGATCTGACTCTGTCACCAGGCACCACCCAGAACAGTGGTGTCATCATAGCTCACTGCAACCTCAAATGCCTGGGCTTAAGTGATCCTCCTGCTTCAGCCAAGCAGCTGGGACTACAGACACGTGCCAACACGCCCAGCTAATTTTTTTATTTTTTGTAGAGACACGGTCTCACTATGTTGCCCAGGCTGGTCTTGAACTCCTGGGCTCAAGTGATCCTCTCACCTTGGTGTCCCAAAGTGCTAGGGTTACAGGCGTGAGCCACCGTGCTGGGCCAGTGATCACTGTTGAGATCAAGGAAATGGGACTGCTTCCGACTTCTCCATGGCCACAGCCCCCAGACAGGGGTGGTGCTGGGACCCAAAATGTGCTCAAGGAAGAAAGTGGGGCCCAGACCGGCATCTCCAGCCAAACCGCCCTCATGATGGAAAACTACTGTTAAGAACTACTGTTAGGAACCAGCAAGAACACGAAGAAGGTTGTTCCCACGAGATGCTGCTGTGAACTAGAGACAAACCCAGCCAGCTGGGGTGGGCAGGACTTTGCCAAAGAACTGGCGGTGAGTACTGAATGGACCTATCTGCAGATTGAGATAAAAATGAAGTCAGGGACAGGAGAAAGGGCACAGTGTCAATGTTATGAGCTCTGACAGTGGGGGAACGAGATGCATGCACATGTGCACATATTGTACATGTACATACATGTGCAGACACATGCACACACGCACACCACACGTACACACAGACACGAGGAAGCGGGAAGGCGAGGTGGCAGTGAACACAGGCCTGCTGGCTGCCTTATGTGAACAGCTGAGCCCAGCACGTCACTCACAGCAGAAAACGGAGCAGAGGCTGGGCGCACTGGCACACCCTGAGGCACGTGGCGAACACCAAGAGATGCCACTGCAACTGACCGCAGGTGGGGGCCGGAGCGGAGGGAAGGGAAGGCAGGGCCAGCAACTCACGGCTGCTCACAGAGGGGACCAGACATTGTACAAGCAGGGGGACACACAGGGGAGATGCAGAACATCACACACAACCACAGAAGAAAAACACGCCAAAGGAAAAAGACACCAAGGTTCCCATGAACTACTGTGTGGCCGGGAAGTCCCAGGCCAAGTGAGGGTCTCCCTGGGCCCTGCACAGTGCGGGGTCTTCAGGGGCGCAGCCTCTAGCACCCGCCCTGTCACCTGCGCATCTCAAAAGCGCCCAGATCGCCCTCCGCCTGATAGGGGCTTATTCAAGGGGAGAGCTAATGTTCCTGGGAAGAGCTTTGTATCTTGAAGGGAGTATGTGCGGTTCCTCGGGTTTATAAAATATCCACTGTATTACATCACAAAATTTTAAAAATCTACTTTTTCTTTAAGGTTTTATTATTTTATCTACAAGCCCAGCAAATGTTCACGCTGACCTTTAGGAGGACTTTGATGCATGTTTGTTCTCATAATTAAATGCCTTTAAATAAGATACATGTGCAAATTTAACATATATTGTTTTTTATAAGGATACTTTAAATGCCTCTAATGAGCATATCTTTCCAAATAAGATAAAACTCATAGAGATAATAACTAAACTTAAAAACCAAAGTGAACATGAAATCCAGCCTCAGCGTTCCATGAAGTCCCGTGACTGCTCCAGGCCCCCGCGGAGGAATTGCGACCCCGCAGGCCTTGCAGAGCGGTTAGCTGTTCCCCTGCTGGGCTCAGGCCCTGGCTCGGAGCACACAGGAAAACATATGGCTACTGCTTTAAATAAATGTGCCACATCACACACACGCAGAGTTTACAGCCCCTGGAAGTGAGGAAGGCTGGGTCTGAGGACGAGCTGGCGGGAAGGGGCGAACCTTGTGCCCAGCTTCAAGGTCGTAGTGGGGGAAGCCGGGGCGCGGGGGACACCCGGGCCACACTCACGGTTGTACAGGGTGATGACGTGCAGGCAGTTGAGCAGCTGCCGCTTGTACTCGTGGATCCTCTTTACGTGCACATCGAACATGGAGGACGGGTTGATCTTCACCTTGTACTCCTTCTCCAGGAAGGCCGAGAACTTCAGCTTGTTCTCCTGGGAGAGGGAGGGGGCGCACAGCTGCAGAGTTCACGGGATCAGCCCCACCAGCGCCTGAGGGCCCAGGACACTCAGCTTCCTGAGAACATCTCTGCCCAGCCAGGGATGCCATGGGGAGGGGGCAGGGGGCTCAGGGGCCAGAGCCAGGGTGCAGCGACAGAGAAGAGGGACCCACACCAGGAGTGGCAAAAAGAAACGAGAAAGTAGTCCAGAAAGCACACCTGGAGCTAAGTGAACAGAAGGTGCGGGAGAACGTGGCATATGGCAGTCAGGGCAGCACACGAGTGGGACGGTTTCAGAGATTACAACGAAGAACTATTTCTGGGCCTCCAGGAGGTGGCGCCGCCGGCACAGCAGACGGATGGGCTGGGCACCTGCCACGCCAGCTGTGCATACAGCCCACCCTGCCACGCCAGCTGTGTGGATGGCGCGTGTTCCCACCGAGGTTTGGAAGGTCGCAGCGACCTGGCCCTGGTCTAGCCGACAGCTTGGGCGACCCTACACAGCCCTCCAGGGCAGAGAGGGCATCATGCTGGAATGGGCTTCTAGAGGCTTCCCCACAGAACTGCTGACTGTGGCAGGGGGTCAAGGTGTGGTCAGGGCTGGCCCGGGGGTCTGCACTTGCCCACCCGCCAGACACATGACCAGAAAGCCGAGCGGGGTGGAGCAGGCAGGGCCACAGGCTGGTCCGCACTCAGGGCCTGGTGGGGGACCTGGGCTATGGGCCTACCTGCTTGACCTTGGCCACGTCCCTGATGAAGGCCTCGTCACTGACCAACGGCAGCAGCTTCTTCAGTTGGCTCAGGTCGGTCAGGAACTCCTCCCCGATTTTCTGGAGAACAGGGACGCGTGGTCCACTCACTGAGGGACTCAGCCTCCCAAAGCAGGGCCCTCTGGCCGCCCACCCTGCCCTCGTGTCACCCACGCCTCCGCTGTGCCCTGGGACATCCGTGTGCCCCTCCAGACGGGCGCCTCAGGCTGGGCCATGTAGCCACCAGGGCAGCCCCTCCTGCCTCCCCTGGTCAGAACTGAACACACTCCTCAGGGGCTCCCCCAGGGTGTCCTAGGACCACCACGTAAACGCACAAGCCCCTGCAGTCCCCAGTTCCCAGGGCTCCTCCCGATGCCCTCCACCTGCACGGCCACCACAGGTGTGAATGTGTCGACACCTTCTCCTCAATGGGGCAGGTGGTCACGCCAAAGCCAGCGCCTTGTCAAGGACCTTCCCGCTTAAGGCTCCCTGTGCGGCCCTGCAAGCGCTCGGCCACCTCCCGGCCTCTCCTCACCCACCCGCCGTGGCCTGCACAGGTCCCTGGGGCCCATGCTCAGACACAGGCATCGCACCAGACCTGTCCCCAGAGCGCTGCTCCCTCCCAGCCCCTGCGCAGACCTCGGCCTTCTCAGGACAGCCTGCCCTGACCACAGGCCCCAGGCAGGCAGGACCCCCAGGGCAGGCCCTCACGGCTCCGCCCTCCCCGCCCCTGCTGTGGCCTTGCCTCCAGCCCACGGTGGCATCTGAGAGTGCTCGCGTCCGTCCAGAGCACACGTATGAACGGCAAACGGGCCGCGTTGTCCGCCTGACACTCCTGGTACCGCTGGCCATACCCCAGCCCTTCCTGAGGCCTGGCCAGCTTCTGAACCTGCACACGGGGCTGCCAGGCCTGCTGACCGACTGCCCGGCCCAGCCCTGCACCCTGTCCAGGGGCCTCACCCCTCATGGCTAGGAGCCCCTGCAGGTCCCCACGTTAAGGACCTGCCGGCTCTGCAAGGGCCTGATGACGCTGCCCAGTGGCAGCTCAGCCTCTAACTGCCCACGGCCTCCCGGCCTGGTGCTCACCTCCACGATGACGTCCGCCAGCCCGGGGTTGCACAGCAGCAGCCACCGTCGGGGAGTGATGCCATTCGTCTTATTCTGGAACTTCTCGGGCTCCAGCTCATAAAAATCCTTAAAGCTACAAACAAAACGGGGAACTGTCTCAAATGCTGTGTTTTGAACCAGGTGAGCAAGAGAACCTAAGGATCCTTTAGGGAAGTCCCCTGGGAGGTTCTGAAGCTGGGTGTTTCCGTTTCGTTTTCTGAAGAGAACAATTAAGGACACCGCACACTTCAGGAGCCACAGGAAGGTGGCGTGTGCGCTTCAGGGCCTCCCCGTGCGGCTGTGTGGTTTGGTGCCAGCTATAACCTCACGGGCGTCTCCACAATGGTCTGCATGGAAACAGGTGTCCAGGTGGGGACTGTACGGGCTTTAGGGCCCAAGAAACTGGGGCCAGTTTCCTCATCTGTTAATTGGGGGAAACGTCCAACTCAGAAGTTTGCTGTGGGATTAACACACGGAGCCCCTCGGCCCAGCACCAAAGCACAGCCCCCCATATGGGCCGACTCAGTCTAAGGCCCCCCAACCCTGAGTGCTGCCCGGTTGGAGCTCACAGTAGGTGCTCAATAGATGTCTGGCAAAAAAAAAAAAAAACAGAACTCCTAGATCACACCCCATCTAAGAGAGGACCGGCAAGAAGGAAGTCTGACCTGAGCACCCCACCTTATGCCCAGCAGCGAGCCCGGCCTGTCAAGCCCCCGCCAAAGGCAGGTGGACCAGGAGGAGGGAGCCTCGCCTGGACCCCTGAGAAGGCAGGGAGCTCAGGCGAGCAACAGGTGACAAGGAAACAAAGCCCTCTCCTCACGTGGCCCAGAGTCAGCCCCACAGAGGCCCTTGTGTTGGCCAGTGGGCACACAAAATGGTGCCACCCTGGCAGGGCTCGCCAGGCAGCTCCTAGGGAGGGTGGGGTGCATGTGGCATGGCTCGGACACGGTGTGCAGTGGGTGGTTCTAGAGGCCTGCCCAGGTGTTGGGAGGAGTGGGCCCTGGCTCAGGGAGCGGCTACGCACACAGACTGCTTCACGATCTCCGAGTGGATCCTCGCCACACCATTGACGGCGTGGGACCCGATCACGCACAGGTGGGCCATGTTGATCCGCTTGCAGTCCCCTTCCTCGATCACAGACATCCTCCGCAGGCGGTCCACGTCCCCGGGAAACAGGGCAGCCACGTGCTGGTGCAAAGACACAGAGAGCCATGGTTGGGTGACAGGGGCCCACAGTGACCAGCCAACGGTCCACCACCAGCTATGGGATGCTCTGCTGCCTCCAGGAAAAGTCCAAGGGCTGCCACAGCCGGACCTGCACTCGAGTGCCCCGGCCCTGCACACACCTCGGGCCCACCTTGCAGGGGCCCCGACTCCAGCAGGACGCTCACCTCCACGTGCCTCAGCCCAGGAAGGGCCCAGCCCGGCTGAGGGACCACAAGGTTGCTGGGTCTGAGGAAGGGACCCCATGGGGGAAGACACGCCACTCAACTTACAGGGAGGAAGCTGGGACGGCTGCCCCCTAATCTAGGTGCAGTGCATTCAACCACGTCACCACGGAGACAGCCACTTTCTCACCAAAAGGTTAAAAAGGCAACTACAATACACCTGAATTCTAGGTTCCTCCATTCCTGTATCATTATCTTCTGTGCAGGTCACACAGTAAAGGACAAACGGTGCTTTGTCCCTGAATTGCCCCAGTGCTGCGAGGACGCCCATGGGACAAAGGGATCTGACAGTCTGGGAACAGACACTTACACCTAAAGCCTCTTCTGGAATGGGAACATTTATAAAAAGACCTGAATCCACGACTCCCACATACACAGCAGGGGTCAGCCCCAGACCCCAGCATCTTCTGCTGGGCAGAGGCCACTCTGAGGAGTGAAGCGCCTCTTCTCCATGCGTGGAGCCCACCACCCCGTGAGCATAGCCCCGGCCGGGCGACACTCACGTCCAGGTGCCGCTGGTTGATGGCGTAGATGATGTCCAGGTGACGCGGCAGCAGCTTCTCGAACATGGACACGGGCCAGCGCTCCAAGGCTTCGGGCAGCACAGTGTGGTTGGTGTATGCACAGGTCTTCTTTGTGATCTCCCAGGCCTAGACCATTCAGAACATTCCGGAGTGCTTAGCACAGGCAGGTCTCTGGCCAGATGCCCAGGCACGGTGAGCATCTAGGATCACAGGCAGACGCAGCTCCCGCCCCGGAGAGCCTCTGTCCCCTCTGCTCCCCGGGGCGAGTCCGCGCCTCCCAGAGCCTGGTATGCGGCTCAGTGCTCTTATCTTATTTTGCTGGCACGGCCCATGGAAGTCTGACACCCTGACCTGGAGTGTGACACGCACTGAGCAATGCTCACTCGAGACCCGAGAATCACCTTCACACTCTTCCTTTGGACACTGTTTTTTGCTGGTAAACCAAGGGGCCCCTGAGCAGTTTTCTATTTAAGTTCCACTAAATGGCCCTGACACCCAGGTGAAGAGGACACTGGCTACTACATGGCCCTGCCCGGCCAGCCGGGACTGGGTGCCGCAGGGAGCACAGCCTCACCGAGTGACCAGAGGGACGGGCTCATGTTTCTATAAAATGGAGTAAAAACAAAATTGTTTTATGGCTCCACGTGTCAGTTTAGAAAGACTAGAAAGCTACGTGCAGGAAACCCTGCTACATTATAGGATCTACGGCCATGAGAACGCATTCATAAACACGGAAAGTACGCGTTTCTTAAAACTTAACTCTTCTGGGTTTTTTGGGCCGAACTTCAAGATGAGAAAATATACACGAGAAGCCCTAAGAAGTGTCAGAATCCCTTCCCTGTCCCCGGCACCCTGTCCCCACTGCTTCCCCATCCCACAGAACATCCATCTCCTGGAACCAGACCCCTTCACAGCTCACACCACCCCCAGAGTGACGTCCACAGCTCTCCCAGGGCCCGGGGGGAGGCTCCCAGCCCCCCAGGTCGAGCTCAGCCACTCAAACCGTGGTCCCCAGGGCCCGAGGCCTGCAGAGGGCGCCATCTTTCCTCCTGAGCACGCACCTTGTCCCAGTCCACCTTCTCCACGTCCACCAGGATGCGCATGAGCTCGGGGATGGAGAGGGCGGGGTGTGTGTCGTTCAGCTGGATGGCCACCTGCAGTTCACACAGGGTCAAGTTCAGTGTCCTGTCCCATACGTGCAGCCCTAGGTGTGAAGGAGTCGGCCCAGCCTGTCCCACCCGAGGAGCCTGAAGAGCCCAGAGGGGACTTGGGGAGGGCGTCGAGAGGACACAGGCAGCTCTGCCGCAGGTGGGGGAGGAGCTGCAGGACCCAAGGCCCCCCCTGCTGGGTGCTGGGGCTTCCTCTCACCTGGGCCGTGAGGCTTTGTTTCAAATGACTGCACTTAGCCAGCCAAGCACAGCTTTGTGACTTTGCCAAAGAAGCCTTTCACAATGTCCCTTACTGCCTTGACTCTGGAGACAACCTGGTGGCCCTTGTCCCAAGAGGAGGGGCCCGAGTGGGGTCCCAGCCCAGAATGAGGAGACTCTGAGACAGGAGGCACATACGACCGCACTCTTGCCCCTCCCAGGACGTGAAGAACAAAGCTCAAGAGCCTGAGAATGCCCTGTCCGTCTGGCCCTCAGCCCACCCCCCAACCGCCACACACCTTGTCCGGGAACGTGTCAAAACAGGTTCTCACTGGGTCCCGGCAGCCGAATTTGGAGGACTTGAAGCGGCGGATGATGTCCTGGAGGGTGGCGGCCACCACGAAGTACTCTTGCTTCAGCCGCAGCTCCTTCCCCTCAAAGAACTGCAGACACAGCTGGGGTGGGCTGGAGGGCGCAGGCTGGGGGTCCTACACATCCCACTGCCCATTTCCAGGGCTGTTCTCATCCCCGAAGGGGCCCAGGTTGGCCACTCGGCTCAAGGGCATGGACAGGTCTCCAGGGCCCACCTGTGTAGCTCAGGCAGCCAGAGAGGGTCACACTGCCCCTGTGATGGACCCAAAGTGTCTGGCCCATCAACAGGGGAGGCCAAGCAATGCAGGGCCAGAGCTACTTGGAGATCTCAGCCTCCCAAGTGCAGGCCTTCGCCCCGCACCTGCCTGAGGTCTCGGGGGAGGGGGCCACACGGAGGGTCCCGCTGTGACCAGCCTTTCGGTACCCGGGCCTTGGCTACCGTGTGCACGTATTACAGACACAGTACACAGGTAACTTGAAAAAGTGCACAGCCCACTAAGATAGGCAAATTCCAAAGACTCTTGTCTGGCAACAACCACAAAAAAGCCACCAGGCACTCACTCCAGGTGACAACAGGGAACATGGCTGAGTCCATCATCTAGCAAGGGAGGGGCATTAAAGACCTTTCAAAAGCCTCCAGGCATCACTGCAAATAGGTGCTGCCATCCCCACTGGACAGATGGGTCATCTAACTCTTGGGGAGGCGGTGGCACGTGCTGGAAAGCACACATGGGCTGGACTCGAGGTCTGACGGGCTCCAGCCTGGCCGGAGGAGCTGCCATGTGTGTACTGCGAGGGGAGAGTAGACAGTGGGACGGGGCGGGGGGGGGGGGCGCGGTTGGCAGAGAAGCTCCTCAGGGTTCTTCTGAGGGACAGAAGGCCCGAGAGGCTGAGCGGCACCGGTGGCCTGGCTAGGCTTTCTCAGGGACGGCTGACCCCGCCCTTCCTCCCCCAGAGCGGTCCCATGTGCTGGTGTCCATGGCCTGACCTCACACACCTACATGGCAGCAGGCTGCTCCGGGAGCCCCCGCCTGCCAGCGCGCTCGACAGGAGGGGTCCGGCCTGCACAGGAGGCGACCACATCAGCTACTCACGTTATCGTTTGGATACAGGACTCTGGAGATGTTCTCCGCCAAGTTCCGATCCAGGACTGCCTCGATATAGTCTCCCACGTTGACTAGGAGAGACAGAGCCGAGTCAGCACACACGTGCCTCCGCTGGGCACTCCGTGTGGCTGTGCAGCTGCTCAGTGGCTTATGTGAACAGGACAAGGAAAAGCATTCCTGAGCATAGGGCACCCGCCCCAGCCTTAGAGGGACATACGGCTTCTCCCTCGCGTCGCCCCCACACGCACACACCCTTGCTCTTTCCTGGGGCTCGTGGTCAGCAGGAGCTGACCCCAGCAGCCCTGGGCCCTAGCGTCGGGCCCCTCCCAGGCCGGCCCCGCACTCTCTCTGGAGAGCAGCACCAGCTCACTCTTTAAGAGCAGAGCATGCCCCAGAGGGGGGGCCGCGGGTGACAGAGAGGGCGCAAGGGCTGCAGTGGGGGTGTGTGGGTGTCCAGGGTGAGCCATCACACGGACACTGGGAACGGACAGACAGGGAACATACAGTCCTGCAGCTTGAAGTCATTGGGTGCCTTGGCAGACCACAGCCTCATGGTGTTGACCGTGTTGTTCTTGTAGCCGGGCACCGGGGTGTCGTAGGGCATGGCAAGCACCACCTGGCCACAGGGACAGATGCTCAGGACTGAGTCGGCAGGGGACCCGCCTCTCCTCACCTGAGGCCCTGCTCACCCTGAGGCCCTTCCCCTTCTGCCCCAGCACACTCACCCCCCACCCCGTGCCAAGTACCCCAGGCCCTGCCCACACCGTCCCCACGCACGCCTGCCCCGTGGGGCTGCCCACTGTCTTGTCCGAGGACCCCCATCTGGCCACACTGCCCAGGCCGCACCTGTCCTCTCGCTTCACCTTTTTCAGGTTCAGCCCAGACTGCAGAATCCCCCCACCCCACTAACCTGCCCCCATCTCACCCTCGGCCCTCACACTGCCTCGTGCTTGCTCAACTCTCTGCTTCAGCAATTCCAGGACTCAGCTGAGTCCTCTCGACAGACGACTCCTACTTCCCACCTCCGCTGCCACACATACGGGGCACGGATCCTCCTGTCGAGTGCCATGACTGCTACCCGTGATGCTCCCAGAGCAGCCCCCACGGAAGCCCAGCTGGGTCCTCCCCACCCCAGGCCGCACGGACCCCATCCATCCAAAGATCACCTCTGTGGAGGCACCCAAATCTAAAGGTCACACACACCCCTCGGGCTCTCCCACGGGTGTTCCTACCCTTGGGCGTGCTTACGGTTCATAAGGGCACAACTGTGCCCGCATGACAAAGTCATAAAGGACTGCACACTGGGGCCACCAGGATTAAAACCCCAGCCTCACCTTTCCCTTCCTATCTCCTGTCAACCCTCACCCCTGCCCCACACAGCGACACCCAAGTGAGCAACAAGTCCCCAGCAAAGCATCCCAGCACCCGTCCCCGCCCCAGCCCTCGTGCCAAGGCCTCCTCGCGCCCCGCCTGGAATGCCCGTGGGGTCCTCCCCGCTCACACTGACGCTCACCTTCCACAGACACGCCCACAGCACTGGGTCCCTTTCTCCGCTTTTTCAAGTTAATTATAACTTTTCATGGCATTTTTGGCCCGTGTGACATGGTTCCAGCTGCTCTAGCCCACGTATCCTACTTAAAACGACGTTTCAGAGAGGACGACTCTCTCTGCACGCCCGTGACTGCCCTGCTCTGGGCCTGCCTGTGCTCTCCCCTCCTGCCACAGGGTGGTCACGTCCGACCGGGCCCACCCGGCCCTCCTTCGCACGGGCTACCCACGGCTGGCACCACACACTACTGAGCACTCTGGCTTCCCGCTGCCGGGACGTGTGCCCAGGCCGCGCACACACGCCCGGGGCTCCGATGGCTCAGACACCGTGGGAGACACCAGGGGGCAGAGTGCGCGGCGAGTGAGCGCATCACGTGCCCAGGGAGACGGTGGGGAGCAGGGGTCAGCGCCCTCAGCCCCGTCAGATCGCTCTACTGCTTGCCCTTAAACGACAGGGTGTGTCACCTGCCCGAACACGCCTGGCTGTGGTTTCAGCCCCACACAGCTCCTGCTAAGCCACAGTGCGGCTCAACACGCCTGCTGCTGTGGACAGCGTCTCCACTGTCTGGGAGGTTCCCGTCAAAGCGTAAGAAATGAGGGATATGAGGAGAATAAAACCTTCGCTGCCTTTCACCTTGAACGAAGTCTTCCAGGGAAGCAGCAACCCCTCACGCCCCAAAAGAAGTCAAGGTGACAACAAATGAGCCCTGGGTGGCCCCCTCACCCGGCCCCCACCATGTCCTTGACGCCCCGGGCCTGGTACCTGTGTGTCCAGCCACTTCACGCCATCAGGGGTGTGCTCCACGCGCCCGTAGAAGTGCACAGGAAGCATATACTCGGGCCGGGCCTTCTCCCAGGGGTTGCCATAGCGCAGCCAGTCGTCGGCCTCCTCCACCTGGAAAGGGCCACACTCAGATGTCCCAGCCTGGACCTCGCCGTCCAGCTCACACGGTGCCTGGCAGAGCAGCAAACCTACAGCCTGTTCACCATGTCAAGATCTCCACTTCCGGTCAAGCCCACGGCTTTAAAAATGACAGTTTGGACTACTAAAGTAGCAAACTTGTATAAAATTCAGAAACACACATCCAAATAAAAAGACATGCAGAATCCCCTGAGTTCAACATTGACACGTGCTCAACACGAACACACCCTGAAAACATCACGCTCGGTGAAAGCAGCCAGACCATAAGGTCACATGTCCTATGATTCCATTTGTAGGAAACGTCCACAACTGCACACCCTGAGACACAGGAAGCAGATGAGCAGTCCTAGGCTCTGGGGTGACAGCCAAGGGGTGCAGGGCTTCTTTTTAGGGTGATGAAAACATTCTGGAGATAGTAGCGATGGTTATCCACCTCTGAGTATACTTCAAACCCACTTTGTATCTAAATAAAGCTGTTATAAAAAAAAGAATCATGAGATTCTTCTCAAAGCCACTGCTTTGAAAGCGACACCATAAATCCACAAGTGTTGGGGCTGAGCTGGCAGCCGGCAGCGGGTGCCCAGGACATGGACACACTGCAAGAAGACACACTGCTCCGCAAGGCCTTCCAAAAGTGGCTTATTTTCCAAAACCTGCGCCCAGTGGCACCCAAGACCAGTAAACATTCAAGCTCCCTTCCCATAAATAAAATTAAAAGTAGCCCCCTGAGCACCCTTGAGTAGAAGCATTTGGTGGGGCTGCTCTACCACCCCGCTCTGGGACTTATCTGCTTGCAAGCAACAGAACAAGTGAACCGGCACAGTGATGCATGAGGGATTCCAAAGTCTAAATGAACTAAAACCAAAATGAGATCAAGTAATTTTTCTTCAAATTAAACAAGCAACCCTAGTATGATTCTTTGAGGGATTTTGTTTTCATGGTTCTTACACAGCAGTAAAAAGTCACCAGCGAGAGCATCTGGGCTCTGCTTTTCGGGAGGTGCCAGGGCTTCAACATGCACCTCCCACAGAACTCCCAGCAAGACCCTTCTGCGTCTGGTGACCAGTCTACCTTTCGACTTTCTGGTGGCCTTTCCTCGTCTGTTGTGAGTTTCCCCAACACTAAAGCTTAGCTACCTCTGCAAAGCAATTGTGGAAGTTGTCTGCAAGAAGCAGCAGCTTCCCAAACACAAGAGGCAGCAAGCACCTCCCTTCTGGGGCCAACACTCCCTGCCCCCTCAGCCAGGGTGCCGGCGGGCTGGCCCATGGCCCCATCGGCCACATGTTACTGGCCAGCCACTAACCACTGCCTGCATTTATTTCTGCTACAGCTAAAGCCAAGTAAAAACCATTCCACCTGATCGGTCCCCATGGAAATGGGGTAGGAGAATTTATGCTCACCTATTACCTTAGACTGTCACACAAGATGGCAAGAGTTACAGGAACAAGGAACACCAGAAAAAAAACTGTGTGGTAAAACAAAAAATACCAAAAACCTTCCTGCTCATAACCATGACGACAACGAGGCCTGGAGGAGCCCCCAAGTTTCTGCTTATAACCCCACACGTCATAAGGAGCCAGGACGGGGCAGAGAACAAACACGTGCACGGTTTGGAAACAGGCATGCAGAGGGCTGCAGACAGAACCGCTGGGAAGGAGCCAAGTGCATTTTTCTTTTTAAGGTGGGAAAGAGCATTTCTATGAATCGAGCAATGGATCCAAAACGGTTTTTAAGTTTTCTTTTATTTTAGCCATTACTTTTCTCTGCCAACATTTTATTAAGAGCATTTTCAAATATACGGAAATGTTACCATTTGATGGTGAACACACACACACACCACTGGGTGCTGTAATAGATTTCTCACGTCTCCATCCATCAATCCATTCATTTCTGGGTGCGTTTCAAAGTAAGCTGCAGACATCAGTACACGTTCCCACTGAACACACCAGCATGCATGTCACTGACGACAGATCATGTGTTTGCTTTTTAGGCTATTTTCTACAATGAAATGCATAAATCCTACGGATGCTGATGGTGACTTGCGACAAGCACACAGACCCTGCGGCCCAAACCCCACCACACCCTGGATGACTCTACCACCCATGACTAGCTTGTTCACTGAGACTATGCTGCTCTGATGCTACAGGTCTCTTGATTCTAACCTCAGACCTACTTTATCCGTGACTTTTGGGCCCCGAATGACATTAAATAAACACAAGTGGAATATCCTGATTTTGAAGTGCTGCAGCAGAGGGAACCGGCCAGCCAAGGACAGTGAGGCTGCATTTTTAAGATTATACCCTCTTCACAGACATGGTCCTGACCACCTCACTTGGCTACAGTTTGATGCTTTAAAATCGAGGCTCATTCTTCCCTAGGTACTTTGCAGAGTCCAGCCTCTAACACCAAGGATACCGTCCCCTCACTGGAGTCAGGGAGCAAAGGCAGAAGGTGGGAGTAACACCCACAATAACTGCTTTTCTAACCACTCAAGGTCAATGTCCTTGAGGCTGAACCCTGAGAGCACTGTGCCCTTCACTCACGTTCAGACACAGTCAGAAAACCAGCCTGTGGTGTCCTCACCGCCTGGCTGCAGAAGGCCCTATCCGGGGGCCCCATGAGGCTCAGGCTGGCCTGACTTGAGGTCACCACGCAGGGCGGTTTGAAAGGAGCCTACACAGGGACCGGCCTCTCCGGGGCCACATGGGGCTGCCGATGGCCCACCCTACTGCACCGTGCTGCCGACTGGCCTGCCATTCCCCAAGGTGTGTAAAGTACAAAAGGCCAAACTGAAAGTGCTGCTGCTTATTTTCTTGTGCGAACAAGAACTGGAAATCAGTGAAGAAACCAAATCTCACCCACCTGCCAGCCGTTGACAATCTTCTGGTTAAAAATCCCAAATTCATAGCGGATTCCATAGCCGTATGCTGCCAGGCCCAGGGTGGCCATCGAGTCAAGGAAACAGGCTGCAAAATCCAATCACAAATCAGACAGTCAGCAGAACCGAGGCCCGGCTGGGACACCACCCACAGGGCACAAGGTGGGGATTCAGAGGAGACCACGGCCAGCTTCAGGTTTCAAGGAAAACCGGGGCCCCTCAGCCTCCCCTTGGCCCAGAAGACATCCACATGGGGGCTACTTGGAGGGTGCAGGAGGATGGCGGAGGTGAGGAATCCACAGAGAACACAGCGAAGTGCAAAGCGCTCACCGCCTCTCCCAGACAGCCCAGCTCAGGCGGAGGCCCCCCTACCCTCTGCACATTCTGCTCATGCCCAAGCCGTTCTGAAGGTAGGGACACATCACAGACCTGCCCCTACACATCAGTGAAGCAGGCCCAGCAACAAGGGCTGGTGGTGTACATGTCACCACTGCCCATAACTACGCAAACACCCAAGCTCCAAAGTGCCACCAGAGGCCCGGGAGGGGCTGGAACATGCCACTGAATGGAGCCCTTTTCTTGAAAGACAAACAAAACAATGACAATGTTTTCAATAAAGATCCAGAAGGTAACCTTATTGCATCTAAGGAGTAAAAAAAGAAAAAGACCCACACAGAACACAAGTAAATAAAATAGACGTCCAATCCAGCACGACGCCTGCCGGGCACTGTGTTGAGGGAAAGGAACGAGGGAGACCCACAGATGTCAGACCCGGGCTCTCATTCTGGAAATTCTTTCTTCGGGAGGGAAACAGACCACGTCAGGCTATGGCAGGCTCAGCGCTGCTGAGCTGTCCACGGGTGGGGCCCGGAACAGAGGGCCTCGGGGAAGGCTGAGGCAGCAGGCAGCCTCCCTGGTCCAGGCACTGTGACTAGAAAAGTCCAAGGACCCAGAAGACCCCAATCAGAAGTGAGTCTAAAAGCACAGGAGAGGGAGGTGTGGTGACTGGCCACCCCTGTGGCTGTCACAGAGCAGGGACAAAGGAGGCTAGAGCTTGGCTAGAGCTTCCCTCGAGCTTAGGAAACCCAGTTCTGCATTTACTGAGAAAGGACCAAGTAGGAACATGGCAAAAATCAGTCACATGTCCCAGGGGCTGGGGGCGTGGAGGGGAGTGAAGACCTCTGCGGCTCAGTGCCCTGAGGGGGCGCCAAGGACACAAAGCCTCCTGTTCTGTGAGAAAGCCCACAGCAGCCCCTCACCAGCCTCAGGGAGGAAAGGGAGTCATGGTGTGACAAGCCTGGTCTGAGCTCACTTTGTAAATGACAGCACAACCCTGCATTTGAGAGAAGGCTGTGGAGGACACATGTGGCCTTTCACACTCACAGGTGGGGCAAATTTTATTTATTTATTTTTGAGACAGGGTATCACTCTGTTGCCCAGGCTGGAGTGCACTGGCATGATCATAGCTCACTGCAACCTTGAACTCCTGGGCTCAAGCAATTCTCTCACCTCAGCCTCCCGAGTAGCTGGGACTACAGGTGTGTACCACCATGCTTGGCTAATTTTTAAATGTTTTTGTAGAGACAGGGTCTTGCTATGTTGCCCAGCTGGTATTGAATTCCTGGGCTCAAGTGATCCTCCCACTGTCTGTGGCCTCCCAAAGTGCTGGGATTATAGGCATGAACCACCGGGCCCAACCTCAATTTTTTCTTTATATAGATTCAAGTGCTACTTTGTTTGAAAGAAACATGTTGCATTTATAATTTTTGGAGAATTTAACCTAAAATTTGAAAACATAAGCACACCCACTACTCCCCCAACAAATAAATTTTAGGGCATGAATTCCCTTTACAAAATGGCAACTCCCAAAAGGGTCACTGATGCAAAGCGGCCAGGGGCCAGGCCACCAAATGAAATCAAATCTCACTGTGACCACTATTTCTACTTGTGTGTTTTTGACCTGGCTCCCTTTCTCCAAAAAGGCTGGTAAAAATACTTAAAACAGAAAACAATAGGGCTGGGCTCACACCTATAATCCTAACACTCTGGGAGGCCAAGGCAGGAGGATAGCTTGAGCCTAGGAGTTTGAGATCAGCCTGAGCAAGAGTGAGACCCCATCTCTAATATAAACAGAAAAATTAGCCGGGCATGGTGGTGCGCACCTGTAGTCCCAGCTACTCAGGAGGCTGAGGCAGGAGGATCCCTTGAGCCCAGGAGTTTGAGGTTGCAGTGATGATGCCACTGCCCTCTACCCAAGGAGACAGAGCAAGCCCCCATCTCAAAATAAAACAAACAAACAAACAAAAAACAAATCCAGAAAACAATATTGTTTTGAGAGCATATGGGTATGCTCTCAAACAAAACTGGGTATGCTCTCAACTACAGTGGCCCAAGGCAGTGATATCCCTGAAAGAAACAGCTCTACTCTTTCTGGGCAATCTGTTGACTGTATCAAAGTCAGAATGACTGCTATACGCACAGCTGTGTTCACAAATCGTGTTTCTCTCCATCTGTCTTCTCCCAGTTACTGGCTTTTGGACTCTGGAAAGTGGCCAGCATACTGGGAGCCCCTCCCGGCACTAGCTTACCCAATGTAGGCAAGTTTGGTCCTCATGATAATTATGAAGCACCCTTTGTAGGACAGAGAACATATGCTTTCCCTAAGGATTTCAATCTGAAGAACACACTGGCCCATCTACGCTGAGGGAAGAAAATTTACCCCGACGGATCGGCATCAGGAACATGCCTGACACTGGCCTCGCCACATGGCCACCAACCAAGCCAACAGGTCAGAGGAGCTCATCCTAACAGGTGTGGGTTACCTGCCAGCCTGCCCAGGCCCCCGTTCCCCAGGCCAGCATCTTCTTCTATCTCTTCCAGTTCTTCCAAGTCCAACCCCAACTGCAAACAGAAACAGAGGCAGCATTTTAATATGACTTAATATTTCCCCTCAAATGATAGGGTGAAAGACATTTAAGTCTTGTAAGCTTATGCCAAAAGTTAAAGTTAGAGTCTGCTTTCCCTTACACTTGAAAATCCAATGTTAAAATTTGATGTTAAATCAATGCACGGAAACGAAAGTTTCCAACATTTCAAAAACTGCTAAGAGTTGACAGTCAAAATTAAACATGGTTTAAACAGCCAAAGGTATTTACTGACAGGTAATTAGCCTATTTATAGTGAACAAACTACAACATGTATCTTAAAAGTGAAACCAATGGTTTTAGTCATTATCCAATTTCACACAATCTAATGATATTTACATGGCATCCTTTTAAACCAAAACCTAAAAGCACTTTTCCTGCGGTTATTCCAGTTGCATTCAAACAATCTTGTAAAATAGATATGGCATGTTAAAAATTAGACAGAAAGCAACAAAGTCACAACTACTTACACTGACTTAAAACCAATCCAGAATACAGATCTTAAGGCTCTCAATTATGGTTTATGGATAAAGAGTCCATTAATCTGGCTTTAGTGTATGAACTTGACAAACTGCTCACAACATCTGGATCAGTGGTTTTTAAACTTTTTGTTCTCAGGAAGACCCAAAGAGCTTTTGTTTATGTGGATTATATATGTATCAATATTTATCAAATTATAAATTAAAATGCAGAGATTTTTAAAAGTATACATATGAATTTATTTAAAAATAAATAATAAACCCATTACATGTTAACATAAACAAAGTTCAATGAAAAATAAACATGTTTTTGAAAACAACAAAATAGTTACTGAGAAGAATACCAGTGTTTTCTATTTTTACAAATGCCTGTAATAGATTTTCTACTTCATCATTCAACTGTGATGTCACACATTATATTGCCTCTGGAAAACTCCACTGCACACTTGTGAGAGAATAAGACTAAAGAAAGTAAATAACATCTTAATGTTATAACAGTTCTGACCTAGTGGACCCTCTGAACAGGCCACAACAACTGGGGGCCTCTGGACCACAGTTAGAGAACACGATAAACTACAAGAGGTGAAAAAAAGTCATGAGAAAATAACATCACAGCCATAAATGATTTAGTATACATTAAGTAAACTGAGTGATATTAACACACACAGTAATTCAATTCAGAGTAAAATTTCAAAATATCGTGACTTGAACTTAACTCCTAAAACAATTTCAAAAGACTATGTTCCACCAAAAATATTTTGCGTATGTGGGGGTGGGGTAGGACTTACCCAATAGCACAGTACCTGCTCCAAGTTAAGAAATGTTTAACTACAACGTTTTCTAAACTGACCATGGAAACTCTTATTCATAAAAACGCTATTAAATTCAGAAACCAATAAACTGAAGACAGGCTGAGAGTGGATATGGGGAAAGGTGTTTGGTTCCTTCATGTTTTTAGGTTGAATGTTGTAGGCACACTGACCCCAGTAGGGCAAATGTCGCCTTGATTTTGAGAGCATTAAAAAAGATACAAAATGTAGCTAACTGACAGAAAGTCTACAACTCTGCTAAAATCATCTTCTAAACTGAGGATTAAAAAAAGTGCACTATAGTGCACTCATAACAACCTTTTTTTCCTATTGAGATATAATTTATATACCATAAAATTTGCTTTTTAAGAGTGTATACTTACAACCATCACCATGATCTATCAATAATTCTGAACTTCATCACATCAAAAAGAAATCTGTACCCATTAGCAGTCACTCTCTATTTCCCCCGGCCTCTGCCAATCCCTTACCTACTTTCTGTCTCTGTGGATTTGCCTATTCTGGACATTTCATGTAAATGGAAGTACACAATATGTGGCCTTTTGTGGCTGGCTTCTTTCAATGAATACAATGTTTTCAAGGTTAATCCATGTTGTAGCATGTGTCAGTACTTCCTGTCTTTTAATTTCTGTGCAGTATTGCAATGCAGGGCTATAAACATTTGTACTGTTTTCTACTTATGGCTGTTATGAGAAATGCTATGAAATTCATATACAATTTTTTGTGTAGACATGTCCATTTCTGTCATGCATATACCATAAAGTAGAATTGCTAGGTTACATGGTAAGTCTATGCTTAAATTTTGAGTAACTGTCAAGACTATTTTCCAAAGTGACTGCAACATTTTACAGTTACCAGCAGTATATAAGAATTGCAATTTCTCCATATCCTCACCAACACTTGCTCTCTGTCTTTATTATAGCCATTCTAGTGAGCATGAAGTAGTATCTCACTGTGGTTTTGATTTACATTTCCCTGATAACTAATGATTTTGAGCATCTTTTCATGTGTTTTTTGGCCATTCGTATATCTTTTCTGGAGAAATGTCTATTCAAGTCCTTTGCCCATTTTTAAATAGGGTTGTTTGTCTTTTCATTGTTGAGTTGTAGGAATTCTCTGTGTGTGTGTGTATAATTTGTGTATATATATATATTTATTTATAAATATATATGCTGGATACTAGACCCTCATCAGACTTACGATTTAGAAATATTTTCTCCCACTTTGTAGGTTGCCTTTTCACTTTCTTCATAGTTGATGCACAAAAGTTATGTCCCAGACCCATTTCTTGAACACACTATTCTTTCTCCACTGAATTGTCTTCACACCCTTTTCCTTTTAAAAAAATCAATTGACCGTATATAACACTAAAAACTCAGGCAACAAAAGAATAGAAAAATTGGACTTCATGAAAATTAAAAAGTTTTGTGCATCAAAGGACACTATCAACAGAGTAAAAAAAGGCAACCCACAGAATGGGAGAAAATAATTGCAAATCACATATCTGATAAGGTATTAATATCGAGGATAAAGAAAGAACTCTTAAAATTCAACTAAAAAACAAAGCTGATTCAAAAATGAGCAAAGGACTTGAAGAGTCTTTTCTCCAAAGAAGATACACAAATGGCCAACAAGCACATGAAAACATGCTCAATATCATTAGCTATCAGGGAAATGCAAATCAAGACCACATTGAGACAGTACATCAAACCCATTAGAATGGCTACCATCAAAAAACAGAAAATAATTGTTGGTGAGGATGCAGAGAAACTGGGACTCTTGTATACTCCTGGGTAGGAACGTAAACTGGTACCTGCTGTAGAAAACAGTATGATGATACCTCAAAAAATTAAAAATAGAATTACCATATGATCCAGCAATCCCACTTCTAGGTATATACTCAAAAGTATTGAAAGCAGGGTACTGAAGAGATATTTGTAAACCCATGTTCACATCAGCATTATTTATAACAGCCAAAAGGTAGAAGCAACCCAAGTGTCCACCAACAGATGAATAGATAAGCAAAATATGGTGTACATACAATGGAACGTTATTATGCCTTAAAATGCAACGAAGCCGGGTACGGTGGAACACACCTGTAATCCCAGCTACCGGGATGCTGAGGTGGGAGAATTGCTTGAGCCCGAGTTTGAGGCCAGCCAGGGCACCATAGTGAGACCCTGTCTCAAAAAACAGGAATGAAGTACTGACATATGCTACAACATGGATGAACCTTCGAGACATTTTGCTAAGTGAACTAACCCAGTCACAAGAGGACAAATACTCCATGAGTATGACTGCACTCATAGGAGGTACCTGGACTAGCCAGGTCATAGAGACAGAAAGTAGGACAGTGGCTGTCAGGGGTGGGGGAGGCGGAGTGGAGAGTTACTGTTTAATGGGGACAGAGTTTTAGTTGGGACAGGTACCAGTTCTAGAAATCGATGGTGGTGATGGTTGAAGAACAATGTAAATGTATAATACTTAATGCCACTAAATTGTACACTTAATAGTTAAGTTGGTAATTTTTTTATGTTATGTGTATTTTACCACAACTTTTTTAAATTGGAAAAAAAACACAATTGACCATAAATGTGGGGATTTATTTCTGGACTCTCAGTTCTATTCCATTGGTCTGTATGTCTACCCTTGTGCCAGTACCACACAGCCTTGATGCCTGTTGCTTTGTAGTAATTTTTGAAATTAGGGAAGTGTGAGTTCTTCAACTTTGCTCTTTTTCAAGATTATTTTGACTACTCTAGGTCCTTGCATTTTCATGTGGATTTTAGGATGAGTTTGTCAATCTCTGCAAAGAAGCCAAATGGAATTCTGATGGGGACCACACTGAGTCCGCAATCAGGGGAGCACTCGTCTCAGTAACATCAAATTTGCCACGCCGTTGACACGGATGCCTCCATTTCTAGGTCTTCCTTAATTTCTTTCAAGTATGTTTGCTTTCAGAATACAGGTTTTGCATTTTTTGTTGTTAAATTACACCTAAGTATTTTGCTCTTTTTGATGCTACTGTAAGTGAAACTGTTTTTTAATTTCATTTTGGAGTGTTCATTGCAGGTGTACAAAAATGCAGTTAACTTTTGTGGATTGATCCTATATCCTGCAACCTTGCTGAATTCTCCTTCATTAAATCTAGCATTCTTTTATAGTAGATTCCTTAGGGTTTTCCAGATCATGTCTTCTGCAAATAGAGATAGTTTTACGTCTTCCTTTCCAATCTGGATGCCTTTTATTTCATTTTCTTGCCCAAATACCCTGGCTGGAACCTTCAGTACGGTACTGAAAAGTGGTGAAAGCAGACATTCTTGGGACAAAGCAGTAGGTTAAATACAAGATGGGGACACAGTCAGTCAAATGCAGACTGCAGAACTCCACAGGACAAATCCAGTTGCAACAAATACACTGCAAGGCAGAAAAATTTTAAAAAGGAGATATTTATAGATTAAGAGAGATTCAGCCGGGTGCGGTGGCTCACGCCTGTAATCCCAGCCCTCTGGGAGGCCGAGGCAGGTGGATCACTCAAGGTCAGGAGTTCGAGACCAGCCTGAGCAAGACCCCGTCTCTACTAAAAATAGAAACAAAAATTATCTGGACAACTAAAAATATATATAGAAAAAATTAGCCGGGTGTGGTGGCGCATGCCTGTAGTCCCAGCTATTTGGGAGGCTGAGGCAGTAGGATCGTTTAAGCCCAGGAGTTTGAGGTTGTTGTGAGCTAGGCTGACGCCAAGGCACTCACTCTAGCCCGGGCAACAAAGTGAGACTCTGTCTCAAAAAAAAAAAAAAAAAAAAAAAAAAAAAAAAAAAAAAAATGAGAGAGAGATTCAAAAGACATATCAACTAAATATAACTTAGTTTCTGAACATATGGTTAAAAAAAACTATATGGCAATCAGAGAAATTTTTATGCGGCCTAAAAAACTGATATTAAAGAATTACTGTCAATATTTTGGGAATAATGATGTAACTGTTTTGAAGAGTCCCTATCTCTTAGAGATACCTACTGAAATATTTACAATTGAAATATTATGCTGCTTAAGGTTGGCTTCAACAGTCTGGGTGGGGTACAAGTGAAACACACTGGCCATGATTTGGAGGGGATGACTGGGGAAGCCAGGGGATGGGTACGTGGCAGAGGTTCATTGTAACCACCCCTCAAGCTTTGTATCTACTTGACACTTTCTGTAATGAAGACAGTTTGTAAGGTGTCCTTGATAGCTCAGTCAGAACAGAGCTGCTTCTCTTTTGAAGCACTAGTTTTTAGTATAAACTGCTTCTTTGAATAACATTCTAGCCTTGTATGATGCATTTGTATCACGTTTTCTTTTTGGCGTTACATTTTAAATGGGGGCTAGGGTGGAGGCCTGCTCAAGCCCTGCCTCACCATCTTCTTCCCACCCGAAGCATCTGGCATAGCATCTTACATCTAGAATGGCCCAGTAAACATGGATCCAGAGACACTGAAGTTTCAGTCATCATGTAAACCTTTCAAACACAAGACTAATAAGCTAAACTGTGGCCAGGTACAGTGGCTCACACCTATAATCCCAGCACTTTGGGAGGCCGAGGTGGGAGGATCGCTTGAGGCCAGGAGTTGGAGACCAGCCTGAACAAGAGTGAGACCTCAGTTCTATAAAAAATACAATTAGCAGGCCTGGTGGTGCGCACCCCTGTAGTCCCAGCTACTTGGGAGGCTGAGGCAGGAAGATTGCTTGAGCCCCAGAGTTTGAGGCTGCAGTGAGCTATGATGATGCCACTGCACTCTATCCAAAGGACAAAGCAAGACCTTGTTCTAGGGGATGGACACGTCTGAAGCTCTGACTCGGGGGTGGGGGGGGCAAGGGCAATATACGTAACCTAAACTTTTGTACCCCCACAAAATGCTGAAATAATAAAAAAAAAGAAAAAAAAAAGACCTTGTCTCAAAAGAAAAAAAGCTAAACTGCAAGTGAAATATCACTTTTAAGAAAAAAATGAGGAGTTGAGCCCAATTTTTCTCTCCTACTACAAAATCCCATTGTAGTACTCCCCCTGAAAAAAGAAAAAAAATTTAAAAAAGAAAAAAATGTACAAAGTTTAAAAGGGTACATTCTCACCTGTATTTTCTAAGTTTCTATAATTAACACATTATTTGTACAATAAAAATTATAAACATATTGCATATTTATGGCATAAACAACCCCCAAAATCTTTACTAAATGTAAGAATTGTATGAAGAAAAAATGTTTCCAAAATTAATGTGTGTTATATGACTATAAAATCCACAGAAGATGCTGTATGTTCCGTACTCCGCATAGACACATCTTAACGTTAATATACAGCAGACAGGACATAAATGACTATCACCTGCTAGGGTCACCTCTATCCTGGTAGGTAATTCTGAGCATGAGATTCCTATTTCAGGGAGTGGCATTTTTGTTCCATGTGGTTGTACCACTCGAATTCTGTGCTCCAGACGCTGCTCTTAACGGTGCCCTTCAGAGGGAGGCAGGAGCCCCTAGCGACGCTGAGCTGCCTCGGGCCACGCTGGACTCACCCCCAACAAAACCCAATCCCAAAAAAGCACAGGCAGTGGAGGGACAGCTCTGCAAAGACCCTCCTGTGTGTGCAGAAGGGGAAGAGGCTGCAGGGGTACACCCTGGGGGAGCAGACAGAGCTGCAGCCAGCCATAGCTCTGCTCTGAAACTACGAAGGACTGTGAAAGGATTAAGTTCAAAGTGAACACTTAGTGAAGACTCCTGAGGAAAAGCAGGGTTTATTCTGACTAGCGCAATTTTATGGTAGGATGAGCTCAGGAGGTTATCTTTGGGGTTCGGGGAGAGAAACCCAAGGTGGGTTGCCAGCCTGAAAAAGTATTTAATAAGTAGAAATGAGATAATCAGAACCATTCTTGTGGTTTAGCGTTCTAAATCTGCCCCTGGGATGGGGGCGGGGGAGGGGAATGGCTTCTAGAACCTTCCAAATCTGAGCATCACATTCAACCCAGCACTTGTACTCCATGTATTATCCTCGCACTCGTTCCTACTCCCTCCCTCGAAAAAGAGCAGCCCCCACCACCCCTCTCTCCTCTAAGAAGGCAGAGCAGGCCACAAGGCACTCCCGTCCCCCAACAGCTGCTGGTCTTCACAGCAGTGCTTACTTTGAGACAGAATGCACAGAATTAAAACCTCAGTGCGCCCGAGAGGCCACAGAGTACCCGGCCCGAGGACCCCCGTACCTGATAAATAGCTTCGTCACAAGCGTTCTGAAGCCCCAGGTTCACCATGGTGTTCTGCAGCGTGCGACCCATGTAGAATTCCAGGGAAAGGTAATAAATTCGCTGAGGAAGCAAAAGAAAGAATCTCAGATTTCTCATTCCATCCCCACACATTAGGAAGATTATGGTGACAGGGGATTCACAAAGGACCCACTTAGGACTTTCACTTACAGTGACCATATGTGCAAAAAATGGGCATGCTCATTCCAGCCAGTGTCACTGACCAGAGCTTCCCACGGCAGCCCACCCAGGGGACCCCCTCCTAAAGCACAGCACTCTCTTCCCCGACCTCCTTCAGTCCCCAGGTGAGTAGAAACTAACCTTCCCCGATGTGTGGGGCACAGGTCACTTCAGTGGTTGGGAACAAGGCTCCCAGAACTGGACGGATCCAGGTCTGAGCTCAGCTTGGCCTCTTACCAGCCTTGTGCCCTTGGGCAAGTTACTTCTGCACATCTCTAACACACAGAAAACAACCCTATAAGGCCGGAAATATTTGCAAGTATTAGCCCTTAGCACAGCTCCTGCACAGTGGACAGGGGCTGGGTGGCTGAAGGGACACGCCCACGTCCACCAGGCAGAGGCTGTTTTTGCCTGCTACCTGTTGGCTGGCTTTGGGGGTTGCGATTGTGCTAGCTCTGTGGAAACGAAGTGCTGTAACAAGGACAGCCACCACATACAGCGCCTCCTGGGCACCTGGCGGGGTTCTAAGAGCTCCCCAACGGGGTACCACATACTCCCCACAACCCCCAGGGCTCAGGGCTCTTTCTCTTAGCCTGACTCCTACTGTGCCATCAGAAGTAAAACCTGAAAAAAATAAATGGGGAAGGAGGGACAAACTTTCCTTGCAGAAGAATTCCAACTGATAAATGTACAAGGAACGCGAGAACAGAAGACCACCGTGAGAACAGCGCAGTCACAGCGGTGGAGGCAGGAGGCACCACGGAATGCTAGCTAAGATCAGTGGGCACAACCTCGAGGACTGACAGGTACTGCACACCCTCCAGGGGTCGCCCCTTAAATATTTATTAACTGCTGTGACGGTTGTAACAAATTTCAAACTTTCTCAGACATTCTTCACTCCAGGAGGTGGCGCTTAATTCCCTGCCCCTTTGAGGGGGGTTGGACTTGGTGACCCCGTTAATAGGGCAGAGAAAGGAACAGCAGAGAGCTTCACGGGGCAGGAACCTGGCCATGCTGACTGGCACCCGAAATTGCCACTGATGAGAAGGGCACTTTTCCTCTGTGTGTTCTTTCCCCAAATCCGTACCCCAGTCTAATCATGAGAAAACAGCAGACAGAACCAAACTGGGAGATTTTCTATAAAATGCCTGACCAGTATTCATCAGATTTATAAAGCATCATCAAAATTATAAAGGTCATAAAAGACACCAGGAGAGATCAACAAACCATCACAAATCTAGGCTTTTAGAGTAATTTAGTTCAGCAAGGTAGCAGGATACAAGATTAATATAAAATCAATTATATTATTTATAATTAAATAATTATTCATAATTAACTACACTAAAATCCATTGTATTTTTATACACAAGCTCCATGTAAAGTCTACCCACTCCCTACCCAGAGAGAGCCAGGCAATAATGGAATCTTCTCCTTATCACCGACAGACAAGCCAGGGCCCAATCAACTCACATGGAGTGATCTGGACCATGTCAAACTATTTATAACCAGTGAGGTAACAGTCATTCTTTTTAAACAGACTACGTGCATCTTTCATTTTAAACCAATTGCAGGCTGAGAAAAGCCACTCAGCTACACCCAAAATGACATGTCATCCCTACTCTACAAGATTCCACTGAAGACACTGTTAACCAAACTCTTCTGTTGTCCAATTTCCTTTCTAAATTTTTGTGTTGATCTTCCCTTCACCATTTCCTAAGAACCCTATTCTATACAGATAGAGAAAAGGCCAGCTCCAACTTCCTGGTGTTTATCTGCTTCATGTCTTAGAATGTTGTGGGTTTCTAAATGGCTTACTGCCTTGCTTTGTTTAATGAAAAAAAAATTATAGGTATGACACTTACAGAGTTCTCTCAATTTTCTGATTTGTATTTTGTTTTTATTAGAGATGGGGTCTCACTATGTTGCCCAACCTGGACTTGAACTCCTGGGCTCAAGCAATCCTCCTGCCTCAGCTTCCTGAATAGCTGGGACTAACAAGTGTATGCCGTCACACCCGGTTCCATCATTTGTATGGTTGTATGATTTGTAATTGCATAACTGCATCTCATTTGTGCTTCTCACCGGCGGGACAGCTGGTGAAGCTGAACAAGACTGCAGGTGACAGTGCCGTGCAAACGGGAACGTCCAGGGTCTAACCGTGCTGTGCTTGTGTAACAGGATTTCCCTGCTCTTCCAAAGCACCCACTGAAGCTTTTAGGGGTGAAGGGGCAATAGGCTGCAACTTATTTTCAAATGGTTCAGAGAAAAAATGAATTTATACAGAAAGACAAAATGACCTAAGGAATGTGTTAAAATGTTTAACATCTGGGGAATCTAGGTGGAAGGTATATGAGAATTCTTTACATTTCTCTTGCAAACTTTTCTTAAGAGTTTGAAATCATGTAAAATAAAGTTTTAAAAAATGTCTGAGATGTAGTAGTGAAATCAGTTACAAAATTTCATAGACACAAATGGTCCTTGCAGCCACCCACACGCCTGTGGACTAGTTAGGGTTTTCTAGAGAAAGGGAACCAACAGTAAGGTATGTGTAGAGAGAGAGAGTCTTAAGGATTGGCTCGCAATTGTGGAGGTGCAAGTCTGCAATCTGAAGGGTGGGCGGGTCTCCGGGAGACCTAGGCCAGTGGCGGTTCGGCCTGCAGGCAGCTGGCTGCAGATTTGTTCTGTAAGACCCTCAACTGATTGGAGGTGGTAATATTGTGATACAATAAGACATATATATTTGGTCTTCCTGGCCAGAGCCCCTAAAACTCTCATAATTTCCTATGTGATAAGAGCAATGAAGATGGAAAGAATGTCTTTTATCATTTGTAACAAGCCCCTTTCAATCATACCAGACATATGTTAATGAATGACTTTGGAAAGCCCCTAAGGATGACAGCTTGTTGCCAGGGGAACCAAACTTGTGATCAGAAGCTTGGAACTCTCAGGCCCACCCTTCCTCCCACCACCACGCCAACCTCCAGGGAAGGGGGAGGGGCTGGAGTTAACCACCAATGGCCAATGATTTAATTGATCAGGCCTAGGTAGTGAAACCTCCACAAAATCTCCAACACAAGGGGTCTGGAGGACTTCCTTCTGGGTTAGTGAACACATGGAGGTGCCGGAGTGTGGCGCCCACGGACAGCAAGGAACCCCCAGCACCCCCCATACCTTGCCCTACGCAAGTCTTCGTCTGGCTGTTCCTGGGCTGTATCCCTTTACCATGAACTGGTCGATGCGAGTTCAGTGCTTCCCTGAGCTTTGTGAGCCATTCTAGCAAATTATCAAATCTGGGCAGAAGTCAAAGAGAGGCCCTGACACACGACTGGCACCTGAGGTGGGGCAGCCTTGTGGGACTGTGCCCTTGACCTCTAGGACCTGAGGCTAACTCCATATAGACAGTGTCAGAATTGAACTGAGTTGCCGGACACCCAGTCAGTGTGCACTGAGAACTGAAGAATTGATTGGTGTGGGAGGAAAAAAAAAAACCAACAGAGGCCTACAGAGACTAATGGCACACACACTGGTAGGTTTCCAGATCCGATAAAATGATGGCTTAACCCTGCCTTTGGGCCGCTAGCTGCCAGGGTAATTGGCAACACAAAACAGCTGCCCATCATCCACTTCTGGCCAGAGAACTAACTTTGAGCCATCTGCTGTCAGGGGAGCCTGCCCAGGGATGCAAGGTCAACTTCATGCATACAAGTGGAAACACCAGAGCAACCGGGAGTGCTAACAAGATTCCACTGGCTGGTTCTATCACTAATTAAAACAGAACCCCAGAAGTGGGGATCACGGGCAGCCGGGGCTGCACAACCCTGCTCCAAATCATCTTCCTTCAACCCTTGGATCCAGCCAAACCAAAAGATTAATCGTATTCACTGTGATTATCGTATTAGGAATATTTAGGACAGCAGTCTGGGCTCCATGTAGAGCTGCTTTTCCTTAATCTACCACTGCAGTCCCGCAAAGAGCTTACGGGAACAAGCCACAGAAAACTGATTATTCCATCCACTGCAGCTGTGCAGCGGGTCAGCTGCCCCCCACATTGTACACTTGCTTTACGAAGACCCACAGAATAAATCTAGACATTATAGCAGGGACCCTCTGACTCCCATAACTGGGCATGATCTACTTTGGTTGTCAGGACTTCTGGTCTGCCATTTGTGTCCTGACCTTCCACCCGGTGCTCCTGCCCTCACTGTCCCACCCCAACTCTGAGGCCTTCTACTAATTTGAAACTTTTGCGCTGTATCTTACAATGTCAATATAAAATGGAAATATTTTATAAGCAAATACAAAACCCTAACATTTTAGAATGGCAAGGGACCTCAGGAATAGATTACTAACTCAACTTCCCTCATTTTAAAGATGACAAAACTAAGGCCACGAAAGGTTAAGAAATCCACCCAAGCCCACGGCGGCACAGATTGAACGGTAAAGCCAGGCCTACGAGAAATCTGCCCTCACGTGCAACCCTCTCCCGGCCCCGCACCGTCCCAGGCTCTGTAGTTCTCAGGAGACTTTACTCTCTTTACTCTCCCCCTTGCCAGGGCTTGTTCTTCTCGTGAACCCGTGAAGCACCTTTAAAACCTAGCACTGCCTCTTGCCAAGCACAAACCCCTCAATTTTAGCCAGATTTTTTGACTTGCTGATTTGCCAGGCAGGTTGCTTGAAAAACCTTCCTCTGAGCACTCTAAGTTTCTATTGTTTCTGCTGTTTACCAAAACCAAAGCACTAAGAGTTATGAAACAATAGGTTCAACAAGAGACAGATTTTATGTAATAAAAAGTGTTTCTATCACTACAGAAAAAAAATGATGCACAACACGAAATATTTACAACATTTACAATGTTATTACTAGCGGGTGAGATAACAGTTAATTTTTTCCTTCTGGCTTCTGTTCTCTAATTTTTCCTCCAGTACTTACAAGGTCTTGTATAATTTTTAAAAGGACAAAAATAATAAAGGCATTCTATTTTATTTATAGCTATGGAGTGTTACACCACCACAGTCTGCAGCGTGCTGGTGCACATCCCTGAGGCCATTTCGAGGGCTGAGGTTTACTGTGAGGCCACCTCCCCTCAGTGGCTCTGGCGGGGCTGGTTTCTGGTTCATTTCCAACAAACTCCTAACTTTTCCAGAGAAAGGATTACAAGCTTATCTTCATCATGAATTAGAAAAAAAAAAAAAACACTTAAACTCCAATTTGCCACTTTTACAAGGCCTTCTTATCCAGAATAGGCAAACAGCCTTTCATTACAGGTTGTGTGGCTTCTTTAAGAGAAGGGTTTCCACCTGGAGCCATCACAGTAGACAATAAAGCACACCTCTTTCAGAGGATCAGAAAACCTGTTTTGTTAGAGGAACTAATTCTGTTCATGAAGGTCATTTCCGTGATCCCTGAGCACATCATTGGCCTCTCCAGAATCTAATTATATACAAATACTCTAACGGGAGCCCCAAGGTGTCGAGCCGTGTCCCGGTTTAGCTCCAGGGAGGTGCCCTTGAACGTGCAGGCAAAGCTGCACACTTGTCATCCTCGGCTGGACAATAAAAATAATGTTGTGCATCAGAGCTCTTCCAATAGCAGGGAATTCTGGGGGAGCCACTGCTTCTTGGCTGGTTTCCCTGGCAAAGTCATCCCAAGCCCTTGTTATAACCTGTTTTGGCCATTTGGTGCCATTTCTTTTTTCGCTGTTTTGCATACTAAGTATGAAGAGGCTCCCATGGTATCCTAACAAATCTGTCCTAACACATCTCTATTTCAGAAAAAAAACAGTACCCCGAAATAAGTTTGGAAAAGCAATCAATCTCACTCTTAGCAATTACTGTATTAAGTATATCTTAATGCTCTACAAAAATATTTTAAAATGTCATCAACAAAGCAACTGTCCAAGCCTGGGCACGGTGGCTCACACCTGTAATCCTAGCACACTCGGACGCCGAGGCAGAAGGATCACTTGAGCTTAGGAGTTCCAGACCAACCTGGGCAAGAGCAAGACCTGTCTCTACTAAAAATAGAAAAAACTGGCTGGGTGCAATGATGCTTACCTATAGTCCCAGCTATTGGGGAGGCTGTGGCAGGAGGATCCCTAGAGCACAGGAGTTTGAGGTTGCAGTGAGCTATTATGGCCACTGGACTCTAGCTGAGGCAACAGTGTAAGACTCTGCCTCCAAAAAGAAAAATCAATTGCCCAGTGCCCAGGTGTACACTGCAAATGAAATCTTTGCAAACTGGCTTCAGGCCTGCAAGTGTGTTCTTTCCTCACCAGTTTCATTCTACCTTAGTATAAGAGAAAGACAAATTTTCCTTTGTCTAGAGCAAAATAAAACTGGCAACAAGGGGCTGTCCGAGACCAGTAAATCGCCTATTTACTGACTTTGTAAAGTTGTTTATGACCAAAAAAGTTACAAATGTTTATGAATGAAATGGAAAAGCTACAAAATTTTACATGCAACATGTACTTTTTTTTTTTAAAATGTGCATGTATATTTAGGAATACAAAAAGATCAGGAAGGACATATACCTGTATTTTAACATGGTTAAGAGTAATGGGGGATTATCAATGACTTTTCTTTAATGTATTTTTCTATTGCAAATTTTTGCAACATATAAAACTAAGTGACAATTATTAAAACAATCTCCATGAACTTTTACCAAGTAAACTTCTCCAAGGAAGGGGTGGAAACCTCAAAGCCAGAGCCTTCTGAAGAGATGGAGAGAGAGAGCCATCTCTGACCTTCGGACCCCTCAGGGTTTAAGCAGGCATCTTTAATGATTTTCTTCTACTCAGCCCAGACCCAAAAAAGCTACTCAATTCCCTGCAGATTATTGAACTCACCCCCTTCCAACCCATAAAGCTGCCCAGGCCTGGTTCCAGTCCCCTGCTCTCCCACACGCATTTGCAAGAAAACAAAAGGCTGGGACGGGGGTGTCGGGAGCACTGCCTGCAGCCATCACGGAAGTGCACGGCTGGAAAGTCACGGCTGGAAAGTCGCCGGAACACCCGGCCGGATTCCCGGGCTCGGGATCTGCGGGGAACAGCGGACGCTCCCTAGGCGCGGGCTCCTCACAAGGGTTCTGCGGTCTGCCCTGCGCAGAGGGGGCCCGGCCCCCACCCTGCCATGGGTGCCAGGCGACACCCGAAGCTGCTGTCCCCGCCCCGGCCGGGCGCGGGAAGCACCGGGCCAGGCCAGCGCACAGCAGGCCGACCCCAGGGAGAGGCGACTGCGCGGGTCACTGCAGGCTGCGGGGCGGGGACGCGCGGCCGCCCCCAAATCTGCCCCACATCCTGCACGCGCCGCCGTACGTGCGTCTTTCTGGGGAGGAGCGCACAGCCTCGCGCCCGGTCTCAGGGGCCTGTGGCTCAAACGCACCCGGAGCGGGCGGGGCGGCCGCCTCACCTTGGGGTCGCGCTCGTAGTAGTGCTGCTGCGTGCGGATCCAGCGGCCCACCAGGTGGTCGCGCACCGTGTGCGCCAGCGCGAAGAAGTAGTCGCGGGGCGTGGCCACGTTGCGGTCCTTGACCAGCGTGAAGTGCAGGTGCCGGTTGAAGCTCTTCCGCACCTCGGCCACGTCGCCCAGCCCCGCGATCCCCCGCACGCTGATCTGCTTCCGCTTCTCGCTGTCCGTCAGCGGCTTCGCCATCGCGCCGGCCCAGGTGGCTGAGGTGGCGAAGGGCAGCGGCCGGGACGCGCGAACGCCGCGGATGCTGCGGCGGCTCTGGCGCTGGACACTGCGGCGTGGGCCGGCTGCCACGGGCTGCGCATGCGCGCTGCGCCGGGGGCGGGGCCCGCGCGGGGGCGGGGCGTCCCGTCTGCTCGGTGGGGACGCTGGTGTCCGTGGGAGCTGCAGTGTCCAAGTGACCTCCCCACGCCACCCGGGAGCTGGGATTTGTCCCCTCGTTGGCAAGCCACCAACGGGGGCCGGTGGCTTTGAAAATACCAGCTAAAAGAGCAAAAGTTAGTTTCCGCCAAGCAAGTGGTAATCTGCCTGCCAATCCTTAGACCGGGGTGACAGGCGCGGGGAAAACCAGCTGCGAGTGAAACAGAGACACTATTTTCCCCAAGGACGTGACACAGCCCCAGTCCAGTGTCATCACGACCCCTTACTCTCTGAGAAGCCTTGCTCCCTAAATCACACACCGGCAGACACTTTGCCCTTTGAAATTACAGCAGGAATTAGGAAACATCCCCCTCTGGCCGGAGGAGCTGGGTCACTCTGACAGACTCAGCCTCCTCATCCCAGCCCAGGCTGGAGCTCCAGATAGGGGTGTCTAGACAGACACAGCCCCCCACATTTGCTCAACACTGTGGTCCCCCAGGAAACTGGGCGGTGTCCACTCTGCAGACCAGCCCTGCTGACCCCTTGCTCACAGTCAGCCCTTGCCAACCCCTACTTGGCTCTGAGCCTGAGGGACCCCTGCTTCGTGTGAAGTTCACCTAAACTTCACCCTCCCCAACCCCGTAAGAATCTGCCTTTTCCTTTTACCTTGGGACGATCCCCTCATTGCAGTGGGTCGGTAAATCCGATTTTGTGCGACCGTGGGTTTGCTCCTGGTGGGCTTGTGGGGCTGCAAAGGTTGCCCACAGGAGATGTCATAAAAGTCCAGGTGCAGTAGTTTTCCTGGTGTTGTGCTTTCAAAGTTATCTTCTTACCTGGAGCCCCTTCCACCTGCAAACTTCTCAGGGTACAATAAATCTAGAATGCCCCCACGGCCTACCCAGCTCTGGCTCTAGGATTCACTCCTGCACTATATCCTAGAGATTCTGGAGCCAGCAAGATGGAATTGCAGGCACTGCTAACAGTGCTGTGGGGGCCAAGCGTGGCTGGAAGCTCTGTAGACTGACATAATCTGAGAGTGATCTGGGAAATCAGGAGAAGTCACAGAAATGATTGTGCCCTAGGACCACTTGTACCCCTCTGAGGAACACATTTCAGGGAAAGCTTTGATTCAAAAGGCAAAAAACGAGCTGTACAAAGATGTTTTCTACTGTGATATAGGTTAGAATTAAAACCTTGTAAAAGTTCATCCACCCAGCTGTGCAGCACACGGAGCAAAGAATGGTGTAGCTGACACCTGTTGATCATGACTGTGTGCTGTACCTGATTAACTCAATCCCCACAGTAGCCTTTAATTACCCTCACTTTACAATGCAGAAGGTGAGCCACAGAGAAGTTAAAACATCTCCCTAAACTCACATAGCTAATAAGGGAAACAGTCAACCTTCATCCCCACCCCACCCCACCAAGTCCTGCTCTGCTGCACAAGCCCCAACTTACCTGCATTCACAAAGTCAATATCATAAACCATCATGTGGCTAAAGGAAATGACAATTTTAATAGCTAGGGAAGTGTAAAGGATGATATAATACTGACAAATGAAAACATGGAAATAAGAAGAATGTAATCCAGAAATGACAGTAATGATTTAAACTTTATTTAATTTAAATTAATTTAAATTTAAATTAAATAATCACTTGTGGCTAGAGGTTGCTATGTTGGAAACACAGGTTTATACCAAAACATAAGCACTGGTTATTTCTGAGTGGCAGAATTATTAGAGGGTTTCTTTATTTTCCTTATACATTTTGTATTTCCTGTTTTTTCCCACAATATTTCTTTCATAATTAGCATAAGTGTTAGTAAGGAAAATCAGAGGCTGTAAACTGTATTAACGGTTGCTGATTTAAGGACTGCGTGTTCTCTTACTGGATTGACTTTTAGTTCTTGCTTTGTTACTTTGGTTAAATAAATTTTAAGTCCTTCTTTGCATCTTTCATAGGTACATTTTCTTTATGAAATTTTCCGTGGTCTTGGCAAAGATTCTTTGCTTGACCAACTTTAGTCTGGCTTCGGAAACTTCTTCTAGGTCCATCTGTACACTTCCTTGTAAAATCCAGTTTTATCAAGAACCCTAAGACAGTTTAACAGGAACCTCTCATCTGCGATATCTGATCAGGTTCCTCATCCTCCACCAACTAAAATCCTTTTAGTTGGGTTAGCCAGGGTCCCCGCATCCCTGATGTGTCCTCTTAGTAATTTTCCATCCACTGACCCCCACCCAGCTCCCTGGCTATAAATTTCCACTGCCCATGCCGTATTCGGAGCTGAGCCAGATCTTTCTCCCCCGCTGCAAGACCTCATTGCAGTGGTCCCCATACCTACTGAGAGTCCTGAATATTCTTCCTCACTGTACTTTAACATGTATCATTGAATTTTTCTTTCTTTAACAATCCTCCCACTCAGATGTAATTTCTTCTTCCTGAGAACTCCCATGATTCCCCTCCTCTCATGGCACGTGGCACAATATTAAATCTTCCTTATGTGTGTGGCTGAAGCAGAGAGAAGCCTTTTTGCCATTATGTCCCCTGGCCACTAATATCGCTGGAATGGCTAAATGAACCCCAGGATTATCTCAGCTATTTTCAAATAAATAATTTTTAGATAGTTATAAATGTTGTAAAGAAAAGCACATTTGAGCTGAGACCAAAAACATGAATGAATGAATGAATGAAAGAAACTGGGGAACATCAAGTGCAAAGACCCTGAGGTGGGCACCAACTTGGACAGTTCACAGAAGAGGCAACTGAGGGATAGCAGATTATGCCACCCAAAAATATCCCTCTTTAGCATGTGGATTAATTTGAACTAAAAGGCATTGAGATCTATCAGACACAGGAAAAGCTCTAAAAACAGAGCAGAAATTTTCATTTTGTAAAGGAAATTCACATTTATTATAAAGGAAATTTCCATAAGATGTTTTTCACTCCATATAAGGGAGAGAACTGGTAACATCTCTTACCAATGGGGAATGCAGTAACTTAAATCTGTATAACCAACCTTCCTAAACAACCCGTTTACCATACTTTTCCTGGTCACCTTCTGCTATGGTTTGAATGTCCCCTCCAAAATTCATGTTGAAATTTAATTGCCATTGTGACCATATTAAGAGGTAGGATCATTAAGAGGTGATTAGACCATGAGGGCTCCACCTTCACGAATGGATTAATGTTGTTATCAGGAGGTGGGTTGTTATAAAAATGAGTTTGGCCCTCTCTTGCTCTCCCTTTCTCTCTCTCACCCTCTCTTGCCCTTCTGCCTTTTTTCCATGGGATGATATAGCACAAAGGCCCTCACCAGATGCCGGTGCCACACTCTTGGACTTCCCAGCCTTCAGAACCCTGAGCCAAATAAAATTCTATTCTATTTAAATTACCCAGTCTGTGGGATTCTGCTATGGCAACACAAAATGGACTAGACACCGCCCCATAATTTGCCTCCCCCACCCAGAGCCTCAACACCTTTTTTCTTTGTGGTCAAACCAGAGCTCTGACCACCCCTTGAGTCTCTGGGGCCTCCCAGGTGTAAGTGCAATGCATATGCTAATGAATGAATGTTCTGTTTTGTTGTTGTTGTTGATCTGCCTTTGGCCAGTCTAACTTACAGGGCCCCTGGCTGGAAAACCTAACATGGGTAGGGTAAAAGATTTTTTCGTCCTCTATACAACCAACAATTGGATTCAGATGAAGGTGGGAGCCAGGTCAAAGGGCCAGGTCCAACGTGGTGAGGAATTCGGCTCTCATCTTCCATTTTAACAGCCAAACTGTAGGGCTTCAGAACAGGCAAAATGGAAAGAAACTGGGCACTGCTTTTCTTTTCTATAACGCTGACAAGCAGATTTGCCCCTCCAAGAGAAGGGACTGTTCTGGCAGCCAGAGCACCGGCTCACCTCGGCCACAGGGATCCCTGCTCTAGCTGGGGTCGGGCACTCTATGATCTTTCTTCCTTTCGGGGGAGACCATTTAAAAAATTCATTTTCTAAGAAGTGACAGATGTTGGTTCAGGATCCGTTACGGTTGTAGTGAGCCATTCTGTGTTGTTGGAGATAATAAGTTACCTTTAAAGTTCTTTTAAACAGGCATTTGGGGTTCTATCTGCAGCTAGCTACCTGCCTCAGAAACCGAGATGAAAGATGTCTTGTGAGCGGCATGAAATGCTGCAGGAGTTAGAGGAAATTGGAAAGCAGACGTTTTTGGTCTGCTAGGCTTAAGCTTCTTGAGGACCTGGAGTGTCTCATCGATCATAAGGGCTCAATAAATATTGGCTGGATGAGTGACTCAGAAGCGTCGCCAGCCCCTGGTGTCACCGCAGGTGCAGAGGAAAAACTCTCTGGGATCCTGGCAACGCTGCTGGCTGGTCTGTTCTGGTCAATTAGATATTTGCAAAGGAACACAGACCCAGTCTTTCAGGAAATGGGAGGGAAATAACAAATGCATTATTTTTGAGAGGTTGGTAATTATAAAGCCCAGTAGAATAAAGACCACCAGCTGGAATGACATTGTGGAATTGGGGCTCTCCCTCCACTGGGGTATGTGAACAGATATCCTTAGTGACATCAATGTATTTTAACACACTGATGTTAAAAAAAGAATCCATGAGACCATAGTGGTACTAAAAGGAAAGAAAATGGAGGCGGGGAAGAGGCAGGAAGCTCCTCTTCAGACGGAGGTCAAACAAATGCAGGAGTAGACAACGTCTGGGGGAACAGGGCACCGTGTAGTCAAAGCATCACCTCACAGATTACCTCATGGGCTATGGAGGGGAAAAGGCCTTTACAATGGAGAGATACGGCAGACTCCAGCCTCGTGACATGATCCAACTCCACGTTGCCAAGAAGACAAACCCTTAGTAATCTATGTGCCGATTCAGTGCACTGAGAGGGACAAATGCCACTTATCCCATTGTAATATAATGTAGTATAGGAACATAGGAAAGACTCCTAGGACCCAGCCCATGGAAGTGCAGGTAAAACCTAAGGCAGTTTCCCAAAATTGCCAATAAAAACTGCAGTAGGGCTTGTTACAAGCACATTCCCAAAGCCACAATCCAGAATCCCACCTGCTTAGGGAGCACCCCCAGCGCATTCTTTCTATTGTGCAAACCTGGGAATCTCTGCCCCAGGGCTGCCCTGCTAACCCAGGGCCAGCCTGGTCCTAGTAGGAATGTCATTCCATGTACCACCCACTTCTCCTGTGTGCCGCTGGGGGCGCTGGGGCTTTTAGTGTGTTTACATCGGACACTGTCTCAGGCTCAGCTGGGCCTCAAGATCCACCTCTGTAACCTGAGCCTAAGCACCACCACTTCTTAATTGATCGTGAGATGGGTTCTAGAGCCAGGGCAAGAGTTGGCCTGGGATGTCCACCTCACTGCCCCCTTACCCTGACCCATCCCCTCCCCTAGGAGGGGGCACAGAGAGGAGTTGGTGAGGGATGAAGTGAACATGCTGAAGACAGAAGCTGGTCACACCCCAGGGCCATCATCTGCTGTCTTCCAAGCCAGAAACATCTCCCTACTTTGCGGGTGGGGTGGATATTAAACCAGACAAGGCCCTGGAGCTGTGGTGGTTACCATGGAGCATTAGAGTGGACTTTCTGCTGCCCCAGAGTGACCAGAGATGCCAGGGCACCTGTCTGTGGTTTCATCTCAGGGGCGGGGCTCAAGAGAGCCAGCTGAGAACGACCGTCTGTACCCCCACCTCCTGCTCACTCAGGACCAGGCCCTGGGGTAAAATCGGCACTTAGATGGTCAGAGGTCCTCAATATTGCTTGTGCTGGTCCACAGAAACCTGCTGGCATCACACTAAGTGGAAGGTCCCAGTCCACAGGCAGGCTTGGCTGTTAAAGTGTCTGTCTCTCCAGCGGATACATTAGTCTCACGCTGAGAAAGCCTTGCTCTCTCCAGGCAGGCTGAATTAACAAAGAGGGATTCCAGCGGTGCCTGTGGAAGTTGTCCTGGAAAGCAGGTGTCTCTGTGAACCGTGTCTGTGCTGCCCAGGTCCTCAGACAGCTCGGGGTGGGGAGTCGGGGACACACACTTAGCAGTGCCTTCATCTGGCCACTTCCCACCAGAGGGGGTGCACTGGCCCCACTGCACCTGCTCCCTGAGCACTGAAAGGTTCCTTCACTCATCTTGCTCTGTCTGCACCGACTCTGAGCCAGGCACTGAGCTTCAACATCTGCAGAAGACAGAAGGACCTCACAGTCTGGAGCTGGGGTCAAGGTCCCAGCAGGCTTGGAGCCAGGTGAGGCCATTCCCTTCTTCCAAGATGGGCCCTGCTTGGTGTGTCCTCCAGAGGGGAGGAAGGCTGGATCCTCACACGGCAGAAGGTGGAAGGAGCAAGAGAGAGAGCCCACTCCTTTTACTAAGGCAGGAAGCCTGCCAGGAGGGTGGAGCCCTCGAGGCTTAATTGTCTCTTAAAGCCCCACCTCCCGAAACCATGACAGGAATTTTGGAGGGACAAACATTCAGACCATAGCACTTCCCCTGAGCCCGAGAGACCCACCCAGACTGCAGCCTGGTGGTACTCCTGTGACATCACCCTCTGGCTCCTTCCTCAACCAGCATCCACCATGGTCCACAGTTCCACCAAAGCACACTACACCACTCTCCCATCTCCCGTACACAAAACTTGGCGTTTTCCTGTCATACTCCCCTTTCGTGGCCCTGCAAATCCAAATCCTACAGCAAATGCTGTAGCTTCTAATTCAGTACTGTCCTGTGTAAGCCAGTGTCAGCTGGAGCCCCCATCCTCTGGAACACCAGTGAAACAGCCTGGAGCCCTCAGGTCTCGCCCACCAACATCACTGGGGTGCCCCTGGCATTGGTCCCCACCTGCTGGCCCTGGCATGCATCTCAGCCCCTTCGGTTTCTACACCAACAACTCCTCATAGGTTGGCACAACCACTTGAAAAGCAGGCAGTATTCCCCAAAGCTACACACACCCTTCCCTATGACCCAGCAACTCCACGCCAAAGAAAACACCCAACAGAAATGAGCACTTTGTAATGCAAAAGCATTATAAAAATGCTCACAACAGCCCTATTCAGAACAGTCCAAACTGGAAACTCTGCAGACTTCCATCAGCGCTGGAGCGATGAATAAACCCTGGCATATTCACACCACCATGAGAGCGCATCACCTGCAGCTACACCCTTCACGTGAGTCCTTCACACGAAGCCCTGGGCGCAGCCTTCCAGGTGGAAGATGAAGGATGGTGCTGAACCTGCAGGGCCTGAGGAAGTGGGAGCTTCTCTGGGTGTGGGGACCCCTGGGCCTGGGCTGGGGGCCAGGGGCCCATACCCTGCAGCCATGGGGCCTCCCCCGCCTTCATCCCCATCTTATCCAATGCCTCCTGCCCTCCTGCCACACCAACAGCACTGCAGATCCTCCTTTAGGCCAGTGGCTTCCTGCCTGCTCCCAAGTCAGGTCCCAGGGATGCCAGCTGGTGAGCTCAGCTTCTCCCCCAGGCTACCAGGAATCTGCCCCGCAGCCAGTCCGCCTAAGAGGAAGCCTGGGGCCTCCAGCTCAGGATGCTCCCTGCATTGTGCTCCATGGAGCCGGGCGCAGTGGTATGAGCCTATGTTCCCAGCCATGGCTCTCTCGGGTCCTCTGCTCCTGCAGGAGTCTCCTCACAGCTCCCCTGCCTCCCAGACCCTCCCTCAGAGCTGTTACACAGGCTGCAGATTTGCACTCCCTGAGTGGGGGTCTGAGCCCAGCACCTCCTGCAAACTATCACTTCCTAACAAGGACCGTCGTCCATCCTACACCAGTCTAAGCTCCCCTTCTTGGCAGGTCCTCAGGCTGGGCATGGGCAAAGAAAGACTTGAGGAGGTGGCCAGGGGCAAGGGAGACACTGGGCTGAAGCCAGTGGGCACCCTGATGTGCACATTCCAAAGGGAACAGGTGGAACAGCACTGAGGCTGGCTGGGCAGGGACAGTGACAAAAAGCCTGTGATCAGGAAGCTGCCTGTTGGGCGGTGAGGGCTGTGCACAAAGCTGCACTCACAGGCCCTTCCCAGCCTGCCCTTTGCCCTGCTCCACCCCTTTCACGATTCCTTTAGTGGCGGCCCCACCTCAACTCATGCGCAGGTAGCTCCCTCCTGGAGCAGGCGGGCTGCTGCGGCTCCCGCACCGCTGGCTTGTCCCCTATGAAGTCTCTCCGGCCAGCTGGCCTAGTGAGAAGTGCCCCTGAGTGGCTGCTCTGCTCACCTGGAGCTGGGCAGCCCCGGCCCTCCGGCTGGATCTGATCCATTACCTGTTTTTATATGGCCCTCAAGCTAAGAACACTTCTTACATTTTTAAATGATTGAAAAAAAATTAAAAGAATAAATCATGATGTTAAAATTATATGAAATTCAAATTTCAGTGTCCATAAGTCAAGTTTGAACACAGCCTCACTCATTCATTTATATTTTTTCTTTCACACTTCAACAGCAGAGCTGAGCAGTTGGAACAGAGACTACATGTCCTGCAGAGCCCAAAACATTTACTCTCTGCTCTTTACAGAGCGAGTAGGCTGCCTGGTGCGTGGATCCCTGGGGGACTGCTGAGGTCTCCAGCCCTGCCTGCGCTTACAGGCTCACAGTGGATCCGGAACGAAGTAGGTCCCAGCGGTGCTTTCCGAAGGCTGCTAGGCAAGGTGGTGCTGGGGGAGGCAGGATGTGGCTTGGGCAGGAGGATTCTGGAAGCCTCTGTTAAAATTCACTAGCTCACATAGGGAAATGCACACGCAGACCACAGTGGAGCTGGGTGTAGAGGCCTGAGCCCGTAGCTACTTGGGGGGCTGGGGCAGGAGGATTGCTGCAGCCCAGGAGTTTGAGTCCAGCTTGGGCTACATAGTAAGACCCCCATCTCTGAAAAAACAAACAACAACAGCAAAACCCCATCACAATGGGATAGCAGTACTCACCCACTAGAACAGCTGACACTGAAATGACTGAGAGTCTCAAGTGCTGGGGAAGTGTGGGGCAATTCGTACATTGCTAACGGGAATGTAAGATGCTATAGCCATGTTGGAAAATGGTTTGGCAGGTTGTTATAAATAAGTTAAACACACATTTACAATATGACCCAGCCACTCCACTTTTAGATATTCATCCAAAAGAAATAAAAACATATGCCCAAAAAGACTTGCACAAGAGAGGTCATAGAAAGCTTATTCATTAAAGCCCCAAAGAGGAAACAGCCCAGGTGACTATCAACAGGCAAATGAAGAAACAATAGTAATCCATATTGAAATAAAGGATTACTATGCAACAACACAAAGGAACAAACACACATGTGAACCAGGATGATTCTCACAGACACGCTGAGCCGAAAGCCAGGCACAGGGCTCAGGCACAGAGCACACCCTGGGCAATGTTGTCTGCATGAAGTTCCCGAAGCCGCAACAGCAATGTGTCATGGTGGCAATCAGACAGTGGTTGCCGGGGAGACAGCAACGTTCCCTATCTTGATTGGGGTGTGAGCTACAGCAGTGCCTGTATTTGCCAAAATTGTTTGAACTGCACTCTTAAGATCTGTGTATTTTAATGTATCAAAATGATGCCTGAACAAGAAAATATTCTCAAAAACATTCGCTAGGCCAGAGGTAAAAGCCAGGGCAAGGACGAGTGACACAGGCAGCCCACCAGGCCGGCAGCCCTGGCCTCTCCAGGCCGTACAGAGGCAGGAGGAATTCCAGCGGAGGCTTTGAGCCAAGCGCGGAGATTTGTCCCGCAGGGAAGCAAAGGAAGGCTTCTTGCTGAAAGCCTATTTGCTTTGCCTAACCGTTTGACCGGGGCTGTTTGGCTAGGGTGGCGTCCTGGCCAGGCGCCTGCTGCGGAAACAGAAGACAAGCACGGGCTGCACAGGGACGTGCTGGGGTGGATGGGAGGCCAATCTCCCCAGTGTCGGGGGTTTCAACTCTCCTTCCTCCTGCTGGGTGACCTTCCACCGTTAAACAGGCAGCGGGGCCCTCCCAGGAGCCGAGCACCTGCCAGGTGAGGGTTCACCAGCAGGCCTGCCCCTCCTCTCAGGGTCTGAGGTGAGACAAAGACAGAACTGAAAAAAGTCTTGGGGTTGAAAAGAGAACAGAGGGTCACTGGCTCTCAGACGAGAACAGTCGGTGAGATGTGGCTCAGCTTCCCCACAGGGAATTCCCGAAGGGAGACGCCTTCCTAGGGTTCAAGTCTTCATTTTTCAAACTGCTTTTCTGAGCTATAATTTACATATCATAAAGTTACCTGTTTAAGGTGCACAATTCCATGGCTTTTATTTGCAGAGCTGTGGAACCATCACCATAATCTGAGTGTGGAACCTTCTCATCATCCCCCAGGACCCTGTGCCCAGACCAGTTAGCACTTGCTCTCTGGTCCCCTACATGGCCAGCCCCGGTGCCACCAATCTGCTTTCTGTCTCCACGGATGTGCCTGTTCTGGATGTTTCATATAAATGCAGTCACACAGTATGTGATCTTCTGCGTCTAGCTTCTTCCACTTAGCCGAGTGTTTCCAAGGTTCATCCGTGCTGTAGCAAGCATCAGAACTTCAGTCCTTTATAAGGCTGAATAATATTCCAATGTTTGGAGAGTCAGTAAACAAAATCCTTTGAAATCTCTTAATGCACAGAAAGCTGAAAACCCTGGTTTATATTCCCTGGTTTATATTCCCATCTCTCCCTGTTGCTTTAAAGCAAGTCCTTGCAGGCCTCTGTGCTTTGGCATTTTTATTTGTAAAACCACTTGATCCTTAGCGGTCCTGGCCGGTGGCTCTGGAGGAACCACGTAGCTCTATCTGTTGAACACTTTGAGCCTCTTACACGCTATATTTAGAGCCATCCCACCACCCGTGTTCTGCACCGCAAAACTCAGCTCTGGGCTCTTCTGACCCGGACAGAGGCTTCTTGAGACAGGACGCCTTATAGGGGGATGTCTGCTTCTGCACTGTGTAAGCAAAGTGGCAGACACTAAGGTTTACAAGGCTGCACTTAAGCTCTTAAACGGAAACCTTTATCCACCAAATCAGTAACCCCGGAAAAGAATCAGGGGCTGCCAAAATGATGCAGGGACAGTTAGGCCTGGAGGTAGTTACTATTAATATTTCTCTTGACTGTGTAACTATTTTCTAAACATTACAAAGCACATTACCTCTGGGATGACTGATTGTTCAGTGGAGAGGCCTGCCTTTGACAGACGAGCACAAGGCCTGGTGTGATCAGGAAAATTCCTCCAGAGACACTTTTTGCTTTGGGAGGCAGGGTGGCTGTGAGCGTGGGGTCAGGAAGCCTGCAGACTGGTCTGAGTGGGGCCCTAGATGAGTCCCTGTAGCCTCTGCAGGCAGGAGGGATAGCACCTGCCTCATGGCTGTCATGATTAAGTCACTGACCACATGAATTGCAGGCAGCGCCATGCCTGACACACAGAGAGCACTCCATGGATACGAACCACTGCTACATTAACTTGAAACTGAAGGGAGGTGTATGTAAGTATGCTTACCTGCCCATGATTTTCAAGGTCATTTTCAAGGTGAATCCAAGAATTTTATGGATGTGATGTTGGAAGAACCTGATTCTAACCTCTCACTCAACTCAGGATCCTTTCTTGAGCAGCCCTGAACGCGGACAGCAGAAGGGACTCATCCCAAGGAACAGCCTTATTCCAGGACATCTTCCGTTGTCAGCTTTCCTGTAACTGCCTCCCTCGTGTCTGTGCTCTGGCCTGTGGAGCGACACAGCAAAGGCTGGTGTCTGATAATCCTTCAGATGACAGTGAAGACACCTGTCACATCCCTGTCCACCCAAAAGCTTCTCTTTCCAGTATGAGCAGCCCTAGTTGTTTTAAACGTTCCTCACATTTCATGGTCTCCAAACAAGTCACAGTAAAACAGCTCTAGCAGAAATTACACACCCAGGTGTGGTTTTCTCAAAGCTCCTGCCTTGGGAGGCTCTGTATGTATATCACTGACCTTGCCGATCCCCCACTTCTGAAAATTCCCTTTTGGAATTGCCTCGGTACTCCAGTGTCATCCTTGATTTTATCCAAAACTGTGACTACCCCAGTATGAACATCACACTTGCCTTCTGAGGACTCTGAAATGGTTCTAAAACTCAAATTCACCCTGAAACAATGATTTGTTGCAGCTAAGGATATTCAAAAGTATGAAAAAACTAAAACCATAAAAATACCATTTAGTTAACTTTTAAATCTATGTGGGGAAGCATCCCTAATTATAATACAAAATCTGGAAGTCACAAAATAAATTGGTATGAAAATACAAATATGATGAACTTAAATAAAAACAGTAATAATAAAATGCAGAAAAATTGGAACACATTCTATCACAATGGTCTAATTTCCTTAATAAAGAAAATGCTCCTAAAATCAATGAAGAATGGCCACAATCTTATAGAAAAGTTGGCAAGGGATATGAATAAATGCTTCACAGAAAAGGAAACACAAGTGGCTCTTACTCATACAAGATGAACTAGATCAACGCATACTGAAACCACCAGTTACCATTTTTTTATTTGCCAGAATGGCAAAAATTGAACGGTTTGGCGGTAGCTGTGTTGGTAAGGACACAGGGAGGCCAGCACCGACACTTGCTAGTGGGATAAAAGGTGACGTGGCCACGTCCACTACAACTTACAATGCTCGTATCCTTACAACTGGCAATGTCAGGATGCTAATGTATATGGAAGTGGGACTGGAAACTGTTGCTGTGGGGGCCTGTCACCCAGATGTGGGAACACCACCAGCCACTGCAGGACGGAGGCAGCCCAGCGTGCAGCAGGTGGGTGCCCACGTGGGAGCAGAGCAGTGTGTGGGGTGTGCAAGGAGACCCGTCTGGGCACGTGGCTGCACACGCCCTCCGGGAGGGGAGAAATTCTCACTGCACCCCAGTCTGCTGCTTTGACAATGTGCTAGGACGTGCACATGTAGCTATTTTTGAAAAATGAGAGCCTACTTTATTATCACAAAAGACACTCAGAGCAAAATGACTTGCATATTTTACCAGGCCCAAAAATATTCCATGACTTATTTGGCGCTCTTTTGGGAAACTTCCAGTTGTTTACTCTTTTTCACATATGAGATCACTAACCTTCTTTAAACAGACCAAATCGATTTTTGCTCTATTTTATGCATCTTTGATTCTTTGCCTCCGGAGTTCTTTAAATATTTAAACTGTCAGATATTATGGAAGTGAAAAGGCTGGTGGGGCCCCTGCCAAGGCGGGGGCGGTGAAGCTGGGGAGACGACAGGCTTCCTCATGCCGTCCTCGAGCAAAGGCTGCCTAGCTTTAGTCCAAAGGCGACGTTTTATTTGGGGAGCATCTTTCCTGCTTTGTCTTTTCTGGCCTGTGTCACATGTTGACCTCCACGCCTCTTCCTCAAGGTTTAAGTTTTGGGAGACCACTGGGCAGAGCATACAGCTAGCTTTGGTTTTGTGCAGAGGTTTGTTCATGTCCTAGGGTGTCCCTCCAGCCTCTGGGGACAGGGTGGTACCCACCGCCCTCTGCAGTGCGGACACCTGCCCTTTTCCAAGTGTCCTGTAGGCACCAAGCTGCTGAGACATCACAAAGCTTTCACATGTGGATCCCCCTCCTGCCTCTACCCACTGTCAAGTGCCGGCTCTGGGAGGGGAGAGAGAAATCACCCTCATTTTGTCTGCAGAATCCTTTCTTCCTCTGCACAGGCCTCTATCACCTAGACTGGGAGGTCCCAGCACCAGCCCGTCCCTCCTGCCACAGTTGAGGGGACAGAAAGGCTTGGGGGACTTTGAGCAAACACAGGTGGGGCATGGGTCAGTTCAAAGCCTTCCCTTGCATGTTACCCCTTTGGGACTGTCTTTGCTGAATGCAGTGACCTGGGGGATTATGCTGCGATCGAGGTCCCAGCAGGGGAGGGGCTCTGCTATCTAGACTGCTGGAGGGTGGGGTCCTTTGGCCAGACACTTCCCAGCCCAGGAGGACTTAAAACATGCCACCTCGTGTGTCACTCCACTTTGGCAGATTTTTTAAAACTTTAGTGAACAGGGATCTGGGCAAATGGTGCCGTTGCTCAATGAGAAGAAACCCAGAGGAAAAGAAACCCTTGTAAAACTTTTATTTTGAGTGGAACACGAGGTTCAGCTTGTGCCGTGTACTGTACATTCACTGAAGAAACGCCAGTGGACTTGGGCACCGGGGCCCACACCATGCCACAGAGGATGCAGGCCCAGGGCTTGCACTGTCCACGGGGGAGGGCGGGTCAGTCCAAGGTGGACAGACTGTGGCCTGGGACACCACAAGAGCGCAGTTCTAGGGACTGTGGCTCAGCTGAACTGTGGAGGGGCTGTGTCTTCTGACACTGCCCTCGCTGGGCTGCAAACGGCTCACGGTAGCGATACATTCACTGGGACATAGAGGTGGTGTCCGTAAAAGGGGGCTCAGAACACAGTTTCTACACAAGCACTCGGCACCCACACAACAGGGACATCACTCAAGCAGCATGGCCACAAATAACGTTACAGCGGTTCACATTCAGCACCCGCCCACGGTGGGAGACGTTGTCCGAAGAGCAGGCACATGAGCTCTGTGGAGAGGTGTCCCCCAGCCCTCCTCCTACCCAGAGTGTTCGCTCCATTGCTTAACCCCAAACCACGCGTGGTTCGAGAAGAGCAGAACTCCGGGCGACTGCATGCGTCCACACCCGAGGAAGAGATGAACACGCTCAAGTCTGGAATTCACCGCAGTCCAGCTGCACTTGCCATCCTGGAGGGCACGATGGACCTTGCGTGGCTCCCCGCAAGTGAGGACAGCATGAACAACCCCCTCAAGCTCTCCCAGCGAAGGCGGAGGTCTGCCCTCGGGGACGGAGGAAGCCGACAGGCTGGGAGACAAAACAAGACCCACATCCCAGGGACACACATAGCAGCAGCCACAGCCCCACATGTGGAGAGGTGGGATGGGATGGCAGCTGCGTTGCCACCTCAGCATGTGCCTGTGCCCTGCCTGGTTCACTGCCCACCTGGAGCCAAGGCAGGCAGGAGGCATTAGGTAGGATCTGAGTCCAGACTCGGGCCAGCCCTCTGGCCAGATGCGGCCGGGAGAGGCTGATGCACAGGCCAGGGTGGCACTGGGCCCCCTGCAAGTCCACAAGAAATGCCACTGCAGGCTGCAGGGAGGAAGGGGCTCAGCCCACACTGTGGCCCCTCGAGGACCACGAAGTTGCCACATCCAAGACAGAAGATGCACAGAGACCACCACTGACCGGGGGCAGGGACTGGGCAGTTCGGCTGCTACAAGGCTGGATTCTTGTGTCTGTTCAGGGAGTCGATGTAATGAAAAATGGCCCCCAGAGCCCAGCTGGTCTCAACGTTGTCAATTTTCCGAGTCAGCTTGAAAAGACAAAGGGGGGACACAGAGGGTCATCACATACCGTGACAGGAAAGGCCAGTGGGCATCTGTGGATGAAGGTGTGTGCTCAGGAGGCTAGAAGCAGCTCTGAGGGCTCCTTGGGAGCCAGGGACAGCTAGGGGATGGGACCCCAACAACGGGAGCAGCGGTTCCTGGCTCCTCACCCCGTAAAGGGGATGGGGGTGCCCAAGAGGCAAGTCCTTACCTTCAGCACTTTGCTCCTGGGAAAGCCAAATTCCTGCAGCAGCAGACTGATGTAGGTGAGGTCCATGCATGCAAAGGGGCTGCTCTGTGGCTGCGTCTCCAGGGTCCGACACACTGGGGGTGACATGGCCAGTTCCCCATCAGGTTCCAGATGATCCACTCCCAGGGCAGGGGGAGTGTGCAGATCCCAGTGCCTCCCACCCTGGCAGCCCCCCAGGACTGCAACTGAGTGCAAGAAGGCAAGGTGCCCAGAGCGCCCCAGAGACCGTGGCGAGGCTGGTCCCAGTGTCCCCCAGGCCCAGGCTCCAGGGCCAAGTGGCCCTGCACGTCTTGTCTTGGGGTCATGGGCTACCATCTCCTAGGCCACATCTCTGCACCTGAGACCCTGGACACCTCCTCAGGCGTCAACCTGAAAAAAACCTGGGCTTTCTGGGGAATGAAAATGAAAACTGAGGTATCTCAGAACAACCCACGCCTGCTCTTGAGGAAGAAGGACAGATCCATCGGGAGCCATCCCAGGATTCTGCTTGGAACCTTTTCCTGTTGAAGAGTGGCGGATACCCAGTGTTCATGGGGACAAACTGAAAGTGACGTGAAAGCTTAAAAAAAGAGCCACTCTTTTTGGGAGGGGGAAGGTAGGACCTTTTATGGAGAAATACACAAAGTTTAACTCTCAATCTGCAAATTGGAATGGCACCCAAAAGGGCAGAATGTTTATCCCAAGACTGCCCCATGTTCACTCCTGGCCACTGGGGCGAGTGTGAGGAGGGGGCAGTAGGATGGCGGGAGCGGTGTGGGGGCAGCTGTGCAAACCACCTGTGGTCCCGGGGGCAGCCCTCCACCCCCACATCCCAGGCTCGGCTGTGCAGGGTTCCCAACTTCTTCAGAGTTGTGTGACAATCGTGAACTTACTGGGACATGCCAGGGGAAATCACTCTTAGGGATACTGAGTAGCAGTGAAAAGGCGGCAGGAGAAGTGAAACTGAGCGAGTCTGTTCTTCACAACCATCTGAGAGAGGGGCTGAGACAGTGGCCCTTTCACAGCTGAGAACACCAAGGCCCCTCCCTGCCCACGGCCAATGTCAGGAGGGGCGGACCTGGCGTGTGGGCCCCACATGGTGACCTCAAGTGCATGCCGAACTCCACGCTGGAAGACCTATGAATGCTTGTTCACAGAATCAGGAGCCAAACCCGGGAGTTCTGGGGCCAGTGCCTACGTCATAAGCACCGTGGGGTATCTGTCGCCAGCTGAGCTGGCTTCCACAGTGTCACTTACCATAGCTGGCTGCGAGGTCAAAGTCTCCGACCACGAGGCTGCCTCCCTTCTCTGCATCTGTGGGACGAGACAGAACACCCGGTCTGCAGAGCATCGGGAAGCCTGGGGTGCTGCTGAGGCCTAACGCTGGTGCTGGGCACACTGGACCCAGCGCTCCAAGGCACCGAGGGCGGCTCTCGAGACAGGCCCTCCAGCCGCAGGCGGCCGCCCGCCACGCTATGGAGGTTTCTGAGTGATGTGGCTCAGAGCTGGCAGGTGTTCCACACAGGACCACACCGCGGGAAGAGGGGTCAGAGGGTCACTCCACACCCCAACCCTGCAGTGTCCCCCCCAGAGAAAGCTCACCAGGATCCCTGGGCCCCAAAGTGAACAAATCCTAATTTTAAGTTAAGCAAAATAAAAGTACAGAAAAGGATATGTTTCCTGAAGCCCTGGCACTGAGCTCAGCATATTCTAGCATCAGTTTCCCAAATGGGGAAAAAAACATTTTTAAAAAAAAACAGTGAGGGGTGGTTTGCTGGGTCACCTTCCACCCTGGCCACCCCCGGGGCCCTGGTCAACAGCGGCACAGCCAGGGGCACGGGGAGCTGGAACCGTGGCGTCACTGGCTTCTCTCGAGCAGCTTTTATTTTAAACATTAGTGTTCTTATTCTAAAGACAGGCCACACACTCCGATATTCTCTATTTCATTAAAAAAAGTCCTGGTCACCACTCACTGAAGTGACTCCACGACCCTCTCCAGAGTCTCCACAGCCTGACGAGCACCAGCTTTGCAAACTACAAACACCTCCTTCTGCCCTGAGCTGGCTCCCTGGGTCGTGGTGGGTCGCGGTGAGACTCCACATTAAGTGGGCTGACCATCCCACGGAGAGAGCAGCCACCCACACACCACAGAAGGGCTCCTCCAGCCAGAGCTCCTCCCCGGGCCAGCAAGGAGTGGCTGCGTGTCCAAGAAGGTCAAACAACGTGAGTCAGCACAGGGCAAGACCTGCCTTCGAGTGGGAAGTTAAATCGACAGCAAGTATCTGAACATGTATCCGACAGGTAACTTTACTAAATGGCTCAAAAAACTAATCTGTCTATAAAAAGGGGGCTTATTACTTCCTACTAAGGACAAGATGCCTTCCCCCGTCTACTTCTGCCGTCCTGCAGAGTCCATGACAGCAGGGTTACTCGGCTGTCACAGGCCCTCTGCCCCGGGAGACCCACACCAGCCCTGACCACCCCACTCGGCCCAGCCGGGCCCCTCACCTATGAGGCCGACGCTGGCTGCCAGGTCATAATAGTAGGAGAAAGCGTAAAAATCCACGTGCTTCACTTCTTCTGTCCTGTGCACTTTGTTTCGCAGGATCTCTGACACTCTGCTGGCGCACAGCTCGTGCAGGCTCGCTTCTGGGGGACACCACAAAGCCAGAGGTTAGGTGCCCCAGGCACCCGGGCCACGCAGTCCCTCAGGGCCCTTCCCCGGTGACTTGAGACCCTGACCTGAACCGGCAGAATCCCCCAAAGTTGGGACTGCTCACTGCACACGTCAAGAGCAGCCCTTTAGGGGCCGCAGCACTGCTGGCCCAGGTCAGCAGGGAGAGACACCCCTGAGTATGAAGGTGGCCAGAGACTCCTGACCCCAAGGGGGAGGCCACTGAATCCTGATACCTGCCGACACCAGCTAGGCCCTGAGCAGCCGTCCTGACCCAGCCCGTAGGGACTGTCTCTGGCCCGTGCTCATCCTCTGCCAGCCCTGCCTTCCACTTCATCAGCCACCTCGGTGGGGGGCCTGCACCCTCACTGTGTCACCATTGAGGAAAGAGGAGCCTAGCAGGCCACGGCCAGGCTCAGGCCAGGCTAGGTGGAGAACAGCAACACAGGACCCCAGCGGCTGGCGGACTGCTGAGCATGCCTGACGGGCACCTGGCCCGGCCTCCCACCTACCCCCAGTCCTGCTCCCCCATCTCCTGCTGTTCCAAATGCTTCCCCGTGTTCGCACAGTCCACAGAGCCACACCCTTGCCCTTCAACTTCATTTCCTCCTGCTGTCCCTGGGCAGCTCACACCACCTCCTCCGTGTGCAGTGAACACAGCAGCAGCCACTTCAGGGCCTTTGTGTGTGCTGCTCCTCCGGCCTGCAGAGCCGCTGCTTTAGGTCTGTGCGGCTCACCCCCACCCCTTCCCGTCACCCCATGAGGCCTTGGCTGGCCATCCTGGTTGAAACTGCAATCTCCCTGCCAGCACCCTCTGCCCCGTTTTATTTTTCTTGGAAGCACTTTCATGTGCTTCATGTCGGACTCCCCCACTGGGACTCCAGCTGCACTGCCCTGCCGTGCCCTGGCCTGCAGCGGGGCCTGACCCTTGCCACATGCACAAGTGGACGACTGAGGCAGAGGGATCTGCACAGTCACCAAAACCAGATGTGTCCCATGCCCAAGTGTCCATCCTGGAAACTACATTTCAATCTTTCCTTTAAAGGAACTACAAAGAGCAACAGAGACCACCCAGGGCGAGAGGGGTGAGTTTGGCGGGGCCCATGGTCACCAGGCAGTGGGGGCTCGCAGCCTTGGGCAGGTGGGTGGAGCAGACCCTGCCACAGGAGAAGCCCTGACTTGTCCCTCTATTCAACTCTGCTCAGCACTGAGCCTCCGGGCTGACGGCCAGATGTGGTCACTTGTCTCCGAGCCCCGAGGTGGTTCAGGTCCCTCCTCACTGGAGGCTTGTCAGGAAATTCTGCCCTTTGGAGGAAGCATTGAGCGCCAGACAAAGGAGCCTTGTGCAGAGGCCCGAGGGAGGGAGGGAGGGAGCGTTCCCAGTGCTCTGGCAAAGGCCTCCTGCAGGAGGGTTCTCAGAACCTCTGTTCCCAGGGCAAGCCCTTGTCTGTGAGCCCGTGAGCAGGGTCTGGACGGCCGCCCTGCTCCTCAGGGGACGTGGGAAAGGCACAGGGGAGGGGACAGAAGCCACTGATGAAGAAATCCCCATACCTGCCTTCTGCCCTGAAATTCTGTATGTAACTTCGGTGTGCTCCCACTCTCCTTTGAAGCTGGGAGACAAACAGGGGCTGACCAACTCCTTTCCATCCTTCGCTGAAATAAAAAGATACAAACAAGAAAGAAAACGGAAAGCACCTTACCACCGGGCCTGCACGGAGCTGTGCTGTGGACGCCGCAGAGGCATGCTGCCCTGGAGCGTCACGGGATGTGCTTCCTTCTGCCACATGAGACCTGACTCTTGGGGGCCTTCCGGGACCACCCCCCTCTGTTAAGGAAGCAGCAGCAAAGCCTCATCCACCCTGGAAACATGACAAATACTCAAACTACAGGGCCAAGCACTGTTCAGTCAATTGTCACAATGACCCTATCAGGAGGGAGCTGTCACTGTCCAATATTATAGATGACCGAGGCCACAAGTAGCCGGCAGGTTGGTGACAAGGCCACGACAAGAACCACTAGGTGCCACCAGGCCTTGAATTGAATCTGTGCTGCTCCACGACACAAAAGCTGGGTCCCACACTAGCAAATGAAGTGCAGTGGTGGTCTCCAGGGCTGTCCCTGCAGTGCCACCCCTCAAGGACAGCATGCTGCTCACCCACTGAGGGAGGGGCAAGCCCCTCCCCTGGCTTCTGGCCTGGGCCTATTTTCCCCAATGGACTGGACAGAAAATGATGGCATGTGACTTCAGAGCAGTCTTCCTCCTCCGGAGCTGCCAGGAAAGCAGCCCAGGCTACTCTGCTGGGGCAAGGCCATATGCAGGAGTGCCCAGGTGCAGAGAGCCACCCTGGCCAGGCCACACGGGACCCTTGGGTCCCCACTGGGTATGCCCAGGTGCAGACAGCTGCCCCAACTGGGCCACACAGGACCCCTGGGACCCCCGTGGAGGTGTACCCGGCAGAGCCCTGTGGAATCACGAGAAACCACGTGATTGCTGTTTGCTGTTTTCCCCACTCCATTTGGGGGTGTCTCATATAATGGCAGCCAACGAAACAGGCTCATCCTCCTGGCTGGTGTCACAGTCCTCAAGAATCCAAAACAGGCACTTTGTACAGCCTGACGAGGAGACAAGACCGTCCCCGCTGCTCTGTGGAGTGGGTGAGGACTCAGGAGGCTGAGCCGTGAAGCTACAGAGAATCACGGAGGGGCAACTGGGGCCTGCCTTCTCGCTGGCTACATGATAGGTGTTTTCTGGCCTTCTTTAGTTGCAGGTGTGTCCGGGACGTGGATGTGTTTTTGGTTTGCAACAAAAGGGATACTATTATGAAAAAGAAAGAACTGAAACAGGGTATGCACGGGAAAACAAGAATTCCAGTTGCACACTCCTGCTCTGTCAGAATATCCAGGCCCCTGGAAGAGGTGGGCCGAGGAAAGGCCTCTGCGCCCTGGTGGGGACCCTCAGGGAAGACAGGTGGCACCAGCCTCAGGGCAGTGCCTCCCCCCCTCGATCCGCCAGGCCATCCCCAAGCTCTCCGAAGAGCCTGCGCGCACTGCTCGAGGCCTATCAGGCAGGAGCAGAGGCGGCCCGCGCCCAGGCATGGGCTCCATCTCTGGTCAAACACCACATCTGCAAGGGCCAAGCTCGTTTTCTGTGATCCTTGACAGAGCAAGAGATGACGGAGGGACGTTCTCACAATGCTGGACTCGTGAACAAGAGAAACTTTCCCTGAAGGCAACACCCGCATCACGTCCCCACAGCCCCTGCTGTACTGTCTGGGACAAGGTTCTCTCTTCAAATCTCCCAAGCGAGTCCACTCCAAATGTAGGTGATGACCGTACGTCAGTTAGGTTCTTAAAATCCTCCAGCTTTGTGTTTCAGAAATGATTTCACTAGCATCTCTTTAAAAAAAAAAATTAGAATGTGCACAGGTAAAACACATTGTCCTTGGTCTCTACCAGGGTGCCACCAACAAGATCTGGGACATGTCCCTCCTGGGCCAGCAGCACCCATGTCCCACCGGGCACCAGCGTGCTGCCACGATAGCAGCGGGGCGGAAGGGCTGGGAGGGGCAGGACCTCTCCCGGGGGCCAGGCGGCCGCCCTCCCAAGGGGCTCCTCATTCGCACTGAGAAAGGAAGGCAGAGGCCGCACAGCAGGCCTCAGACGTCAGGTCCACTCACCAGGCTGCCCCTCCACGCCGCCCAGGATCGCCAGCCGCGCCGACATCAACCCGAGCCCAAGGTAACTGTGGAACAACACCCTGGGTGAGGGGTGGCCTGCTAAGGCGCAGGGCACAGCATGCTCAACCACCAGGACCCAGCACAAGTGGGAAAGGACAGATCTGTGGCAAGGTAGTTAGCAAGGCCTTTCTGCCGCTTCTACAAGCCTCTTTTTGTAGAGTCTGGGCATTCAGCTAAGCAACCCACCGAGTGGGGGCCTGTTACATGACAGCAGCTCACCTGGGAGCTGTGGCCTGGCAGTAAATGAGGCAGGTTCAGCCCTGGTGTTCAGAATCCACCAAAGGTGCCATGAGGCAAACAGGTGGCCCAGAAAACTCCACATGGGCTCTGCCCACTCTTTCTCAAACCTCCTCCAAAGCAGAATAGAATCAGCACAAAAGGAGAAATGTCATTACGCTGCAGGTAAAAAATGAAGGAGGAAGAGGAGGCAAGTCCAGGTGGAGTGGATTCAGGGCGTGGGGGATTCCAGGACCTGCTCATGCCGGAGGCTCGGGAGGGGCCCTGCGATGCTGGGGGCCGTGTGCCCGACCACCCGCGTTCCGGAAGGCAGACCTGTAGGAGTAGAGCTTGTAGGTCCTGTTGAACATCCGGAGTGCGGTCAGGTAGCCGGGCGGGGAGGCCTGCAGGGTGGCCTGGGGAGAACACAAGGCTACTGTCCTTCCTGCAGGTCTTTCTATAACGTTGTCCCCACCCTCAATTCATTTGAAAGGATGGGGATACTCAGATGGAGTCAAATAAATGAGCCTTTCATTAAAGTCACACGCTGTGAAAGAACACGAGCAAGCAATGAAAAATAACACGTCCAGAATGAAAAACTGGTTTCCTTCCTTACGAGTAACATTTTACTCATTTCGACACATGTGGCCCAGCCAAGACAACCATCATATCAGTAAGCCTAAGTGCTCTACTCCACTGAAAACTAAAAATAATGAGAAGAAAATGAGTGGGTGAGGAGGAAACTGTTTCTAAAGCAGTAGATGGTCTTATTGGGGAGTGTTTTCATCTCCCTTAGAACATTTATCTTGAAAAGGGTTGACTGACTCTCCCCATCCACATACTGGACTAAATAATGTCCACTCTTTCTCCTTCCCTGGAACGCTGAAGAGGGAAGAAGCAAAGCCTTCACATTCTCTGGCCTAAAGGTCTCCAGCTATTATCTAATTTAGCATCCCACTAACAACCAAATTTCGTTATGGGGTTTTTTTGCAGGCAGAGTTAAAACCCAGCTAAGAAGCACCATCTACGAATGAGTCTGGCCCTCAGAAGAGGAAATGACCTCAGGGGCACCTTTGGCCTCCTCCAGGGGTGGGCTGTACCACCCTCCATAGCGGTGTACCCCAGGCAGGGCCTCCCTGGCCCCCCTCACGGGTGAGCGGGCCTCAGAGGTGGGCAGGGTGCTGCGGTCGGCAGGGGCTGGTTACCTCGAGCCGTGGCAGGAAGGTGATCTGGGTGGATCCTCCTCCCAAATCCAGCATGCCCACACTGCTCCTTCCCGGGGCTTTCAAACTGCCTGAGTACAGCAAGTGAAACATAGCACTGTCGTGTTAGCAAGCAGGTTAGAACAGCAGAAAAGTGAAAGAGGTTAAAAGCCAGGCTCTTCAGTAGAAAGATAAAGAAGATACAGATGTAGCTCACCTATTTAAGAATCTCCATTTAAAGTTGCACTACACATTTAAGGGATAAGATCAATGGCTCTACCAGCTACGGTTTTAATTTGGATCATGACAGGACATTAACCTTTAGGAGACATACGGGACCCGTTGTATCTACTGGGAAGAAGGCCACTGGCTCACCTCCCACAGACACTGGCTCCTCTGAAATTCCAGCACAGGCCCTGCAAGGCCCCGCTCCCAAAGCATCTGAGGGGGAGGCTCCCCATCCGTCTCCTCACATCTCTCTACTCACGAAAGGGGCAGATCTCGCCAGGAAACTCCTTCCTTTTTCATACATACGTCAGAGATACTGCTCTTTTCCATAATTCCAGTAAAGGGACAAAAATCCACATGCACTAGAACAACAAAAACTGACTCTTTGCCACCTGTTTCTAAGAACAGATGCCTCTGTTTCCTGTTCCACCTACAACAGAGGAACTCAATTATATCATTCCCATCACATTTAATATTTGAAGACGTGCCTAGTTTTAGCCATAACTTCCCGAAGAAATGAGCAGACAGGGCCCCTGGGGGAAGTTGTGCAGAAGATGGGGTGGGGCCGTGCTGGGACGGAAGGACCCCTCCTAGCATGTGAGCTCGCTGCTCCCTTGCCCCTAGCCAGGCCCGACACCCCACTGTAAGCCAGCAACACCATAAAAACCCTGAAGGGCTATCTTAGCAGAAACGAGGCCGCTGCCCTCAAGAAAGCCCGGCTGAGCCCTCCTCTGCAGGCGTCTGTGAACCGCTGGCCTTGATGACAAAGTAACATGCACCTGTCAGGAAGTTGACGGTGATCCACGCTGAAACGCCTGGAAGAGAGTGTCACAGACAACATTTTAGTCACTTGCGATGTTGTCAACGTAACAAACAGGGCTGCTGCATAACTATTTTCAAATTTCAGGGGCACAAAGGGACCACTTCCCCACTACGCTTAGCCTCCAGGCCATCTAGAGAGGAGCGTGACCCGACCATGAACCCGGCAGCTTCTGACAGACTATCCTGGAAGATAACACACTAACCTGGGTACTCTACCAAATGCCACCTCTCTGCCTCCCATTCTTCACCACCAGCTTCCGCTTTTTGGAAGAAGCAGGAGAAGAATCCGATGCTCCTCCCCTCCCCCATATATACTCTTAAGGTCATATTTAAAATTAGGCTAGTGAGGAAGCTAAAATGTCTCTCTCTTAGAATTAACAATGCAACAGCAACATAAATGTGGCAGCAACTGGAGATTCACTCCCAATGTTCTTAAAACTGAAAACATGATGGTTCCAGAAACTTCATCTGTGTCAGGTTCAGAGCTGGTCAGGAGAGAGTCTGTCTCTGACACTGGCCCCCAAAAGACCCTCTGGGACACTGAAATCGTGAATGGGAAAGGCTGAGACTTCAGTGATCCCTCACTCGGGCATCTGGCCAAGCAGAAAGCACCCACCCGGGGTTCCAAATAGCAGCACCACTCAGCACCTGCCTCACCGCACAGATGCGCTTTTGGCGACTCTACCTTCGTCTGTTCCATTCATGATGGAAACACAGTCATCCCCTACAAGGAAAGGCGATGCCTTAAATACTTCTTTCACCTAAACATAGAGAGAGACACCTTTTTCACCCATTAGAACTGAAGGTCGATAGCTTTGCTTTGCATCATGCTTTCAGAAGGCCGTAACAACACACCAGAGGAACCTGCAGCGTTCCGAGGTAATAAATCTTAAAAATATTTTGTTCAAACTTCTCTAATCCTCCGTGAGGAGAGGTTCCTCAGTTAGTCCACTCCCTGGGCTGGCTGAGGCACGTGCTGCCCTGGAGACCCCATCCTGAGCCGCTCCGGGCTGGAAGGGCTCCAGCAGACTGGATCGGCCAGGCTGAGCCCGGCACAATGAGCCTGTTGGGCCCCAAACACTGCCCTGCTTTGGGACGTGAGATGAAGGAGCAGGAAGACCTACAAGGTAAAGCTTATACCTGGGCCCTCCCATGAGGCCTGGTGGGCCCTGCTCCAGGGGGATGGCCTGGTGGGCCTCTGGCTGTATTTCCTCGCCCACCTCCCAGCAAGTCTCTACACACAGAAGCTTCAGAACCTTTGCACCCCACAATCGGACTTTGTGAGGCCATCACCTCAGAGGGACCCAGTCTGGAAGGGGTCTAGGGGCAGAGGAGGATCACTTTGCTTAGAGCAGTCCCCTAACTCCTGGCTGGGAAGATGCATTCCCAGCCCACTGCAGTGTGGGCGCCGGGGCTGGGAGAGAGGAGGCTAAAAGGCCTCTTCAACAGCATATCTAGGTGCCAGACCAAGAGCAGGATGAGCTGTCCCTGTGGGGACCAAGCCAAGCAGGCTTGAGCTGAAATGCCACCACCAAGTCCCTGGAGGGAGGGAAGCCCTCAAAGGCACAATGTACTTTTAAAATAATGTTGTTTTTCTCCTCAGAAAACACAGATGCACTCTAGAAAAACATGAATAGCCTTAAATGTCACAAGGAAGAAAATGTCATTCACCCAGCATCCCTCTACCTAAAGGTGATGCTGTGAACATTCTGAGGGGTTCCCTCTTCAGGAAGTGTCTACACATCCTGCCCGACTACTCTATCGTGGCTGGGAGTTAAGTGTTTCTAGCTATCATTAGCCACTGGGGGCTGCTTAATGACAGCGGGGAAATGGCTGAGCTCACCTTTTGCAGCAACTTCTGAGCCTTCTCTCCCGGCAACAGTCGTAAGCCAGCGGTGGCCTTGAGGACCAGGGGGGTGGTCTTCCAGAAGTCGAAGGGAATGTCCTGTTTAGCAACATCCAGGAGTTCCTGGATCCCCTGAGCACTCTGTGAAGGTGGTAAGAGCAAGGCAGGGTCTGTCAAATGCAGCATACAAGGTCACACGTGCCACTTCCACTCTTGTGGTTTATAAACATGATTTTTTTCTACTTTCCAAATCGGCAGGAAACAGTGATGCAAGTGGTACTGGCATGGGCATGTGTGTGGGGACATGGGGACCAGGCAAACATGGAAGTGGCAGGGCAAGGACAGGTCAGGAGGAAGAGCCTGCTGCTCTAACCCAGCCTGGCAGCCGAGGCCTAGCCAGCCCCATGCTGGCCCCACCGCAGCCTCAGATGAGTCTCGGCTCCCCTGGATGTCAGGAAGGGAAGGTGTGGGAACTGAGGCATCCCAGGGTCCCTCCCAGCACTAAATCTCACCAGTAACTGTGATACATCAAGGAACCACTTCACCTGCTAGAGTGCTCGAGACCCAAAGCCAGGGGAGGGCCTCTGTCAGTGTGGGTGTGTGGGGGCACCTTGGGAAAATGGCTGGGCACACCCACAAGTGCAATGCCTGGGGGCACGTGGGCGATGTCTGTCTAAGGGAAAAAGACACGTTCCTTTTGCCCAGAAATCCCATTCTAAAAAACTATCCGAGAGATGCCCTTGCATGTGTGAGCAAAGAGGTACATGTTGGATGACAGACTGCAGCCTTTCTGTGCTGTTAAGAGAGAAAGACTGGACATTATCTAGACGTCCTTTCGGAGGGCGCTACAGTTCCGTAAGTAAATGTGCAGCATACGCTGCAATACCACTCAGCCGGAATACCAAGGAGGCATGCTGACGTTAAGTGACTTCCAAGCTCAAAGACAAAAGCAAAGTGCATCACAGCGTCAACACCTCTCTACTATGTATGCAAAACAAAAGGGGAAGAATGCAGATGCCTTTGCGCATGTACACATCAACTAGCCCTTGAAGGATAGCTAAGAAAGCAGGGACAGGCCCCTGAGCAGCCTGGAGCTCAGGGGGTCAGAGCTATTGCCCTGGGGAAAGTGGATACTTGTCTCAACTGCCAGTGTTACCTATTCAATTAAGGCTTTAACAATCCTAGCAGTTTATTCTAAAGATACCTAATTTAATCAAGTTTAACCTTGTGTTCGCTCTAGAATCACTAATTTCAATTTGTTTTTAACCAAGCGACAGGAAAGCAAGGCATGAACTACATAGTCTGAGACCAAGACAATGTATCAGCTCATGACTTAAAAGAAACTTATGACTCTACTGGCCACAAATCTGTAGCCAGTTTCATGAGCACCTCAGTGGAAAATCAGGCATCCTGTCATTAGCGTAGTTGTAATAGAAGTATAAGTGCTACGAACTTACAAAAATCATTATTTGACAGTTTAATTAAATTTATTTGGTTTTCTGAATTTTGCGTAATTTTTTTTTTTTTTTTTTTGAGACAGGGTCTCACTTTGTCACCCAGGCTGGAGTACAGTGGTTCAATCACAGGTCACTGTAGCCTCAAACTCCTGGGCTAAAGTGATCCTCCCACCTCAGCCTCCCAAGTAGCTGGGACTACAGGTGCACATCACCAAACCTGGCTAATTTTTAAGAATTTTTTGTAGAGATGGGGTCTCACTATGTTGCCCAGGCTGGTCTTGAACTCCTGGCTTTGAGTGGGAGTGACCCTCCCACCTTGGCTTCCTAGAGCATAGGCGTGAGCCACCGCATCCAGCCCATAATACCTTTTTAACTTTAATTTTTTATTTTAGTCAATGTTTGTCATCTTTAATCAAAGAAACTACAACAAAAAATTAAGAATGGGTTATGTAAAATATACAAAAATAAATTAGTGTAAAAAACTGTTTTTCTTTTTAAAGAAAAGTGTCGCCCTGTGTCGCCCAGGCTGGACTCAAACTCCTGGGCTCAAGTAATCCTCCCACCTCGCCTCCCAAGTAGTTGAGACTACAGGTGCACCACACCATGCCCAGCTTTAGTGTAAAAAAATTTAAATAACTGTCAAATAATGCTTTTTGTAAGTTTGCAGCATTTGTGCTTATGAACAGCATCAATACTTTGGGACCCCACGTAGAGGGCCAGAGTACTGGTGGGGCGGGCCTGGGAGATCAGGGTGGGGGGCACCATTTTCCTCTGGGCTCACACGCTACACCCGATCTGTCAGTCTGATCATCCTCAACGGCATGAAATGCCCCAGCCGCACCACCAAAGATGCCTTCCTTTGCGAAGACAGCGTACTGCATGCAAAGGAAAGGAGCTGGCTTTAATGCATTGCACAGTCAGATCTGACGAACAAACAGACATGACAGAAGATCTTTACCTTTTCAACGTCATCAGCATAAGCAGAGAGACCTGGCTTCAGTGCTTTGAAGGTTTCATGGGTCAAAGTGGGAGTTTCTGAGGGGAAAATGTTTAATAAAAGGGCAAAATTATTAACACAGACGTAGATGTGTGAAAATGTAAAACTGTGACTAGCCACACTTTTCAAAGGCACGTGGGTTGCAACACAGACCAATCCCAGAGTAGCAGAGGCCCCTCAGCTGTTTCTTGTCTAAATTCTGCCTGTTTAGTTCAGCTGGACCACTGAGTGTGATACCTAATGTTTTAACCAGAACTTTACTTTTTTAAAAAGGCAACTTTATTGAGGATAATTCACATGCAAAAAATTACATCCATTTAAAGTATTAAATTTTAGCATAGCTAATTCTTGTTGATTCAACAAATAGAGGAACAAGATAAATGACTCCAAACTGCAAATAAGAAACTAATTGACTTGATTCTAGAATGGATATATTACAGGGTTCTAAAGATTTGAGTTTTTCCTTCTTTTTAAAAGGTGGAGTGTTTTAAATTATTAGGAGTAGTCAGGACTCACGTGCATACAGCAGGGAAAGTGTTGTGAGGCACACCAAATTCAGACACAAAGACTCAGGAGGAAAAACCAGACCAGAAAAAATCAGGGACAAAACTTTTCAAAAGACTTTTCTCTCCAAAAAGAAAACACTGGACCATGGCTATTAGAGGAGCACACACTGACTCGCTGCCTTCAACTCAGCTTCAAAACCATTTTTGGAGGTAAGTAGATATGGCATTTAAATATTTAACTATTGTAATAAGTTAAAAATAAAGCAGATGAAATGAAAAGTAAATAAAATACGCCACACCAGCTTTGGAAAGTGTGACTAGAAGTGTCTAGTGCCAGTAGAGCACTTCAGTGACAGAATGGCATCTGCTCCAAAGGCAAGAGGGTCAGTCGAGAACCAGAGAGGAGGGACACCCAGATGTGTGACTGGGGACCCGCCCAGCAGAGGGCTGGAGGCACATGCGGAGGGCAAACCTCAGGGCCACAGGCACAAGAGAGACAGCGGGAAACTGCACCATGGGAGGAGACCGAAGCGGAGAGCAGAGGAACAGAGGGAAGAGCCGGGCAGCTGCCCACCCTCCTGCCTGAGGCGTCCAGTCCCCCAGAAGCACAGCTGACCGGGCCCAGGCTCCAGCTCCCTCAAGAGGAGGGCCCTTTCCTCTGCTGTCCCTGCTGTCTGGGCCTGCAGCAGCTCCAAGCTGGCCTGGGTTCTGGGTCTTTGCTACTTATGTGACCTGCCTGGAATCCTGGTTCCCACGAGCCTGAATCTGGGGTGACTTCCTGCCTTAAACCCTCCTGACACAACCTACAGCCTAAGTCATGGTCCCAGCCACCTGACCTGCCGGTGACTGTGGGGAGGGGACAGACTACCAGGCACCCTCCAGGGTCTCGGCTGCCCTTCAGTGGTGGTCACCACTTGCTAGGGTTAAGAGCAACTTGGGACTCCTGGGAAATTTAGATGCTGCGTCCCGCCCACACCCTGAGTCAGCATCTCTGGAACCTGCATTTTGACAAGCTCCCAGGTGAGTCCATGGCAGGGGGTCCAGCCCACACTGTCTTTTAAGGGGAGGAGATCCCAACAGCCCTGCTGTGAGAGGCGGAGAAGGCAGACCACATGGCCTGGGCCCAAAGAGGCTGACAATCAGCTTCCTGCCGGTACCTCCAGGCGGCCGATCAAACTGGAAGACGTGCACTCGGGTGCCGGTGCTTCCCGCGTCAAACATGATCCCGTAGAAGATCTCGTGGCCATGTGCAGCTGTCCCTGGGGGACTGTGGGCCTGCTGGCCCCACCGGGCCCCCGAGGCCACCCCAGCAATGCTGAGGAAGGCCTGGGTGGCGGAGGCCCGGTGCCACTTGATGTAGGCGACGTAGATGAACAGGCCCACGCACAGCCCCAGGGGGTATGCCACCTTCGTCACCCTTAAGTTCCCATGATTTGGTATTTTTCTCATTTCTTTGCCTGCCAAGGACTGTGCCGCAGCTGTTGGTGGAAATCGAAAGGGAGGAGAGGCAGGAAGACCACGTTAGGCTGCACGGTTCCAGCACGAGCCAAAAGTCCCGGGGCCAGGGGACAAAATGTTCAATCAGAAACTGGTCCACATTTTCCCCTTGGAATCAGAAGCTTCATTTGACCCTCGAAATGATTCTGGAAGGTGTGATCCCCATTTCACCAAAGAGGACCTGAAGTTTATAAAGACGGATCACCTGCACAAGGTGGCTCGCCTTGCTCCTGAACTTGCGCACAGACCACAGCTGCTGGCTACTCTAAGTGACGTTTCAGACAAATGGCTTTGGGATGACTTGCTATTTATGTAAAAAGGTATCCCTTTGGTATCCCAAAGCTGTTTGTGGGAACAGAAACGTTTATCTGATTCATTCCTTCAAGCTTCGCTCATACTTCCAATTAGGCAATTGACTTTTCACAACTTTCAAAACCCCATCCCTCAAGCAACAGAGAGCCCCAGACAAACCTGATAATGTAGGTCGTTTTTCTGGAAGTTTCACAACAGGTGCCTCTTTTCATTCACACAGCACATTCCTGTCAGGAAGAAATAATGTCTGTGTTCCTTAAAAGCCTATAAAATTCTACCCAGGTAGCAAAGTAAATTAACTGGGCATCATTATTTTTGGTTCAATATACCTCAAAATGAAAGCATTTGGGCCAGGTGTGGTGGCTCACACCTGTAATCCTAGCACTCTGGGAGGCCAAGGTGGGAGGATAGCTTAAACTCAGGAATTCGAGACCAGCCTGAGCAAGAGTGAGACCATTTCGCTACTAAAAATAGAAAAAATTAGCCGGGCATGGTGGCGCGTGCCTGTAGTCCCAGCTACTCAGGAGGATCGCTTGAACCCAGGAGTTTGAGGCTGCTGTGTGCTAGGCTGACGCCACGGCACTTAAGCCAGGGCAACAGAGTGAGACTCTTGTCACCAAAAAAAAAAAAAAGAAAGAATTTGTTCAAGTTTTATCAGCAGCTCCTAGTGCAAGGCAGTGTGTGGGAACCTGAGGCTTCAAAGGACGAGAATTGAGGTTCCTGATTCTCACGGCTCCCCCATGATTGGGGAACGTCCATCTGTCCATTCCTCACTCTCTCGGTCAGCCCTAGTGAGTGGAGTGGCCACCCCTAGTGCAGAAGAAGACACAGAGGTGCCAGGCTGGAGGCAGGCCATGGGCCAGGCTCTGCCACAGTTGCGTATGACTGGGGCAGGTCATCCCTGGAGGAAGCCAGTCCCCTCCTCGACGGGGCAGGGCTGCTCACAGGAGAGCTGCCTCGGGAAAAACTCCAGGGACAGCACACACTGCGCACAGACTTCACAGGGGGCAGTGACATGCTGAAGGACAGCGTGGCCACACTGCTGGGGGTGGCCGGGAAGCCTGTGGTGGGCCAACCTTGCGGCTGTCTGGGCAGAGCAGAAATGAATGAAAGGGGAACCTGGTGGAGAGCACTGAGCGCAGGCTTTCCTTGGCCCTTTCTTGGGCCCAGGCCACACCTGGATGCCCTCAGGCCCACGGAGCTCAGGCCAGACTCTGTGCCCCTAGCTGAGGGGGGAGCAGGACAGAGCACCCCTCCCTGAGCAACTGCCATGCGCAGGGCTATGAAGAGGCTCCCCTGGCAGGAGCAAGCCCCCCCCCTTGCTGGCTCCTGCTCAACTTTGGGCTTCTCTTGAGTCCTATTAATCTCTGGAGCTTCCCTCCACTCTCAGAATCGTGTCTCGACCTCCTGCCTGGGCCTGCTCCCTGCCGGACTCTGCAGCTGCATCTCACCCTCTTTCCCCCTTGCTCATGATACTCCAAGAACACAGCACCTCCTTCTGCCCCAGACCTCAGCTCCTCCCTGCCTCAGGCCCTCTGCATACACCGTTACCCATTGCCAGAATGCTCACCCACCATCCTGGCCAACATTGTCCTCATCCCAAAACCTCTGCTGAAATGTCACTACCACCACCTGCCCTGGTGCCCCCAACCTGAGTGCACCCCTGCCACGTGCTCTCTGTGCTCCCTGTACCCACTATCATCTGTAATGATGTCAGTGCTTGCGGGATTAGTTCCTGTGAGTCTGTGTCTCCCTTTAGGCTGTGAGCCCCCCAAGGGCGGGACTCAGCTTTAGGGGACATAGCAAGATGGCAAAATAGGAAGCTCGAGGCCCTCCTTTCCCTACAGAATCATTACAAACCATAGCTAGAGGCTGGCTAAAATATTTTACAGGAGCTCTGGAAAACAGTCAAAGATATACAGCAACTATGGCCAATGAAGAAAAAAGTTGCGTTCAGGATGTCAGGAAATTGTGTGGTACTTTACTCACCCCTGCCCCACTCCTCCCCAGCACCACCTGATGGAAACAGCAGCCCCGTTCTCAGTTCCTTTCCTCAAACTGGAGGGAGCAAAGCAGACCTTTCTGGAACCTCCTAACCTGTCTTGGACTACCTGCGGAACAGATCTGTTTTGTCTGACTCAGCGCTCACAGCTCACACAGGAAAAGCAGCAGAGAGCAGTTGCAGGCACTGCTAGCAAAGCTGCAGGGCGGCTACAGACCCACATGGACCTGGGGCAAGAATTACAGGTGGAGAAATATAATAGAACATCCAAGGACTGAGGTGGGGGTAGGGGGAGATTCTTGGGGAAAATAAGACATGTAAAAGCTATCATGTATATGGGGGAACTGAAAAAAGCATACCCACAAACCCAAGAAAGACACATCCTCCGAAGAAACCTGATAAGACCTTAAATCTTCATCCCAGGCTGGTCCCAAAGCTCAGACACTCTAACTAATAAGTGAAGGTCTTTCCTAATACAGAGGTAGTCTGCAAAGACTGTGAAGACTATTTTTTCAAATGCCCAATTTTCAGCAAAAAAATAACAAAGCATACAAAGAAACAGGAAGATACGGCTCATTCAAAGGAAGAAAATAAAGTGGAGGAACTCATTCCTGAAGAAACATAGGCATTGAATATACTAAACAAAGACTTTAAAACAACTGTCTTAAATATGCTGAAATAGCTGAAGGAAACACAGATAAAGAATTAGAAGAAATCAGGAAAATGATATATGACAATGAAATGAGAGTGTCAACAGTCAGAAATTATAAAAAGAAATCAAACAGAAATTGCGGAGCTGGAACATACAATAACTGAATAGAAATCTTGACCAGAAGGGTTTATAGCAGATTTGAATAGGCAGAGGAATCAGCAAACTTGAACATGGGACATTTGAAATTACTGACTCAGAGGATCAAAAAGAAAAAAGAATGAAGAAAAGTAAACAGAGCCTACAGGATTTATAGGGCCCTATTAAGTAGAATAATACATATGTTATGCGAGTCCAAGAAGGAAAAGAGAAAAAGAACAGGGCAGAGAGATTATTTGAAGAAACAATGGCTCAAAATTTCCCAAATTTGAGGAAAGACATGAATATAAATATCCAAGAAGCTCAGTAATACCAAACAAGATAAACTCAAAGAGACCCACACCAAGACACAATATAATCAAACTGTGGAAACAGAAAGGCAGAAAGCAACAAGAGAAAAGCAACTCATCACATACAAAGAATCCTCAATAAGACTGTCAGCTGATTTTTCAGCAAAAAGCTTCACAGCAAGAGGGCAGTGGGATGATATATTCAAATTGCTAAAACAAACAAACAAAAAAAACCCTGTCAATGGAGAATTCTGTACTCATCAAAACTGTCCTTCAGAAATGAGGGAGAAATTAACATATTCAGATAAACAAAAGAGGAAGGAGTTCATAACCATTAGATCTGTCCTATGAGATTGCTAAGGGAGTCCTTCAAGTTGAAATGAAAGGATGCTAGATGGTAATTAAAAGCTATGCAAAAATAGAAATCTCCAGCAAAGGAAAATGCATGGACAAATATAAAAACCAGTATTATTGTAAATGTGGTCTCCAACTCTATTTTTTATTTTCTTCAGGATCTAAAAGAGGAATACATAAAAAAGTTATAAATCTATGTTAATAGGTATACAATATATAAAGACGCAACGTGTGATATCAATAACAAAGGGGGATAAGTGGAGCTATAAAGGAGAAATTATTGTATGTGATTGAAGTTAAGTTGGTACTAATTTAAAGTAGATTGTTATAACTTTAGAATGATATATATGTAATCCCTATGATAACCACAAAATCTATATAATATACACAAAAGGAAATGAGAAGGGAATCAAAATTGTCCCTACAAATAACTAAATATAAAGGCAGGTAGTAATGAAGGAAATGAACAAAAAAGCCGTAAGACACACAGAAAACAAAACGGCAAAAATAAGTTCTTCCCTATCAGTAATTACTTTAAATGTAAATGGATTAAACTCCCCAATCAAGAGACGCAGCTTGACAGAATGGATTGAAAAACAGGATCCAACTACAGTTGATCCTTGAACAACATGGGTTTGAACCGCATGGGTCCACTTATCCGTGAACTTTCTTCTGCCTCTGCCACACCTGAGACAGCAAAACCAATGCCTCCTCTTCCTCCTCCTCCTCCTCAGCCTACTCAATGTGAAGACAATGAGGATGAAGACCTTTATGATGGCTGGGTGTGGTCACTGATGCCTGTAATCCTAGCACTCTGGGAGGCCGAGGGAGGATTGTTTCAGCTCAGGAGTTCTAGACCACCCTGAGGGAGACCCCATCTCTTTAAAAAATAAAATAAACTAAAATAAAATAAAAATAAAACTCTAAATTAAAGGACATTTAAATCTATGATTTTAATAAAAAAAGACCTTTATGATGATATACTTCCACTTCATGAATAAATACATTTTCTCTTTCTTATGATTTTCTTAATAAAATTTTATCTTCTCTAAGTTTACTAAGTTTTATTATATGAACATAGTATATGATACATATAACATATAAAATATGTGCTAATTGTTTAGGTTATTGGTAAGGCTTCAAGTCAAAAGCAGGCTATTAGTAGTGAAGTTTTGGGGGAATCAAAAAATTATACATGGATTTTCAACTGTGCTGGGGGTTGGTGCCCATAACCCTTGTGTTGTTCAAGGGTCAACTGTATATGCAATCTACAAGAGACTCACTTTATTTATTTACTTTTTTTGGAGATAGAATCTTGCTCTGTTGCCCAGTCTAGAGTGCCATGGCATCAGCCTAGCTCACAGCAACCTCAAACTCCTGGGCTTAAGCAATCCTTCTGCCTCAGCCTCCTGAGTAGCTGGGACTACAGGCATGCACCACCATGCCTGGATAATTTTTTCTATGTATTTTTAGTTGTCCAGCTAATTTATTTTATTTTTAGTAGAGACGGGGGTCTTGCTCTTGCTCAGGCTGGTCTCGAACTCCTGACCTTGAGCAATTCTCCCGCCTCAGCTTCCCAGCGTACTAGGATTACAGGCATGAGCCACCACGCCCGGCCAAGAGACTCACTTTAGATCTAAGAACACATATAGACCAAAAGTGAAAGAATGCAAAAAGATTCAAAGCAAATAGTAAGAAAAAGATAGCAGGGGTGGCTATACTAATATCAGACAAAATGGACTTTAAGTTAAAAACTGCCAAAAGAGACAAAGAAGGACACTATATAATGATAAAAGTGTCAATTCACCAAGAAGATAAAATAATTATAAATATACAGGCAACAAATATCAGAACTCCTAAATACATGAAGCAAACACTGACAGAACTAAAGAGAGAAATAGAAAATTGTCAATAATAGTAGGAGACTATAATATCCCACTTTCAATAATGTACAGAAAAACCAGACAGGATCAGTAGGGAAATGGAGGACTCAAACAACACTATAGAGCAATTGGATCTAACATTTACAGAATACTCTACCCAATAACACCAGAATACATATTTTTTCTTAAATACACATGGAACATTCTTCAAGAGAGATGGTATGTTAGCTTACAAAATATGTCTTAATAAATTTTAAAAAAATCAAAATCATTTAAACTATCTTTTCCAAGCACAATGAAATGAAACTAGAAATCAACAGAAGGAAAATTCACACTCGTTTTAAACAACCAATGAATGGGTCAAAGAAGAAGTTGCAAGGAAAATTAGAAAATACCTTCAGATAAGTGAAAATGAAAACACAATGTACTGACACTGATGAGATGCAGCAAAAGCAGTGCCAAGAGGGAAATTTATAGCTGAAAACACACTAAAAGAGAAGAAAGATATCAAACCAACAACTTAACTTTATACCTTAAGGAACTAGAAAAAGAACTAATGGAATAATAAAGATTAGATGAGGATAAAGAAAACAGAGAATAGAAAAACAAAAGAGAAAACTCAATGAAACTAAAAGCTGGTCTTCAGAAAAATCAACATAATTGGAAAATCTTTAGCTAAACTGACTAGGGAATAAAGAAATGACTCAAATAACTAAAAGGAGAAATAAAAGCAGGGACATTACTACAGATTTTACAGAATAAAAATTCTTATAAGACAGTACTATGAACAATCATATGCCTAGAAACTGGATAATCTAGATGAAATGAACAAATTCCTGGACACACAACCTGCCAAGATGAATCCTAAAGAAATAGAAAATCTGAACAGACCTATAACTAGTAAGGACATTGAATCAGTAATCAAAAACCTCCCAAAAAAGAAAAGCCTGGACCAGATGGCTGTAATACTGATTGTGTCAAACATTTAAAGAAGAATTAGCACCAATCCTTCTCAAAATCTTTCAGAAAATTGAAGATGGGGAACACTTCTTAACTAGTTCCATGAGGCCAGCATTACCCTGACATCAAAATCAGGCAATGACACAAGAAAAGTACAAACCAATATGTCTTATAAATATTTATGCAAAGACTGTCAACAAATACTAGTCAGGTACATTCAATGGCACAGTAAAAAGATTACATATCATGACCAAGTGGGATTTATTCTTGGAATGCAACGATGGTTCAACAAACAAAAACCAATCAATGTAATACAACACATTAACAGAATGAAGCAAAAAAACATGATCATCTCAATTGATGCAGAAAAAGCATTTGATAAAATCCATCGTATTTCATAATAAAAACAATCAACAAACTAGGAATAGAAGAAAACCACCTGAACATAGTAAAGGCTGCATATGAAAAGTCCACAACTAACATCCTACACTACTCAATGGTGAAAGACTCAGAGCTTTTACTACAAGATCAGGAACAAGGATGCCTACTTTTACCATTTCTAGTTGACCTAATGTTGAAAATTATAGCCAGACTAATTAGGAAAGAAAAAGAAAAGGCATTCACATTAGAAAGGAAGAAGTATCATAAAATTCCCTCTGTTTATAGGATGACAGAAAACCCTTATATGTAGAAAACCCTAAAGATTACACACACACACACACACACACACACACACACAACCTGTTAAGCGAATTCAGTAAGATTTCAGAACACAAAATAAACACACATAAATCAGTTGTTTCTATACACTAACAATGAACAATCCAAAAAGGAAATTAAGAAAACAATTCCATTTAAGATAGCATCAAAAAGAATAAAATACTTAGGAATATTATCAAAGAAGGAGGTGAATCTCGTACACTGAATATGGTAAACATTGATGAATGAAATTAAAGATTACACAAATAAATACAAAGATACCACATGTTCTGGTATCTTAGGGCTTAATAATATTAAGATGTTATCATTACCCAAATGATCTACAGCTAGAATGCAATCTGCCACAATCCCAACAATTTTTTTGCAGAAATAGAAAAAACCATCCTAACATTCATATGGAATTTCAAGGTACCCCAAACTGCCAAAACAATCTGAAAAAGAACAAAGTTGGAGACTTCACATATCCTGATTTCAAAACATATTACAAAGCTACAATAAATAAAACAACGTGGTACTGGCATAAAGACAAGACATATAGAACAATGGAGCAGAACAGAAAGCCCAGAAATAAACTCTCATATATATGGTCAAATAATCTTTGACAAGGGTGCCAAGATCACACAATGGAGAAAGAGTCTCTTCCATAAATGGTATTTGGAAAACTAGATATCCACATGTGAAAGAATGAGGCTGAGAAATGAATTAAAAATGGATTAGAGACCTACGTGTAAGACTTAAAATTATAATGTTCCTACAAGAAAACATAGGAGAAAAGTTTCATGGCATTGCATTTGGCAGTGGTTTCTTGGATATGACACCAAAAGCACAGGCAACAAAAGCAAAAATAGACAAGTGAGATTGCATAGCTAAGAGACTTCGCATGGCAAAGAAAATAACCAACAAAATGAAAAGGCATGGGAGAAAATATGCAAACCATACATGTGATCTGATAAGGGATTAATAATCAGAATCGATAAAGGAATCCTAAAACTCCACAACAAAAGTAGTAATCTGATTGAAAACTGGGCAAACACATTTCTCCAAAGAAGATATACAGATGGCCAATACGCATATGAAACAATGCTCAACATGACTAATCATTAGAGAAACGCACAACCACAATTAGATATCACCGCATATCCATTAGGGTGGCCACTACCAAACAAACAGAACGTAAGTGTTGGTGAGAATGTGGAGAAGCTGGAACCCTTGTGCACTGCTGCTGGGAAAGTAACATGGTGCAGCTGCTGTGGGGGACAGTGTCCAGCAGTCTCACTTCTGGGTATATATCCAAAAAAGCAATCCAAATGTCCATGCACAGATGAATGGATAAATCAAATATGGTATATACATATAATGGAATATTAGTCTTAAAAAGGAATGAAACTTAAAGACATTTTGCTAGGTGAAGTAAGACAGTCACAAAAAAGACAATTATTGTTTGATTCCACTTTATGAGGTACCCAGAGTAGTCACATTCACAGAGACAGAAAGTGGAATGGTGGTTGACGGGCTGGGTGGAAGGGGATGAGGAGTTAAAGGGACAGAGCTTTATTTGGGGGAGAGGAAAAAGTTCTGTGGATAGATGGTGGTTATGCTTGCATAACAGTGTAAACGTACTTAATGCCACAGAAGTGTACATTTAAAAATGGTTGAAATGGTAAATTTTACATTATGTATGTATTTTATAAAAATAAAAAAATCCTTCAATGGCTCTGAGGCCAGACAGGTAATGCAAAGGAGTTCTGTGGGTACAGGACTTAAAGTAGTTGGGGGGAGGGAGTGGAGAGGAAAAGGGCAGGGCTTGCTCACTGCGGAAAAATTCAACCTGTTTTAAAGTTCTGGTCAGGCTCAGGCCTCACTCTCTCAACAAAGGCGACAGGTCATGCTTCACTGAGATTCTTCCTGCTTTAAATTTAAATGTTCTGTTTTCTTATTTATTTATTTATTTTTTTAGCATCCTATTCCTTTGGTCCTTTCTCCATACCCCTGCAAACCTCCCCAAGATGTTTACTACTGTCCTGAACCATGGCCGCTACGGACTCCTCCCTTGGGCTTCTTGGTGCTCCACACACCTTCCCAAAAAAATTATATGTGGAGTTGTTCTTTCAGGCCTCTCTCTCCTCTGGTTAGATGGCATCTCTCTGGGAACAGGGACCAGCTCACTCATCCCAGAACCTCCAACACCAACACAAGGCCCAGCAGCTGCTCAACCAACACTGGTGAGGCCCACGGGGGCTCAGAAGTTACTGAGGCAGAAGAGGCAGTGAGAGGAAGGTGCAGGCACTGGGGATGCTCCAGACCCAGGTGCAGGCAGTTTGGGAGGAGCTGTTTGGCAGGAGGCAGCAGTGACCAGGTTTCCACACACTGAGTTTGACAGGACAGCAGGACACCAGGCAGGAACAGGACTGATGCAGTGAGAGGTGACAGGCTTGGGGCTGGCGCCTGGGGAGATGTGAGCTGAGATCAGGAGAGGAGACAGGGCGTGTGGAGTGTCCGCCCTGAGGCGGCTGATCTCACCCTACAGCTGCCTCTCTGAAAGGCCTCCCTCTGCTAGTTACCCTCACTCAAGTTTCAGGTTCCTAAGTAATCATTAAATGCTTAATTAAAGGTCTTTATAGAGAAAGTTCTGATGCGTTTATTGCCGGAAATGAACAGTGAGGACACAAAAGCAATACTAACCTAACTGGAACAGGTTTTTTTTTTTTTTTTTTTTTTTTTTTATTTAATCAATATCTACATTTTTTTAAAAAAGTCGCTGGTCCCACGGCCGCAATCGCCCACACAACTGTGCACACCCCACACGGGGAGCACGAGGCCTGCACCCTGCACTCGCTGTTCAGTTCCCCACCGCCGTGGGGACACGAGGCAACACCCCACGCCAGGAGGGCACGCCTCTGCCAATAGCCTCGACCCTCGACGCCCCCCCCTTGCCCCTCGGGGACACACGCAGCAGGGCGCCCAGGTGGCACGTGACTGGGATGGCACCCCCCCCCCCCGCCCCCTGCAAAGGCCACTTCCAAGGCAACAACCACAAGGGGCCAGAGGGGTGCCCCTGCGTCAAGAGGACCACCAACCTCGCCAATGCCCTGAGGCAGAAGGTGGGAGTAAGGCTGGTAGACCCCCCCCCACCTCCCCCCTCCACACACCGCCCCATAGGCAGGGAGGAGAGGCCAGGCGCCTGCAGACAGAAGAAGAGTGGTCCGCGGTCCCATTGGGGCGGGAATGGCTCGTGAGCATGACGCCACCACATCGATATGGATCTGGAACAGTTTTATAAAACCCTCTTTACATAATCAAGTCCTATGACCAATGTTAGTTTAAGAACCCTATTCTACGTGATCAGATTAACAGGTGGCGTACCAAATTGAGGCAAAGTTTGTTCTTTATTAAATTTGTCTACCCATTAAAAAAATACCCTTTATATATGTCATCTTCTGTGTCCAGGGCCACACAAGGCCAGTATCATTGCCTTCATTTTGCATAAGACAGCACCACAGCCCTGGGAATGTCTGGAAATAGACTTGCCTGAGACTGCACGGCTGGCACGTGGTGGAGTACAAACCACAGTCCCTGCCTTTAGTCTCCAGGTTGAAGGTGCTTTATCACTTCACTTGCCCTACAAATACAAGACTCTACTTTAGACAACCAAACACCACTCACATGACCTTCCATACACATAAGTATTAAAGTTACACACCAAAAAGTTCAGGATGGCATAAACAGAGCCCAAACAAAACACAATATTGCAGGAGTGTAGAACTAGGCCACTTCCATGACTTTTGAGGCCCAAATCTAAACACCAATTTCATTTCACTATGCTAAGGTGTTTGTCTACAGCTAACACACCTGCAGGAGGGGCAATCCACATTTCTGTGGGTACCATTAAGGCCACAGTGTGTATGTGTTGATCATGTCCTCCCTGAGAAGGTCACTGTGGAAAACTACTCAAGCTCAGTTTAGTTTGTTCTTTAAAGGAGCGAGTGTAGGGTAAGGCTGTAAGGAAGGTAGTCAGGAGGGACTGAAGGGGAGGCAGCAGTAGGAAGAAGGGTACCACAAAGGCAAAGAGAGAGGTGTGGCTCCTGCCAGGGGCCATTCTCTGCCAGGTGGGGGCAGGAGTCAGAGAGGAGAATCTGAGTGTGGAGCAGAGTTGTCGAGGCAGGAGCCTGCACTGTCCCCTGGCTAGCTTTCTAGGAGCTGGGGAAGACAGGCCAGCTCTTGGAAATACAAGCTCTATTTGATTTGGATCGGTGGTTGCCTAATCTGTTGGCCAGTTCCTTCCAGGTTTTCAGTTCAAGTAAACCAAAGAGCCACGATCGCAACTGACTGCCACCACGCATGCTTGAAAACGTATCCAAAAATAAAGCACATTAGCAAACCACCACTCATTCTCCTAGTAGGTTTAAATGGACTTTTCTCCCCTTCTCAGGAAAAAAATCCCACTCGAATCATTCTGTCAACACCATCTACTGTTTCCTTTTCACAGGATGCAGTGGGAGGGGAGGCACTTCCAGAACTCTTTATGCAAAGAGCTGTCCACCTCTCTGGTTCTTCACCTTAGGCTCCAGGAGGGAGACAGACACACACCGTATTACCCAACTGACTCTTCTGAGGGCAAGGGGAGTGGGAGAAACAACAATTTCTGAATTTGTAATACCTTTGCCAGCTTTTTCAAAAATGACTACACTGTCAACACAATAGTAACACCAACACGGAACTCCCTTGCACAGCTGGTAGGAGGGAGAGCCCTTGTGAGCACATTCACCATCCACCTCTTCCCAAGGAACCTCCTTCCCAGAGGTTCTAGATTTCCCCAATGGGGGCCATGGGCTGAGACTTCTGCCTTATCCTGTATGATGTAGGATGTGTGGCTCAGTACACATTATACTGAAACACAGGTGCCTGGAGGGACACCAAGAACTGCCCAGGCACTTCCTGGCAGCTGATTCCTTTCCTCTTTGCACTTCCAGCTGCACCTAAAATAAAAAAAACCCTCCCTTTCACGGTACCTTGGCCTCTCCCATCTCTCCTTCCTCTTCCACCCTTGAGGACAGTCCAGTGTCCAGCTCTGTCCACCTTGGGGCCTCTCCTCTCCCTCTCTCAGTCTGGAGCAATGGTGGCTCACAGGTCAGCTCACTTAGAACCACCCTGACCACTTACGAGAGCCTCTGGTCACCACACCAATTGCAGAGTTAATGGTCCTCACATCCTCAGTATTGTTTGAACAGCATGACCTTACCTGTTTCCCATAAACTGCCACGTTGGGCTTCCCAGCTGGGCTGTGAGATCCAAGACTGGCCGGGCCTGCCCCTGTGCTTGGGTCTGCCCCTACCGAGCTGGGGGCGGGTCAGCAAATTCATTCATTGGTTGAATGAATGAACGCAGGAGGGCTGTGGGATTCCTAGGGGTAGAGACTCTGCTATCTGACCCATCCTGTTGCCCAGCACACTGAACTCGCCTCCGACGGGTCAGCGGAGTCCAGACGTCCAGGGAGGCCCAATGGAGCAGGACAGGAAGGCAGCAAGAGGAGAGACCCGGAGCGCTCGTGCACCCTGGGGGGCCCAGACCCTCCTCCGCTCCGGCCTCCGCCTCCAGGGGACCCGCAATTGCACGCGAGGAGGCCCACCTGCAGTTATCCCTGGCCGGCAGACTCCGCCGCCCCCGCATGAGCCCCCCGGCCCGCCGCTTACCCTGAACAACGTCCTCTGCCCACTACGGAGGCGGGTGACGTTCCCTGGGGAGCAGGACGCCGACAGAAGCTGGCGTCCAGCTCTCCCGCCCGGCCGGCGCCACGACGGCCTACGCCTGGGGGATACGACCCCACAAATCCCGCGACTTGGGGCCCCGCCCACAAGCACGTTGCGTCACGGGCTGGGCGGGGCGTCGCGGGCCGAACTGCGCAGGCGCAACCGGGACGGGCCCAGCTGCGCAGGCGCGGTCCTCCTCGGCCCTTGGGCTTTGGGTGGCCCCTCCGGCCCCTCGACGGCCGGGTTGCAGGGTAGTGTTGACTGATTTTCCTCAAGGCGCGGCGGAGCCCGCCCTGCTGTGGCTGGCAGGGGAGTTACCACAACCTCATAACTTTGGCCTGTGGAATTTCCCCGGATTCCTCCACATCTAAATTTACTTTTTTTTTTTTTTTTTGCGACGGAGTCTCGCTTTGTTGCCCGGGCTAGAGTGAGTGCCGTGGCGTCAGCCTAACTCACAGCAACCTCAAACTCCTGGGCTCAAGCGATCCTCCTGCCTCAGCCTCCCGAGTAGCTGGAGGAGTCACCACACCAGGCTAATTTTTTGTTTCTATTTTTAGTTGACTGGCTAACTTTTTTTTTTTTTTTCTATTTTTAGTAGAGACGGGGTCTACGCTCTTGCTCAGGCTGGCCTCGAACTCCTGAGCTCAAGCGATCCTCCCGCCTCGGCCTCCCAGAGTGCTAGGATTACAGGCGTGAGCCACCGTGAACAGCCTTTTTTTTTTTTTTAAGGTAATACATGATAGAAAATGCAACCACACAGAGTAGGCAGTGTGATCGAGAGTTCCCCACTCTTAGCCCCATTTTCTGATGTCTTCCTAGAAGCCACCAAGGTTGCCGGCTCCTGACAGCCCTGGAATACAGGCCCAGTTTACTTAGGGACCCTGGTGGTAGGGACTGCCCGGATCTTCCCAAACCTGTCGCCTTTTTTTCCCGCCAGGGCTAGACCCCCTTCCCCGGCTTACCCTGCTCACGTGACGGCGCCTGGCCAGTGAGGTGTGTCGGTGCGCTCTTTCCAGGCTGGGTCCTAGAGGTTGGCCCCGTATCAGGGGATCCTAGGAGAGCCGTTGTTGGAAGAAGTCTAGGTTCCTGAATGCCGTGTGGTCATACATTTATTGTCAGGAGGGACACTTTTGAGAGTGAATGGGTGGTAACTATATGGGATGCGGGACAACGTCCAAAGACCAGGACTGGCAACTGGGGCATGGGGTCCGCCTGCTGAATCACCAGTGAAAGGCCACCCTCCTTTTTCTGGTCAAACCACTGACATTTGGTTATTACACCAGTTAGCTTATACGGGCCCTTGTTGATGGACCTTAAGAGTTTGGACCTCCAGTTGTTTGCTATTATGAATAATGCTACAGCATGCCAAGGCCTATCTTTGTGCACTTGTGTAGGTATATCTGTAGGAAAACTCCTTAGAAGTGGAAGTGGCTAGAGACATGGCTAAATTCCACCCCCCACCCCCCATTGTACTAATTTACACTTCCATGCAAAGGATGTATAAGAGTCTGGGTCTCCTCACATTTTCACCACTGGAGTATTTCCAAGCTTTTGGATTTTTGCCATCCAATAATTACAGAACTGTATCTCACAGTTTTAATTTACATTTTTTCTCATATTTTGAGATCCCTGTTCATAGAATTGTGATGGCACTGCTTCCTTCTGCCTCGTTCATGACATGTCTTACTGCTTCCTCCCTTTTCACCATATTTCACTCTTAAGAGTTTCTAGAATTTGTCAAAGCAAAAACTTTTTGTTGACGGGGGCTTTTGTATATGCTATTCACTGCTTCGAAAGCTCTTGCACCAGGTCTTTCCTTAGCAGATTCTTTCTTGAAGACTCAGCTCAAATGTCACCTCCTCAGGCCATTTTGTCTAGAGTGACCTCCCCCAGCTATTTTCTGTTGTCACCCTTTATGTTATTTTCTTCATAGCACTCATCACACCCATAATTTATTTGTTGACTTGTTTAATGGTATATTCTTTGTTCTGCTACTAAAATGTAAGCTCCACAAGCAGAAAAAGTGGCCTTTCCTGATCACTGTTGTGTGCCCAGCATCTAATACTTTGCCTGGCACATGGTAGGCAACCATATCCCCTCCACCCACCTCTAATGCCAGCTCTCCTGTTATGGTGGAAAATTCCCAGAAATGCTGCCACCTCAAGCAGCTCATTGCTATCCTAGTTAGGACTTACTTGGGACTTTCTCTGGAAGCCCTGGGAACAGGCACAGCCTGGAAATTCATAGAAATTTAACTTCCCTAGGGTGCAACTATACACTAGGTCTCCAGGTGGCCTTGGACTGATCTAGTCCGCTTTCTTGCATGTACTTCTCAAGAATAACTGTAGAATGTGCTAGGAATGCAATGTCTTGAGATAAGGGGGAGCTAGCTGGAACAGTCCAGGCTCTGTTCCAGTTCCCCACTAAAAGCAGGATGTCCTTCAACGCTTTGGCACAGTGAGTCACATAACGCTAGGGTATCAAACCCAGGACATGCTGCTTTCTGGTGGCCCTCATCTTCAGGGTAAGTGGGGGCTGCACAGCTGAGACTCCATGTGCCCCAAGCAGCTTTCCTGAGCCTTGGGGGACCAGCTCACAATGAATCTGTTGTCCCTTGCTGCCTGTCTGTAAGTAATAAATCTATTTCAAGTAACTTATTGAGTATGAAGGTGTTCTGTCTCACCAGACACAGACAAGTTGGTAACCAGTGCACAGTGAACCTGCTTCACAGCAACCTTTAACTAATTGGAGATAAATGACTCAGCCTTCCATCCCCAGAGGAGCAGGATTGAGCCTCAGTTGCCCACAGTGGTACCTGGCTTGGTAATGGCCCCCACCTTGGGTTGGCTTTCCCTTCTTCCTTGGCCCCCTCTCTCACTCTTGCTTCTGGGGATCCCAAATAAACTACCTACATCTAAGCTCTTATCTCACACTGCCATTGGGAAACCCAAATTAAGATGGTATTCAAGATGTTTATTGAAGAAATGGATGGATTAATTATAGTGTCTCTGAAATTTTTACTCATCAGCTAGAAGAAGCAACTCAGTCCTGCAGGAAGATGATGGAAGCCAATTGGCACCTGCCTGGGTAATGCAGGAGATGAAACAGATAACTGAGATATGGACTATAGCAGAAAAGCTGGGCAAGTGTTCTCACAGTAGGAGGAATGACTGGCACTGACTTCCTGCCATATTGGCTATTATGTGATCTCTCTTGGCTTCCTGATTGGCTGTCCAACAGAGACCACCTTGCACCATAGTGACAACCTAGTTGGGACAATAAGTGCAGCTATAACACAGGTCAAAATATCTTGGGTGATTGGTTGAATATTGAAGTCGAGAGAGGCTGGTCTGAATGAGTCATCCTGTTTCATTCCCTGAGCGCCTGTTGATTTGCTGTCCTCCCATCCATGGAGTCCTTTAACATTTTACCATTAAATATGTTGCCTTTACCAGATGAAGAAAATTTTCTTCTATTTCTCATTTGAGTTTAAATATATCATTAATGGATATTGAATCTTATTTTGTGCATTTCCTTCATCTATAGGTGATCATTTGATTTTTCCCCATTAATTTGTTAATGTGATAAATTGCATTCTAATGTTGAATCATTGCTGCACTCCCAATAGAAAGCATATTTTTAATACATTGCTGGATTTGATTTGCCAATGTTGTATTTAGGCTCTTTGTTTCTATTAGTATGTTCATGAAAGAGATTGGCTTCTGAATTTCTTCCTTATATTGTACTTGTTTGAATATGCTATCACGATTACATCAGTCTTACAAAATGAGTTGAAGATTTTCTGTTTTCAAATCTTCTAAAAGTGTTTGTGTATGTTTTGAATTTTCTATTCCTTGAATAGTTGATGGAATATGCCTGTTTTCTATGTTTAAACATCTTAAACTGCTGATTTCATTTCTAATTATTCAAGTTTTCTATTTCTTTTTTGGACAGTTTTGGTATCTTTCTAGGAATTTTCCCATTTCACCTAAGTTTCCAACTTCATTGGTATAACATTATTCACGTCTTATCTTCTTAGCATTTGTAGTCATAGCCTCCATTTCACTCGTAATAATTATTTATTTGTGCCCTCTTTTCTTCCCTTCTTAATTACCATTTTTATTAAATAACCCATTTCAAACAATGGTTAAATTCTCTAAATTTATATCATTCTATTAACCATAACCTAATCTCATTAACCTTGAAACCCCCATCTTAACTATCCAATTCTGTACACCATGGTACTAGCCACTAAACTAATTAAGTGACCTTCAAACTATTTCTTCTCCATACAAAATCATTATTTTTTTTTTTTGCTCATAGTTTTTGTTGGATCTTTCTTGATATCATTTCCTGTGAGCTTGGTTGCAGAAGGCCTCTGATCTGAGAATTTCCTTATCAAAATCAAATAGTATATAAAAATCTCACTTTATTCAAACTGGCTTATTTTACAGCCCTCCCCTGCCCACCCCTATCCCCACCCTCTAACTGCCTAGTAGCTTGCTGCCTCTGTTGTGGCCTAAAGATCTTATAAAGGGCACTTCATATCTCTGGCGGTTAAACAGCTGGGAACACAGAGCTCTCCACCTTACGGAAGAGGGATGAGGTGGGGCAGGGGCTGGGGAGACAATGACAGGTGCTCCCTCTCTACTTCCAGGCTCCTCTGAAGCAGTGTCCCTGACGTTAATGCCACTCCTCTGAATGCTGATTCTAGATAACTCCAGTCCTCCATTTTTATATCCCTACGACTGTGTGCCCTGTCTTTTTCTTCTTGCTCAGTATTTCCAGAAGTTTGTTACTTCTCTTCCCCAAGATCTAACTTTTGGCTTCATTGAACTCCTCTGTGATATCTTTGTCTTATATTTTTAAATTTCTTTCATCTTTATTATTTATTTCTTTGTACTTAGGGTGTATTCTGTTTTTTAATTTTGCTAGGTTAAGGTAAGCACTTACCTTATTCCCTTTCAGCCTATCTTCTAAGAAATGCATTTAAAACTTTAAAAATTTCCCCTAAATAATTTAGCTCTATCCCACAAATTTTGCTATATTGTATTTTTGTAATTGTCAGTTTGAAAATCCTCTAAATTCCATTATGATCATATCTTTCTGTTCCATGTATTATTTAGAAATGTGATTTGAAATTTTGAATTAGTTTTTAAATTAACCTTTTAATTAGTGAATTCTCACTTGATTGCATTGTGGTCAGGGAATGTAATCTCACCCACTCTTTGAAAGTTGGTAATACCAGCTTTGTAGACCTTTTTGTGACTACTTTTTGAAACTTTTTCTTGGTGCTGTAGGAGAATGTGTGTGCTTCAGCTCTTGGGTGAATAAAAAGACCATTAGATCACACTTGTGAAGTGTCATATTAATTAGGATAAAGCTAAAGTGCCAAAACAGACCCCAACACAGGTCTGAAGCATATAAAAGGTGATTGCTCCTGTAAACTAAGATAAAATCTTAAGCCTCCCAACAGAGTAAATGGACCCTCTCTTGGCCCAGGGGACCCCAGAGAAACCTTAAAGCTGAGTTTCGGCCATGAGGAGAAGGGAGGTCAGACACACCTAGTTATGCCCCCTCCCTTTTAGAGTTATTCTTTGTAACAATAAGATACAAAATCATTAACAAGCCTAAGGTCATGTAAGGCAGTGTCTCCAACCTTTTTGGCACCAGGGACCAGTTTCATGGAAGACAATTTTTCCCTGGACTGAGAGTGAAGGGACGGTTTAGGGATAATTCAAGCACATTACATTTATTGTGCAGTCAAACCTCTCTGTTAGTGATAATCTGTATTTGCAGCTGCTCCCCAGTGCTAGCATCACCGCCTCAGCTCCACCTCAGATCATCAAGCATTAGATTCTCATAAGGAGCCACAACCTAGATCCCTTACATGTGCAGTTTACAGTAGGGTTCCATCCTATGAGAACCTAATGCTGCCGCTGATCTGACAGGAGGTGGAGTGGATGGGGAGTGGCTGTAAACACAGATGAAGCTGAGCCTGGCTGGCCAGCAGCTCACCTCCTGCTGTGCACCCTGGTTCCTAACAGGCCACGGACCGATACGGGTCCATGGCCCGGGGTTTGGGGGACTGCAGATGTAAGGCAAAGGTTAAACCATAGCTGTAGGTCATCAATTTACTTAACAGATCACTTGAGTCTGGGTATGCGTCTGGTGGCTTGTCTCTGATTAACAGACTTCTTAACTTAAAACATTCCAAGCCTTTAGACAAAGCTACATTTCTTTAACTAATTATAAATCAAAGAATCTTTAAACCCACCTATAACCTGTAAACCCCTGCTTTGAGATGTCCTGCTTTTTGGGGCCAAACCAATGTACACCCTCCATGTATTGATTTATGACTTTATGTGTAGTTCCTGTCTCCCTGAAATGTATAAAACCAAACTAACCCAGCCATGGGGAGACCATTAGCTCAAGCCTTCTTGAGTGTGCCTCTCCTGGCCATGGTCACACATATTTGGCTCAGAATAAACCTCTTTAAATTATTTTACAGAGTTTGAGTTCTTTTCTGCTGGCACTCCCATGGCACTGACCCAAAGCCGGAGGGGTGGAGTGAGTGTCTGTTCCACGTGGTCACTTGGCCCAGGACCCAGGTGCAGGGCTCTGCTACCTTCAACACGTGCCAGACACCATCCTCTCAGTAGTGTCTAAACTCCAGGAGGCGGGAATGCATCTGTTCTCTGCACCCTGCTCCTCCAGACAGGGCCCAGCATTGAGTCAGCTTCAGTAAGCATTAAGAGCATGCGTCAGTGAACAGCCCCACGTCAACACAGCAGAAAAACTTAATAAGTGGATTTTTTATTTTTAAAGTTTTTTTTATTTTTTTCAATTAGCAAGATAATGTCGGGCTCAAAATTTAAGAGATACAAAATAACATATCATGATGGTTTTCTCAGCTACCCAGTTCCCCTTCTTGGAGGGGACTATTGTTAACTGTTTACATTCTCCAGAGGTATTTTATAGACACACAAGTATATGTGCATACTGGTTTCTAATATATTTTTCAATCACAATGGAATGGCTAAACTTCAGCTTTATTCATTCCGTTATTTCTGAATTCAGGTCTGAGATGTGTTTGGTGTTATTTGTTGAGCGGGCACTAGGTGGCAGTATACTACCTCCAGAGGGAGAGATTTCGCAGCGTTCGCCTCTGCACCGCAGGTCTCCCCACCAGTTTTAAGAAATTCTTGAGTACGGGGCTGAGTTTAAAATCTGTTATAAAGTTGACCCGTGGGCTCTGACATGGGGCTCAGATGAGTTTAGCATATGGAGAAACACACAATGGTAAAGCAGTTCCAAGTCGAGACCCCCGGTCCTCCTCCCCAGACTAGGCGTTTGCAGGTCTTGTCCCTCAAAACTCCCAGCTTGGAAGGATTGAAACCCAAACAGCGAATGTAGCCCCTGGTTGCTAAAGTAACGATGGGAGCACTCTCGAGTTCTCCAGGGCTGTAGTCCCCTTGCTGTAAAGAATGAATTGACTCCTTAGAAGAATGTGTACCCCTGTAATATCCTGAAATTAAAAAAAAAGAAAAAAGAAAAAAAAGAATGAATTGACTTCTTTCCCTTCTGGGTTCTGGCCCCAGGCCGGCAGCTGCCAGTGACTCCTGGAGGCTGTGGGGTTCTCCTGTGGCCTTCTAGTGAGCCTCTGGGGACAGGCAAGGGCAGGTGTGTGTGTATTTCCCTTGTTGAACCCCCCTGCAAAGACTGTATGCTATAGACATCGTTCTATGTGTAGTTTTCATTTAACACTACACCCTGGAGATGATTCCTCATCAATACGCATAGAGAAAATTAACTTTTTAAAGCTCTTTAAAAATGGAGCTATACTCTACATGTGTTAGAGTGCACAAACGTTAAGCGTGGGCTTGATGGTCTTTTACAGGTGTTCACGCCTGTGTCCCCACTAATGCCCCTAATGTGGATGAATTCAGCTCCCAGCAGGCCCTTCCAAGTATCCACAATCGTGACCTAAGAGAGAAGACTGAGTCTTTTCAATGGCTGTGTGCTGTTGTGTTGTGTGGCTGTGATGTATGCCTATCCTTGCATGTGTCTTGTCTCCTCACCATTGCAGGCAAGCGCATACTCATCTCAGATAAAACACATCATCTCTTTTTTTGTTTTGTTTTTGCTCTTGCTACTTTTCTATGATTTCTGTCCTGTTCTGCACACATTCCTTTTCTTCCTTTGCATTCCTGTCATTCTTGCCTTACCTGTGAGGACTCCTTCAGCCTCTCCTGCTAGATGGACGCATTCCAAAATGACCTGGGCCTGGGCCTCATCTCTCTTTGCATCCCGGTGCTTGGCACAGTGGCTGGTGAATGCAGATTTAATTTAATATCTGTTGGGTAAAACAACTCCTAGGTCAGTATGTTAGATGTTATGAGTGTTACAAATATGCAGTGGCCTCAGGGATCAAGCATCTGTCTGCTAAACAGTTAAGCAACAAAATGACCTGTAGTAATAGACTGCGTGGGGCAGCCTTTAATTGCTTGATAGCCATAATAGTTAGAATAGTTTATAATAGCTTAATAGCCACTATTAGTCTTCTTACTAAGGCTCGGACTAAGACAGTTCCCTACATGGCCACAGAGCCCTCATTGAAATCAGAAGTGTGTCACTGATGTAGCATCACCCCCCACTCCACACACCCAAAGTTTCGCTGATTGTACCAGTTGTGTCTTTTAGAGCAAAAACAAACAAAACTAAACCATTCTTTCCTTTATCCTTTTCCTTTCTGGCCCAGGAGACAATCCTGGCTCATGGATTGCATTTAGTTGTCTACAGTCTAGAACAGTGCCTTGGGCTTTCTTTGTATGTCACAACCTTGGCATTGTTGAAGAGTATGAGGCAGTTATTTTGCAGAATATCTCTCAGTCTGGGCTTGCCTGATGGTTTTTCCCAATTCAATGCAGGTCATGTATTTCTGGTAGTAATACCACGGAAGTCACATTGTGTTCTTCTCAGTGCGTCTTATCAAGAGACCTGTGATGTCAGTTTGTCTCATTATTGGTGATGTTAACTTCTGATCGCTTGTTTGAGATAGTATCTGCCAGGTTGCTTGACTTTGTACCCATATTATTTAAATTAATTCTTGAGGCAAATATTATCTTCATGTTACAGATGAGGAAACTGAGGCACAAACACATAAATAACTTGCCTGAAGTCATACTCATAAGCCAGGATGCTAACCTAGTTGTCGGGCTCCAGGCAAGTACTCCTCACTAGCACACTGGAGGGAGATTGTGGGGACTGGGAGAAGCTTTGGAGGAGAGGTAACATGGGGAGGCAGGAAGGTGACATGCAACGCGACTAAGCCTGGAGTCCCTCTGTCAGTGCGTCTGCCTTGGACATGGTGACCCCAGACTCCGGCATTACTCCGTGGGTACTCTCTGCTGAGGACTGGCACGAGCATGGCTGGAGCAGACCTGGCCCTTCTCCTCTGGACCCTCCCCATCTGGAGAGCCAGGGCTGGGCTGGCGTGAGGTTGCCACTGCTCCAAGGCTTTATTCTGTGTGCAAGTTCCTTGTGACTGGTGAGAGGTCATGATGTGCCCCCAATTTTGACATTCTTGGCTATATCCATGGCCTGCCTTAGAGGAGCATGGTGAAGAAGTTGCTGGAATTAGGTCATAGACAGAAAGAGCCATGTACTTTGGAATGCCATGTTAGCAAGAGCTGCAGACCTGGTGGCCTGGGGCCAGAGAGGCAGCCCCCAGACCCTGCAGCTTTGTCTGAGCAGCCTGTCCTGAGTCTTTGCTCTTCCCTCTGATTCATTTGACTCCTGTCCTCCCCCTAGTTCTTGCTGACCCCTGAGGCTCTTAGTCCTCTGCCCTATTCCCTGGCCGCTGAGCCCACGGTGAGCCCTGTAGGGCCTGCCCTCTGGTCCGGCACAGCTCCCACTCTCAGTCAAGTTTCCTCCGCGTCTCAGCCAGATTCACCCTGCCTTGGTTTGGGTTCCCTGGACTTGAAGCCTGAGGTAGGAGGGAGCTGGGGTGTTTACCCACCAGCTCGGTCAGTCTTTGGTTGAGTGTAAATTCCCTAGCATGTCTGGCCTGCTGCACAGGTGAGCTCTGGAAAGAGCCCTCAGGCACCGAGGTCAGATGCTGGCAGTGGAGTTGGCCAGAGTTGATGCTGGAAAGGTCGGGTAGTGGGAGGAGAGTTACTGGCACCAGGTTCATGGAACCTTGGAGCTTCGGAGCAGAAGGGGAGCTCAGAGCTCTTCTTTCCCCTGTACCTGGGGTGTACGTCCTCGTGCACTGCATTCCCAGTCATGAAGGGGAACCTCAGGCAGGAAAACATCCTGCAGACCCCATTTTCCCTCCAAATCTGACAAGAGTGAAAGATTATGCCCTGGCGTATGCGTATTTTATTAGGTACACCTAGAAGCCTCTCCTTTACGCATTAAATACAGAGAAATCTTTTTTTTTTTTTTTGAGAGATGAGGTCTCACTCTGTCACCCAGGCTGGAGTGCAGTGGCCTGATCATAGCTCACTGCAGCCTTGAACTCCTAGCCTCAAGCGATCATCCCACTTCAGCCTCACAAAGTGCTACAGGTATGAGCCACTGTGCCCAGCCTTGATATATCTTAATTACTTTACTCAGACTCCATTATAACCCTGAATAGTATGTTTTAAAAAATACTTAAAATTCAGGAAGCAGGTGACTCTCATCAAGTCAAATAAATATCAATGCAGATACACTAACGTGAATAACATGGCTCTCTCAGTGGGACGTGTACTTAAATGTGTTCCTGTTCATGTCTCACCACTGTACTTTAGTAGCTCTTTTTTGGTGAGAGGAAGCTAAATTTCTCTGAGCTTCACTTTTATTGTGTATACAATGGGGATTTAAAACAGTATCTACTCCATGGGTAGCACAGAGTAAACAATAGGAGAAGAAAGTAGGCTTCTTGTGATAGTTAGCTATTGCCACAACAGTGCTACGTAACAATCATCCCCAAGTCAGTACCCCTGGGAGGGGCACTTCTGGAGTGGTGGGCTGAGGGGCTTTTCAGGCTCTCTCCCAAGAAAAACAGCCATAATTGGTGAAAATTGTTAAAAAGAAACAGCTATTTAAAATCTCTGGAAGTTCTCCTAAGGGCATACAGCAAATGGAAAAACATTTATTCAAGACTTTTACTAAATGTTGGTAAGAAGAATGAGAGTCCATGGCACTGATCCATGATCTCCTCTTTTCCCTCCTGAAGCTCAGCTCCAGGTGGATGAGGTCAAGAAATGACCACTCTCCCTGCTCAGCTCCTGACCCTGGGCTACGGAGAAGACTGCCAGCATCTCTCATCTCTCCCCACCTCTGTGTTGTAGAGGCTCTATTCCAGGACTGCATGGCTGGGAGATCCATGGCACTCTTCCTGTGCCTATGAGCACCCTCTCATATGGGGCAGAAGCCATACCCCAAGTGTGGCAGCCCAAGAATCCTAGGTGCCAATTACCCTCACCCCAGCTCATTCATTTGACGGGAGTTCCATGCCAGGAGAGGCAAGCTGAGAAGACCAGGGGCCACCTCCCTGCCAGTGCCCTGCAGTCAAGCAGGGGTGTCATTTTGAGAGAAGGGGGCCACTGTCCCTCCCCCAGAACCAGAGCAGTGGTGCAGAGGTTCTGCAAGGGGGAGAGTGGGTCAGAACAATGTAGGCTCTGTAGCTCTTCCCAGGGGGACCAACATTATGAGGAACAGAGCATGGAGGAGTTCAAGCTTAAGCACATTGTCAAAAACAATGGATATTCTGGAAGTCAGCAATTAAGAGGAGACTGAAGGCCGGGCGGGGTGGCTCACGCCTGTAATCCTAGTACTCCGGGAGGCTGAGGTGGGTAGATCGTTTGAGCTCAGAAGTTCTAAACCAGCCTGAGCAAGAGTGAGACCCCATCTCTACTAAAAAAATAGAAAGAAATTAGCTGGTCAACTAAAAATATATAGAAAAAAATTAACTGGGCATGGTGGCACATGCCTGTAGTCCCAGCTACTCAGGAGGCTGAGGCAGGAGGATCACTTGAGCCCAGGAGTTTGAGGTTGCTGTGAGCTAGACTGATGCCATGGCACTCTAGCCCAGGCAACAGAGTGAGACTCTGTCTCAAAAAAAAAAAAAAAAAAAAAGAGGAGACTGATAGCAACAAGAGAAATTGTAGACCAGCTACAGTACTATTAACGGAACCGGGGAAAGAGGCAGCTCAGGAGAGCCCACTGTGCTCAGAGCAAGCATCAAAGACTGAGCACAAGCACTAGTCCTTTAAAGGGGCCCCAGATTTAATTGGATCAGACCTTAGAACAATTTACGCCCCAGGATGTTGTCAAAAATAGTAGAACAGTCAGCTAGTAATTACTGAAGGTTAAACCTGGGTATGATACCAGTAGAGGCAGATGAGCTGTACACACAACAGGAGGATTGGGGAGAGAGACAGCCAAGGAGAGCCCAGCTGTGACCACTGTTACCCCTGGACAGGAGAGGGGTCAGGCTAACTGTGCAGGCGCCAGCCCCTGCACCCTGTGCGGAGTGAGGGGAGGAGCTGCACTGGAGGGAAACGGACATCAATGACACAGTCCAGTCAAGTCTCTACACGAATGAACGAGCAACAACAACAAGCCCTGGGGATGGCTGTGGGTGGGCCGTAAGTATCCAGAGTTGCTACACTATATTACCTAAGATGTCTAGCTTTCAACAAAGAATTATGAGACATACAAAGAAAAAGGAAAGTGTGACCCATTCACAGGGAAAAAAAAAAAGCAGTGAGTAGAAATTTTTCCTGAGGAAGCCCTGATGTTGGACTCACCAGACAAATATTTTAAATTAGCTAATGTAAACACATGCAAAGAACTAAGTGAAAATATATCTAAAGAATCAAAGGAAAGCATAAGAACAATGTGTCACAATGTCTCACTAAACAATGTTCTCAATAGTTTGCTGACAATATCAATAAACAGATGGAAATTATTTAAAAAGAACCAAATAGAAATCCTAGAGTTGGAAAAGAACAGTAATGCAATGAGAAATTGCTAGAAGGGCACAGCAGCAGATTTGAATGGATGGAATCAAGAACAGCAAATTTGAAGATAGGTCTATTGAGATTATCCAGTTAGAGGAACAGAAAAAAAAAAAAAAGAATAAAGACAAATGAACAGTCTGAGAGGCCCACAGGACACCATCTAGCCTACTGCTACAAACATTATAGGAGTCCCAGAAGAAAAGGAGAGTGGCAGAAAGAATATTTGAAGAAATTATGGCCCCAAACTCTCCAAATTTGATGAAAAACACCTTTCTGCACACCCAAGAAGGTAAGACAACTCCAAAAAGGATCAACTCAAAGAGATCCACACCAAGACAAATTATAAGCGAACTGTTGAAAGCCAAAACCAGAATCTTGAAAGCAGTGAGCGAGAAGTGACCCATCACCTTTAGTGGATTCTCAATGACATTGACAGCTGATTTCTCATCAGATACCGTGAGGACCAGAAGGCAGTGAGATAGCATAGTATGAAAAGAAAACCCCACAAATTCTACATTCAACAAAACTACCCTTCAAAAGTGAAGGAGAAATCAAGACATTGCCCAATAAACAAAACCTGAGTGAGTTTGTCAGTGGTAGACCTGCAGCGCAAGAATGCTAGCAGTTCCTCAGATGGAAATGCAAGGACACGAGACGATGACTTGAGTCCTCATGAAGAAGAAAAGAACACTGGAAAAAGATAACTATATTGATAAATATAAAAGAGCCTCATGTATGTATTTATTTATTTTTTGGATACAGGGTCTCACTCTGTTGCCCAGGCTAGAGTGCAGTGGCATCATTGTAGCTCACTGCAGCCTCAAACTCCTGGGCTTGAGCGATCCTCCTGCCTCAGCCTCCTGAGTAGCTGGAACTACAGGTGCATGCCACCATGTCCAGATAATTTTTCTATGTTTTTGTAGAGATGGGTCTCACTATGTTGCTCAGGCTGGTCTTGAATTCCTGGCCTTAAGCGATCCTTCCACCTCAGCCTCTCAAAGTGCTAGGATTATAGGTGTGAGCCACCGAGCTCAGCCAGCGTCATGTATTTTTGTTTGTAAGTCTTTCTTATATGATTTAAGACAGCTGCATAAAGCAATAATTATAAAAATTATTTATACATATAATTTAATTTAATGATATAATTAAAATGTTATATTTCTAAAACTGTGTTGCTGGGTTTTTCCTATATAAAGATGTAATTTGTATGACAATAGTAGCACAAGAGGGGAGAGGGAACAGAGCAACTTTGGAGCAAAGTTTTTCTATACCATTGAAATTCATTGGTGTTAATGAGAACTAGATGGTTTTAAGTTAACATGTTGAGTGTAATCCCCGGGGAAAATACTAAGAAACCCTCTGAAATATAATCAAAGAAACAGCAAGAGAATTAAAATGACAATATTAGAAAACTTTAACATGAAAAAGTCAGTAATGGGGGAATAGAAGAACCAAAAAGATATAAAACATGTAGGAAACAAATATAAAAATGGCACACATAAATCCTACCTTATCAGTAATTACTTTGAGTGTCAATGGACTAAATATCCCAATAAAAAGGCAAAGATTGGCAGGATGGATTAAAAAAATGATACCAGAGGGCCAGGTGCAGTGGCTCATGTCAGGACCCTCAGCGCTTTGGGAAGCCGAGGCAGGAGGATCGCTTCAGCTCAGGAGTTTAAGACCAGCCTAGGCAACACAGTGAGACCCCACATCTCTACAAAAAATTAAGGAAGTATGATGGCACATGCCTGTAGTCCTAGATACTTGGGAGGCTGAGGTGGGAGGATTGATTAAGCCCAGAAGTTTGAAGTTACAGTGAGCTATGATCATGCCACTGCATTCTGGCCTGGGTGACAGAGAGAGACCCTGTCTCTAAACACAAACAAACAAACAAAAAACCCAACTTTATGCTATCTACAAAAGACACAAATAGGTTGAAAAGTAAAGGGTAGGAATAATATACCATGTAAACAGTAACTGAAAAAGAACTGGAGTGGCTACACTAATATCAGACAAATAGATTTTAAGGCAAAAATTTTTAACAAAGAAAGACATTTTATAATGATAACAGGGACAAGCCATCTGGAAGACATACTTATAAACAAATATGCACCACAGGTAGAAATACATGAAGCAAAACTGAAAAAATTAAACCCAGAACACATGAAGCAAAGATGAATAATTGAAGGGAGAAATAGAATATTCAACAGTAATAGTTGAAGACTTCAATATCCAACTTTCAGTAATGAATGGAGCACCTAGGCAGATGATCAAGAAGGAAGTACAAGACTTGAACAACACTATAGATCAAGTAGAGTCAAGAAGTATCTATAGAATATTTCACTGAATAATACATAGAACATATTCTTCTCAGGCACATATAGAACATTTTCTATCATTGACCATATGCTAGGCCATAAAACAAGCCTCAGTAAATTTAAAAGGATTGAAATCATACAAAATATATTTTCTGACTGCAGTGGAATGAAATTAGGAATCAGTAAATATGTGGAAATCTAACAACACAACGTTAAGTAACTAATGAGTCAAACAAGAAATCACAAGGGAAATTAGAAATTGAGATGAATGAAAATGAAAACACAGCATACAAAATCTTACAGGATTCTGTTAAAACAGTACTTAGAGGGAAATTTATAGTTGTAAATGCCTACCTTTTTTTTTTTTTTTTTTTGACAGAGTCTCGCTCTGTTGCCCGGGCTAGAGTGAGTGCCATGGCGTCAGCCTAGCTCACAGCAACCTCAAACTCCTGGGCTCAAGCAATCCTTCTGCCTCAGCCTCCCGAGTAGTTGGGACTACAGGCATGTGCCACCATGCCCGGCTAATTTTTTCTATATATTTTTAGTTGGCCAGATACTTTCTTTCTATTTTTAGTAGAGACGGGGGGTCTCGCTCTTGCTCAGGCTGGTCTCAAACTCCTAACCTTGAGCGATCCACCCGCCTCGGCCTCTCAGAGTGCTAGGATTACAGGCGTGAGCCACCGTGCCCGGCCCCTACTTTTTTTTTTATCAGACGAGGTCTCACTCTGTCGCCCAACCTAGAATGCAGTGACGTCATTACAGCTCACTACAACCTCAAACTCCTGGGCTCAAGTGATCCTCCTGCCCCAGCCTCCTGAGTAGCTGATTACAGGTGTGGTCACCACGCCTAGCTAATTTTTCTATTTTTTGTAAAGATGGGGGTCTCACTCTTGCTCAAGATGGTCTCGAATTCCTGGCCTCCCAAAGTGTGAGGATCACAAGCGTGAGCCACTGCACCCAGCCAACGTCTGTGTTTTAAAAGAGGAAAGAACTCAAATAAAAAACTGTCCACCTTAAGAAACTAGGGAAAAAAAGCAAATTACAGTCAAAGCAAGCAAAAGGAAGGAAATAATAAACATTAGATCAGAAATTAACAAAACAGAGATTAGAAAAACAGAGAAAATCAACAAAACCAAAAGTTGGTTCTTTGAAAGGATCAACAAAATTAGCACACTTTAGCTAGAGTAGCCAAAAAAAAAAAAAAGAAAAAAGGAGAGAGATAATACTCAGATTACACTAAAATTAGGAATGAAAGAAGTATATCACTACCAAACTTATAGACATGAAAAGGATTATAAGAGAATACTATGAACAACTGTATACCACCATATCGACAGTAGAAAGAATGGTGAAATTCCTAGAAAGACACGAACTACCAAAACTGATTTAAGAAGAGATAGAAAACCTGAATAGACTGATAAAAAGTATGGAAATTGAATTATTAATGAAAAGTAAAAAACGAACAAACATAACAAATAAAACTTCCCATAAAGAAAAGCCCAGGCCCAGATGGTTTCACTACCAAATATTTAAAGGATTAACAACAATGTTTCACAATCTCATCCAAAAAATAGAAGAGGAGGGAACATTTCCCAACTCATTATATAAGGCCCAAACCAGACGATGACATCACAACAAAAGAACACTGTAGAACAACATCTCTTATAAATATAGGTGCAAAATCCTCAACAAAATACTAGAAAATCAAATCCAACAACATACAAAAAAGATTATATACTACGACCATGCGGAATTTATCCCAGGAAGGCAAGGTTGGTTGATGTATGAAAATCAATCAATGTAAAACACCATATTAATAAAATAAGAGGCAAAAATTATATGATCATCTTAATAGACATGGAAGCATTTGACCAAATTAAAATACTTTCATGATAAAAACCAGGAGTAAAAGGGAACTTTCTCCCTGCTGCACTGACATAAAGGCAGACATGTAGACAAATGAAGTAGAACAGCAAGCTCAGAAATAAACCTTTGCATATATGTCAATGGATTTTCAACAAGAGCGTCAAGACCATTCAATGGAGAAAGGACAGTGTTCAACAAATATGTTTGGGAAAACTGGATACCAACATGTAAAAAAAATGAAGTTGGACCCTGGCCTTACGCCAGATACAAAACAACTCAAAAGAGATCAAAGACCTAAATGTAAGAGCTAAAACCATAAAACTCTTAGAAGAAAACACAGGGGAAAATCTTCCTGGCACCGGATTTGGCAATAATTTCTTTCATAGGACACCAGACACATAGGCAAAAAGAAAAAACTAGATAAGTTGGTCTACTTCAAAATCAGAAACTTTTGTTCATCAAAGGACACTATCAACAGAGTGAAAAGGCAACCTACGGAATAGGAGAAAATATTCACACACCATTTTCTGTGAAAGGGCCGTATATGCAAAGCGACCCCCATACACAGGAGTAGCTGAGAAACCACGGGAGGAGGCAGACGGATCCAGTGTGTCTGTGTGGGATGATTTATTAGGGAGCTTACTGACAGAGACATGGGCTTCAGTGGCTGCCAGACAGGCAGATCTCCGCGCTGCAACCCGCCAGCCCCAGGGCTTATATCTTCGGGAAAAAGTACACGTGCTTTTGTGTACGGAATGTGTGGGTGGCTACCTCACAGCCCATGATGCGTGGAGTGACATCAAGGGTTGTTTTAGAGAAAAGGTGACACTTACAATGAATAGGTGTCTTTACATAAAGAGGAATACATCAACTATACATTTTGGAGGCATTCCCAGACTTGGGGTGAGTAAGGCAGATTAGCATTTAAAAATAAAGTCACTCTTGTCCTCACACTCCACCTCTCTAATCTGGCTCTTATAATCTCCAGTTTTACGTGCATCTTCCCCGATGGTCCCTGAGCCTTTATAGGGAGGTGTCCGGTGCAGGATGGTGTACAAATTTATTTGACAGTTGTAAGAAAAGGCTGCAACAGCAATATGAGCAACAATGAGAAGTGATACCTATGACAAGAATGAGACCAAAAATTAATAACAACTTTTGTTATAATGAGTCCCCAGAACTATAGCAAGAGGAAAGCCAGTGGGAGAAAGAAAGGGTGGGGTGAGACATTGTGGGTATCTGGCTCTGTGTGTCCTGCCAGGCTAGAGTGATGTTGTCAGAATTATCTGGAGTATATACACAACGCTCCATTTTCATAATGGCACAAGTTCCCCCTGTGCAGCAGTTAAGATATCTAATGCCATGCGATTTTGCAAAACAGCCTTACATATAAGGGACCTTTCAGAATTTGTTAAAGAAATACTTGGGAGCTGTGACCCAGAGCCCTTTAGTATAGTTAGTGAGGGCTTCTATGTGCCAGGTCACATCCTCAATGCCTAAAGCTGGTACAAAGGTTGAAGCTCAATGACCACACCAAGGGAAAACAGCTCTTGCCCAGCTGTTAAACATATGTGGGAGATTAGCAGGTTTGCCGATTGACTGTGTCCATTGTCCTTGGGCCCATGGAAAACTTCAAGCGCATCGTCCTAGCCATCTGGATGGTAACAAAGGCTGGAGGTGGGATCCACATAACCATTCAGTCCTGTTTGGAGCATACCCATTTAAGCTGGAAGCTCGAGACCAGTCTGTGGCTTGCGGGATTATATTAATAACATGCTGGCATTGCTCCTGGGGAGTCCAGCCTGTCACCTGAGCACAGTTAGGGCATGAGCCATAGGTGTGATTTCGTTGTTCCCAACATAGGAGAACAATTGACTTAAATGCTCTGAAGTTGGTATCAACCAAATGCAGCCATTGCAAATTGGAAGAAAACACCCTTTATAGTGAGAATTAGAGATTTTTAAAACAGGGACTGATATTTTATGCTCTAGTTGTGGGTGGTTATAGCTTTTATATGCTCTTGTGTGGCATTAATTGAAAAGGGCCTTCCATGTCCAGAACTATTAACTGCCTTATTAGTAGGCCGACTAATTACACCATCCCCTGTCACATCAGCTAATGTTCTACTCCACTGTTGAAGAGCTTTAATGAGTGTGTGTAAATGTCGCCAGTCATTTCCCTGCATAGGTGATACCCGCCAAGGCAGACCAGAGGTGCTGGAAAAAGGTACCAAGCTGCAAACCCAGCAGAAATCTTTTGCAAGCTGTCAGCATAATGTTGACCCCAATGTAGAAAGAGGTTCATTTCTCCTTTCACAGGGCAGAGCAGCGACAGGAATGGAAGACTATGGTCAGACATACAGATGTTCAGTAGGTACTTGGCAAGGCAGATCTTCCCCATCAAGCAGCGTGACAGTGGCAGCTTCATCCTCGTTAGGACATAGGCAGCCCAGGGATGGTGGGCAGGGGGTGCGTACCACACATGTTGCTCCGGGAGCAAATGTGCAGGTATTATTTGTAAGGTTATGGGGGCAGCAAAAGATCATGTCAGAAGACCAGAATGCCCTTTAAAGGGGGCTGTGTTCCAGTGCAGTGATATGTGGACTGTTTCAGCCCAGACTCCAATAGGATCAACAGAGACCACTTTAGCTGGCAAGGGAATTCCTCACTCTCTGGCAAGAATACCCTATCCAAGCTGGGGGAAGTTGCCAGTCTAACCCCTATTCAAATGTCCCCTCCCCTGGGTCAAGGTCTTGGGGAGTCCTAAATAATATTTGCCATTGGTCCCTTATCAGCTCAGGTATAAATGCATCTGGTTGGACTTTCTTTGCAGCCATGGTTAGTGGACCCTCCTCTATGGTGGTCTTGAGACATTGGTAGGGTGCCAGCCCCGTACTTGTTTCAACCAAATTAAAGTCTTTAATGGCTTCTGCAAAACCTTTGTCCACACATGCAAGGTATTGTATTGTAAAAGTGCTCACAGTTGTGTCTTCAAAATACCATTTTTCCTTTCAGTCAACCCTGCCACTTGGGGATTATAGGGTAAATGAAATCTCCAGTCTATGTCCCTGTCATGTGCCAGATCTTGGACATCATGCCCAGTGAAATGTATGCCCTGGCTGCTATCTATGCGTTGAGGGTATCCCTATGTGACACTGAGTTGTTCCAGTCCCTTAATGGTGGCTGTTTGGTTTGTCCTGTTGCAAGGGAAGGTCTGCAACAAGCCTGTGGCAGTATCGACACCTGTTAGCGCATACTTTTGTCCCAAGCTTACTGGTTGCGGTCTGATGCAGTCTATCTGCCAGTCATGGGGAGAAAGTACACTTGCTCTGGAAGGAATGTGTGGGTGGCTATGTGACAGCTATGCTGTATGCAGCAACATCAAGGGTTGTTTCAGATGAAAGGTGAAACTTACAATGCCTAGGTGTTTTTACATAAAGAATAATATATCAACTAGACATTTTAGAGGCATTCTCAGATTCAGGATTTGTCAGATGGATTAGCATTTAAAAACAAAGTTACTCTTGTCCCCACAAGCCAGATATCTGATAAGGGGTTAATATCCAAAATATAAAGGAATTCATAAAGCTAAATAGCAAGAAAACAAATAACATGATTAAAAAATGGGCAAAGAACCTGAATAGGCATTTCTCCAAAGAACCACTTTTACTTATTGAAGTTCCAGGTATAGTAAGATACAAATAGCAAAAATGGGTTGTGACTATGGTAAACAAGATGGATAGTGGTTTCCTATGGGGCTTGTACTGGGGTTGAGTTGGGGGTGGGACAGTATTGACTGGGAGGGGGCCCCAGAACTTTCCAAGGGGACACATTTGTTCAAACTCATCAAAGGGTACACTTCAGAGTCGAGCATGACATTATATACATAAGTTTTATTCCCAAATCTCCGTAAACACCTCTGGTTAATGATTTGCATGCTGAAGTGTTTTGGAGTAAAGGATAATAATGTCAGCAAGTTAGTTTGAAATGCATCAAAAAATGGGGTGGATCAATAGGTACACAGTGACATAGATTTGTGATAAGGCAAGTGAAGCCGAATTTTAATTGTATTAATAGAATATATGTGGTGGCTCCATGAGGATTCACTGGAAATTCTATCAAGTTTTCTATATATTTGAAATTTAAAAAAATAAAATGTTGGGAAAAAATGGCCAACAGGTATATGAAAGGGTGCTCAGCATCACTGATCATTAGGGAAATGCAAGGCAAAACCACAATGAGATATCACCTCACACCAGTTAGGATAGCTGTTAAAAAAATAAATATTGGTGAGGATGTGGAGAAAAGGGAACTCTTGTACACTGTTGGGGGGCATGTAAATTGGTATATCCATTATAAAAGCAGTATAGAGATTCCTTAAAAAATTAAAAATAGAACTACCATCTGATACAGCAATTTTACTTCTGGGTATATTCAAAAGATTTGAAATCAGGATCTCAAGGAGGTATTTTATAAAATATCTCTCAGTCTGGGTTCATCTGATGGATTTGGGTTATGTGTTTTTGTCAAGAGCACTGCAGAAGGAATGAAGGGCCCTTTCTGTATGCCTATCAGGGGCACGTGGTGTTGGTTTGGACAATTTCCGGTGGCATTCATCACCCGGGTGAGGTGGCATCTGCCAGGTTTCTCTACTGTCAAGTTTCTAGATTTCCTTTTGAAATGACTAAGTGTCTTGGGAGAGATACTTTGAGACTATGTAAATATCCTCTTGCTCCTCAACTTTCCACCCATTAATGTTAGCATCTATTGTTGACTTTTTTGCCTGAAAAAACTGGGACTCTTACATCATTCCCTAATTCTGTTTGTTGTTTTTGTTGTTGTTGTTTTTGAGATTGTAATTCTGAGTCAAAAGAATCAAAGAGCTCTGTGTTCTCTAATAAAGTACGTGGTCAAGTATTCCCCTGTTCTGAAGTGGCCATGAGAACAGTCAAATCACCAAAGCTTAATCTTCCCTATTTGCAGAAAAGAAAATGACATCTTGTACTCATGGTCTTAAAACCAGTTAGGTTTTTGGAATTTACACTCTGCCACTTTAGACCTGGAGGGGCACATTGATGATTTGGTGATTTAAAAAAAACAGAAAAGAATAGTAAAGTGGTTCTCTGGACCTCACAGAAGTTGCAAGAGGCCTGGACCACTTTTACTTATTGAAGTTCCAGGTATAGTAAGATACAAATAGCAAAAATGGGTTGTGACTATGGTAAACAAGATGGATAGTGGTTTCCTATGGGGCTTGTACTGGGGTTGAGTTGGGGGTGGGACAGTATTGACTGGGAGGGGGCCCCAGAACTTTCCAAGGGGACACATTTGTTCAAACTCATCAAAGGGTACACTTCAGAGTCGAGCATGACATTATATACATAAGTTTTATTCCCAAATGTCCGTAAACACCTCTGGTTAATGATTTGCATGCTGAAGTGTTTTGGAGTAAAGGGTAATAATGTCAGCAAGTTAGTTTGAAATGCATCAAAAAATGGGGTGGATCAATAGGTGCACAGTGACATAGATTTGTGATAAGGCAAGTGAAGCCGAATTTTAATTGTATTAATAGAATATATGTGGTGGCTCCATGAGGATTCACTGGAAATTCTATCAAGTTTTCTATATATTTGAAATTAAAAAAAATAAAATGTTGGGAAAAAATGGGTTACCAAAAAGTTATGGTATATTTCCGTTTGCTTTTAACAAGTAATGCCTTTAATACAGTCAAATACAGTGTAATGAAGTTGTGCCATTTCCAAGATAACTGTAGAATTTATTAATAATATTAATTTATCAGTGTAAAAAAGTATGGTCTAGTAATGGGACACAAGTTTAAAGTTGTATGAAGGACTTTAAAATTTTTAAATCCTGACAGTGCAACTCAGAATTACACTATTTTGTACCAACTGAGACTTTTCTACAAACTTTGGTGATCCCTCCAAAGTGTGAATGTGAGGAGGCCCTTGTCCTCCGTAAGCTCTGACGGCGACAGTTGATTGTCAGCGGGTTCCCCACGTCGTACAGAGGAAGGGCATGAACAAGATGCGGTTTGTACCTACAGGACCCCTTCGGCTCTGTGCTGCGCCTGCCAAGAACAAAGCTTTAACATTTACCAAGCAGGAGGTGACAGGTCCTCCCCATCTCTCTCTATTCATGGTTTCAAATTAATAATTAGTGGCCTGAAAAATGAGCCAATCTGTCTCCTATAGGGGAGATACGGGCCAAGCCAATTAGCATCTTGGTTCTGGCTGCCTTGGGAATTTAATGTAGTCACACAACCCATTTAAGGTTTCCAAATATTGTTGTCTCCTGAGGAGGGAAGTCATGATTGTTAAATGAGGGGAGCCCCCAGGGACCCATATGCTGAGGACACTCTGCGTCTTTGGCTGGCCTGGGGCACAGGGCTGGGCAGCTTTTGTCGAGCCCACATGCCCGATCTATTCTTCTACCGGGACTCAGCAGCTGGCTCCGGGCAGCACAGACCTTAACCACCCGCAGAGGGAGTGGCGGCTGCCCCCAAATAGTTGCACACTTGAGCAGACCTTTTGTCCGCTTAGAAGACATTCCAACTGCCCATTAGCAGTTGGCCTCCACACAAAGGAGGGTGGCCACGGAGTGGGGCAATCCGTCTGCACAGCACATTGTTGAGGGGCTGTGAATCTGCGCACCGGCAGTTTGTAAGCTGTCCCCCGCGTGGAGCGTGTGCACAGAATGGATGCTGTGCTGGGGACAGGGCTCAGGGAGGGCCCAGGGAGCCGGGATTAAACCAGACAAGTTAATTAGAGAGATTTGAAGAGTCACAGAACCAAGATATGGGGCCTCCAGGGGGAACTTCAGGAATGACCTGGGTCTTTTCTCTTCTCTGTCAGAAAGCACCTAAGCCCGGCGATATGGAATCCTCTTTTAAAGAAATTCCAAGGCCTCCTGAATTTAACAACTGTTGCTGCGAGAAAATTCTTTGACTCATTCTGATTTAAAAGTCTGCTTCTCCTCTCTCAAGTGGCCACCAAGAACAGCTGGTTTTCTGTCTAAGAGGCCTCAGAGATTTGAAAAATGGTCACTGATGGTGACAACAGCAGCAGCATTGAGTCCAGACGCTGTCACGGGCCTGGCCTTGTGCTGTCCGCTGGAACTGTCTCACCACGCGGTCCCCATCTCACAGGGCCCTGTGGCGTTGGTGTTACCACCCACGTGTTAGACATGAGGAAACTGAGGCTTTAAAAGGGTTAAGTAAGCAGCCCCCTGACACAGGGATCCAAGCCCAGGCTGGCCCCTCTCCAAGCCTCCTCCTCTCCCCTTTTGTAACTGACCTCAGCTGCTGGCTCTTGTCCTTTCTCTGCAGGCCTTGGCTTTTCCCTCCCGTGTCCCCAAGGCGTCCCACACCCTGCCTCTGAGTCTCCTCTGGGGGACGGTGCCCCACCATGGGAGGGCTGGGCGGAGACGCTATTGAGTGCGGGCCTTGCTGTCATCTACCCACGTGAACCGCACCTGGCCTGGGGCCGGCACCCCCGGGCACAGAGTGCCACGCACAAAGAGCCACCCGGAGCTAGGAAGTCAGCACAGCACTGCTGGGGATGCAATATCAGAGCAATGTTGAAAGCCAGACAGAGGCGGGAGAGGGAACTGTCACCAGGAGATTTGGCCTAAGAAGTGTCCTGTCAAAACGCGTGAGATGAAGGAGGGGAGGGCTGGGATAACGGTGCTGAGAAGCAACGGTGAGGGGCAGAGTCGGAGAGCAAGGCAGAGGTGAGGACAGAGGCCTGAGACAGCAGGCCCCCGGTGGCCCTGCCTGGATGGAGATGGGGCTGCAAGGTGGAGGTGACAATGGGTACAAGTGCTCTGCCCGGCCAGCCAATGCACCTTTCATGCTGTTATAGAAATAGTCCATGTCCCTGGTGAGTTGTTACGGGAACACTGGACATGATACTTAGACTCTCTGGCCAGTGCTCATGCCCTCCTTTGTGGACTCATGTTTCCCGGTGGCCTCATCTTTCAATGGCTACGGTACCGCTGGTCAGTGCTTGGCCTGGGGAGAGGCTCGGGCTAGCACCCAGATGTAGGACACATGGCAGCAGTTTTCAAGTAATGGAAATCACAGAGTGGCCTCTCCCAGAGCAATATGAGCACTCTCACCCCCACCACGAATACGTAATTCACTGAGGTCACTTGGAGGTGAGGTGCGAGCCCCACCCCTGCGGTCCAAAGGAAGGAGATTCGTGGGAACTGCCATGCTCTGACTGTCCAGGCCCTGCCTCACCCTCCCTGAGACGCTGTCTAGGACCCTGGAAGGGGGTTAAGCACAAGCCACAGTTCACCCAGCAGCGACTGGGGGTTTAGGTCTTACCCTGCCTGATGTCGCTACACAACCCACCCAACCCTGTGCACGGTCACGCTGTAGCCAGCACGTGTGAACTGAGGAGCTCCACAGTAATTTTCCCTTGGGGGAAACAAATGAAGCCACAGAGGATCTGGGGCCACAGAGGTGGGTGTGTGGCATGGAAGGTTTGGGAGCGGTTCCTTGGATTTGGAGAAGCAAGGAAGGTGCCCAGTGTCTCCGGTGCCCATTTTGCCAAGGTCTTGTTGGAGCAGGAAACAGAAAGGTGGCTCTGGTAGCTGGGTGGCACGCTGACATGCTGTGGCCATCATGAGGGCCAACACGCCAAGTAGGACCCAAGAGTAAACCGAGCACAGTGTTGTGGTTAAATGTTTGGGCCCTGAAATCAGACAGTGCAGGGGTCAAACCCTGGCTTAGTCACCGTTTTAGTTTGGGTTCCCTCGAAGCAGACCTGAGACAAGGATTTGGGTGCAAGTAGTGGATTTGGGATGTGATCCCGGGAAGCACAAGTATGGGGGTGGGTAGTGAGGAGGGACGAGAGCCCAGCCAAGGCGGCAGTGCACCAATGCCAGGTTACACATGCGGCCAGTGGGGCCCGCGCCTGCTGGGGACCTCCTGGGGCGCCCAGTGCAGTCTCACCTGGTGGGCAGGGATGCTGTTATCCCCCAATAGGCTGAGGGCTGCCCCTGGGGCATCAGCCCCTCAGCCCTTCCAACTGCCCATGTGAGGGCTCAGCCAGCTCGCCGGGCAGAGCCTTGCAGGTGCTCTGTTTGGAAGATGGGGCAGGGGCGCTGGACCCGCCCCCACCACTGTCCATCCTCTCGGCCCCTCTTCGAGCCCTGGAGGGTTCTGCCCAGGGCTAATCTGGCCTGATGTGGCCTCTGCCCATCTGCCGGGGGCTCCCTGGCTGTGGAGTGTGTGGTGCCTGGGAGGAGCTGGCACACAGGGACCCCTGGAGCAGTGACACACAGGGGTCCCTGGGCAAGTGCTCTCCATTTCTCCCATAGTGGGGACAGTTCTCAGATGCATCCCCGAAGGCCCCTTTGAAGGCCCCAGACAGACAAAGTGGCCCACCCTCCGTGTCACACCCCAGGCTCACTCCTGCTCCCTGGGGTCCCTCCCCAGACGACAGCCTGTATCCAGCCAGGGTCAGGCCCTGCTCTCTGGGACCAGCAGCCATGGCAGTGGCTCTGCTGAGCCGTCTGCCTGGACACTAGACTGAGGGAGACTTCCTAGTTACAGGGCGGTGCAGACACACTGATGGTTTTGGTCATTCTGGTACAGGACAGCCAAGGACACCTGCAGTTCTTTTGGGACATCATGAAATGCTTGAGATTTCAACACCACACTGAATGGCACTGGATTCCCCCGTATGTGTGCTTTGATGCACTTTTGTTGGAAGGGTGTGCCTGTGAAGTCCTAGGGTGCTAGTCCTGAGGAGTATTTGAAGGCAGTTGTCCTGATGCTTGTGCTTTGGTAGAAAGGGCACGTTTGAGTACCCGTAGGCCCGCAGCCTCCAGCGTGCGATGGGGCTCTCTCCTCTCGCCTCCTGCAGCTGCTGGGCTTGGCACGTCACCCCTCCAGGGAATCCTCTCTTGGCTCATGCTCCCCCCAGCATATGGCAGATTCAGTTGGCTCCAGCCAATCTAGGCTGGGTGTGAAGGTTCCTTTTGGACCTCCTCACCCCCTCCCCACACCACAGGCACCCAGGCCCACCTGTGTCTCCTGCGTAGACACAGCCCTGTGGCGCTCACCAAGACAACTCCTTGGATAGCAAGTACAGCTGCAGACTCCAGCCCTCCGGGCTTGTCTCTGCTTTTGTGTTCCCTCAAACAGGCCCTGGAAGTACAGTAGGGAGCTGGGAGGAGGACAGCCAATTCAGAGGGGCCCTCTGTGCAATTCAGGGTGGTCCCACCAAGGCCAGGGAAGCTGGGTACCTCTCCACGACTTCCTTCCCTCATTGGCGAGGGTGCCCCTGGCGCTTCCCAACTTTCCCTGAGCGTGGCTGAGAATGCTCCCCAGGTCCCCGGGAAACTCCAAGCAGAGAAGCAGGCTCTGTGGGGAGGCTGGAAGTGCTGTCCCCTAAGGGTAGGCCAAGGCCATATGGGGTGTCAGCCACAGGGCACAGCTAGGCGATTGTCAGGATAATCTGAGAAACCTGTTAGATGAAGGGGTTAAGGTCATTACGTCTCTCCCTCCAGCAGGCACTGAGCCTTTGGCCCCATAGCAGCCCCACATGCTGGGCCGTGTGCTGCAGGGGAGGTGGGAGAGGGTGGGAGCCCCAGGGACATAGTGAGGTCGGCAGCTCTAAGAGCAGGCAGGGCCATGTGGCTGAACTTGGTTTGATCCCGTCTGCACCTAGCACTTGTTAGCAACCTGCTCCATGTCATCGAGTCTGTAAAAGGAGATTAATGCCTACTCTACGGCATTGTTATGAGGCTTGAATAAGAATGTGCGTGCAAACTGCCAGGCATGCAGAGTGGTGGCACCGTGACTGCTCCTACGGTGTTGCCAGCCCGGCCCTGTGTGCCATCTGGGTGCCGAGGACAGCTGGCTCCCAGGCGGGTCTTCCTGGGTCCTTCCTTGTCACTTACAGAGTTTAGGGTGAGCCTGGGTCTACCTGGCGTTTACTGATGATGAGACCCAGCCTGTTTGTGTGGCAGGGACACCTCAGGAAAGAGGCTGCGTTCTTCATCCCAGCGGCGTGTGTGCTGGGGGACAGCAGTTCTCCTCGGAGGGGGCTGGGAGCCACGTCCCCTGAGGTTTTGCAGGTTGATAGCGGTTTATCTGTGACCTTTTTATTTCAAAATAATTTTGCAGGATATAAAATCCTTGGCTCACATTTTCTTTTCTTGCACCTTAAATATATTATTCCATTTCCTTTTGGAGTAAGTGTTGCTGTCAACAAGGATGGTGATCGGATTTTCTCTCTCATTTATGCCCCTTCATGTTCTTTCCACCCAGAGGAATTACTTACTTGTCTTTAAAGTTCAGTAATTTTACTGGTGTATGTCTTGTTGCTGGTCATTCTGGGTTGATATTCTCAGGTACATACTGTGCTCTTTCAATATGTAGTTTCAAATCTTTTTTTTTTTTTAATCTATATTTCAGGGAAGTTTTCTGCAATTACAGGTTTCAATATTTGTTCTGTTCCTTTATTTTAGGTTTTCCCTGCAGGTACTGCTATCACCTGTTTGTAGAATCTTTTTTGTCTACTTGCCACTTAAAAAAAAAATCCTTTTTATTTCTTCCTTTCTTTCTTTATGATTAAAAAAAATTCCTCTTATCTCTCAAGGCATTAGGTGCTTGTAATTTGCTCTTAGAGTCCTGCTAGTTTAACCTTCATTTCTAAGATGATTTTCTTTCATTTTGAATTCTTTCCCAAGCCCTCTCTTTTCTGGGTTTCTCCAATTACACTCACGTCCTTCTTCTCCCTGCACACAGATACTGTCAGCACACGGGACTGTGGCCATGGCAGTTGTCCCTACTTGCTTGTATTGAGGGTCTAGGGAGCAGGGGAACTCTATCATCTAGTTTTGTTGTAAATTTGTCCACATGTTTTTGGCTTTGCTATTAATTAACATGTTATTTTTGTGTGGGATCCAAGGAGATTCAAAGCCCATGTCACTGCTGCTGTCTTCCCAGAACCCCCTTCAATAAATCCTTATCAATTTGCTGACTTAAGAGGTTCTTGAAAGCATCTCCAGCCTAGGATAACTGCAGTGACAGATACAAGGAGAAGCTACTGTGATTTGCATAAATGCACTCAACTCAACATCCTTCTAGCACAACCCAATGTCAAAGATATGCCGGAGGGAAGTTGGAGGGGCCTCAAATAGCTTCAGTTGCAGTTTACTGCTGCAGATTTTACAAAAGCATGTGAACACTTGAACACATCACAATGGCTTCTCCCAAGACCTGGGGAAGGGAGGTACCCACCACTTTGGTAAAGATTAAGTAGACCAGGATATATCCATGAGACGGAATAGTATGCAGCCATGGAAAATAATCGTTTTGAATTTAAAAACAATCTGTTCATAACAATGAATGTGCATTGTGGACAATTAGAAAATATAGACATTAAAACATACAGAAAATAAGAAGATAACAACATTCCTACCAATCAGAGGTTATGATTAACACCTTAGCATATATCCTTCCAGATTTTGAATTATTTTGATGACAGTTACACTGTTGAATGCAAATAATGCAAAGTGAAAAAAGTCAGTACAAGTTGTATCTACAATATGACATTGAGCTGTAAAATTATGCATGTATTGAAAAACATTAAAATGCAATAGACCTAAAATGTGAAAAGGCTTGTTTGTGGATCATAGGCTCATGGGTGATTGTTATTTTTTATTTCCTGCATTTTCCACAACAGGTATGCAGACTTTTATAATCAGAGAAAAATGAATCATTTTGGAAAGTAATTATAGTTATTTCAAAAGTGAGATTCAATTGTAAGTGTATGTAAAATCGGATAAACAGCTTATTTTGTGTCTGATGATTATGTGGCTGCATTATGTTGTTTCATGTTCTCCCCCCTCAAAACAAAAATCAAATCAGATTGTGATTTTATTCCCTTACATTAACACGTGGCATTGCAGGAGCATGTACGTCACATGGTCACTTCATTGGCATGAGGATTATGTCATTGGGGAATAAATGTGAAATTCTCAAGGTACTTTGCTCCAGTAATCAGGACGTTATTTATCTCTAAGCTAAAAGAGGGATTGCATTCTTTAATGATGATCAGAAAATGCTTTTAGGAAGATTCCTTTCCTATTAAACAATTTCTTAAAGTTGCAGTAAACGCTATGTGGCCTGTCCCTGCCCAGGGAAGCCTGCAGAGGACATTTGCCTTCAAAACCACAGGAAAGACTGTCACAGGAGCCATGGAGGAAAAATAATTTGAAAGAGGCAAAGGTTGATCAAGGGGCAGTCAATGTTACTGACGATGTATTGGCCAGGCTTCCTGGCCCCAGTCCTTTCTGGGGGACTTTGGCTTCCCAAGCAAATGCCACTTGGTGATGAGACTCCCACCATTGGCCACCACAGTGTCCCCTACACTCTTTGGGAAGTTTAGGTCTTAAATTAAAATCAGATTCGTGCAATTTGGTTATATTTGAGCAGTTTGATTTAACTGCAAGTTCTGTGTTTGAAATAAAAGAGTGTGGTTACTCTTTTAGTGATGTGGATTGGAGGGCTGGTACCACCTGGTGGCCCAGCCCCGAGGGCCTGTAGGCTTCCAGTGAGAAGCCTGGAAACCACACCGCTAGTCCCACTGTCTTTTCTTTGGGTTTGCCTGAGATACCAGGATATTCCCCACTTCTCATGCCATTGGAATGTGATGGTAGAATTGCCTTCACCTGCCACCCCCCGGAGGAGTGGACCCTGCTTCTCAGGAACAAGCTGCCTCTTCTCCAGGCCAAGGGGGACCTTGTCCATCAGCATGTATCCAGGGGTGCCCTGGACTCCTCAGCTCCTGGGGAGGCTGGGAGGACCCTGAGCATTCGTGCTTCTAGGAGACTCTTACCTGGGTCTCTGGATCAAGACCCACTCACAGGAGAACAAATCTACTTTGGGTTCCATGTTTAGAACTAAAGGGTGCATCTGTACTCAGACCATGATGTGGACCAACCACAACCTTGACTGGAGAAGAAGCCACGGCCTAGGTACTAGTAAGTACGATGCTTGGTTCTTCTCATTTGCAAACGACATGGGAGAAGCTAAGTTGTGAGCACGGTACCTTAAAAATTGCTGTCCTAAATCTTCTTTAACAATTTGCTGGGCACTCCTGAGTATAATCCACCCCTTTCAGGACACAGATGAACTTCAAGACATTTAAGTCTCATGGATGAGAACTAGGTGTCCACTCCTTATGAGAACTGAAGCATCAAGGAATTTCTACACAAATCTCACTGAGTCTGCTGGTGTCCTAGGGACTTGCTCACATATAAGGGACTTTCTGGTAAGAGACTGTCTTTATATTCCTTATAATGTGATACTAGTGGCTTTGTAAGAGAGGTCATGTGGCTGAAAGATCATGCCCTGGGCGTTAGAGTGTCATGTGTTTGAATGCTCTGTGATCTTGGGCAAGTTACTTAGCCTCTCTGAGCCTTAAATGCATCACCTTTAAAAAAGAGGGTGATAAAATGGAGTCACATTATATGACTTTTATAAATATAGTTACATGAAGACAGAGAGAGAGAGAGAGAGAGAGAGGAGGACAGAGAGTCAGAGAGAGGGAGACAGAAAGAACCAGAAACAATTCAAAGAGCAGTGGCAACTCGATGAGCGGCCCCCACCCCCACCATGAGCACATACCTCAGAGACTCTCCCTGTGGTTGTTCCTGGCTCCCCTGTTATCGCCCAGTGTGAGCCTGACATTCTTGACGATGTGAAACATGCTGAGTGTATTCCAGCATTCTCAGGCACGCGATCCTCGTCATGGCTGCGTTTGCTGTGCGATGGTTTATCAGTCTTCCACACAGGGGCTTGCCGGGGCATAGTCAAGGGCAGTTTTGACAATATGAATGTTTTCCTTTACTCCAAACCTTTGGAACCCCATCTGGTGGAGAGGCATGTCTCCCAGCACTGACTCCATCTGGAAACACGGCTGGGATACATTAGGTGCTCCGTAGATATGTGTTTTCCCTCCTAGGGTCATTGTATTTAAATGTGAAGTCAAAAGTATCATTAAATAGGACTAGGGGACAACCACTTTGGGCCCCCGTGCGGTGGTAGCCACAGGAGCTGACCACAGGCCCCGTATGAGCTGGCATCCCTGCCATGGGGCGTCAACACAGACCTGTGGCCAAGCCCCCACGGCAGCGCTGTTTGTGATAGTCCCAAACGGGAGAGGACTCAATTGCCTGTCTGCAGTGGGTGGATAAATAGATTGTGAAATACCACACGGCAAAGGCAATGAATGAACCTCGACACGGATGGATCTTACAAACACAGTGTGAAGTGAGAGAAGCCAGGAGAAACCAGGAGCTCACATTGTGCGATTCCATTTGTGTGATGTTCAAAACCTGACAAAACTCACCTGTGGTGTTATAAGCCAGGGGCGTGCGGTCCTTGGGTGGTTGGGGAGGGTGCTTCCTCCTCTCTTTGAAAGAATTATCTCTTTTTCCACATATTGGCCCACTAGTCAAACTACCCTAATTTCGATTCCACCCCACCCTAGGGTTCTGGTAACTTTCTATTTCTTGATCTGAGTGTAAACATTTTGTGAAAATTTAGTGAGCTGTACATTTATGATTGGTGCATTTATGATTTTGTAGGAATGTCATAATTTCATAAAAACTTTAAAAATATGGTTGTGACCCTTTAGCTTATTTCCTACCAATTAGAACGGAATTGCATGCTGTTTAATGTGTGTGTGTTTGACTTGCTAGCTATACTGTCCTTGAGGCAGAGAATGTTTTCCGCACTTTGCTGTGACCCAGGCAGGAACCATGCACACTTGACAAATGTCTGCTGACAGATCATGAACATCTCCAGCTCGTTCCTCAGCAAAATCTCTGTGTGGGGCCTCGGTGAGTTGGAAGAAATAAAATGACAAAGCAGCTGCTTCCCTGCGATCATTCCTGGAGCTTCCTCTCTTTGGCCAAGCCCTCACCTAGTCCTCTCTAACAGGACAGACCAGGGGGCAGAGACTAGTCAAACACAAAGAATTTCCAAGCTGGGTGTTGATAAACACTTGGAGAATTTACCCACGAACACTGTGGAGTCTTCTTTATTTGCCATCACGGGAGGATAAGTGCCCCGTTTGCTTAGAGAGAGATGGAGGGACTGTGCCATTGTGGTGTGGATTTCAAACAAAAGGCAGGAGCAATGGTGTGGTTTGAGAAGCTCTAACGACAGGGGTCCCAGTGCTCTTTCTGCCACTAAAAAGCCAGGACTCCATGGACCTGCCCAGTGAATTCTGGCCCCACCACAGCTCTGTAAAGCTCTTTCTAAAGCAGGGATACATGGGCAGCAGGGACTTACATGGCCATCCAAGGGCAGCCAGAGCACCGACTTACTCAGCTGTTTCTTGTCACTGTTTCCCATCTGTGCCAGGTGCTGGGACCATGATGATGAACTGAAATGGACGTGGCTCCTGCCCTCGGGTTGCTATGTCCAGGTCTTCCATGGTAGCACTCCTGGGTGCTGGTCCTGCCATGGTCATTGTCATGTTTTAGCCTCTCAAAAGGACCCTCGGTGTCCCACGGTAACTTTCCACGGTGTTTGAACAGATTGTATAGGTGCAGGCAGCACTTAGGCCTCCGTGCGTCAGGGAGTTTGCTTTTCGTTTAAGAAGTGGTTGTCTTCCTATTTCTTTCTGCCAATGGCCAGCAGCTGTCCTGCCTCACCCTGCTGTGCTACAGCCATGTTCTCGGCACACAGCCAGGGAAGGAGAGCAACACAGTGTATTGCACGGTGTATGTCTGCAGTTGCTAAATCATGCGGACACTCAGCCCTGCTTGTCCTGTGTCTATGGTAGCTGCGGGAAACTCTTATTTACTGATTTTCCATTACATAAATCTATCTGCAGTCAGGGTCACTGTTCAGACTCAGACTTAGTGTGTGGTTAGGTGTGAGAGGCTCAGGAGCACAGAGCGGAAGTTTAAATCATCAAGAATCCACTTCCCTGATACACCTGGCATAGCCCTCTGGTTAGTTCTGCAGGTCCAAATTTCAGCTTCGAGGCATAAGATTTAGGTACAGACATCAGACAGGCTGAATAATGAAACTAAAATAAAACTTTAATGTATCTCTAAAATAATTTCCCTTTAGAATTTCAGGTGGAAAACAGTGAAATGCACATTTCATATTGATAAATGTGCCAGCCATGCAGAGGATGTATCATAAACCTTCACGCCTTGAAACACATGCCTGAAACACATATTTGTTTCCCTTTCTAACAGCTTTGAAATTAGGATGTCCATGATCACGATGTCTTTGGGCAGCAGTCTCTGCCTGGGCACACATGTACCTGCCTGGGGCCGCAGGTCCCCCCCTTCTACCCCCCTCCCCAGGCTGCTACAAGAGAATACCTTAGACCAGGCAATTTATGAACAATACAAATTTATCGCTCACAGTTTTGGAGACTGGGAAGTCCAGGATCAAGGTGCCAGCAGGTGAGGGTGCTGTGTTTCCTCACATGATGGAGGCACCAGGAGGCTCCCGCAAGCCTCTTTTAAAAGGGCACTAATTGCATTTATGGGGACAGAGCCCTGGTGACCTAATCACCTCCCAATAGCCCCACTTCCTAACACTATCACACTGATTATTAGGTTCCAGCATATGGATCTGGGGGGACACCAACGTCCAGACCAGAGTACAAGCAAGGGCTGGTCTAGGAACTCCAGCACCGGAGTCCAGAGGGGCCAGAAGGAGGAAGACTCCGGATCGCAGCGTATTCCAGCACGGGGGAGTTTCTCATTCAGTCACTTTGGTAAATATGGAAACACTGTGTGCAAAGGGTTAATACAAGTAAGTCACATTTAGTCACACAGTTAGTGAGCCCAGCCCTACTGGAAAATGTTAAATGTTATGAAAGTGGGACAGTTCCAGGGCACACAGGGCAGCCGTGACCGCCTGCGCCAGCGGGAGGCTTCCCTGGAGGAACGAGGGCACGATCACGGGAGCAGATGCCTTGCTGGAGGCTGGGACTCAGGCGGTCTTTAAAACTGTTGCCTACTGACCTTGAAGGCTGGACCGCCGGGGGGAAGGAAGCTGCCGGCCAGCCAAGGCTCGCCCTCACCCGGCTCCCACACGCAGGCCCTACCTGGCAGGGAGTCATCTCCTGCAGCCCAGTGCAGCTGGGCACCTTCCCTGGAGACCCCCTGAAGCCTGAGAGGCCCCCAGTCAGGTGCTGAGGCAACAAGAGGAGCGTCCTGTGGGAGCCCGGCTTGCGCAGCGATCGAGACCAGGCAACTGTGGGCTTGAGCTCGTGCAAGCTCCGTGCACCTTGAGGAAATCACTCAACTTTCTGAGCTTCAGTTTCCTTCTCTGTAAAACAGAGATGACAAATGTGCCTTTTAAAAAAATATTGTTGTTGTTAGTATATTAAACACACAATGCCTGGCATAAAAATAAATAACTGATAAACATCATGGAATGGAGTAAAAGCCATTAAGATACCTAAGGCTTCCATCTTGCAAAAGCTGAAAATATAGATCTGAGAAGAAGGAAGTTCTTAGAAAAGTTTTTCTGGGTACATCTAACTGCAGCTCAGGTAGTTAATCATATCCTGGCATCTTAGTCCTCCACCCCCGACTACCACCCACCCCATGATTATTTACTGTGGTTTTTCACCCTGTGTGGACAATGGCTTCAAAAAGGGAGGGAGGGACCTAGAGGGGCAGAAGGGAGGCCAAGTTGATGCCCAAAGAGATAAACCCAAGAAGTGGTCAGCAAGGGAGACGGCACCAGAGTCTTCCACATAGCAGTGACCTAGCTGGGCCTGAAAGGTGAGTGCCATGGCAAAGAAATGACAACCAGAAGGAAATGGCACGAGCTCCAAAGATACCTGTGGAGCGTATCAAACCGAAACCCCCTTAAGAGCACAATTAGATTTACCTCCGCACATGAAGGCTTTGCTTTGCTTGGGGTTCAGCATTTACCTCTGCAGATGAAGGCTTTGCTTTCCTTGGGGTTCAGCACTCACCTTTCTGGCCCACCCTCCTAACGGACCGCGTGCAGCATCCATGAAGGCTTAGCACTGTGAATGGGGTGGGGGGAGCTCCACCTCCTCCTCCTACCACCCCGGCCACACCCATGGAAAAGGGGGTGTGGGAGCCAGTTGATGCCCCAGAGGGTCCTGACAAGGGATGACTGAGAAAGGACGTTGGGAGACCCAGATTCCAATCCCAGCCCCATGGCTACTCTGTGGCCCTTCTCTGGTCTCCATTGTAACCATCAGGAAAACGGGAGGTTAGAGTGGACAGATTTGTGTACTGGAAATAAACACAGATGGTTCAAGCTTAAAATTACAAAAGGATACTTGGCAGTGAGTGTCCCTCCCAGCCCAGCCCTGCTCACATTGCCTCTTGGAGGTGCCAGAGCTAACGTGCTTCCAGAGGCAGTTCACACGGTTATTAGCAAGTGCGTCATTTGCCTTGTTTATATAACAGCAGCTCCCACGCACACCTCCTGCACCTTGCATCTTTTGCTCAATGATACACCTTGGAGATGGTCTGGTGCCTGCCCCCAAGTGTTATCTCATTTCTTTTTCTTTAGACTGCAGAGATGTCCACCACACAGAGGCACTACAATTCTGAAGAGCTCTCCAGGGTCCCTTCCAGCTCTGAGATTCCAAGTTGTCCCTTCAAACTTGCTTTTCAGCTGCCCAAAGTGGGCCAAGGTGGGCATCCCTGCCCCACAGGCAGCCTGGCCTCTGCTCCCTCAGAGGTGATCTGGGGAGGAACCCCCTCCCATAAACCAGACCCCTCCTCACCCCAGACCTAGGACAGTCACTTTATGGCCAGATGGCATCCCAGCCCGCAAACAGGGCCTGAAGGGCTTTGTTTCCAAGGCTGTGAGGGATACAGACACCCAGTGAGCTGACCCCACAAAATGCTCAGACATGTTCCAGAAAATGCCTGGCCCCAAAGGACTGTTTCCACCTTCCCCCAGAGCTGGTCTGGTCCCTGTGTCAGGATAACGTTCCCACCAGGCTGGTTCAACCCTTAGAAAAGAAATAGAGAATTAGGTCCCAAAGACAAAAGAGGCTGCACCCTCATCTTGGGCTGAGGTTCCCTTGTCCAGCTGCAAAATAGCACTGGGGAGACCCACAAACTGTCGTGGGCCCCAGGGGAGGGTCACGCTGACCACAGGTGCGCTGATGACCCCCTCAAGCTGGAGGGGGTCAAGGTGGGGAGCGGGAGCGAGCACCCACAGAGGACAGGAGAGAGGTGGGCAGGCAGGTGAAGAGAGCGGTGGAGGCAGACGAGCCAGCACCACACGGAGACCAAGGGGGGTGGCGTCGCAGGCTGAGCAGGGTGCAGAGCTCAGACTGCTGAAAACAACAGACACCTGTGAGTGGAGAACAAGCCCAGGCATGAGAGATGGCGACAGGGAGAGGCATTCTGAGCAGAGAAAGCCAGCATAGTGATTACCTAATGCTGCAAAACAAAGTACGCCACAACTTAATGGTCTAAAAGGGCAGAAAGCATTTATTATCGCTCACGTTTGCTGCGGGCCAGGAATTCACAAACGGCCGGCTGGGCAGTTCTGGCTTGTGGTCTGCTATGGCTTGAATGTGTCCCCTGGAAAGCGAGTGTTGGAAACTTGATCCCCGGTGTGACAGTGTTGGGCAGTGGCATCTAATGAGAGGTGATTAGGCCATGAGGACTCCTCTCTCAAGAATGGATCAGTGCTGTTATCATGGGAGTGGGTTCCTTATAAAAGGGCAAGTTTGGAGTCTGTCTCTGTCTCTCTCTTTGTCTCACTCTTCCCCCCTACTTTGCCCTTCCACCATGGGATAATGCAGCAAGACGGCCTTTGCCAGCTGAAGGCCCCTTGACCTTGGACTTCCCAGACTGTAGAACTGTGAACAAATAAATTTCTGTTCATTAGAAATTTCCTCCAAATTACTCAGTCTGTGGTATTCTGTTATAGCTGCACAAATTGGACTAAGACAGGGTCTCTTAGGAGGCTGCAGTCAGTCGTCAGCCTGGGCAGCCCTCATCTGAAGGCCTGGCTGTGGCCGGAGGATTCACTGCCAAGGCAGCCCTCACATGGCTGTTGAGTTGGTGCCGGCTGCTGGCGTGAAGCCTTAGAGCCTGTCTACGTGGGCCCCACCACAGGGCTGCATGGTGGCTGGCTTCCCCCAGCACGAGCCACCTGAGAGAGCAAGATGGGCACTGCAATGCCTCTTAGACCTGGCGGCATTCTGTTGGCAGCCCTGATTCTGCGTGGGAAGGACTGCACAAGAGTGCGGCTCCAGGAGGTGAGGACCACTGGCAGTCACCTGGGAGACTTGGAGGTCACAGACAGAGGGAGACCAGACATGCTATGGAAATTGTTGGTGGCCATGTCAAGTTCCTGATATTCTGGAAACATTGGTAGGGGATGATAAGGATGAAGAATTAGCAAGGAAAGGAGGGAAAAATAAAAAGCAAACCTGCTTGTGTTTCCATTGGACAGTGGTACTCAAAACTTTCTTTTTTCACCTTCTTTATTATTTCAAATGATTTAAAATGATATCAGTAATGTATGCATATATCTTCAGGACAAGAATGTCTAACAATGCAGGTAATAAGGAAGCCTTCCTTAACCAAACAACCTTGAATGCCAGCCCCTTCCCAGAGGTAATCACTGTTACCATGTTGATGTGCTATCCCAGGATTTCCCTTTACAGCTCTCCTTGGATGTTACATCTGTGTGTGTGTGTGTGTGTGTGTGTGTGTGTGCACGCGTGTTTGTAGGTAGGAAATGGATTTCATTTCATGAGAAAATGTAATTTCATTTTGTGTTTTTTAACAAAAATTGTACAGCATATCACTGCTCTTCAAACTATTTTTTCACTTATCAAGATGTCTTGGACCTCATTCCATGCGTATGCATGTAAGTCTTACCTTGTTCTGTTTGACTGCTATGTGGCATTGCGCAGAGTGGATGTACCGTGGTTGTAACCATTCTCCTAATGAAGGAGATTTAGGCTGCTTGTATTTACAAGCAATAAACCTTGTATATGCATCTTTGTACATTTACTTCTAGATTATCATTTCTGAGTATTTATATAATGTGTTATCTTCTGTTGCCAATTCTTAATTTTATTGTGTTGTCATCAGTAAGTGTGACCTATACGATGATTTCTATTTGGGGCAATTTGTTCACAATTTCTTTATGGCTAACCCATGACCAATTTTTGTGACTGTGCTATGTATGGTTGAAAATAATATATATTCTCTGGTGGCTAAAAAGACTATTATATGAAGTTTGTCTCTATGTTTTTCAAAAGCTTTGTTTATTTTTATTTATTTATTTATTTTTTGAGACAGAGTCTTGCTCTGTTGCCCAGATTAGAGTGAGTGCCGTGGCATCAGCCTAGCTCACAGCAACCTCAAACTCCTGGGCTCAAGCGATCCTACTGCCTCAGCCTCCCGAGTAGCTGGGACTACAGGCATGCGCCACCACGCCCGGCTAATTTTTTCTACATATATTTTTAGTTGGCCAGATAATTTGTTTCTATTTTTTAGTAGAGACGGGGTCTCGCTCTTGCTCAGGCTGGTATTGAACTCCTGACCTCGAGCGATCCACCTGCCTCGGCCTCCCAGAGTGCTAGGATTACAGGCATGAGCCACCACGCCCAGCCCAGCTTTGTTTATTTTTGTCTTCTTGATCTCTGTCAATTTCAGGAGATGTGTTCTTAAAATCTCACATATGATAGTGGATTTTTAAATTTCTCTTTTGTTTCCATCAGTTTCAATAAAAGTATTAACAATTATTCACTGGCTGCTGTGTGTCAGACCCTGTGATAAGTACTTTACATATATTTTCTCATTTAATCCTTACAACAGCACATGGGGGGAAGCATTGTCATTATCATTGTTTTTCAGATGAGAAACCCAAAACAACGAGGAAACCTAACTCACATTCCTGAAAAGCAGCAAAGTTGAGATTTGAGCCCCACACTTTGGCTCCAAGTTGTGTGCCACAATCACAATGGCTTTTCACTGAGCCCCCATGTTAGTTTATATACCACTAAAAAAGAAAAAAGCTACGAACCACTATGATGCAATGCTTTCTCATGGGTGAGAATTTTTATATTTATTGAAAGAGTTCTTTTACATTTATTTATAAATATTTTATAATCTATTTGTCTTTCACGCATACAGACAAGGAACACAGGTGAAATAGATCAGTCACAGCACTCCTGAGACTTGTTTGCTTTCAGAACCTGATGCTTCTGAATGACTTTTTGAATGAGAGCTGTGGCTGTCCCTGTTTTTCCACACACCTTGTCCTCTGTCCCCTCAAGAGCTTTGGGTATACAGGATTCCTTAAGAAGTGCTCTGTTATTGTCCCCAAGGTTTTCTTCCAAGGTGTGCACATCCATTCACATTGACGCTGCTGCTTTCTTGATGTTAGCAAGAAACGCTACCAAAAGGTCTTCAGGCAAAATCCCTCCCACATGGCCCTCAAGTGGTTCGCAGACAGAGATACAGGGTTGCTGCCATTCATCCGGCCGCCAGGCAAGTACATGAGTGCCCAGGCAGAGACTGCTGCCCAAAGACATCGTGATCATGGACATCCTAATTTCACAGCTGTTAGAAAGGGAAACAAATATGTGTTTCAGGCATGTGTTTCAAGACAATGCAGTGCCCCACCCTTTTTTCTTCCATGACTTCAACGTTAATCTCCAGTTGCTTCCTCTGAGCCATTTCTTCAGCATCACCTTGAGCCTGTCTCTTTTCTTCCAGAAGGGGTTCCTCTTTATCTAAGACCTGTTCTTCCACCACCGCATGGGTAGGCTCTTTTTTATCTCCTCCATCTTTGGCCACTTAGTAAGTGACTTTTGTTTCTTTAGCCATGGGGGCATGAACTGAGAAATACCCCTTCTCTTAGATGGCTCCATCTGTCTCTCCTGGTGGTGTACACTACTTTGGCTTTAAGCTGCAGGAGGTGGCTGGGAACCTTTCTCCTCAGGATCAGATGGCTGATTCTGCTGGTTCGCTGCACTTTAGGTTGCTCCTTGGTTACATCTGCTCACTGGTGAGAGTCTTTCTTCACTTCAGATGCGGAGGCTACTTTAGTAGTTATGGTTACACCCTATGCAGGCCCAAGATGTCATTGGAAGATGGAGAAGCACGTGGACCCCAGAAAATTGTCCACTGCAAGACAAATCTCCAAAACAGCCCTTCCTGTGAAGTCACTCTCTGCAGCTCACCTCCTTGTTCTGGAATTCCAGACAGGCTCTCTAGTTGTGCTCTGGGTAATGGCAGAACCCAGCATGGAGAGAAGGCAAGCTGGCCTTGACGCCCTGACCCAATGCTCCTGATTCTCTCCATGGAACTCCTTGCAGTTCTTCTGTCAAGATGGAGGGAGTGGGGTTGTGGAAGCAAATGGTGTGGGTGGCCGGCATGACCAGCAGTTTCTTGTCCATCCACTGGGGCCAAGTCCAGTAAGGGGCTTCTCCTTGCCTGCCCCTCCCCACGTGGCCCAGGGGCTCCACCCACACAACCTGACAATGGGCATCTACAGAAAACCTGCCATTCTTTGCATGCCGATCAACTGCGGGTCCCTCTCGTGCACCTGCTGAGTCCTTCCTTGCTTTCTGCTATCATGCCCAGGGGGTTGCAGCCACATAGATTTGCAAGGTGCAAAGTGAAGGCTGAGCAGTCCATGAAGGTAGCAGAGACATGACGTCATCAGGTTGCTCTCCAGGCATGAAAAATCGAGACCTTTTTTTGACAGTTGCTATGGTTTGAGTATGTTCCCTCAAAAATTCAGGTGTTGAAACTTAATGGCCAATGTGATAGTATTAAGAGATGGGGCCTTTAAGAGGTGGTTTGGTGATGAGGGCTCCTCCCCTTGTGAATGGGATTAGGTTCCCTTATGAAAATGCTTGATAGAATTTGTCCCTTTCTGCCCTTCCACCTTCCACCATGTGAGGCCACAGCATTCTTCTCTTCCAGAGGATGCAGTGTTCGAGGTACCATCTTGGAGGCAGAGACCAGACCCTCACCAGACAGTGAATCTGCCAGTGCCTTGATCTTAGACTTCCCAGCCTGCAGAACTGTGAGAAATAAATTTCTCACAGTCCTTTGTATATTCCCCAGTCTTAGGTATTCTGTTATAGTGACACAAAGTGGACAAAGACAAGAGTCCTCCATAGAAAAAGATCAAGAACTGCATCAGTAGTGAAGAGGCCATTTCTTTTTTCCTCCCATAACTTTCCCTTACTAGAAAGGGGCCAAATCCTGAGAAGGTAAGAATGGGGAAAGAGGAAGAACCACCGGAGAGTTGTCTGGTTTGTAGCTCCCAGTGTCACTATATTGATTTGAAGCCTCTTCCTTTCCTCACACACACACCCTAACAAGAATGTCCAAGGGAACCAGAGCTGTCCACTGAGCCCGCCTTTGTTCCTGAGCCCCTGACAGGCGTGAGCAGGTGGAGGGCAACACTGAACCATGAGTTCGGCCAAGGAGGATGAATTTGTGATTCTGTCTACCTGGAATTGCAGGTTCTCAAGGTGTAAAACTCAATCTTTCTATGCTCACTCACTTCTTGGTTTAATACAGTGATCAAATCTTGTCTTTACTTAAAATGTTGATGTTTTCTTCCTCATGGATTTTTTGGTATTAATTTTGATTTTAAGAATTATTTAAGAATTTTAGGATTTTAAGAATAATTTAACAATTGTTGCTATTATTAAAACTGTTATATGTTTTGATTACTGCCTCATTCTAGTGTCTCATCCTCGTCCTGGCGCTGGCTTCAGCAAGTTTGAATGAGGGTGTAAGGAAGGAGGGAAGGAAGAGAGAACAAATGCTGTGCTCTAATTGAACTCTCAGGATCCTGTCCCTTTTGTTTAAAACAAAAATTGTTTTCTTCTTACCTCTTAATTCTTTAGACTACCTGGTCTTTGAAAAATATGTCTGATTTCAACATTTCCAAATTAATCATATTAAAAGCTGTGCTTTGTTCTTCACATCTACTAAACCTATAAGATAGGTATTATTTTCCTCATTTTGTATGTGAAGTAAACAGAGATGGAGAGAGTGCAAATGACTTGCTAAGGACACACAGCTGGTGGAGTGGATGAACTGGTATTTCCACCAAACCAGACCTCAGGACCTGTGGGGAAAATGCTACCTCTGCCTTCCAAGTGCTGGGCGAGCCACTGTGGTGGAACCTTGGAGAAATCGTTGTTGGAGACAGAAGATATGTGCATCATGATGTCATAGAGGCCATGGGGCCCCATGGAAACAGAACCAAACAAAGAGACTGGAGCCCTGGACTTTGGGCTGGGACCCAGGAAAGACAGAGTGCAAGGGTGCCCCAGAGGAGCATTCTGGTCTTGTGCTGGGGTGGGCCTTTTCTGTTTGTGGAGGACATTTCCCAGAAATGAACACAAAGGATGGAATTAGCATCGGGGTTTTGGTCAGTCCTGTAGGGTGAGTTGGCCGGGCCTCCTGTGACTTTGAGCATCCGTCAGCTCAGTGACCTAGCTGGGAACAAGTTTGGACCAGACCACAAAGCCATAACAAGGTTGGAGAAGAGGAACCCCAGGCCCCTGAGCAGGGACAGGTGGTCTGTGGCTGGCCTGTATGACCAGAGCAGACTCAGAAACTCAGGTTTCAGGCAGGTGAATAGGCTGCCTACTCTGCTTGTTCAGAGCTGCTGGGCTCTGGACCTCATTTCCCAGAAGCAGCTCTGGGCCAGTCATCTCCCCTCCACCGAATGCCTGCCTCAGGCCCGATCGAGGAACAGGACGGTACCAGAGGAGGAGGTGAGAAGGGGTTGTATTCTGTATATATTTTAAAGGTGGAGCTGGCAGGATTTGCCGACTTCCTGGATGGGGTAGCAAGAAAAAGGAATCAGGGATGACTCTAGGGTATTTGGGGCTGCATAACTGGAAGAGCAGGAACATTAATCAAGATAGGAAGACCAAGAAAGGAGTAGAGTCATGTGCTGCAGGATGATGTTTTAGTCAATGATGGACCACATGTATGGTAGTGGTCCCATGGGATTATAATGGGGTCGAAAAATCCCTATCCCCTTGTGATGTCATAGCCATCACAGAGTAGTACCACAGCACATTACCTTTTCTATGTTTAGATATGTCTAGATTCACAAATACTTGCCATTGTGTTACTGTTGCCTGCAGGATTCAGGACAGTAACATGCTGTTCAGGTGTAGCCTAGGAGCAGTAGGCTGCACCACGTAGCCTAGATGTGCAACAGGCTAGACCACCTAGGTCTGTGCAAGGGCACTCTGATGTTTGCGCAGTGACGAAATCACTGAGAAATCACACATTTCTCAGAACCTATCCCCATCTGTAAGCAATGCATGACTATACACTCATGGAAGTAAGACTGGGTATTTTGTTTGGAACGTGATAATTTGGAAATGTCTGTTAGATATACAAGTGGAAATACTGAGAATCCTGTTCAGTGGAGATGTCTGGGCTAGAATCTCAAATTGAGTGTTTTTATCATATAGCTCTTTTGTATTGCTCTCTTAATGTATCTAGACAAACCAGGCATTTTTCCTTTATCCTGTTGTATTTTGCTTAAATTTTTCAGACCCCTAACTTATAAATGTTAGCCTTTATTTATCCATAGAACTTTTTTTTTTTTCTTTTTTTTGAGACAGACTCCTGCTGTGTCACCCTGGCTGGAGTGCAGTGGTGTCATCACAGCTCACTGCAGCCTCGAACTCCTGGGCTCAAGCAATCCTCCTGCCTCAGCCTCCTGAATGAGCTACCATACCCGGCTTTCTGTAGAACCTTGTGGGAAATTTTTAAAAATACATTTACTTCAACCTGTTTGGAATACCTGTTGTAAAGTGTGGTGAATTAATGCTAACTGTAAAATTTCTACTTTGAAGACTAAAGTTTTCTTCATGGCAAAAACAACAACAACAAAAAAAACCAGAAAACAGAGTGGAGGCAACTCACGGTGGCTCAGGGGACATGAGCCACCAGCGACTCGTCCTAAGGGGATATGTGGCTGGGACAAAACTGTTTCTAGGTGATCTCAGGAAATTCTATCACAGTAAGGGAGGGGAGACGTGAGGCCGGGAGGGGAGGAGCCAATACCAGTGCCATCCTTCGAGTTACTGCCTCAGACGACAGGGCTTCATCCCAGCGGGCAGCCCTGGAGACTCTGGAGACTGAGAACACATCTGAGGGGGCATCCCACCTGGTGGCCAGGTGGCCTGAGCAGCCTCAGGCCTCTCCGTGCCCTCGTGAGTGGAGGGCTGTATCCAGGAGCACTCACTCTCTGGTACTCCCAGCTGCCAAGGGAGCTCCCAGACCAGACAAAATCCCATTTGCAGGTGTTTGCAGGAATCACCGTCAGCGCATACAGGTGCATGGCACAGGTAGGGCTGAGCCAGACAGCGCCTGCGCAGTGAGTGTTATTGGCATAGTGCTGAGTGCTCCACCTGCCTTGATTCCTTCAATCCTTTCCACAACTCTGTGGGATACATACTAAAACCATTTCCATTTTACAGATGAGGAAACTGACCAAGCTGGCCAAGTTTGTTGCCCAAGGGATGCACGGCTACCAAGGTGCAGGGGGATCTGAACCTGGCGTCGGCCTCACCCAGAGCTCTTGTCCTACCACCACTGAGCTGCTTGGGATCTAAATCGGAGCGTCCCCCGTGTTATGAAGGCAAGGGCAGGCCCGGACCTCTGTGCACTGTGATTACAGACAGTGCGTCCCGGGGCCCGTGTGGCTGTGCTCCATGCTGACCCAGCCACCCCTCCAGCCCCCAGGCCTTTCTAAGGCCACTCTCGGGCAGCAGGCAGATGCAGACTGTGTACTCCCCACACCTGGCGCCAGCAGATCTTGGGTTACTCACTGCACTCCACAAAGTGCTGTGAATCTCCACCTGGGAGGAGAGGCAGGTGACCGATTCAAATTCACGTATATACGGGAGTGTAATGAAATTCCCCATCTAGCAACCTTCCACCTGACCTGAGAAAGGGGAGGCCACGAAAGGGTTAAACACTTTATTTAGATGGCTTTGCTTGTTCTGGAGAATTAATGGAAGATAAGCTAAAAGTTCATTTATAAGAGTATTAAAGGATAATTATGATGGAGTAAGTGCAGAGGGTCAGGAGGCATTATGATGAACAGACTTATAACACAGCCAGGAAAATAGGCTGAATAGATTCAATAATGCAGGACCTGACATTCCCCCCCCCAGATTCCGCTATATGTGAAAATCTACCCCCCCATTCTCTCTCTCTCTCTCTTCCTTTTGTATTTTAATTAAAAGTACAGCAATTCCATCTTTGGTTAGGTCATCTGTGAACTTATAATTATAAATTGATCCCAGGAACTTAGACTTGAAGGCAGATCCAAACAGGCGACCTTTTAATAGCAACAAAATAAAAAAAAAAGATTTTGTAGAAAATCTGCTTCAATCAGATTAGATGGAAAGTGGGTAAAGCTGATTACAATCCTACTAAAGACAGTATTTGGGCAGTATTTGTTCTAAAACAATAGCATTAATTCTTCTTTAACAAGTATTCTCTGGAGCAAAATCAATAATTAATGGGAACTCAGTTTCAACTCACAGCCGAACACCCGAACACCACACGGCGTGTGAGGAAGAAAAGGTGTGAGTCGTGATCAGGGTTGGAAGGAGCCTGAGGTCCTGAAGTTTTGGGTTAGATCTGAGCATGTTTTTGCCTTAAAAAAAAAAACAACAGCTTAATTGAGGTATAATTTACATGCCATAAAATTGACCCTTTGTAAGTGTTCAGTGGTTTTCAGTAAGGGAGGCTCTCTTGTCACAGATGACGCTCCCGCAATATTTGGAGCTTCTGGACACTGACTGATGAAACAGTGGGACGTTGCTGTGACTTTCATGGATGAGTCTGTGTGTCTGCACCAGTGGGGGAGGGGCACAACTGGAGCAGGATGACTTGTCACCTTGTCACCTGGTTGGGATGTCTTTTCCTAGAGGTCAAGCGGCAGCCCTCAGGTCCCACCCAGTTTCCAGGCGTGTTTTGTTTGGCCCCAAATGTGCTAAAACAAAACTTCAAACTACATTGAAAACTAGGTAGATTTCACATAAAAACCTGGATTTCTGCTCTTTAATGAGAGATCAGAAAGCTACAGATTCCAGGCCCTTTTTCCCACATGGCTATGATGAGCTTGTTCACCGAGGGGCGTGGCCCCCTTAGCAGAGGTTGTGTGAGCCCCAGTTCACCCCACCCCCCACCACTCCCTAAGGCCCCCACGACGAGGCTCCATGTCTGCACCCGTGCACTTAACTGCCTAGCAGGACAGGAACATTGCCTTGCACTCTTGCTTCTCTCAAAGTCAGGTAAAACAGTGATAGCTCGGGAGGGCCCATGGTCAGTCTCACACTCTTTGTGTTGCTCGTTTATGTCACCTCCCTGGTCCCTATGCAATTTGCTGTTTACCTATCTATCATCATTTTAATTAAAAAATTGGTCCAAATTTAATTGTTTCACATCACACTTGCTTTTGTAACAACCTAAGAAACCGGCAAGCAACCACTACCACCTATAGCAAGACTGGAGTGGGGACTTGATTAAAAGTCTGGGCTGGTTAATTGAGCACTAAACATACTATTTAGATTTAGAAAATGGAAACTTCACAGATGTGGAACTTCCTGTGTAAAACATGACAACCCCAGCAATTTCAGAGAGAAGGTCTCTGGTGGGGCTGGAGGTGCACCACCAAGATCACCATCTTAGGGAGGGACTAGTGGCCAGCAGGGTCTGGGGCTCCCTCTGCCTCAGTTGCAGAATTGCCCCCTTGCTTGTCCCAGGGCAGCCTGCCTTCGATGACTGACTGAGGTGGGGTACAGAGGCCCAGGCTTTGACCCACTGCAGGACACCCTTGGGCCATCTTTGCTCTAGAGTTCTGACCTCTGGTTGGCTGAGGCATCCTCAGTCTGCATCAGAGTTTACCTCTCCGCTGCCTAATCCTGCTGCCTCCCCTGTCTTTTATGGGGGGTTTACTACAATAAACATCTTTACCTGAAACTCCATCTCAGAATCCACTTTCAGAGAAGACCCCAACCTGTGACATATGCATTGCTGCACGAAGACTGGAAATAAGATAACATCCTGTGCTTGTTTCTAGCAGCTAAGAGAAACACATCCTTTATTTGCTCCATAACTTCTAATTCCAAATGTACAGAATAATTGAGAGTCATACAAGTAATACTTTTATAAATAACTATTTGGATTCACCACTTAATAACATTTTGCCACATTTGCTCTCTCTCTCTCTCTCTCTCTCTCTCTCTCTCTCTCTCTTACACTTCAGCATATATTTTCCAAGAACAGGAACATTCTGCAGGACCCCAATATGATTGCTGGACAGATACTGTAATATTGCCTATTATTCAGTCCATATTCAGATTTCCTAAATTGTCTCAGTAATGTCCTTGGTAATTTTTTTTTTTTTTGACAATCCAGGATTTAGTCAAGGATCATGCATTTCACTCAGTTGTCTGTGGTGTCTACTTTTGAATTTGCAATCCTTGCTTCACACATTTAGATAATTCTACTGATGTTCAGCCTGGCATTATCTGTGTCATTACTAAGATTTATGTATTTTGACACTGATGACAAATCTTTCAGATGAGTGGAATGATTTCCATTTTCCTCTCTGCTTTCTCTGTTCTCCTTCTGGAATTCCTGTTATTGGGTGGTGGAAATATTTGATCTGATCCTCTAATTTTCCTACTATTTCTCTCTGATTTTCCACCTCTTTTTGTCTCCTTTCTGGAGCGAGATTTGCTCATTTTTATCTTCCCAACCCTTGCATTGAGTTTTAAACTTAAGCTATCATATTTTCAGATGTCAAGAGTTTTGTTTTTGTTCTCTCTGTTCTTTTTTATAGTGCCCCTAATATTAGAATAATATTCATACAATATCAAATTTTTCTTTATCCATTTAGCTGTAGATGGACATTTAGGGTGTTTTCCATATGACTGTGCATAATGCTGCAATGAACGTGGAAGTGCAGACATCTCTTTGAGATACTAATTTCATTTCCTTTGGATATATATCCAGAAGAGGGATTGCTGGATCATATGGTAGTTCCATTTTTATATACCTACTTTATTTGTAGTTATCATGTGGATTGCATTAAACATCCTAAACTCATAACACTCTGATTTAAATTTATAGAATTTATAGCAACTTAACTTCAATATCATATAAAAACTCTGCTCCTTTACAGCTCTGTCCCCTTCTCTTTTGATTGTTGATGTTGCAAAATTATATCTTTATACACTGTGTGCCCCAAAACATAAATTAATAATTATCTTAAATGTATTATCCTCTTAAATTATGTAGAAATCAAAGTGTGGGGTTACAAACCAAATTTATAATAATATTAGCTTTTAGACCAATAATTGTTTTTTGTAAAAATGTATTAGTCTCTTAAATCATATAGAAAAAACTGGAGTTACAAACCATTGTCAAAATAATACTAACTTTTATAATTGTCCATGTATTTACCTTTATTGAGATCTTTTTTTTGTACAGATTCAATTTATCGTCTAGTCTCCTTTCATCTCACCCTGCAGACTCCCTTGAGCATTTGTTGCAGAGCAGGTCTAGTGGTAATGAGCTCCCTTGGCATTTGTTTATCTGGTAATATTTTAATTTCTCCCTCACTCTTGAAAGACAGTTTTATCAGATATTGGATTCTTGGTTCACAATTTTCTTCTTTCCAGCACTTTGAATATATCAATCTGCCCTCTTTTGACTTCCAAAGTTTCTGTTTGAGAAATCTGCTGATAATTCTATTAAGAATCCTGTTATGTGATGACTCACTATTCCCTTGCTGCTTTCAAGATTCTCTTTTTGTCTTTTAAAAGCTTTACTATAATTTCTTGGTGTGGGTCTCTTTGAGGTCATCTTCCTTGGAGTTTGTTGAGCTTCTGGGTATTTATGTCTTCCACCAAATTTGGGAAATTTTCAGTAATTATTACTTCAGATAGTCTCCCTTTCTCTCTCTCCTCTCCTTCTAGACTCCCACAATGCGTATGTTGGTCCTCTTGATGGTGTACCACAGGTCCTTTAGGCTTTGTTCAATTTTCTTCAATCTTTTCTCTTTTTATTCCTCAGATTTGATAATTTTCATTGTTCTTTCTTCAAGTTCACTGATTATTTCTTCTGCTTGCTTAGATCTGCCTTTGAATCCCTCTAGTAAGTTTTTCATTTCAGTTATTATAATTTTCATCTCTAAAATTTCTTTTTGGTTTCTTCTTAGGTTTTCTATTTCTTTACTGATATTTCCACTTTGTTTATACATCATTTTCTTGACTTCTTCACATCTTCATTTAGTTCTTTGGGCATATTTAGGACAGTTATTTTAAAGTTTTTGCCTGGTATATCTGCCATTGGGTCTTTTTCAGGGACGATTTCTGTTGATTTATATTTTTTCTATGAATTGACCATACTTTTGTTTCTTTGTATGCCTTGTGATTTTTTTTTGTTGTTGTTGAAAACTGGACATTTGAATCTAATAATGTGAATAACTCTGGAAATCAGATTCTACCCCTTTCCCAGGGTTTGCTTCTTTTTTAAAATGGTTTCTTGGTTTTATTTTTGATAGTTGTAGACTGTCTCTGTGCCAAGGATCTGCCCAAGGTGTAAACTTAAGGTCTTCTCTGGTCTTTTTCTGAGCCTGTGCCTTTCCCTGGACATACATGGTTACTTTCTCATTTTCACCTTATATGCTATTGCTTCTGAATGTCTTAGGCTTTAATATCTGGCTCCCAAAAGGGAAAAAATAGAAAAATGAAGGGTGGGAGGGTGCCAGTCCTTTAAATCCCGAGAGGATGAGGGGCTTGCAACAGTGAAGGGAGGTGTAACAACAATGGCCTCCTGCATTTTTGTCTGCATCTTTGTGATCAGTAGCAGCAATCAATGATCAGAGAACAGACCTCCAATATTTGGAAAACAGGGTCCTTTGTACCCACTCTGGCTCCTGCAAGCTGTGTGTAAGCTGCTGTAGTAACATTGCCTGCCAGAGGGCTGAGGGGATAGGTAGCTGTTATTGTGCTAAAAGCTAAAATGCACTGAAATTAACTGCAATTAACCATTCAAGTCTTTCCCTGGAATTTACAAGCTGCCAATAGATTCCAGAGTTCCAGAATAGTTACATCAGACAGATTCTGCTAGTGCAATTGTTATCTAGGTGGGGAGACAGATTCCTGGTGCTTTCTACTCCGTCATTTTCCCAGAATCCTCCTCCATCCATTTGCTTTTAACTTAACTGTATCTTTAAAGTGGGTTCTTATAGACAACATATATTTGGGACTTTTAAAAATCCATTCTGACAATCTCTGTTTCTTAATTGGTATATGTAGGACATTCACATTTGCAGTGATTATTGATATAGTTGGTTTAATACTTACCATGTTTGTAACTGTTGTCTATTCATTGCACTTGTTATTTGTTTTTCTCCTTCTTTTTCTACCTTCTTTGATTTTAATTGAGCATTTTATGATTCCATTTTCTCTCCTCCCTCAGCATATCAATCACACTTAAAATGTTTTTTTAGTGGTTGCAATATACATTTGCAAATCTAAGTTCATTATCAAATAATGCTGTACTGCTTCATGGGTAGTGAAAGTGCCTTGTAACAGAGTATTCCAATTCTTCCCTCTCATTCTTTAAAACATCACTGTCATTCATTTCACTAATCTGTATACTGTAATCATCCAATGTATTACCATTATTACTTTGAACAAAGAGCTATTAGATCAATTAAAAATAAGAAAAATAAAATATTTTGTTTTACCTTTATTTGTTCCTTTCCTGATGCTCTTTCTTTCTGTATGTAGCTCCTAGTTTCTGACCGATGTCATTTTCCTTCTTGCTGAAGAACTTCTAACATTTCTTGCAAGGCAGTTCTGCTAACAACAAATTTCCTGGTTTTGTTTGAGAAAGTCTTTATTTCTCCTTCACTTTTGATGGATATTTCACTGAATGTAGAATTTTAGGTTGATGTTTTTCTCTTTTAACACTTTAAATAGCCCTCAGTCCACAGGTCAGGGAACCAATGTGGGGGTTCTGCCAGTTGCTGAGTATGTCTGTTATAACTATCTATTCCATACCTTGAAATAACTGCAGGATGAGTTTGGGGACCCACTGTGCCCACCGTGAGATGGCCCTGAGCTAAAATGCCATTGATTACCTGACTTCCATAAGCCCCTACTCTGAGTTTTGGGCCACAGTGATGTTTTGGGTCTCCTGGAATGTGTCACTTCAGAGCCAGTGTCCAGTGGTCTCCAAAAGGTCTAATTATTTCTTGTTCCTCAATGCACCCTGGTAAAAGGTTTCTGAGAAACCATCATACTGATTTTCATAGTGACTACACCATTTTACATTCCCACAAGCTATGCACAAGCATTGCAATTTTTTCACATCTTCACCAACCTTGTTATTTTCTGCTTTCTGTTTATTTTTAGTTTTATTATTTTTAAAATTTTCTGTTAGGACATATGTCCAAAGAAGGTTTGTTTTTTTTTTTAAGTAGCAGCCATCCTAATGGGTATTAAATGGTATCTCATTGCAGTTTTAATTTGCATTTCCCTAATGATTAGTGTTTTTGAACATCTTCTCATGTGCTTATTGGCCATTTATATATCTTTATATATTGGCCATTTATATATCTTCTTTGGAGAAATATCTATTCAAGTCCTTTGTTATTTTTGAATTGTGTTGCTTGTTTTTTTGTTGTTGAGATATAAGAGTTCCCTATATAATAATGATATTAACCCTTTATTGAATATATGATTTGCAAATATTTCTCCCATTTTGTAGGTTATCTTTTCACTCTGTTGATGGAATTATTTGATGGGAAAACATATTAAGTTTTGATGTAATCCAATTTCTCTATTTTTTCTTTTTCCTGTGCTTTTGATGTCATATCCAAGAAATTATCACTAAGTCCAATGTCATGAAGGTTTTCCCCTGATTTTATTCTAAGAGTTTTATAGTCATAGGTCTTATATTTAGATCTTTGATCCATTTTGAGTTAATTTGTGCATCTGTTGTAAGGTAATTTTGCTTATCTTCTGCATGTGGATATCCAGTTTTCTCAATATCATTTGTTGAAAAGTCTATCCTTTCCCCACTGAGTGGTCTTGGCACCTTACCAAAAATTACTTCAGTATATGTGCAAGGATTTACTTATGGATTTTTTATGCTATCATATTGGTTTATGTTTCTGTCTTTAGGCAAGTTCCACGTTGCTTTGATTACTATAATTTTGCAGAAAGTTTGAAATTGGGAAGGCACCTCCAACTTTGTTCTTTTTCAAGATTGTCTTCACTATTCCAGGTCCTTTGAGATTCCATATAAATTTTAGGGTGGACTTTTTTCATTTCTACCATAAATGTCACTGGAATTTTGATAGGAATTGCACTGGCTTTGTCAATCACTTTGGGTAGTTTGGACATCCTAACTATACTGAGTCTTCCAATGCATGAACACTGAATGCCTTTCTATTTATTGTCGTCTTCTTTCTTTCAGCAATGTTTTGCAGTTTTTAGTGTACAAGTCCTTTGCTTTCTTAGTTAATTCCAAGTGTTTTATTCTTTTTGATGCTATTGTAAATGGAAATTTTCCTTAATTTCCTTTTCAGATTGTTAATTTTTAGTGTACAGAAATGCAACTGATTTTTTGTGTTGTTTTCATATCATGCTACTTTCTGAATTCATGTGTTATTTCTAATGGTTTTTTTTCTGTGTGGAATCTTTAGGGTTTTCTATATATAAGATCATGTCATCTGTGAACTAGCCCTCATTCTTGAAAAATTATATAGGTTGTATAGAATTCTAGGCTGACAGTTCTTTTCTCTCAGCTTTTGAAAATATTATTCCACTGTCTTCAGGCTTCCATCATCACACCAGAGAGGTCTAGCTCTTGTTTCTTCATAGGTAACTGTATTTTTTACTCTACTTGCTTTTTAAAGTATTTGTCTTTTTATAAGCCTGCTTGGTTAATATTGCACTTTTTTTTTTATCTGTGGGATTCAAGTCTTTCCTTAATCCTGAAAAATGCTTAGCATTATCAGAGCAAATATTTTCTCTCCTTTGTTCTCTCTAGTATTTCTTTTAGGAACTCTGAAGAGACAGAAGTTAGGTCTTCTTCTGTCTTCCTTGTTATCTGTCTCTCATATTTTCTGTCTCATCGTTTTCCTGTGTTACAATCTGCATGTTTTCTTCAGCTCTTTCTTCTTGTTCACTATTTCTGTTGTTAGCCGTTGTGGACCTAGGCAATGAGATTTTTACTTTAGTGACTAAATTTTTTCCCCAGGAGTTCTAATTTTAAACCAAGACTGTTAATTTTAAAAAATTTATTGTTTATTCAGTTTTGATAGTAATTTCAGTCTTGCTTATTTTTGAACTTCTTTGTTTATATCTCCAAACTTTTCATTCATAACTATTTTATAGGCTGTGTTTGATAATTCTAATATTTGAAGTCTTGTGGGGAAGAGGTCTAAATCTGACGTTCATTTACTTTCTCTGGCTTACTGATAAATTTTTATTTTTTATTTTGAGCTCCCTTTTAGCTCAATTCTTAGGAGACTGGATTGAGACTGTTTTTCTCTATAGAGGATGGGTGTTTTCCAATGCTAGGTACCAGAGAGAGCTACTAACCTAGAAATTCTTTAATTTAATTTGGCTGCAATTATTTTATTTGAATCTCTTGTGCTTGGTTAGTGTACTGTGAGAACACCGTATCTGGATGTTCCATTATCAGGAGAGACTATTTTTTTCCACCCAGAGCAGGGAAGAAAATGGAGGGGTTTTTAGAATATTAATTTACCATACTGCCAGAAGGAGAACTCAAAATAGCTCTTCCAGATTTTTACATTTTCCTCCTAATCTTTTACAGGTGTTTTCCAAACATCTAACTTAAAAGAAATTGTATTTTTGCATTTCTATCTCATTGGTTTACATAATATTGCTATGTAATGATTTACATATTATTCAACTAGGTTACACAATGCAAACAACTACAACTGGCATAAACAGGTTTGGGAACATTCCTACTGGCAGCTGGTGGGGATACTACCTGATTGGTAGGAACAGAAGTAGGAAGTTGTTTTTGAGAGTAGCCATGAACATTCATTGTGTGAGAAGCATCACACTCACAGAGGGGATACAGGATATCTAACGGTTGACCAGAGGTAATTTTAGAGAGCTTTCATTGTAGTTTAAAAACTCAAAGAATTGTTTATAATGTACAGCAGTGTCTTGGTCCATGTAGCAACACTTTTGCTGGCCCTTTGTGTTATCCACTTTTCCCGCCTCAGAGTGTGTCTGAAGTCCCAGTGGACAATTCCCATTTACACTGACGATGTCCTACCTCGAGCACCTTCACCTTTTTGCTTGAGGGTATCCTCTGGCCAGAGGAGTCTGCTTGGCCCCTGCATGGAGCAGGCACAAAGTTCCAGGGAGTTAGTGCTTCCAGGAGCAGCCCTCAGTCAGGAACGTGAGCTGTGACAATTCTGAGGTGTGTTCTACACTGTCTCCCACAGTTCCCAGCAAGATTGAGCCCCAGCTGCCTGCAGTGGTGTCTTGATCATTGACTCACGCTGTACTGGCTCCCCTCCCTCCCTTGTCCCACTGTCCCTTCCTCTGCCAGTGTGTCCTGCCATCATCTCCCAAATAAATGACTTGTATCAAATGCTTGTCTCAGGGTCTGTCTGAGGGGGAACCTGGGATGAGATGCCTTTCTACTGCCCATTGTTCAGAGGCAACCACTTTCAATCCTCTTAGCTGTTTCTAGAATTTATTTCCTTATTACTAAATAATATTTTATATAGACATTTCTTGACTTAACTATTTTAGAAATTATGTTGTATGAGGACTTCACTATCCTCTTTGTTCTCTATCTCATATCTTCCTTATAATTTTTGTTAAACTGATAATATTTACATTATTTTGACTACATAATTTACCATAATTACTTCATTTCTTGTAGAAGTTTTTGTTTCTCTAGAGTTAATTATTGCTTCCTTTTTCATTTGCTTTGTTTTTTTTTTTTGAATCTCTAATTCTTCCCTCACCCTCTGACAGCCTGCTATTACAATTTTTTTATGCTGCTAAGTATATCAGATCATCTTTCTGATTCATTGATCTACTTTCCCTACACACATGTCCCCTGCAGCCCTCCAATCTCCTCCCCAGCCTGGGCTCTGCACAGACGTCATTTGGGACTTACCCTCGGACATTCCAGCAGCTCCTTCAGCTTCTCTCTGGGAGTCCCCTGTCTCCTGGGTCCCCTTTTTTCCTCCTCGGTTTGTGGTCTTCATTTTGGTGGAGCACTCCTTCCAGTGGCTTCCTCCGAGAGGATGATTCAAGATAATGTTTTCGGAAATTATTCTTATTTTCACATTTCCCATCACTTCACAGTTTTGATTGACAGTTTGGTTGGGGATAGAATTTTAGATGGAAAATACTCTCCCTTCAGAACTGTGAACGCGCAGTTCCACTAGCTTCCAATGTCGTGTTGGGAAGTCCTGCCTGATTCCTCACTCTTGGTATTTGACCTGTTTCTTTCTCTCTGAAAACTTTTGGGGTCTTTTCTTTGTCCCCAGTGTTCTGCTATTTCTTGATGATGTTCCTTGAGGTTGGCCTTTAATCATTTGTGTTTCTGGGTATCTGGTGGGAAACAAGTTCTTCCCTTGAGGAAGGAGACATTTTCTGTGTGGCTTGTTTGATAACTCCCTCCTTGTTTCCTGTCCTCTCCACCGCTCTTCTCACCACGCGTCGTGCCTCTGAAGTGATTCTCTACTTTCTTACCTTTCTTCCCTTACTGTTCATCTCCGTGCCTCTCCCCACTCACTTTCTGAGAGGTCTCTTTAACTTTACCTTACACTCTTGCTACTGAATTACTTCTGTTTTGGCTATTACAGTTTTAATTTCCAAGAAGTCGCTTGGTCATTCTTCCTAACTGTGCCTCCCTTTTTTTTTTTTTTTTTTTAACAGTTCTGGGTTCTAGTTTCACAGAGACAATAGCTCTCATCTCTCTGAGGATACTTATTATAGTTCTTTCAAAGCTTTCTCCTTTCTGTCCCATGTTTTCTCTCTATTTCCACTGGGTTTCCTATTTTTTTGCTTATTTGTTTTAGTCTCTGTCTCCAACATTAAAGAGTTTCCTCAGCAACCTTTCCATGAGTAACAAAAACGCAAATGGCGGTTCTGCATGTGAGGTGTGTGCGCACATGATGTGCATGGGAGTGTGAGCTGGGGGTGCCGGCTGATGCAAGAGTTTCCGTACAGGTCACTAGGCACCAAGCTAGTGACCTGGGCCTGGGTCTCACAAGTTTTCCTCACATTTGCTACTTTCTGTCTGGTGCCTTAGTCCTGTCCCCACTGCTGGGTGTCCCCACCTTGGAAACGTCTCTGAGTCAATTTCTCTATAGAAAAAGCCCCAGTTTCCAGAGGGCGTGGGAAGCAGCAGTCCTGGGGTGGAAGGGGTGTCTCCCACGCACCCGCATGTTCCCCTACAGACTATCCCTCTTGGGCCCCAGCCCTCATGGGCCCTTCCCTGGGCCTTGGGGAGTGCAGGCCCTGAGCCTTGCCAGGTCCCTGTGCAGGCGTGGCCCGCAGTCACTGGGGCCCCTCCTCGGGCACTCAGCCCTCCCTGCCCTGCCTGGGTGCCAGTCCTGTGCACTCTCTTCCACTCTCAGTCGACCTCCCTTGTCTACTGTATTCTTTGCCTTTGTGGATTTATACATTTTTTCCTTTTCCTTTTATCTTGGCAGGATTTGAGGAAGCGATGAAAACAAAAACGGCTGCTCAATTCGCCACGTTTAACCAAGTGTCCCATAATTATTGTTTTAAGGGTCACATCATAACCAATCAAGGGAACTTACCATCATTTATTTACCCACCCATAAAAGGATTTTCAAGTTTATCTTAGTCTTTTGCTATTATAGCAAATGCTTCAGTGAACCTCCACCTAATTAGAGTTTTTTATTTCTGTTAAATTATTTCTCTGGGACAAATTCCCAGGAGGAGGCTATAATTTCAGGATCTGTATGAGCTTTTCTCTTACTTCTTTCCTTCCTTGCGGCTGCCCTGGGCTAAGGATGTGTTCATGTGGCTTTTATTATCAGCAATGGTACTATTTGTTCCCCAGTGTCCTCTGGGACAGGGCAAAGAGGGGGTTGGGAGGGGGCAGGGAGGCTGTGGTTGGCTCCAGGACTCACCTCTGGACAAGGCTGACGATGTGCAGGAAATGTGGGTTTTGTGGCAAGCGGTGACACTATGACTGCGAAAAGAAAGAAACAGGTTATGTGGACGAGGAGGGGCCACTGCAGTGACATTTAATCACTGAACATTAACAGGGGACATCTGTCAGGCCGCTCAGCGAGGAGTCCAGGCTCACAGCCCTGGGTTGGCAATATGTTCTGGGCCTCATAATCACTTGAAAAATACCACTTTTGCAGAGGGTTCTTCCAGCGTTTGTTGCAAATCCTTCTATTTTATTACAGAAATCCCAGGCAAATCCTTCAGGGAGGCGACTTTCTATTAACACGCAGCTGGTAAGTGAAAAATAAAACAAATGAGAAAACCCAAGCCGGATCCCAAATGATAACACGCAGGCCCTGTGAACACAGGGTAATCGGGCAGACGAGAGGACAGCGTTTGGCACTCTGGTGACGCTCTTTTGAAAGGCACAACCAAAACCACAGCCTTGGCGCCCAGCCGGGCCCTGGGTCCACTCCTTTCCTACCTGCCTTTCTTGTCCCTGGTCCCTGGCTCTTGCTTCCCCTTTTTCAACCAAGAAGGAGACTTTAATCATTAAGTGCTGGCCCTCTGTCACCACCAGTGCACCCTGGAGAGACCCACCTGTGACCTGTGGTGTCCTGCGGGTGCCAGGAGAGGAATACTGGGAATGCAGGAGAGGATCTTCTGCTGCCTCCCTTTTGCTTTTCTGAAGTTCTTCCTCAGTTAACATGTTACGAACAGAGATTTTTCTCCTAGTAATAGCAGTAACTATTTTTCTAGGAAGGCTCCTTTTTTTTTTTTATGGCAGATTTCTTGAGGTGTAATTGAAAAGCAGTGAAATCCTCCTTTTCTATGTACAGTTTCACAAATTATAGTCTGTGCCCACCAGTGTTGGAGGTTCATTCCCTCAGTCATCGCTTGGCTTGGGTTCCCTGGAAGCAGAGCCCGAGGCTGGGATTTGGTGCCTGTGGTTCCCTGAGAAGCGAGTGTGAGGCAGGCTGCACGGGCAGGCGAAGGAACGAAGGCAGGGCCCTGAGGAAGGGGCAGGACCCATTCAGGGTAGGGAGGAAAGAGGGGAAGCTGGGATCTGCAGCATTTTGGAGCCAGGTGGCTCTGCCAGCCTCGGGCGGTTCTCCAGGGAAGGTGCCCCGTGAGCCCGCAGCTACCAGCGCTCACAGCAGCACTGTCCAGTAAAGGCCTCTGGTCATGCTTGGATCCCACAGCCACACTTGCACAGAGTCAGAGCTTTTAACATTCAGAAACATCCTCTGGGGACACCAAGCTGCTAGGAAGCTTGCCAGCTCTGCCACCCAGCCTTCTTGGAGGCGGGAAGGCGCTTGCTGCCAGTCCAGCCTGGGCGGCTGCTGCGCATTTCAATGTCAAGGCAAAGGAGGTGAACATTTTCACCTTTACTTCTGCAATGAAAAGAATATGCCTGTTGTAAATAAGTTCCTATTTTATGTATCTTTAAACGTTCGTTTATACTTATAGGAGAAATAATTTCATTGACTTTTACAAAAAGGGTACTGAAATCTATGAAATATAAAAAATGTAAAACAGAATTTTAAAACTTGGGCATAAGCCTCCTGCTGCTGTTTCTCCGCGCTTTCCCTCTGGGGGAGCGTCATGGAATGTCCTGTAAATAAGCACTTAACAGCAGTCATCAACGTCCCTGCTGTAAGCCCGGATTAAAGTGCACTCCTACTAACAGAACATACACTGCATACGTGTGTGGGATAAACATCTTCCTAAAACATAATCTAGGAATCAATTCCCTGAATTTGAGAAAACCGGCTTCATTTGAGTAGGATTAAGTCCTCCCTCTTGGATGTGAAGAGGCTGTACGAAATCTGTCGGCAACATAACCATAAAGTCATTTACTATATTTATGTGTATATAGGTACATCTGTCTCTCTGTCCATCTGTCATGCATTTTGTTTTTAAGGCACTTTAAAATGACATACAAAATGGAAGCAGATTGACTACCTTAGTTTTTATTCAGAGCTGCCAGAAAAATTTTTAAAATGTACATTTTCCAATTTTACTTCATTTTTAGTTTCATAGTTTTGTTTCTTAAACAAGGTATCTCTAACAGATCTTAATGTATGGTAATAAAAAAGTGGCTCTAAGAGGGAGAAAAATAGGTATAATTCACTGTCATTTGATAGGTCCAAGTAAACCCTTTTTGATTATACCTTCTCAAAAATAAACAGATGGGAGTCTATAAAAACTGGGTAAGAAATAACCTTGCCTGTCAGGTATTTTCTTATTCTTTGTTTTAACAAATTGAAAGAGCACCTGATTAGGATGTCAGCTGATAGATGATCAACCGAAATGGGATTCGGGGCATCAGGAGGGCTCATCTATTTGAGTGATGTTGTTACCAGGAAACTGCTTCTAGTTCCATCTACTTCTTGCCTTGAGCAGGATCTCTCAGTGCCCCATGTGCAAAAATGATGTAAAAGATGAAACGGATGCCACAAACTGCCAGGCCAGCAATAAGCAGTATTCACCCACGCAGGCAAGAACTAATAAAAAAAGATACGGTTTTCCAACAAAACAGACGTTTTTATATTTAATGGTTCTTTAAATTTTAACTCTAGGATGCATTGCTTGATTGTACGTTAACAATAATTGTATGATTCAACCCAGATGACATTTTTATATACATAGAATCATGTGGCTACAGGAAATTTATAAAATTAGAGTAAAAATGATATATTTCTGTTACAGAGACATATGACAGTGTTCAATGAAAGATCTTCAAGCATAGTACATATATATTAGGATTAAATTCTTCGGAGGAGGAACTGGAATGAAAACAAATGCAAGTTGAAGGAGTAAAAGGAACAATGTTAGATTTCTGACCGGTAAAGAAATGCTTGTTGATGTATTTTTTAAAACGAATGATGGTGGGGCCCAAGTTGTCTCTCATTCATTGACCTGGAAGCAGTTACAGAGCACTATAGCAACTCCATCTTAGCATACTGATATGCACAGTGTGCTAGAAATATTCTTTGTGACTACTTACACTTTTGATGAAAAAAATTAATTGTGAACTATTTCAATGGTCTATTTTCTGCACGAAAACCCACTCCAGGCCATGGTGGCTTAAAACAACAACAATACATTGATACCAAGTCCCCACTGTCGAGGCTCAGGGGTCTACAACAGCCCCACTGAGGGCTGGTCCTCGGATGGGGAGGCTGCAGAGCCGCATCCACGCAGCACCCAGCCCCAGGAGGGCAGTAATCCAGAGTCCTGAGGGAGCAGTGCAGCCCGAGGCACACCTCGCCCACCAGCGGTGGTGGTGGGAGCTTGACTGGTATAATGGCTCCTCCCCAGACCCCGTTCCTCTCTCTGAGTCCTCCCTGGCAGGTGCCCTCCCAGAGTAAGCAGCAGCTATAACAGGGAGTGTCAGGGCTCCCTGGTTTCTGGCTAACCCCTGCAGGGCAAGGCTTTTAGTTTCCAGCCTGGTAGACCCTCATGCAGGTGGATCTCTCACTGACCCCTGAGGTACCACGAGGTCCCTAGGCCAATGCCCTTCTAGCCCCATTTGTGCCTGAGCCCCACCCCACACAGGTGCTCCCTAAATGCTCCCCTGACCTTGTCCTATGAGAGTACAAAATTCTTCACCCAGGCATCAAAAGGACCTCAGGAGAGCAGCACGTGGTGGGAGGACAGAGGAGTGGGACCTGGACAGGTCCTTCTCTCTCCCGTTTCCCTGAAGTCTCCCAAGTCCCCAGCCCAGTGTCCACCCATCTCGGAAACTTCCATCCTCCCTGGCCCCCAGCTGACGGATGTAATTCCTCCTGTGTCTTGCCGACCTCCAGTACCAGCTGGAGGTGAAGGAGATGCTATTTGCTCAGGGTTTGCTGACTCCAAGGAGGACACCCCAGTACAGTTCCCCACACCCAAGACTGGGGAAGGAGGAGGGTGGGCCTTGGCCTGTGGCTGGGGGCCGGGGAGGCTGGGATCGACCTGGTCCAGCCCAGTTCTGAATCAGGTTCACTGTCCCTCCAGGAGAGCTCCAGTTTCTTTCCTCGCTGGTTTCTCTAAGAGGTGGCCAGGTGTCATCATATGGTGTGGACACAGCATGACCCAGTCTTACATCAGGGAGAGAGAGGTACCTCTTCTGCCTGACTCCTGGCCCTGGCAGTGACCCATATCCTTCTGAGACCCCATCTGCAGTCTGTGCCTGCCCAGCAAGGGGGCCACCTGTGTTACCATCCAGGGACATGCCCTTGGTTCACTGTGTCTTGGTAGAACTACTGATGGATATGCTGCCCTCAGCCACAGCCCAGAGAGCCCAGCAGGGACAGAGGGTGGGCAGCACAGAGTCTCCCGTGGAGGCTGCCTGGAGCTTTTGAACTGCAGCGGCCCCAGCCTCTCCTACAGTGGCTCATCCCTCTTCCTTTGGTTTCCCAGCCTGCTGCATTCATCCCTCCAGTGCGGTCCTTCCTGTGTTCTGGCTGCAGTAGTTGGGGTCTGTGGCTGACAACCACAGAGCTCCAGCCAAATCTCTCTCCTCTCCCCCAGAAGAGTTTCATCTCATCCTTCAACAGACAGGAGGCAGAAAGAGGTGGAAGCCTAGACATGGTGTGCTCTGTGTCTGCAATGGCCATCTCGTTCTCTAAGCGCTCCAGACGGCCCACAGGAGTGGGTGGGTGGCTGGATGTGTGTGGCCCCAGCTGCATCCTGTCCTGGCACAGAACCCGTGTCGGGCGTAGCTCTGCAACTGAGAAGAAGGCATGCCTTGGTGAAGAAGAGCCCAGGAGCCAGAGGGGCAGGAGTCCCCACAGGTGCACCCTGGCCTTCCCTCAGTTACCACATCTGGTGTCCCATCCACAAGCCAATCAATCTACCTTTTGCCTAAATTGGTCCAATTGGTTTGGACACTTGCAACCAGGAGTACCATGAACTTTTTATCTGAAGGAGAGTATATGGTTTCCATTTTTAACAATAATTGTGAACTGATTAAACTGAAAACCTTTCCTAGAAATGCTGAAAAAAATATAACAAATATCCTTTTAAAATATTTCAGGGGAATTTCCAGGGACCAAAAACGAAGGTGAAAACCACGGTGGTGAGAACTGAGAGCAGGCTCTTCTTTGTGGGCCCTGCCAGCTCTAGTAACCAGACTTTCTCTTTTTCTTTATTTTTTAAAATTGAGCAGAAAGTACAGAGTTCCCCTGTACACCCCTCCTCCTCTGCTGTTTCCGTTATTAACATCTTGCATTCATGTGGGACATTTGTTATAAATGATGACCCAATATTGGTACATTTATTAACCAAAATAAATACATGGTTTACATGGAGGTGCACAGTTTATATTAAGGTTCAAGTGTTGTACATTCTGCAGATTTGGATAAATGCACAGTGTTATGTATCCACCATTATAGTATCATTTACAATAGTTTTACTGCCCTAAAAATCCCCTGTGCTCTGCCTGTCCATCCCTCCCTGCCTCCCCCTACATTCCTGGCAACTGCTGATCTTTTACTGACTCCATAGTTTTGCGTCTTCCAGAATGTTGTAAAGTTGGAATTCTATAGTATGTAGTCTTTTCAGATTGGGTTCTTTTACTTACCAACACACATTGGAGGTTCCCCCAAGTCTTTTCATGGCTAGATAACTCACTTTTTTTTTTTATCACTGAATGATATTCCATCGTCCAGACGTAGCACAGTTTATTTACGTCTTCACCAATTGAAGGACCACCTTGATTGCTTCTAGCTTTGGACTACTGTGAAAAAGCTGCTGTGAATATCCCTCTGCAGGTTTCTGCGAGGGCATAGATCATCAGCTCCATTGGGTAAATACCAACCAGTGCGATTGCTGGATCGAATGGTAAGACTATGTTTAGTTTTGTAATAAACTGGTAAATTGTCTTCCAAAATGGCTGTACCATTTTGAAATCTCAGCAATGAGTGAGAATTCCTGTTGCTCCACAGCCTGTCAGCATTTGGTGTTGTGTTTTAGTCATTCTAATAGGTGAGTAGTGTTATCTCATTGTTGTTTTAATTTGCAGTTTCTTAATGACATAAGATGTTGAGCATCATTTCACCTAATTGTTTGCCATCTGAATACCTTGTTTGGTAAGGTGTCTGTTCAGATCTTTTACCTATTTAAAAACTGCTTGCTTGTTTTCTTGCTGTTGAATTTTAAGAGCTCTTTCTATTATAAAAGTTCTTGTATTGAATACAAGTCCCTTAACAGTTATGTCCTTTGCAAATATTTTCTCCAAGCCTATGGCTTGTCTTGTCATTATCTTAATAGCGTCTTTCACAGAACAGATGTTTTTAATTTTAATAAAGTCCAGCTTATCAGTTTTTTTCCATGAATCATGCTTTTGGGTGTTGTATCTAAAAAGTCATCACCAAACCCAAGATCATTTGGATTTGTTCCCACATTATCTTCTAGGAGTTTTGTAGTTTTCTGTTTTACATTTAGGTCTATGAGTTAACTTTTGGGTAAGGTGTAAAGTCTGTGTTTAGGCTCATTTTTTTGACTGTGGATGTCCAATTATTCTAGCACCATTTGTTGAAAAACTGTCCTATTTTCCAGTGAATTGTCTATGTGCCTTTGTCAAGATCAGTTGACTATATTTGTGTAGGTCTATTGTGGGGCTCTCTGTTCTGATCCACTTATACATGTGTCTATTCTTTCATGAATACCATTCTATCTGATTACTGTAGCTTTATAGTAAGTTTTGAAGTCAGGTAGTATCAGTCTTCTAGCTTTGTTCTTCTTCAGTATTGTGTTGGCTATTCTATGTCTTTTGCATTTCCATGTAAACTTTAGAATTATATTTTTTAATATCCACCAAATAACTGGCTGGGATTTTGATTGGGATGGTTTTGAATTTATAGATTAAGTTAGAAAGAATTAACATCTTGACAATATTTAGTCTTCCTATCCATGAGCATAGATATCTATCCATTTACTTAGATCTTTGATTTCTTTCATCAGTTTTCCTTATATAGATCCTATACATATTTTGTTAGATTTACACCTAAGTATTTCATTTCTTTGTGCTAATGTAAATGGTATTGTATTTTTAATTTCAAATTTCAATTGTTCATTGGTGGTATATAAGAAAGCAATTGAATTTTGTATATTAATCTTGTATCTTGCAGCCTTGCTATAGTAGTGTATTAGCTCCAGTTTATTTTGCTGACTTTTTGGAATTTTCTACATAGACAGTTGTTTCATCTGCAACCAAAGATAGTTTTATTTCTTCTTTCCCAATCTGTATATCTTTTATTTCCTTTTCTTGTCTTATTGCACTGACTAGGACTTCTAGTATGATGTTGAATAGGAGTGGTGACAGAGGACATGCTTACCTTTTCTGCCAAATTAAGGTTACAGCATCTAGTTTCTCACTATTAAGTATGATGTTAGCTACAGGTTTTTTGTAGCTGCCCTTTATCAAGTTGAGAAAGTTATCCTCTATTCCTAGTTTCCTGAGAGTGTTTTTTCTTTAACATGAATGGGTAGTGGATTTGTTTCAATTTTTTTACACTTATAGATATGATAATGGGATTTTTTTTCTTTAGCCTGCTGATATGATGGATTACACTAATTAATTTTTGAATGTTGAATTAGCCTTGCACACCTGGAAAAAGTCCCACTTGATTGTGGCATATATAATTCTTTTTAATCCTGACTTGGGTGGGGCAAGGGCAATATACGTAACCTAAACATTTGTACCCCCATAATATGCTAAAATTAAAAAAAATAAAAAATATATAATTCTTTTTGTACATTGTTGGATTCAATTTGCTAATATTTTGATAAAGATTTTTGCATCTATATTCATGAGAGATACTGATATGTAGTTTTCCATTCTTGTGATGTCTTTATCTAGTTTTGGTGTTAGGGTAATTCTGGCCTCATAGAATTTGTTATAGGAAATATTCTTTCTGTTTCTGTCTTTGGGAAGAGATTGTAGAGAACTGGTGTGATTTTTTTCCTTAAATGTGTAGTGGAAATCACCAGTGAAATAATATGGGCCTAGGGATTTCTTTTTTTGAGGACTATTAATTATTGGTTCAATATATTTAATAAATATAGGCCTATTTAGAGTATCTATTGCTCTTTATGTGAGTTTTGGTAACCTGTGTCTTTCAGGAAATTTGTCCATTTCATGTAGGTTATCAGATTTATGGGCAGAGTTGTTTATAATATTTCCTTATTATATTTTTAATGTCTGTGGGATCAGTAGTGATGGCCCTTCTTTTATTTGTGGTATGAGCAATTTGTGTCTCTTTCCTTTTTTCTTAGTTAGCCTGGCTAGCCTGGCTAGCAGCTGATTGATTTCATTGATCTTTTCAAAGAACCAGCTTCTGGCTTCACTGATTTTCTCTGTTGATTTCCTACTTTTAATTTCATTGATTCTGCTTCAATTTTTATTATTTCTTTTCCTGTGCTTATTTTTTATTTAATTTGCCCTATTTTCTCTAGTTTCCTAAGTTGGAAGATTGGATGATTGTTTTTAGGTCTTCCTTCTTCCCTAATATATGCATTTAATGTCACACATTTCCATCTAAGCGCTGCCTTCACTGCATTCCACACATTGGTAAATTGCATTTTTATTTTCATTTAGTTCAAAATACTTTTAGCTTTTCTGAAACTTCTTTTTTGATCTTTGTGTGATATAGAAGTACATTGTTTAATCTCAAAATAGTTTAGGATTTTCCAGCTACTTTTTTGTTATTGATTTCTAATTTAATTGTAGTCTGAGAGCACTTTATATGATTTCTATTCTTTTAAATTTGTTATGGTGTGTTGTATGGCTCAGAATATGGCCTATCTATGATCTTGAGAAGAATGTGTATTCTGCTGTTGTTATATAAAGTATTCTGTAGATGTCAATTAGATCCAGTTGATTGATAGTGCTGTTCAGTTCAACTATATCCTTACTGATTTTATGCCCACTGGACCTGTCAGTTACTGAGAGAGGAGTATTGAAGTCTCCAGCTGTAATAGAGGATTTGTCCATTCTCCTTGCAGTTCTCTCAGTTTTTATCTCCTGTATTTTAACACTCTGTTGTTAAGTGCATGCATCTTAAGTATTATTATGTCTTCTTGGAAAACTGACTCCATCTCTTTATGATTGTATAATGCCTTCTTTATTCTTGATAATTGTCCTTGTTTTAATGTTTCATTTGTCTGAAAGCAGCTTTCTTTAGATTAGTGTTAGCAAGGTACACCTTTCTTCATCTTTTCATTTTTAATCTGTGTCTTTATATTTAAAGTAGATTTCTTGGCCGAGTGTAGTGGCTCACACCTGAGTGCTTTGGGAAGCTGAGGCAGGAGATCACTTGAGGCCAGGAGTTCAAGACTAGCCTGGGCAACATAGTGAGACCCTGTCTCCACAAAAAAAAAAAAATTAGCGCAGTGTGGTGGTGCACACCTGTAGTCCCAGTTACTCTGGAGGCTGAGGTGGGAGGATCACTTGAGCCAGGGAGTTGAGGGTTGCAGTGAGTTGTGATCATAACTCTATACTCCAGCCTGGGTGACAGAGAGAGACCTCATCTCAAAATAAATAAATAAAATAAAAACAAAACAAAAAAATAAAGTAGCTTCCTTACAGAAACATAATTGGGTCTTATTTTCTTTTAATCCATTCTGACAGTTTCTGTCTTTTAATTGATATTTAAACCATTCCCATGTAAAGTGATTATTGAGTAATTAGGAACTTTTGTTTGTTGGCTTGTTTATAAGATTCTCAGGAGAAGAGGAATTTGTCACATTGTGCTCTGAATTTGTGCTCACCCTAAAATCTTCACACTTTTTATTTAGAAATAATTCTAGACTTACAGAAGACTTGCTAAAATACTATAGAGAGTTTCCCCGCACCTTTCACCCATTTTCCCCTAACGTTAACATCTTATATGACCATGGTACTATTATCAAAATTGAGAAATCAACACTGGTACATTACCGTTAATTAACTACACACTTTATTCAGATTTCCCAAGTTTTTCCTCTAATGCTTTCTCCGCCTCTTCCAGAATTCAAGCCAAGATACCACATTGCATTGAGGCTGTTTTGTTTTGATAGGAAGAAAGAACTTAGGCCTGTGTGAGGCTGTGCAAAGGTAAATGAAAGTGAATAAAGGGGAAAGAAGATATTTTCTTTTCCTCCCCTTGTTACAGTGTCTCTGGGAGACAAAGTGGGTCTGAGTCCTTTCTCTAACCTTTGGAATGTACAATAGATACATCTCTCCAGGGACCAGGAAGTCCAGCCCAGTTTTACAATGCAGTTATTCCTCCTGGGTCATAGGCCTCAGAGACCTTTGAAATGTGGAGTTAATGTAAGAGTTTATCTTTAGGTGTAGTCATTGATTCTTCTGGAGATCAAACAAGTTTTATCATTCTTTTGAAGGAGGTTGATTATCTCAACAAATAGCTACCTTAATTCCCAAATGAACCTTGGACCTGCTTTGCTATATAAATTGGTGGAATTTTATTCTGACACATACGTGTACTCTGTTGTGCTTACCCAATAATTAGCCAGTTATCTTTCTTTCTGTGTTGATGTGGAAAGGTCTCTCTGTGCTGGTAGTATTTTTACTTGCCCAACAGCAGATAGTTAGAACCAAGTCTTCTATTAGAAGTGAAAAGCCCACTCTCTATGAAAGACCATGAGCAAAGGGAGGACATAGAAGGATTATCTATCCTGGGCTTGGCTCTGGGTTGGAAACAGCCTCCCACAAGTGCTATGGTTTAAATGTTGGTGTTACCCTAAAATTTGTATGTTGGAATCTAATACCCAATGTGACAGTGTTAAGAGGTGGGGCCTTTTGGGAAGCAATTATCGTGAGAGTTCTACCCTCGTGAATGAGATTAGTGCCCTTATAAAAGGAGCACTAATAAAAGCAGTTGAAGGGAGCTGCCTTGTCCCTTCTGCCATGTGAGGATACAGCCATGTTAGGATGCAGCAAGAGGTACGTACCATTTGTTAAGCAGAGAGTTAGGCTTCACTAGAAACAAAATCTATTGTCACCTTGATCTTGGACTTCCCAGCCTTGAGAACTGTGAGAAATAAATTGCTATTATTTATAAATTACCCAGACTAAGGCATTTTGTTATAGCAGCCCAAATGGAACAAGACACTAAGAATTTGTAACTGCAGCCTGCATGGGGTTTGAATTTACACCAACTGGAGCCCAGGAAACTCCAAGCCAAAAATTACCATCGAAAGTGGTCCCCTGCTGATAACAGCTTCTTGTCATCTAGAAGATGTATGCACAAATGGAGAGTCAGACACTTATAAAAACCTATGTAAGAGACTAGAGATAAAGTCTCATGGAACAGGAGGACAGTCCTTGGTTATTACAGAGCACGTGAAAAATCACCATTGGCAGGAATCAGCAGAAACAACAAATGGCAGCATCTGACCTCTGAGTCAAACTAAGATAACTAAAATTGATGTAGACTAAAATGAGTATGTTTAAATCAGACACAAGTGAAAAATATAGCCAATGAACTTAAAAACACAGTAGATGGTTTATAAAGCAGATTAGGCATAGTTTATGAGACAATTAGAAAATATTAAGTTAGATCTGAAGCACAATGAGATAAAAAAGTTAGAAAGATGGAAAATATAAAAGAGAGGTTTAAGAGATATGAAGGGTAGAATGAGAAAGTCCAATCTAAGAATCACTGGGGTCCAATAAAGAGGCATGGAAGGAATGAGGGAGCAGCAATATTTAAAAAGACAACATCTGGTCATTTCGCAGAACAAATGAAAGGCAGGAACCTCAGGCCCAGAAACCACGATGAGCTCCGAGCAACATGAGGAGCTCATGGAATGTCTGCTCAGCCTGAGAAGATGAAGAACATAAACCACTTAAGAATGCTTGCCCTGTGGCTGGTAAAAGACTGGACGATAATTGTAGCTTTAGGAGTAGCGATGCTAAACCACAGGAAAGTGCAAAGGACTCCGAGTGCTGTCATTGCCTCATCATGACTTTGTGGCTTCAAGCCTGACAGTGTTTGGATCCTGACCTCTCTTTGCACTGTTGGGCTAGTTCCAGCTCTGTGCCTCAGTTTCCCCACCCACAAAATGGGGGTAATAACAGGACCTCCCTCATTAGAGTTGTCACAAGTACTCCATGAAGCACTTAGCACAATGTCTGGCAGAGAAAGTGCTCCACTGATGGTGGCTATTAGTTTAATCACTAAAATATTTTTGATATATAACATTTTAAAATAATATTTCCTCCTTTATTTTTCTTTATTTTTTGGTGTCTTGATTTATTGGTTCCCTCAGCTCTTCTGGCCAGTTCCCAGATGATGCTGATGCTGCTGGCCCAGGGATCACACTTTGAGAACCACTGAACTATGGTAAGGAGGCCACTTCCAGAAGCTGCAGAGGAAACTGTCTTGGAAGGTGAAGAGTATTTTTCTGGGGGATGTGTTGATGACGAAGACTTAGGTCTGGGCACCTGAAGCCAGGTGGGGGATGAGCACAGACACCAAAGAACAGCAGACAAGATGGCCTCGGCAGTCCCGACCCTTACAAGAGGTCAGAAGATACTTTTCCCAGCTGGGCCTGGAAGTCTGGAAGGGCCCCTGGGAGGGGCTGTTTGGGCTGGGCTTCTGTGGCGGGTGGTGAGCACCACTCCGCACCGGCCCTGCAAGGGTGGTGTGGTGTCCTCAGAATGTGAGGTGGGCAGGGCGTGTGTGCTGGCATGCACCCCCTCTACTCTCGTTGGGGTCTTTAAAAATGCTAACATAACAATGGCTTTCATGAGAGCTCTGGTCATCCTGGCTAAAGGAGCAAGGATATGAAGATGGTCATGCCTGTAGATGTAATGAGGCGAGTGGGGATTAAGGTCACGGTTGCAGGTCTAGCTGGAAAAGGCCCAGGACAGTGTCTCTGTGATGTTGGCATTTGTCCTGATGCCAGTCTTGAAGATGCAAAAAGAAAGGGACCATGTGACGTGGTGATCTACCAGGAGGTCATCTGGGTGCACAGACCTTATCTGAGTCTGCTGCCAGGAAAGATACCGAAGGGACAAGAGAACAGAAAGGGCCTCATAGTTGCCATCTGTGCGGGTCCCACTGCTCTGTTGGCTCGTGAAATAGGGTTTGGAAGTAAAGACACCCTGCAGTCACTCACTAAAGACAGTCATCACCGCTGCCCTGAGGATCGCGTGGCAAAGGACAGCTGGACTCTCCCAAGCCGAGGTCCTGGGACCTGCCGTTGCCGAGGCACTGAGCTGCCAGGAGGGGCGGCATAAAGTGAAGGTTCCACTTGTTCTTAAAGATTAGCGCAGAGGAATTTGACAAGCAGTTAGAGAAGTAGGCCATTTGTAATCCATTCGCACTCTGTTCACTTTAAACAAAAAATATGGTAGGTTCATGTGCCGAGAAGCCGCTGTCATTACTGCTTTTGTGAAGTGTAGTTGTGAAGTACCAACTGCACAGAGATTTCTCAGCCTGTGAATTGTGTCTGTACAACTCGGAGCCTTGTTTGCACAATAAACAGGGCATTTAGCAAACAAACAAAACAAAACAAAAAAACATAAGGTAGGGTCTGTGTCCTGTCCTTGAATCCAGAGGGCTTGTGGCTGCTTGGACCAGTCAACAGGCCAACTTGTCCACCAGGACAGTGCCCTGGGGCCATACTTTTAGGGCCCGTGAATATATTTTATGTTCTCCTAAAATCAGAAGGAAAGGTGGATATGATAACTATAAATATATAATAATGAATCTAGACTGGACTGTATTCACCTTTATAGTCCCAGTCATAAAATGTAACTGTTCATATTTTTTATGGAAGAAGGGGACCCCACGACTGAGCATGGTGAAAGTAGTGCTCTGACTTCTGAGGAGAGGCCAGAGAAGGCCACGCAGCTTCTGCCTGGTTCTTTTGGGGTGCTCCCAGCCCCCCGCAGCCCTGCAGGGCCCCTGTTTTTGGTGCCCGGCCCAGCCGAGCCCCCAGATGACTGCAGCCCCAGACAGCAACCCCATGCAGGGCTGCAGGCCAGCACGGCCCAGCTGAGCTCTCCCCAGATTTCTGACCCACAAAACTGTGACCAAAATAAAATAGTTTGTTTTAAACAGCTAAGTTTTGGGATAATTTGTGATGCTGAAACAGTAACCATAACATTCAGCCAAGGAAGGGAACGCAGAGACTGGTGCTCTCATGGGGGTGACAAATGGATAGATAGTCCCTGATGCCAGCACCTTGGGTCCATTTTCTAACACAGTGGACAGCTGACCCTCCACAGCCCACTGGTTCACTGGGGCCAGGTGTGGGGTAGGATTGCCTCTTCAGCCACTAGCTGGAAGGAGGTAGGGGTTAGCAATGCCCGGCTGGCAATGGGAAGCTGTAGAGGAATTTATAGCAGGGCTGTACTCCACCAAGGATCACTGTGGCAGTGGAATGAAAAGCACAATGGTGGGTGTGGGGAAGGGCAAGAAGGAGGTGAGGGAGACATCAGAGGATGGAGCCCCGGGCCATAAACAGCAGAGTTCTTGGATGCTAGCCAGCCAATTTACACAGAAAAGAAGTTTACTGAATAGTATCATTTTTTCCCCACCCCAGACGGATGGAAGGCTGGAGAAAAGGGGCAGGGCTGTGCAGGCCAGGCATCTGGGAACAAGGCTGACTCATGCCAGGGCACGGCAGTGAGGGCGTCACAGCATGCAGAGTAGCCACTGGACACTCACCACTGCTGCTGCAGGAAATCATCCCCTCTTTCTCCATGCCTGGGCCAGGGTCCCAGGTAAGAGCTTTGAATTGCTAAGGAGTGGGAAGAGGAAACACCTGCCTCCTGTTTTTTACAAGGGCCACCTCTTTAGGGTACTCCAAAACTCATTTGCATACTGAGTAGCCCTAGACTGAAAAATAAATTTGACTTCGGCAAATGAGAGATTGGCCTGACCTGAGGTGTGGCAGTGAGCAGTGTCTTAGTCCACTTTGTGCTGCTAGAATAGAACACCACAGCCTGGGTAATTTCTAAACAATAGTTTATTGGGTTCATGGTTCTAGAGGGTGGGAGCTCTGAGATCCGGAGGCCACATCTGGTGAGGGTCTTCTTGCTGCATCAAAACATGGTGGAAGACATCATACGGTGAGAGAGTAAAAGAGAGTGAACAACAGAGGGGAAGGAAAGGAGGCCTAACTCGCCCTTCCATTGGGAACCCACTTCCACGATAACTAACCCACTCCCAAGATAATGGTGTGGATCCACTCGTGGGCAGAGCCCTCATGACCTAATCGTCTCTTAAAGGATCCACCTCTTGACAATGCTGCACTGGGCATTAAGTTTCCAACACATGAACTTTGGGGTACATGTTCAACCACAGCAGGCAGCGAGAGAGGAGGGCACCTTTGAGAGGATTTGGAGAGGGACACAGGGTAGCTAGTGGCCCAGAGTCAGGCTGTTTGGGTTCAAATCCTGCCTCTGCCTCTGGATAGTGCGGTGACCTTGGGCAATTTATGTAGTTATTTGACTGCTCTAAACTTTTGTTTCCTTATCTGGAAGATGTGAACAATAATATTATCTACCCCCAGAGTTGTGGTCAGGGCGACATGTGGTCATTTGGATGAGGTGTTGATAATGATAGCTGCCCAGTGTAAGAAGCCAAGAGGGGCAGCTGTCGTCACCACCTTCAGTCACAGGGTGTGAGCTGGTGGGGAGAGGGAGAAGCGAGGATGGCACTCAGGATTCTGTTTGAGCCCCCAGGGGTGGAGGTAAAGAATGGCGAGGGGCAGACTAGAGGGAAGATGTTGAATTCAGCTCTGGTGGGCTGCGTTTCGATGCTCAAGGGATAACCTGGGACAGATGTGCGGAGGCCATTGGATACAGAGGCCTGGGCTTGAGGAGCACCGCCCAGGCTGGACACAGGTTTGGAGTTCTTCTCAGGAGATGGTGATGGCACTGTGGGGTCCACGTGGGAAAGAAAGGTAGGTAGGTAGACTCTGAGCCAGGTATTCCAGGATAAGTAGTTCATCTGGAGGTGTCTCCAGGGGACATCAGTGGGGAAGCGGGATGGGGGCAGGAAGTGTCTGAGGTCAGGGCCCCTAGAAGCAGAGCCCCAGGCAGGGCCTGAGTGCGTGAAGTTTCCTGTGAGGAGGTCTCAGGGATGAGGGTGGCCAGAGATGGAGGGGAAGAAGCTGAGCAAGGAGGTGGCTTGGCCTGGTCTGTCAGGGCAGAGGGGTTTGGAGCAGAAATGACTCTGCAGCGCTGTCTTTGACACAGAGGGGAGGCCTCTCATCCTCATAGCAATCACATGCTGTGTGTGTATGTGCTGGGGGTGTTCTGAGTTAAGGAGCATTCATCAGCAGAGGGCAAATCTCCAGCTTCACGGGCAGGGAGCTGTTAGCAGCCCAGATTCACAGCTGGGAAGGTGCCAGAGTCCCGGCAAGCGGGTCTAGGTGGGCACTAACAGCATCTCAGAAGGAAGCCATATGGAATGTGATCATTAGGAAGTAAGTAGTGCACAGTCCTGCTGCAGACCCCTGGGAGGTAGAGTAGAATACATGCCTAAGAGTTATTCTACCCCAGGGGTGTGTGTGTGTGTATGTGTGTGTGTGCACGCACATGTGCGAGCATGCGCGCGCACACACACATATATATGTTGGGGAGGGGTACTTATAATCCAACTCCTGTCAGTCTTTCTCCAGCGTGTTAATTCTTGGCCCCTTCAGCTAGTGGGCAATGTGGATTTTGGAGGCCAGAGAAAGTCCCCAGGCAAAGATGTGCACGGGTGGGCAGTGGAGGCTGGGCAAATGCACAGGCAGAGCAGTCAGGGCAGGAGATGTGGACAGGGCAAAGCAGCATCTGCCACAACAACTTTTAACTGAGGGCACAAAAGCAACTGAAGAGCAGCAAAGAAGTAGGAGGAAATCAGAAGGAGGGAGCCCTGGGGCTCGTGTGCACAGACGCTCCCCCAGAGATACATTTTCCCCCGCTGCGCATCCCACTCCCATTGTATCTGAGTACTTGACACTCCGAAAAGCCGAAAAAGGATGTCTGCGGAGCCATCCACAGCCAGTCCAGTCTCAGCCGGAGGCGCCCAGGCTGGGTGAGCCCCGAGGAGCGCGTGGCTAGGGGAAGTGGAAGACACTTTGGTGGTTGGCGACAGAGAGGGGCTGGAAACTTTCCCTGTAAAATAATGAGTGGAGAAACCTTTACTGATTAGTTAAATCCCAGATAATCCTGGCTGATGAAGGCAGATTCAGAACCGTTAAGGGATTAGGGTTCCCAAACTACTCCCCGGGTAGCTCGGGGGCGGGGACTCTGGCGGGGGTCCTACACCTCTGGCTGCAGATTTACATGTGAGGGAAGGAAGCTGGGAGGGGCCCACTCTGCAGGCTGCCAGGGCTCAGAGGTGTCGCTGGAACGCCGCACAGTAGACTCTGCACCTGCCCGGCCACAATGGGGACAGGCGGAGTGTAGTGGGCTCGGAGCCAGCTAGCTTTCTCTTATCCATGTCTCCTAAATAACAGAAGCTGAGCAAAGCGCTTCGCCCGGCTCTCGCCGTCGCGCCCCTATCCCTTGGTGCCGGGCTCTCGCAGCGGGGCTTTCCTCGCAGCGTAGGGAGCACGAGTGGACCCCAGGTCCCCCGCAGCAGCTGGGGTGCGGGTGCAGGCGCGGATTAGTGCAGCGCAGGGTAGGAGGCATTTCTCACCGCAGACGGGGCAGTGAAAGTGCTCTCCTGCGCTGCGCTCCCGCGGCCACCACGTTGTGAAACAGGAGGTGCCCCAGGATCCAGCTTGCCCGCTGCCGGGATCCTGCGGCGCCCTCCCTGCCAGTGGGGCCCAGAGGAGGCGTTAGGGACGCGCTTGTCCAGGAACTGCAGGGCCCCCTTGGAGGTGCTCCTCTTCTCAGTCTCTTAGTCCCCTTAGAGCCTCAACCTGGGCTCCTTTTCTCGGTTGCTGGCTGTGTTTTGCTCTCCTCATTTCTCTCTCCGTGTCCAATGAGACCGGGTTAATAAGTATCAGTTTCTCTCATCTGCAAAATGGGTTTGGTAAGATCCTTCCCAAGAGGTTGGAAACCAGTGTGCTCTTGGTACTGCGCCGCAGGTTAGGCTGTCCTGCCTGCCTGCCCGGTCGCGGGCTACAAAATGTGTGGAATTGTAGGTATCTCCCTTAACTGCGACCCAGAATTCGGATTTACAAACACCACGCTGCGCTGCCGGGTGAAGAGCCAGAGCACTGGGGCGGGTCCCTGTATTCCCAATGCCTCTCCCCAAATCTAGATGTAAATTCGGGGAGAAAGTTCCTGGCTAAGCCAAAAACAAAAACAAAAACAAAAAACGACGCTGGCGTCTAAAGCCGCCCCCAACCCTGAGCGATTCAAAGGACAATTATCCCAAAGGAAAGTTATTGTTTTGCTAATCCCGGGAACAGCTTGCGAGGGGAGATTTGGGTCTTCCTTTAATAATAGAAAGTTAATGCGCAGCCTCTTGTAATTATCTTTATCGGAAGCCCCTCGTTTAATCTGCCCGTTTAGCCAAGGCCCCACTCGAAGGCGCAGCTAGCGGGAGACACACTCTGCAGGGCTCGCGCTCAGGCACAAGCAGCGGCCGCCGCCCGGCAGGGCTCTGGGAGTTGCCCCTCCCTCGCTGGGTGACCTCGGACTGGGGGGGGGGGGACCGTCGGGGAGTGGGACTGAGGAGGTTCTGTTTCCGGGGTTCTGTGATCGGGAAGGGTAGGTTCAGGGCTCCGAGCGACGAGGGTTGGGTGGGCTCAAAGCGTGAGTCAGGAGTGGCTTCCCACGTACTTTGGCGCTGACTTTAGCAAATATAGGAGTTTCACAGGAAACATGGACCTTCTTTGAATAAGTATAAAATTGGACAATAATTTGTTAGCACCCGTGAAGTGGGGTGCGTCCCCCCACTCAGAGATCCTATTTTATTCCCACTTACTCTCCCTCCCCGCCACCAATTTAGGGTTGCTGGATGAAATACTGGTACACACTCTTACTGAAAAACCAAAAACCAACCCCCCCTCCTCACTGTTTATTTGCAATCCCAATTTCACTTGGCTTACTGTATTTTTGTCAACTCTGGTACCCTGCCCTATCCTCTTAGCCCAGCCCAGTCCACTCCTGCTTCTACTTCTTATCCCTTTCTCAGCTCTCAGAAGTTTGTGACCCCACTATATCTCAGAGTACTGGGAGAGAGGGTGGATTTGGCTGGGGGTAGAGTGGCCATGGATTAAGTAAACGTTTTTCGTTTTTCGCTCCTTTTGGGGAAGGCCTTCTTAGAGGAAGGCTTTCTTGGCACCAGCGGTGCAGGTGGAGGGCTGAGGTGGGGTGGGGTGCTATTGGGGTGGGGGGCTGTGGCTGGGAATGGAGCCCTAGGTCTTAATGGGCGGTTGGATCGCATCAGGGAGGCTTCAGGGCGGTTGAGAGTGGGGCCTCCACCTGGGAGTCTGAAAGGAAGGAGAAGACCACTCCAGGATGTGGAATTTGCGGCTTTTAGAGGACAGGCAGACAGCCTCCCTTCTTTTGTCCCCTCCACCCCCAGGACCGGGGGTGGGGTGGGCTGGAGAGAAGAAAGAAGGAAGTGATTGAGGGGACTGCAGCTGGGAAGGCGGCGACCGAGGGGAGGGGACCGGGTGGCGTCCACATTTCGCGGGTTCCGGAAGGTGACGTGCCCGCCCCCCGCTGATTGGAGCCCTCCGGACCTTCCTCGCCCGACTGGCAGCCCAGTGGTATAAAGCTTCCTCTGAGCTGGGCCCCCTCCGGAAACGTGATCCAGGGAGGGTCGCGCCTCGCCGCCTGAGAAGCCATGACCGGCCGGGACGCGCTTTCCGACGGGCGCGCCAGGAGCAGGGCCCTGGTGCCTGGCGGCTCCCCCACGGGCTCGCGTCCCCGGGGCTTCGCCATCACGGACCTGCTGGGCTTGGAGGCCGAGCTGCCGGCGCCCGCTGGCCCCGGGCCGGGATCTGGCTGCGAGGGCCCAGCGGCCGCGCTGTGCTCGGGCCCTGGGCTCAGCGGCTCCAGCGCGGCGCGCGGGGCCCTCCCGCTGGGGCTCAGCCTCCTCTGTGGCTTCGGCGCGCAGCCGCCCGCTGCGGCTCGGACGCCCTGCCTGCTTCTAGCCGACGTGCCGTTCCTGCCGCCCGGGGGCCCTGAGCCCGCTGCCTCGCAGGCTCCCAGCCGCCCGCCGCCCGCGCTCGGCCGCCAGAAGCGCAGCGAGAGCGTCTCGACGTCCGGTAATCAGGCCCGCGCCTGCCGTTCCCGCCCCTGATCCCCGCGGCTTCGAGCCGCGCGAGGGTAACACACCATCGCCCCACTGCACCCCCACCCCCCAGCGTCCCAGATCTAAGCGAAGCTGGGAGCCCAGAGCGAGGGCCCATCGGGAGAGGCATATTCGCGGAGCCGAGCCTCCTGCCCCTTGCTGGATCCCGGTCCCTGCCTCTCCGCCGGGATCCGGTTCCCGCAGCACTGCGGGGACCGCCACCACCGGTTCCGGATGGAACCTTGTGATGAGACCCTGGGGATCTCGGCGCCCCAGCAGCTGTCTCCGGAGGGCGCCTGGAGCGAGTCTCGGCCTCTGGGAGCGGCGTGGATCGGGAAGGCCGGGGCCTGTCTTGTTCACCAGCAGCGCAGAACCTGGTACCGGGTGGAGACGCTTGCTGAACTGATCCAATGATTGATGGGTCTTGAAGACCACTGGGCCGCAAGCCCAGGAACTGTCCGCCTGTCCGGGTGCTGAAAAGGGAGTCTCGGGTCACCATCCTCCCAGCTCCCGCATGTGAGAAAGGAAGCAATCCCGCCAATTCCACTGTAGTTACGCTCAGCGTTTTGTTCTGAGCCCATCTGTTTGCTCAAAGAAGTCCAGGCCAATTATGGGGAAAGAGAAGGGAGCAATGAAATTCTGCAGAGGACAAGGGTCAAGAAATTGAGAGGTTTAGAGTGTCGGGGAAGAAAAGGAAGAATTATACAAGAAAACGTAGACTAGTGAAACTATTTCTACTAGTGGTAGAAACTAGAGCTGAGCATCCAGGTAGCCAAAGCAAAAAGAGTACATTGGGTTTTCTGATACCGAAAGGAAACATGTTAGATCCGCAGGCAGGTGAGCGTTCACTCAGCTCTAAAAGGACTTTATTTCATGAGCCTATATGTAAGATAAAAAGAAACTCACTGTTTGTTGTTTCACTAAAAATTTAAAAACCACCTTCACTGGATGGGTTCTTTCTTCTATGATCACTGATAAAATGAAAGGCAAAATGCAGCTAAGTCTTATGCTGTGTGGGCATTTCTGGACAGTCTAGAGCAGAGCTGTTCAGTGGAAATATCATGTGATTGTGTGCTTGATGGAAATTTCTCACAATTTCATTAAAAGGAAAAAGAAACAAGTGAAATTAATCTAAATACTATATTTTAATCCAATACATGCAAATATTATAATTTTACATATAAGCAATATAAGAATATTTTATATTTTAGGGACACTAAGTCTTCTAAATCCACTGAGTATTTTATGTTGACAGCAGGTCTTAATATGACTGGCCACACTTGCTCAATAATCTATGTGTCTAATGGCTATCAGATTGGACAGCACAATATAAAATGTAATTCAAGCACATGGTTTTCTGATGAGCTAATTGATGTAGGAGTAAAACTATTATTATTTAGTAATTATTTTTGCCTTCATTCATTTTTAAAATATTGTGAAACAACTATGCTTTTTAACAATGAATCTGACAATTGTTTTGTCTACTAACCTTCCTTTCCATCTGGATCTTTTGACATAATGGATATAAAAAGATAAATCACAGTAGAGTGGTTCTTAAATTTCAAGCACATCTACAAATCATCTGGACACACTTGTCAAGAATAAGCTTCCTGGACTCCACCTCCACTCCAGAGATTCTAAATTGGAACCTCAGGGCAGGGGTGTAGTTCCCACAAGGATTCTGATGTCACAAACCTCAGCCCTTCCTTTGAAAAATGCTGGTGTACAGGTTAAGATGACAAGATTGGAGGCAGAGGGGGTGAATGAATTTGGAAGCTGTGTGGGGATAGAAAATGCAATTAGTGGCCAAGAAGCTTCAGCTTCACAAAATCTGGGATCTGAATCCCACCTTCACTGTGTACTACCTGTGTGATCTTTGGCAAATTACTTAATCTCTCTGTGCCTTAGTTTCCGCATCTGTAAAAACAGAATAATAATAGCAGCTACTTTGGAGGGTTTTTTTTTATTATTTTATCAAGAATTATTGAGACAATGCATGGACAATGTTAATTTAAGCACAGTGCTTTGGGTCTAGTAAGTGCTAACAATGTAATTCACATTTCCAGCAGGCATATAACGTCAATCTTCACATTAAAATCCAGGAAATAAAGTGGAAAATATGCTCACCTTTACAGTCCCATTCTTCTCCTTGTGCTAACAGATGAGGACAGCCCGTCTGAAGATAGGAGTGACCTGAAGGCATCCCCTACCCTGGGCAAGAGGAAGAAGCGGCGGCACAGGTACAGTGCCAAGTTGTCCCCTCTGTCTGCCTTTCCTTGGGACGCATCGCCAATGTTTATGGCTCCAGCATTTGAGAATTTATATTCCTGGCTTATGGCAGGGCCAGTGGCCTCCTGGTTGGCAGTGGGAAGGACACAGCAGCCATCTAGAAAGATAAGTCTGCAATGCCCAGGAGCCCGCAGGACAATCTAGGTTGTATTTTAAAGACACAGTTTTGTGGGTCTATAAAATGGATCTTGTCAGACAGAGTTGATGGAATTCATTAAGAAAGAGCTAAGGAACTGTTTGGTTTGAAACAAACTTCTGGGCTTTCCAGAGGCTAAGCATTCAGAGGTGGGGTGTCCTATGATGAGGTGGCTTTTCCGGTATGGACTGCAGGGAAGGCAGGCACTATGGTCGTTACAGCTGGGAATCCTGGCTGCTCCCTGTGGACACGAGGCCACATTCATGTTTTGGGCTCCCCACAGGACAGTTTTCACTACCCATCAGCTGGAAGAGCTGGAGAAGGCATTCAGCGAAGCCCACTACCCTGACGTGTATGCCCGGGAAATGCTGGCTGTGAAAACTGAGCTCCCCGAGGACCGGATACAGGTGTCTGGGGTCCCCTTTCTCCTTCTCAAAGACATCAAAGACAGCACGTTATTCCTACACACAGTGAGCCAACCCCAACCCCTTCTCAACAGCCCAACACGTTCCCCTTTGCACAAAAACTGAGGGTCCCTTAGCTGAAGGCACCACAAGAGGCTATCCCTGTGACTCTCATGCTTTTTTATTTTTATTATTATTAATTATTAAATCATTCTTAAAAATTACACAATAATGTGTGCTGTGCCTAGACACTATATAAAGATATGGCAAGGAAAGAAATAACTATCTCTCCACCTCAAACCCTCAAAGAAACCAACATAAACAGCCCGATGTGACCTTTCTACTTTCTGCACCTTGTGCTCTCTGCACATCATATATATATGGCTCTGAATATTTATGTGCATATGCATGTATGTGTGCACCATATATGCACTCACATAATCGCATAGAATTTTGTTCTTGGTTTTGCCAGAAGATACGTCATTTACTCACTATTTTTTTTTGTGTCATCCTTGCGCAGGGGCCAGGCTAATCTTCTCTGTATCGTTCCAATTTTAGTATATGTGCTGCCGAAGCGAGCACTACTCACTATTTTTAACAGTTACACTGTATTCCATAATATTCTTCTATTAACATAATATTTATCATGAGAAATATCACCAGCAATCCGATAGCCTATGATCAGACGGGGACATTGCCCAGGGGAACTCTGTCCAATCAAGGAGAAAAGTGAGGAGACACTGTAGTTGATCTCTTTACACAATGTGGGAAAGGCACTTTGATTTTGGTTTTTCATTCCTGACTCTGTGGAAACTTCAGCGGACATGGTCAGGCAGTACCCCACCCGAGTCCCTGTGAGCTCCGAGGCCCCGGGTGCTCCCCCTCCAGCTGGGAGGCCGCTTGGCCCTTCTGAGAGGACTCCGCGTTCCGCGAGGCCGCCTCCGCCTGGAAGCCCCTCTTCACGGTGTCTCTCCCTGTGTGCCTCTCTGCTTCCCCTCCTGCCTCAAACCAGGTCTGGTTTCAAAACCGCAGGGCCAAGTGGCGCAAGCGGGAGAAGCGCTGGGGCGGCAGCAGCGTGATGGCCGAGTACGGGCTGTACGGGGCCATGGTGCGCCACTGCATCCCGCTGCCCGACTCCGTGCTCAACTCCGACGACGGCCTGCGTGGCGCCTGCGCGCCCTGGCTGCTGGGTAAGGGGCCCCGCGGCGGGCCGGGGTGTTGGGGGGGTCCCCACGAGGGCAGCCATTTGCGAAGCAAAGCAACGTGAATTTACTCAGCTTCGGGCCCAGAATCTTGCATCTGATTTTTAATTAATTACATGGCTTGGAATTTCTGGACAATTCCCTTATTTTGGCACTGTGTACACATTGTGTGGGAAGGTTCCACGGAGCTGTTTAATGGTAAACATGTATTTGGGATTGAAGAGTGAAATGACATACTTTCATTATGTGGACTATGTTTCCCACGTGTTGAATGCTATTAGAACTTTTAGAAACCATACAATGTAGGGCACATGATAATAGGAAATAGGGCAGGCCAGGACAGTTAAACCTAGAGTCTGTTTACCCCTTACATTACAGCCAGCTGATCGGGTCCCTGGACCTGGCTCTGCCATTAACAACCTGCCATGTAGGTTTTCTGTCCCTTAGATTTTTGGTGCTTACATAGTCTCTGCTGGTGACGTCCAAACCTTGGGGCTGAGTGTGCTCAGGAGGTTCCATCCTATTGGCCTTTTTGCTGTTGCCAGAAATCCACAGGCAGGGATCACAGATTGGAGGGATGAGTCACACATAAACACCTCAGGGCGTGGTGGGGATTAGTTAGGTAGCCAGTGGTGGCATTTTAGGTTTGGAAGGAGGAAGTTCAGCAAACAGTTTTTGAACACCTACCAACCCCTATGCTAAGCACTGGAGACTCCAGTCGTAAATCCAGTCTTGACTTTGCCCTCAAGGTCTGAAGAAACTAGAGAGAATTCTGGGCAGGGAACCAAGCCTACCCGTCTGAAATTGCACAAGCAGGTGGGGAGGTGTGTTTACTGGCATCTGCAGGACAGAGGCTGTAGGAGAAAGTGGGCCCGAAGCCGAGTCACTGTGTCATCCCAACAAAGCACTTTTGCTGGATGTGACCGGCTGGCAGACACCAGCTTTCAACTCCTACAGGTGGGAGTTATCTACCTGCCTCTCCTGTAGGCTCCAGAGACAGGCAGTGACAAGGACAATTCTAACGGGATTTAAACAACAATAAGAAAGAAATTTACTTAACTGCTGAATTTAAAGACATTATTTTTATTTTTCCTTTCCCTTTTTGCAAGGAATGCATAAAAAATCCACAGGGATGATAAGGAAGCCAGGAAGTGAAGACAAGTTGGCAGGACTCTGGGGCTCTGACCACCTCAAAGAAGGTTCTAGTCAGAGTCGGGCAGGATCCCAGAGAGGCTCAGACAATGCAAGCCCTGAGAATGGCATGGAAGACGTGGCGATTGATCTCTCCAGCTCTGCCCGGCAGGGGACGAAGAAAGTGCACCAGGAGGCGGGTGCCCAAGACTGCTCCAGCTCCTCCTCACGGCTGGAGGGCATCCAGCCCGGGAAAGTGGGAGCCTTATGAAACCCACAGCTCCTACTATTAAAGGCTGAAAATGTGCATATTTCTCACCAGCATTTTTCAAATGACAAGAATGGTCCAAGACAAATACTCTCAGTTCTATTTTCTTCTTACAATGTCAGGATAAAATGCAATGCCACTTGCTTTAAGAGGACTAATGGGTGACTTAGGGAAAATTCCATTTTGTTCTAGAATGGAAACCATTCCTTAAAGGCACTTGAACCAGTTGAATTGGTATAAAATTTTGATTCTGTTTTGTAGAACTTGAGCAGAGAGGATCTAAAGTTCAAAAAGCATTTTTACTGCTGCGCACCATTTGAGATGTGATTCAATACACTGTGTAGAGTAATAGGTTAGATCTGATGTCCCTACTCTGAATTAGAAAATAAAAAATTATTTAACCTCCAGGAGAATCAGATGTCTTTATAGTGAAGACTCCATCTGGACAGATGAATGAATTATAGTATCTTCACCTTGAACTTGGCCTTGGACATTTCAATTTTCTTGTTAGGCAATAATTTTGTGTTTCCTTGAGTGTCATTTAATGGGCTATGCATATTGGAATTCATAAACAAACAACAAAGAAAGCCATATGCTTCCCTTCCCTTCTGAAATAGCTTGGAATCCTATTAAAACAATTGTTGGATATCTGGAAACAGTGTTTTAAAGTCAGACCAGGCTGCTTGGTCTCTTAAAATTTATGTTTGAAAGCACTTTAGTGACTTGGACTTTGTGAATGCTTCCTTTCTTGTATTTCCTTTGCCATTTATTATATTATTTAAAAATAAATATTTTGTGGTGTGTTGGCTGCTCTAGGCAATCCTTCTATTACACACATGCACATCTCCACCATCGCTGATCCCCTCCGGGCTCTCCCCTCTTATCCATTTTCAATCTCGGAGCTTCTAAGGCCTTTCAGTCTTCGGGCTGCAGCACTTACCTTGTGTTGCTTTGCCAATCCCTCTGGGGCAGCGCCTGTGTCTGCATGATTCACCGTTTGGAGTTCAGAGTCCAGAGAGCGATTACATCTAGTTGAGGGGAAAACGCGGAGCTTCCTGAGGAAGGCAGAGCAGTGGAAGGAAAGTGTGGAAGTGCTACTTCTGAGGCCCTTGCTCTGAAAACCAGCACAGTGCTGTCAGGCTGGGCTTGGCACTGCCGTCTCTGCAAATGAGAAACCAGAGGCTCTCTCCTCTTGGCCTGTTTTTCTCATCCAATGCTAGTTCCATACTAATGTGAAAATTAAATATGACCAGTTCCTTCATGTAGAAATAGAAAACGATGAGCTCTATCTTCTTTTGTTTGTTCTGGCTACTAGAGATCACAGCCAAAGCTTGAGACTGAACCTCGAATGAGCAGTTGGGGTGATGAGCTCTCGAAGTTCTCCTATCTTTCCTGTGTACAGCAGCCCTGGCTCTGGCCTCTGCGGCCACGCTGGCTCTGCCTCCCAGAGGGTTGTCACACATTTTTTCATGTTCCTTCCTCAGATTCTTGCTTCCCTTCCTCTTCCTTAGTTTATCCAGGACTGAGTTTGGGAGAGGGAGCCAGTACGCTGTGCAGCTTATATATTAATACATTACACTCTTAAGATATTATGCAGCCACTAACAGTTATAACAAGGCATATTTATTTATGTAGAAAGATGTTCACAAAATGTTACTGGGTAAAAAGTCTCTAAATAAAAGGGAAAAAAGCATAAAATTAGAAATAAGTAAATATGTAAAGCAGAATGAAAATGAAATAAATAATCTTAACAACTGGTCCTACATAAAAAAGGTGTACAAATAGTGGACAAATCTCTATGCAGTTTTATAAAGAAAAAGCAGGAAACAGGAAGTTGTACAAGAAAAAGGGGGTGGAACCACTAACGTAAGAATAGATGGATGCTTTCTTAATATAAGAGAACTTATTTTAAAGCAACATCTTAATATTTTACAATTTATATATACATACATATGTGTTAATGTACATATGTGATATAGGAGCACAGTATTTGAGGCGGCACTGTCCCCTTCTAGCTATGGGACCTTGGGTGAGTTACACAACCTCTAACCTTTCAGTTTTTCAACTGTAAAAAGGGGAATAATAATAGAATACTCATTTTTCTGATGATTAAATGAGATGACATGTGTAATGTACTTGGCTCAGTTTCTGGTGCAACAGAGAAAGAGAAAATAAACATTAGCTATTATTATTATACAGCAAAATGTCATCTTGAGAGCAGGGCCAGGTGTGTTGGGCAGTTTGATCTCTTCTTGGCTGTTTAAGAACCAGGAGCTCGACTAGACAGCCCAGTACAGGAGGACCATTTGCTGTCTTGCATAACCTGAATCTGGAGACGGGGACTTTCAAAGCAGCTCAGGAACATCACTGGGAACCCAGGTAGTTTCTGTCCTTCTGTCTGCTGTCCATAGCCTTTCCCCCTCAACTTTGTTCCTGCAAGGTCACTGGACGCTCCTGAAGGTTCAGACATCACAGCTGAGAACACTTACCGTCCCCACTTCATCACTGAGGAAGCCCCCATCCCCAAGCAGGCCTCCTCTCACTCCTCATTGGTGAGAACTGCACGTCATGCCCAGGCCTGAACCAATCACCAGCCAACTGGGCCAAATTCCTTGTTTGGTCCAATCAAAATTCACCCCTAGGGCTGGGTTGTGGCCTGGCCTCCCCCAAACTCTTGTTGTGCAATCACTAAATATATTTAGGTTCCTTCTAGCAAAGAAGAAAGGGATATGACTTGATCAGCCAACCAACAGGTCTAAATCAGGGTATGTCATATTAAAAAAGACCAAAGAAACATGCATAAAGACTAGAAAATAGATGAAAATCCTTTAAAATATTCAAAGCATTTATCTTTGGATCATGGATAAATGGATACTTTTAATTTATTACGATATTTTTGGATTTTGTAAAATTAATATGTGAAAATAAAATACTAATAGTAATACTTAAAGTATTAATACAGCTTTCTCAATTTAGGGTCAAATTCATCACACAGGACAAAAACGCTCTTAAGAATACAGTGGGAAAAGAGTCCATACTTTGCCCATGTCTCTTGCCTGGTTCTGACAAGTGCCAATTTGAAGATGGCAAGGCTAGCGGGATTTTACACATGGTCCTCTTAAACCCTTATGCAAATCGTCCAGCAGGTCAAACTGGAATCTGGCTACAGACTGACAGCAGGACTGAACCATTTCCAGTTTTCAGAATTGTCTGCCAGCTGAAATGTGGCTGTAAAAGTCCAAAAGGAGATTAAAAAAAAAATCACAATTTTCGTAAGGCCAATTTGGAAAGATTCCTAATAGGAACCAGTGCAACAGTCCCAGCTGTCCTTTAGCAACAGGAGGCAGCAATCAGGGCATGAGAAACATTTATGAATTAAGGAGGTATTTCCAGAAATGACAGAAGAACAAGATATAGCAGTTGTTACTTTGTCCTTAGGTTTAGCAGTATAAATACAATAAACTAAAACTCAGGCTCTTCTCGGTGGTCTACAAATCATATCCGTATTTATCGTCTCTTTCAATTTGCACGGTGACTGAGGAATTGGGCTGCAGAGAAATTAAGTGAACTTGCTAAGCTGACTGTCGAATGTATAAGAAACTCAGGCACGATGCATTAAAACACTCTTCAAGAAGAGCAAGGTGGACTTAGTCTGTCACAGATCAATACCTTGATAAAGCTGTACTAGTTTAGGCTGTGTAGCACTGGCTTGGGAGAGACAGAGAGAGTCCTCCGAATAAGGAGCAGGCATCACACACTTGTATGGACACAGAGGTGTCACAGCTGACCACTGAGGGAAGGGTTGACTTTTTGATAAGTTATTGAACAATTGTTTATCCGTATGGAAAAAAAATAAAATTGGACCTCTATCTCACACCTTACAGGAAAACACTTCCAGGTGGATTAAGACATAAGTGTGAAAGGCAAAACTATAAAGCTTTTAGAAGTTTTGGTTTAGAAGATGCTTCAATTACCCCCAAACTGTGGCTTAAAACAATCATTTTATTTTGCTTAAATTACGTGGGTCTTTTCAGCGAGTCTCACCAAGCCACAGCCTCTCTCTCTCTCTTTCCCTCCTCCACTCTCTCTTCCTCTCTTTCTTTCCATTTGTATGTATGTACATTTTTTCCTGAATCATTTGACAGTATGTTGTACACATAATCTGCCCCTTTATCTCTTAATACTGTGTATGTCCTAAGAATAAAGAAATTCTCTTACATAACCTGTGTAATTATCAACTTCAGAAAACCCAAGTACAATACCTTAAGTTAAATCTGAATGCACAATATTCTAAACCTAAACAGATTTCTAAATCTGAATACAACAATTTTATCTACTACAATACAGTGTAAAATACAATATCCAATACTGAATTTAATACAGTATTCTAATTTGAATATAACACTTTTACCTAATGTGATAAGTATGGACTGCGACATTCTCAATCTGAATCTGACTTTTATCTAATCTACCATCCACATTCCAAGTTTTCCAATTGACTGAATAATGTCCTTTATATCAATTTTCTTTTTTCTACACAGGATCAGTCTAGAATCATATATTACTCTTAATTGTGATGTCCTTTTAATCTGGAACATTCCTCAGCCTTTCTTTGCCTTTCATGACGTAGACATTTTTGAAGAGCACAGACCAATTATTTCATAGAATGTCCCCTCATTTTTGGTCTATCTAATGCTGCTTCATGGTTGGATTTAGGTTACACATTTTTGGAGGGAACACTGGTGAAGTGAGGGGCTGAAAGGATTGAAAAGACTGATTAGAAGGAGAAGGCGGGAGTCAGGAGGGCAGGGGCTCGATCATTTGCTATATATCTTTCTGCATTACTTGAGTTTTTAATGGGGGCATATAATTATTTGATACAATTTTTTTAAATCAGGAGAACTTATTGTTGGAAGGTACATATTTTGGAGGTAAGCAGGCATGCCAGTTGATTTTCAAATCCTTGGAGTAGGACAAGGAGGCTGGAAAGGCTATGTACGACAGAAAGGAAGGAATCATTTATGTCTAGGACAGTAAATCAGTCCCTCTACTTAGGCATTTGCAAACTTTTTCAGTTGGTGTCCTGGGAATCCAAATTTTAAGTGCTTTGAAGGCCTAGAGACTTAGCCTTTCTGCCCTGTATTTCCACATTGCTAAGCTCATGCCGGATGTGGGAGGACTGCTAATCAACTCTGGGCCATTGATTCTGACGATGCTTTTGAGATTCTTGGGGCCTCCCTTTGGAATCTGAGTAGCAGGAATGCACAGAGGCTGCAAGGGTTTTCAGAATCCTGGGAATGGGACCAAGGGCTTTGCCATGGCTGCAGTGATTTCCCTGTAGCTCTGGGGAAGCCCTGTCTCAACAAGAGTGGTGAACTATTTCCCCTAGTTTCCAATGTAAAGCTCTGCTCACTGAGGCAGGTATTCACGGGATTTTATCAGAGAGCACAGAGGCTCTGTCACACACCCACGTGGTGCACGATCACCTTCAGCTAAACCCTCTGATGCTGCTGAGGTTTGCTGCTCTGGAGAACTTCTGTTGCTTTGTTCTGCCTAAGTGTGCCAGTTTCCCTTTGCTAGCATGGACGACCACTGTCACCAGACTTCCCACTTGTAGGGCTCCTTGGTATGCAAAGGGTTCAACAACCTTAGGACTAAAAATGTTGGTCTCCCAAGTTTATTATGTCCTTTCCCATATCTGTTACCTAGTTGAGAATAAAACCATAGTCATGACAACTAAGTCCAAGTAACAGATGCAGAGACCTGCTCCTACAGAAACACCTCTTCTTATCCTTGTCTATCATTCCGAATTACTTCTGCACAAGATACCTGTTGAAAGGGAACTGTCCATACCATGCATTGTTCTGACCTTTCCGGACTTTCTCACCCCAGCTCTTCTTACAAGTCCATCCAAGGCCAGCGGCCTCAGCTCCCGGTTCCACCACAAATAGCGCACTGGCGCCACCTGTTGGCCAACGTGGTTGATTTGCCTCCGCGCAGAGCTTAGTATTCATCTAAATCCACATTTGTATGCAGAGAAATTTGTTTTTCTTTTTCTTTTCTTTTCTTTTCTTTTTTTTTTTTTTGAGACAGAGTCTCACTGTGTTGCCCGGGCTAGAGTGAGCGCCGTGGCATCAGCTTAGCTCACAGCAACCTCAAACTCCTGGGTTTAAGCGATCCTACTGCCTCAGCCTCCCCAGTAGCTGGGACTACAGGCATGCGCCACCATGCCCGGCTAATTTTTTTCTCTATATATATTTTAGTTGGCCAGATAATTTCTTTCTATTTTTAGTAGAGACGGGGCCTCGCTCTTGCTGAGGCTGGTCTTGAACTCCTGACCTCGAGCAATCCACCCGCCTCGGCCTCCCAGAGTGCTAGGATTACAGGAGTGAGCCACCACGCCCGGCCAAGAAATTTGTTTTTCTACCCTCATCCTCTAAATCAAAGGGTTTGTCTCTTCTTTGACCGCTGATCTCAACCCAGGCTTTGAAATGTCTTTGTTCACATAATTGTCCTGTTATGCACCACTCCCACCGCTGCAGAATTTGCCGTCTCATGATGACATTTTATAACTTCTCTTTCACTCCTTTCCCCTGAAGATCACCTACATCGGCGGTCTCCAACCGTTTTGGCACCAGGCACCGGTTTCATGGAAGACAATTTTTCCACGGATGGGGAAGCGGGGGAGGCGGAACTCAGGTGGTCATTCCAGTATGGGGAGCGGCTGTAAATACAGATAAATACCTATAATACCTCCTGCTGTGGGTCCCGGTCACGGTCCTGGTCCACAGCTGGGGATTGGGGACCGCAGGTGTACAACATGATGTTTTGAAATATGTGTACATTGTGGAATGGCTTAATCGAGCTAATTAACATAGCGTTACTTCACATAATTTTTTTTGTGATGTGAACACTTAGTCTACTGTCAGAGATTTTCAAGCATACATGTTATTATCATGTTATACAATACATCTCTTGAACTCATTCCTCACGTGGAATTGAAATTTTGTATCCTTTGACCAGTCACACTACCTCTTTTCTATTTCCCTCTTTAACACACAGACAATTTTGGGCAACGACTAAAGTTTCATTCACTCCTGAGCAAAAGAACTAGGGATGCAGTTGGGTGTGGGATGTGGGGAGATTCTAAGATCTCTTTTATTTTTATTTTTATTTTTTTTGAGACAGAGTCTTACTCTGTTGCCCCAGCTAGAGTGCCGTGGCATCAGCCTAGCTCACAGCAACCTCAAACTCCTGGGCTCAAGCAATCCTCCTGCCTCAGCCTCCCGAGTAGCTGGGATTACAAGCATGCACCAACATGCCCGGCTAATTTTTTCTATATATATTTTTAGCTGTGCATATAATTTCTTTCTATTTTTAGTAGAGATGGAGTCTGGCTCTTGCTCAGGCTGGTCTCAAACTCCTGAGCTCAAACGATCCTCCCACCTTGGCCTCCCAGAGTGCTAGGATTACAGGTGTGAGCCACCTCACCCAATTCTGAGATCTCTTTTAATGTCATGTGTAGGGAACCCTTGGAGGGCCAGGGATTCCATAACAATTACCAATGTAGCCCAATATTGCAAGGGAGTGTGTGTGTATGTGTGCACGTGCTGGGGGCGGGGGTCCTTTCATTTTACCAAGTAATACAGTGAAGAGTCCTTCAAGCAATTTCTGACTGGGACACTCCTGTCAAGAATTGGGGGGGTGGGGGGGGCATGGGCAATATACATAACCTGAACTTTTGTTCCCCCATAATAAGCTGAAATTAAAATAAATAAATAAATAAAACAATGAGGGGGGAAAAAAAGGAATCACATCTTGAACATCTTTTACTTCAGCTGTTGCTGCAGCAGCTGGTCTTGCTTCCTATCCTGGGGCTTCCCCGACTTTGAAGTGTGCATGCCGTGGGATCCTGCCTAGCACTTTCACCTGTGTGATGCAGGACTTCTGTGGGGAAGTCCAAGCACACAAGGCCGCTTGTGACCACTGGGAAGAATCTCTGTGATAATGCTCCTCTTCCACCCCTTTGATGGAGAACCCTGAAGTCATTGTACACAGCAAAGTGAAGGTCTTGGTGGGACCCAGCCCTGCTTCCTCTCAAGGTGACAGACTGGAGAAGGAACCTTTGCCAGGCATTTCCTCCTTCCCATCTCATGCTATTCCACCTCACTCCTTCCTGGATCCCCTCCCAAGCCAAGACACCTGCCCATAAGCCTGGTCTCAGGCAAAGCCTGGGTGGGGTATGGGGAGGGGTGGGAGGACAACAATCCTAGCCATGACAGAAAGTGTCACAGAATCAGAAAGAACCAATATGACCTAAAATCCTATCTGCACAGACAAACTGGTTTTACTGAACTAAATTTTGTAAACAAAGTTTGAATCCAATCAAACAACCACTTTTGTGAATACAAATGATATACAGTCACTGTGCCAATTTTTAAAAAGTGGTTTTAACAGTGTGTATGCCTGGCTTGAAAATATTATGAGGGTTAGTTTGTCAGTTTCTCCATGTATTTCTGTCAATTTTTGCTCATATTTTTGGAGTTTCTAGGTGTATGCAAGTTAAGAATTCCTAGATCTTCCTGGTGAACATTTATCATATGTATTATAGTTTCCCTTCTTACCTCTTTTCTTACAGTGCATTTTGTCTGATATTTAATTCATATTTATTTGGTAAATATTTTCTGTCCTTCCATTGACAACATTCTCAAATATGTTTTAAGTTTAGGTACATCTTTTCAAGAGTATATAGTTGGAACTTTTTTTTTTTTTCCTGGAAGGAAATCACTTTATTTAATTACCTTGCAAATAACATCACAACAGCTGGTTTAAGGAGGCCACACCAACCAACAGCTGCCCAGCCCCCAATTCTTTGCCATCTCAGTGAACTTCTACACAGTAAGAACACCCTCTTCCACTGCAATTCTGAAGCAAGGAAGCTATTAAATGACAGAGGAGAGGTTTAACTGATGATTTTACACTTTATACTTTCACTATCAATTATTAAATTAACTTGCTCTTGAGAGCCGATTTTTCATTTCTTCAGTTTGAACTTCTTGATTAGGATAATCCGTTTGCAAGTCTGCACTGCTTCAGCACTTCACTGAACCCCTCACAGAGCTTTAGGTCACTCTGGTTCTGGGCACATTCCAAAAACTGTTTTATCTCATAGAAGCAAGGGCCAACCTGCTGCTGCTGTGCCGGCTGGCTTCCCTAAGGCTCCTGGTAAGTGATGTCAGGGTTTGAGGGTTCAGCATTATGTCCTCCACTGAAGGCCCCAGTGATGGCACGGCCCAGTGTGTGGCCGACTACAGAGCCCACAGCCACACCTGCGGCAGTGGTGGCCATCTGGGCCATCAGACCTGGCTGCCGGGGTGCAGCAGCAGGTGAGCCAACTGCAGATGGTGGGGCTGCTGCTGGCGGCTGAGCTGCCGGTGCTGGCCTGGGGGCAGTTCTCATCTGAGGGGCCCGGCTGGCAGGAGGGGCCATGCGGGAGGTGCGGCTTCAGCTTCCAGGCTGCATTGCAAGTGCACTGCGGGCCTGCGCCCGAACAGCGAAGATCCACGAAGAGCACAGCAGCTTTTGCGAAGAAGCAGCAGCATAGTTGGAACTTTAAAAAATCCATTCCATTAATCTTTGTCTTTAAGCAAAGAATCTACTCCATTTACATCAATTGTAATTGTTGACATTTTAAAATTTATTTTCACGACTTTAATTTTTGTATGTGTTTAAATTTTTTGCTACCTTTTCTTTTAAATTTGTTTCTCCTTTAGTTTCATCTTTCAGACTACTCAGAGTTTTCTTATTTGATTTCCCCCCTACTAGACTAGAAGTTATATATTCTGCTTTTACTTGTGGTTAATCAAACACGCATAATAAATTTAAACTTAACACTATCCTGAACATTAAAAGAATTATAGGATGCTACTTTTGATTTCCTCATCATTTTCCATGCTCCTGTTGTTCAGGATTTTGCCTCTATCTTGTTTCTTTAACCCCACGAAGCAGGCATTATTGTTGTAATTTCATATCACTAATGTTTGTTTAGACTTACCCCCGAGTGTCACAATTTCCTTGCTCATTGTCCTTCTTCCATTGTAGACCTTTATTTGTGGTAATTTTACTTTCACTAAAGTAATTCTTCAGTGAGGGTGTAGGGTGGAAAACTATTAGTTTTTGTTTGTATGAAAATGTATTTTGTACTTCAAAAATGACACTAATGATGCAATTCAAGGTTGACAATTATTTTCCTGAAATACTTCAAAGATATTACTCAACTGTCAGTTGTAAAGTCTAATTACCACTCCTGTATAGGTAATCTGTCTTCTCTCTCCGACTGTTTTTAAGACTTGCTATTTGTCTTTGGTTTTTGGCAGTTTTGCTATGATGTGTATAGGTGCTGCTATTTTTTTTAATGTGCTTGGAATTTGTGTACTTTCTGAATCTGAGTATCATCTTTCATTAAGTCTGGAAATTTTGCAGCTCTTAATTCATTGACTATTGCCTCTCCCCATTATTTCCTTCTGAAACTCCAAGAGAGTGTGTGTGTGTGTGTGTGTGTGTGTGTGTGTGTTGCATGTCCCATGTCTTCTATCCTTTTTTCCAGATTTTCTGTCCTTTTGACCCTGTGATATAATTTCTATTTAATGCAGAAATTCAATTAATTCATAGTAATTCATGATATGATGTTTGAACATTTCTCATGATCTTATTTTATATTTTCCAACTCACCATCCCCACCACCCCACCCATTCCTGTTTTTTATTGAGCAAATTTAAAAATTTTTTATTTTATTTTATTTTTCACTCTAATCTCATGACAGATTATGATCAACTTCTGTTGCATTTCTTTCACCCACGGTTTGGAGGTTACATTCTTTTTAGTTTTCTAATAATTATGCATAAAATTTAAACATGTTTCTATCAATACCTAAAGTTACCTGGTATTTATTAATATATCACTCTCCCATCCAAGACAAGTTTTGCAAGGCTTTTATTTCCTCTATCCTTACTTTCTCCTAATTCCAAGCCAAAGAACCTGATGCTTTCCCCCTAGCCCTTCCTTCTGTTCACATCTGCCCTGTCAAGCCACTTCCAAAGTCTGAATACATTTTGAGCTATTTTTTTTCTTTGATTCCACCCTGTTTGCCAGCCATCTGCCAGGGCCTCCGCCTCAGAATTTCTCTTCAACCAAGGGATTCATGTTTTACCAATTTATCAGACTTTTAAATAAATCTATTTATTAATAAATTTCATGCACCCTCTCTACCTCCTTGATTGAATATTCATCTCTGCCATCTATTATAGATTTCCAGTCTCCTTAACCAGAGTGTGGGTTCCTTGAGTTCAGGACTGTCGTATCGTCCTGGCCATACTCAGTTTGTGTTGATCAGCCAATCAATCAAGACTTTCCCAAAGGCCCTCATTATTACGGAAATGCTCCTTTGCACTGCGTTCTTTTAGTTAACTTGTCCTGTAGAATTGCGGTCCACAATCCCCCACCTCCACAGGTTGATACTCGTCTGTGGCCTATTAGGAACCGGGCAGCACAGCAGGAGGTGAGCAGCCAGTTGGTGTGAAGCTTTATTTGTATTTACAGCCGCTCCCCATCACCGCCTAGCTCCACCTGCCCCCACCCGGCGACCCCGTCCATGGAAAAATTGTCTTCCATGAAACCGGTCCCTGGTGCCAAAAATGTTGGCGACCGCTGCAGAATAGTACAAACATCACACTGCTTAGACAGGATAGAAAGTAGCTTCAGAGTTACACGTACCCTTCCATCGCCAGGTGGCAGTGTTGGCCAGCTTTACAATTTCTCGACCAGCTGTGCTGTAAGAAACTTACTGATGATACCAGCTCCTGAGCAATAAATACACATCCTTTGGGGTCCCCAGCTGGTGTGTACACTCGGCTTTCTCTGGGGCTTTATGACGGAGGAAGCCAGTTTTCATACACGGGCAGCACGTTGGCCACAGCTCAAAGTTCGTACAGCTTTGCCCTCGGAGTGACCTTCTCGTGTCCCTGTGGTCGCAGAAACTTAGCTCTGGAGCACCACTGAGAGTGCTGTGACGGCAGCGGTGCTGCTGCCACAGCGGGGACTCCCTCAGGAGAGCAGCTCAGAACTGGGGGAAGGGGGGGCGGAGTTGAGGGTCTTGCTGTGGCCCACCCTCCCTTTGCCTCTGCAGGCCTGGCAAGTAAGAGATTGGTATTCCCAGGTGTCAGTGACTCTCACGGTAGCTTGCTTGACCACTGTGGGCTGCGAGGGTCCCCTGGGAAGTCTTTTCTGTGGGTTTAAGGATGGATGTCGTCCCTGGCCTTTTGTGCCTGTGTAGCGCCAGGGCGAGTTATTAAGAGCTACCGGGAATCGGTGTTGCTGGAATTGGGTCAGCACGATGCTAAAGCTGAGTGGGAGCGCACCCCACCGCGGAGCCTGGCTGCTCTGCGCCCGCACGGCCCCCAGAACGGTGCAGAGCGGAGGTTTGGAGCTGGGGCGCCCGCGGCTCCGGGAAGCAGGCTCGCTTATGGGGATAGGCTTCCACCTGGGACTCTTGGAGGGTCCACTTCTCTCGTCCCCTGCTTTGCTGTGCGTTGTTGGGTTAACCGGGCAGAGTGGGGCGACCTGCCCGCCCACAGCGTGGTGCGCGGCAGCTGCAGCAGTGAGGCCGTCACGGCCCCGCCAGCTCTGAGCTCATGGGACCGCGGGAAACCGGAGCCCTGTCACCTCATGCAGCCACTCCTAGACTCCCAGCTTTCGGGTCTCCCCTTCCTCCGGTTCTCTTTAAAGCTCTTTTACAGGTTTTTTTGTTTTGTTTTGCCTTCAGCTATTTGAACTGGTGTCTGTCTCCGCCTCGCCCCCTTCCCATTGTGACCTAGTTGGGCGCAGGGACTGTAACTGGGCCGTGCTGTCCGGCTGACAGCCCTCAGCTCCGGGCGGTGCAGACAGGAGGAGCTGCAGGTATCCTCTGAGCATCGTGGAAAAGAAGGAGGGGGGGCGGGGTGGGGGCGAAGGGAGAGAAGGAAGCGGACAGACAGGAAGGGATGGAGGGGAGAAGAGGCAGGGGGGGGCAGCGCTGACGTCACAGTGGACGGGTGGGGACTCTATCAACAGGGCGTCCGGTGCGGCCTCTCCGCGTAGCGGGGGTGGCAGGAGCTGCGAGGGCAAACCGCGAGGCGGTCCAGTGGACTACCCCCTTAAAGATACTAAATTAACAAGCTCTGGAGGCAGAAAGCTGTGGCTCCTACCTGCCAGCTGCGTGGCCTCGGGTGAGCTTCTGTCCTCCCTGGGCTTGTTTTTTCATGACGCAAAGTGAAGACAAGAGCATCTATCTGTACAGGTTGTGAGGGTCAGTAATCATGGCTGTATTACGGCCTCCGACTTCAACATCAGTCCTGCGAGAGATGATAAGGCCTAGATTGCCACCAAAACTCCCCAAGTGCTTCCTACGCCTGCAGCCTGCAGGCGCCTGCCAACATGCTGCGCATGCTCAGTGCCAGAGGACTCTTCAAGCTGAAGCCAGGGGCTTTGGGGGGAGGAAACAGGACTAGCGCTGCCAGGACAGCCTGCTGTCACCACCAAACCTCTAACGGCCCCATGGGAAACAGCCGTGGGGAGGAGGACAGTGGTGGGAGGTAGGGTGGAGCTCAACTTTGTTCTAGTTCTGGGAGAGTTGACTACTGGCTGCTAGAGGTGGGTGGGAGCGGCAGGGATGACCTTGGCCTTGGCCACAACCCTCAGAAGGAAGGTCTCCAGGTTATCTCTTGGGTAACTTGGGCAGCAGGAAGTGCAACTCTGCACTGCCTGGTTGGTTCTGAAGTGTTTTATGTGCACACAATCACTTCTGATCCAACTGGCAGGAAACAGGATGTTTTAAATAGAGTTAATTCTGTGTACTTTTTTCATTGTAATAGAATTGAAATGTAGAAAATGAAGGTAGTAGAAAGAGGGAGATATCACCCATGCACTCCCCATGGGGATGGTTCCAGTTGCCGGGCATACAGTCATGAGCGAAGCAGCTGGCTCCTCTGCTCTCCAGAGTTCCTTCCTGGTAGAAGGAGAGAGAAAATAAACCAAGAGTTAATATATAAGAGCTCAGGACTCCCTGGGACTAGGGCAATGAGGGGTGGAAGTGTGACTTTACGTAGGTGACAGAGAAGGCCTCCTGGATAAAGTGATGTTTGATGAGCCCTGAAAGAAGTGAGGGGCATCTATGTGAGCGTCTGGGCAGAGCAGTCCAGGCAGGAGTGGCTTGGGCAAAGGTCCTGAGGCAGGAGCACACCTGGCATCTGGAGGGACAATCGGAGGCCAGTATGACTGGAGCTGGTGAGTGAGGAGACAGCAGGGGGAGACCGGGACCTGAGCGGGGGGTGTGAGGCTGGATCAGGTAGGGCGATGCTGCCCAAACTTGAATGTGTACACAGGTTCCCTGGGGACTTGTTAAAATGCAGATTCTGATGTAGCAGGTCCGAGATGGAGCCTGACATTCTGCAGTTTTACAAAGTGCCCAGGTGATACCAATGCTGCTGGTCCATCTGCCACACTATAAGTATCGAGGGTGTGGCCTTGTGGGCCAGGGTAAGCATTTGGCCTTTACTTTGAGGGAACTGGAGAGCCTTTGATTGCTCTAAGTTACACAGCAACTTCATCTGACCTGTGTTGCAAAGGGAGTGCACTGGCTGCTGCTTGGGCTGTAGAGGGTGAGAGGGAAAGCAATTAGAAGCTTGCCAAATAATCTGAAAAAGAGATGGGTGTGGTTTGACTGGGGAAGGGAGAGGGTGGTGATGAGGAAAGCGTCCCTTGCTTCATGTATTCTGAAGGTGAGCCTCCAGGATTTGCCGACAGATTGCAAGTGGAGTGTGAGAAGACGCGTCTAGGGTGACAAGGGTATATGGTTAAACAAGCAAATATCATTTCCATTGACTGACATGGAAGGACCCCCAAGACATGATATTTGAGATGTGAGTTCCAAATTTGAATACAGGGCTGAAATTTGGAGGTGAGATCCAGGCTAGAAAACTCAATTTCAGAGTCAAATAGAGAGCTGGCTGCTGTCTCCTCAGGGGTAGAAGAGGGGAGGTTTGAGGACTGAGCCCTTGGAAGCTGTGACTCCTGGAGGGCAGAATATGGAAAGCTCCCAGTAAAGGGGGCTGAGAGGCAGAGGGCAGTGAGTCACATGAGAGCCATGCATATATTTTATCCCTTACCTATGTGAACTAAAATAAAATTTTAAGGCTCACCCCCTGCCCCCCTCCCCACCCCCCTGACCCGCTGACTGAATGGATCCCTTCATGGCCAAAGGAATATCCTAAAACTAAACAGCTTGCCAGGAGGAAGGAGGTCAGATATGCCTTATCATGCCCCCCTCCCTTCTTAAGAACATCCTTTGTAACCCATTAACAGGGCTAACGGTATGCAAGACAAACCTACAGGTCCTCAATTTACACAACAAATTGGTGGTTTATCTCTGATAAACAGAAACTATGTTAAAACATTCCAAGCCTTTAGACAAAGCTTTATGTCTTTAGCCAATTACAAGCCAAAGAATCTTTAAACCCACCTATAACCTGTAAGCAACACCCCCCACTTCCAGATGGCCCACCTTTTCCAGCCAAACCAATGTATGCCTCCCACGTATTGATTTATGACTTTCTCTGTGACCCCTGTCTCCCTGAAATGTATAAAACCAAACTGTAACCCAGCCACAATGAGTCCACTTGCTCAAGGCTTCTTGGGCGTGGCTCCGGGTCATGGTCCTCAAATTTGGCTCAGAATAAATCTCTTTAAAATTATTTTACAGAGTTTGGTTTTTTTCCGTTGACACCAACTGCTAACAAACCATCCCAACATTTAGTGGCTTAAACACCAGTTTATTTCTTCTCATGATTCTATGAGTTGACTGGGGGGTTCTTTTGCACCCCAGGTGTTGTCTGGGATCACTCATGAGGCTGTCTTGCTGGGGTAAGAACATCCGCCACAGCCTCACTCCTGTCTGGGAGCTGGCCCTGGCTGTGGGCTGGGGTGGCTCAGTTCTCTTCATGGGTCTCTCCTTCCAGAAAGCTAGCCCAGCTTCTGCACAGCGTAGCAGCTGAGTTCCAAGAGAGGAGGAGCTGGAGCTATGGGGCCTCTCAGGGCCTAGACCCAGAACTGTCAGAGCAGCCCTTCCACCAGGTTCTATTTGTCCAAGCGGTAAGGCCAACCAGGCTCCTCTTCTTGGTGGAGCGGTGCGACGCCACATACACACGAGGGTTGAATGTTGGTGGCCATCTTTGGGATCACCTGCCACAGGATCTTTCTCTATTTACAATTTTATATATGCTATTAAAAATGGGAATTTAGGCCAAATGGTGTAGTTAGGGGCACTGGGTACTAGTCTGCTCTCCTTTAGCTAAGGGTTAGCTCTTTAGTAAGTCCTTTCATCTATTTGGGCTCAGTTTCCTCATTTGTTCCACCAGGAGGTTGACAACTGGCAGAGGTTGATAGCACTAGATAACTTTTAAATTAGAAAATGCAGGTCAAGTGCTTGGCACCGTTCAGGGCACATATAGTGCTGGTGATTGTCACTGTTTTTCCAGCCTCACAATCTTCCATTCTCTGGCAGGAAGCAGCATTCCACACCTGTGGGGGGGCGGGTTGGCTTGCCCGGGCAGGGGCTCCTCCAAAGGGGGAGGGAGGCTCTTTCCTTCTGCACACCTCACACCTAGCAAGAAAGAAAGCTCTTCCCATGCAAAGAACTCAACAAACCAGTTTTCCAAAATCTCTCTTCCCCTGTGTTTACTTTATCATGTGTTTACTTCTTGGGTGTTAAAATATTTATGTACCTGGTAGAGACCAGTTTCATATGGGTTTCCTTTTATCCTTCCTGGCTCCACAACAGCAAAAACACCGTTTCCATTATTGAACTTATTATGTACCAACTCAGGGGTAGACGTTTTACAATTATCTAATGTATTCTTTATGGCACTTCCAGAGAAGGAAGCATTATTCCAGTTTTCCAAAAAAGGAAAATGAGGCACAGAGAAGTTAAGGAACTTGCCCAAGAACTTGCCCAGAACTAGAAATGCCAGGGTTTGAACCCAGGTCACAGATGCTGGAGCAATTGGAGAAAGTCCACATCGCCCCAAATCAGCCAAATTTAGACGCAACGTTTGCTTCCCTGATAAACTATCCCCCTGTGGACGCAGGGCTCCACAGCCCCTGGCTTGAGGTCCCCCACCACCGCCAGCCCATTTAGCATGCGGTACGGGGTACAGGCCGGCAGTGCTGGGGGGAGGGGTTGCTCTCAGGAGCGTATAAAGGGATTAAAACCTTGGCTTCGGCCTCTGAGATGCTGAGCTGACCTCTGGCCCTCAGACCCATGGGTGCGCTTGGCTCCACCAGTCCCTTACGTTCTGTGCCGGCTCCTCCCATCCCAGAGGGTCCCGCGTCCCCAGGCCCTGTTCCCGCGTCCCAGGACGCCTGTGCCTCTGCTCTTGCCAACTTGGCGCAGCTGTGGGGGCTTGAAGAGAGCGCACAAAGTGAAACCAAAACAGCCCGACGCCGAGGAGCGCCAGGGCGGGAACGCAGTGCAGCGGAGCGCGTCACGGCCCCGCCAAGGCCCGGGACCCCGCTCTCCCCGCGCCTCCGCTCTCCCCGCGCCCCCTTGCGCCCCTTCCCCACGCCGCTCCCCTCTTCCTTCGCGGTCTCCTACTCTACGGCGGGAGAAGAAGGGGTGGGGACGGGGCGGGCTCCAGACCGGGAAGGGGCCCCAGAGCAGTGGGTGGTGGCCGGAGGGCGGAGCGGGGGCGGGGCCCGCAGATACTGTAAGGGGCGACCCTCTCCCGCAGCACAGTTTGGGGACGCACAGGCTGCCTCGGGGCGTAGGGCTAGATGGCGGCGCGGAGTCTGGGCCGCAGGGTCGGGCGGCTGCTGGGCAGCCTGCGCGGGCGCTCGGGGCAGCCGGTGCGGCCGCCGCGCGGGATGGGCGCGCCTCGCCGGGGGGCCTCCGGGCTCTCGGGCAGCGCCCCCGCCGCCGCCGCCGCCGCCGCCGCGCAGCCCGGCTTGTACCCCGCGCTGAGCGCACAGGCAGCCCGGGAGCCGGCCGCCTTCTGGGGGCCCCTGGCGCGGGACACACTCGTGTGGGACACCCCCTTCCACACCGTCTGGGACTGCGACTTCAGCAATGCCAAGATCGGCTGGTTCCTGGGAGGCCAGTTAAACGTGTCTGGTGAGTGGGCTTCGGGGCATCCAGGACGCCCCCAACTCACGTGTCCTGAGGGGACTCAAATGAGGGGGCTCAAAGTGTCTCCCGCCAGCGGCAGCCGTCCCAGGCCAGGCTGATCACAGCAGTATTCTGTACCACTCACTCTAAACCGTGGCTCCAAGTCACTCCCGACACACACCCACGGGTCCCCAGAGGCTCCAGCCCCCGGCCTGCTGCACTCCGGCGCCCCGAATGCGCGTTCCCAGCTTGGGCCGGCACCTGCGGAGACCCGGCCGCAGTTTGAGATGCCCAGCTGCTGGCCTTGCCCAGCGCCGCCCTTGGTCCGCTGTCTCCAAAGTTTAATTACGGGGGTGCGCAGCGCCGCGGGGCGCCAGCCTGCGGGGACAAGCGGGCGACATCCGAGAGCCCAGGAGTCGGGACTTTCCCATTCCCGTACCCGGGGCTGGAGGGAAAAACCAAAAGCGTGTGGTGGTTGTCACTGCCAGCTGCTCCGCCCGGAGATCCTCCTGGGGACAAACCCACGTAAACAAAAGGAGTTGTGGGGGGTGGCTTGGGGAGGAGAAAATCCGGCCCAGCAGCTGGAATCCGTGACCTCCTTGCTGTTGGGGCTTGTGCACGGGAAGGAAGTAACAGCAGGCCTCCTGTTCTCAGCCTCGGGGAACTGCCCCAGAGACGCACGGCCCGCTTTAGACTGGTGGGGCTTTAGACGCCAAGGAAACCAGCCCCAGCAGGTCTGGAATCTGCTGAGCCTGAATCCGCCGCTGTTCAGTTAAGATTTGGGGTTGGGGGACTTACACTGAGCCCTGGCCCCAGTCTAAGTAAAGTGCTGACTAGGCAGCTGGGGGAAGGCCCAGGAACTGCAAGCAGCGGCCACACTTGGGGTGGGCCCGGGGAGGGGCCTAGCAGCCTGGGCGGATCCGAGGGGCTGTGGTCTGGGAGTTCACAACCGGTTCCAGGGAGTTTGGAGGTTGTTTAAAAAAAGAACCTGAAGGTCTTCATGCAGCGTTATGCCCCTTCCCAAGGTTGGAGCTTGGAGGTGGCCTCTCTGCGACACCCTGCCCATTGTCCCAGGTTCTCTCCTCTCTGAGCCTCAGTCTCCTCATTTTTAAACTGGAGCAATTACTCTCCGCTGTTAGGCTGGCTGTGAGGACAGTGCTGGAAGGCGTGGAGCCGGCCCAGCACTAATTAGTGATCAGTAAGCATTAGCAATTTTGGTTTGTTACCTTCAGAAATGCCATAAAATTATAGGTAGTATCTTGCAGTTGTTTTTCAAACAAAGGAACTTAAAGGAACTTTGGACCAAAAAAATTTTTTTTGTACTGTATATCACTTTGCTGGTTTAATTAAAATGAATCACTTACTAGATGTGTTTTCTTTAAAATTGAGTCAGCAGCAAGTGTCCTTGAACTAGTTGGAAAAAAAACCCCAAACCCTTCATCTGCAGAGTTGGTGGAATGTGCCCTTGAAGGGGACTAGCAGCTTGCTAAAGGACAGAGACAGAAAGTGTGCAGCTCGTTTGGGAGAGGCCAAGGCCATAGCTGGCTGGTGCAGAGTTGCAGCCTCACTCTCAGATAAGATAGTGGGGCGGGCCTCCCAGGGCACACAGAAAGGCTCTTGTGCAGGAGGTCAGGGTTGGGGTGTGCTCAGCAAGCAGTTCTTCTGCCTCCTTCCCTTCACTCATTGCTCCTGAAGATTCGGCCTTATGGCTACCTCAGGCAGAAAAGGAGCTTCCGAAAACTGACTTGTAGAAAAGCAGCTTTCAGCAGCTTCCTCACCTTGAATGTGCATGCCCCCCAGCCCCCATCTGTCAGCACTGTCTCTGCCCTTCGCCAGTGTCTGCAAACCACAGAGGTGACAGTATGCAAAAGGACCAGACCAGGCCATGACTGCCCTGGGAGCCCCCGACGAAGTTATGGATGGATGGAGGTGTTTTGGCCTGATCTGTCTGTGGTGTGTGATAAAGTCAGCATGATAGTGGCTTGTTCCAAAGGAGCATCACTCTTGAAACTCCCATTACCCCTTCAGGAATATCTATGCTTTTAGGTCTGGAGTGGAGAGGGAGACACACAAAGCCTCAGGTGTAGCAAAATGCTGTTTATTTGAGCATCTGGGTGCAGATGGGTAGAGGCCAAAAAAGCATCCACCCTGAGGGAGAGGAAAGCCTTGGGTTTTATTGAGGGTTCCTCTGTGTAGGGGGTGAGTACTGTGAGTATCTGGGCCAGAACAGCCGCTGCAATAAAAGTTTTAAACAACCAATTTCTGGGAACCCCACATCTGTCTCATCCGGCAGAGATAAGGGAGGGGGTAGTTCCGTCCTTATCAGAAGGGATAGGAATGCCAGCATCTCTAGCTGTCTGTTAGATTTTACCTCCTCTGGGGACTCTCCAGACTCCTGTGGCTATTATTTTACAAGCCTAAGTTTTCCATTAACCGCATTCCGTCCTGCATTCCGTCCTATACATACTTTTCGTGTTCCCACCTGGAGCAAACCTAACATATATCAGCGGCCCTTGCGGTGTAGTCTGCAGACCAGCATCATCATCATTACTTGGAAACTTTTTAGAAACCAGTTGTGGGGCTTGTCCTAGACATCTGGAATCAGAAGCCCTGGGGGTGGGGCCCACCTATGTTCAACAAGCCCGCCAGGTGCTCCAGGTGCACACTCAGGTTTCAGAACCACTGACCTGTATACTGCAAATCAGGGCAGATGAAGGCACTTCTAAAACAGGCAAAATCTGGATTAGTGTGCTGGAGATGGCTCTATTCAACAAACAAACAAACAGCAAACAAACAGTGGTGTGTGGGTGGTGCAGTGGACTTTAGTGGCTCCAGGTGTGTCTTTAGAATCACAACTTGGTTTGATTTCTTGCTTCCTCATCTGTAAAACAAAGAGAGTGTGTAACTAAATGCTGTTCTAGTCGCACCCCAAGCTCGGTGGTGCGAGATAGCAGTCATTTTAGCACACTCACGGGCTTCGTGGGTCAGGACTTTGGACAGGGCCTGATGGAGCTGACTCTGGTTTAAAGATCTTAATTGTGTTACACCTCATTCCATAAAACAGGGTGAGTGTTTGATGGGCTGAGCAGAGGAGGTTGGTTTTATAAATGGAAAAGGACTGAAGAAGACAGGCACAGAGAACAAAAAGCAGATTGGTTGTTTCAAAGTCACTTACCTTGTAAAGGTTAAAGCAGAAGGAACTGCGTTAGCACTGCCACCTAAACTGGCATGTTTGAGGGTTTGGCTATGGTCTCACTCTCCTGAGCTCTCAGAAGGTCAGATAAACAACTTAGTTGTGGCTTGGTGGCATGGGCCTTCAGCACATCCTTTGGGTTTGGTCAGGGGAGCCTGGTGCAGGAGCTCAGTCCGCACCAGCTGCCTCCTATACATTTAATTTACCATTTCTGCTCCCTGATGTCTGAGCTTGGAGTCATCTGTCCACTTCTCTCTCCCAAGTCTGTGGCCTGGGTTGGGACAATTTGCGGGCTGGGCTCACCTGGAACTGTGGCCCAAAGCTCCTCACAGGGCTTCTCACAGCGTGATGCAGGGCCCAGGGAATGTCCTGCAACCTGAGGTCCAAGGTACCAGCACAGAAACTATTAGGCTTCCTCTGCCCTGGCACCTGACTGAACCTGTTTTCTTATCAATGGGAATATGGGCACGCCCATCCCACAGCTGTCATTAGAATTAAAAGAGAAAACACTTGTAAAGCACTCAGCACTCCCAATTACTGGCCATTTGTTATTTATTAATGAAGCATGTGAGGAGGCTGTGACTTTGAACTTGACCTTCAGCAGTGCTGCTAAGTGAGCTATGCTTCATCTGACATGGACCACATGGATTTGCATCTGATCAGCCTGGGATGGGTGGGGAGTGGGCTTAGGAAGGTGTGCAGGTGGCCAAGAAGGCTCTCAGAGCATCACAGGATCCTGCCAGTTCCGGAGCTCTGATTGCCAGGTGGGGTTATGGTGTCAGGGGCCCACTGGACAGGGCAGGTAGAGTCTCCACTCCCTCAGGTGACTTGCCTCTATTGCGTTTGTGTACAACTGCTTTGCAGAAGGTTCTTTGGAAAGCCAAGTTCTAAGAGGGATTCTTGCCCACCTTTGAAATTTGGCTCTCTCTGTCGGGCCCAACGGATGTTTTTGCTCTGTGGCATAGAAACTCAAGCTGTCAGGAAGTTGCAAATGCAGAACCGGAGGATAATGACACGTGTTGCTTTCAAAACTCACAACTATGCTCTATTTTCTAAGCCCCAAATTTTGAGTGATTTTTTTAAGTGTGTGTAGTCTTACTCAAGCAAGAGTGTAAAAAACTATTTTGAACCAAGCACTGAGCACTGAGAGATTTCTTGGATGCTTTCAGAACATTAATTGCAGGGATAGAACCATGTTACTGCTGCTCTCTGCTCTCCGTGACATGCCTGCAATAACTCAGACAGCAGGGACCCTGATGTGGCAAGTTACGGCACGCCTTCGCTCATTTTTCTCTCAGCGAATAAAGTAGCTTTTCTACAGTGTTTCAAGGAAATCTAAATGATGGCGTGACCCCTAATCTGGAGAGGAGGGTTCCCCAGAGCAGTGTCTGGATTCTCCGCAGTCGTCAGAGGCATGACTTGCTTTAAATAGCAGGTGCTCTGGAAAGTTGGCAAATACAATTTTTGTGACTGATGTAATATCTTAAAATGTACCAGGGAGGATTACTATTTAAAGAAAACCCTTTTGTGAATATTAACTCCCTAGTTTATTTTGATTAAAATTGGATTTCTGTATGCTGGTTTCGCTTAAAGTCGGGGTGTGTGAGGGTAAGGGATGGCCAAGAAGAGTTATTGAAAATTCCTACATTAGTGTGTGTCATCTTTATAATGGAAATGCAAATGCTCTGGGAGTTCTTTTTTTTTTTTTTTTTTTTAACAAAACCAAAAACCCATGACCCACCCACAGGCATTAGCTAACCACCTGCAGGCTGTGTTGGGCCCTGAGCACACACCTGGACTCCAGGGAGCAGGATGGAGCACCCTGGCTGAGCCGCACTCTGCTCCCAACGGCTCATCCCGTTCTCCTGGCACCAGTGTGGAGGGGCTGGTGGTTCCATTGCACAGATGGAAATAAAGATTCTAAGTCATATACAAGTAATCCAAAACATGCTTGCATTCTAACGAAGAGATGGACCATCAATCAGCAAATGAACAAATCCACACTGGGGTAACTTGCTTAAGGTCTTTGTAGCTGCTGGGGGACAGCATGATAAAGGAATCTCGGGCACATGGTTCCTGCCCTCAGAGACATTGTGGCCCAGATGGGGGCATAGTTAGTACTGTGTCCCAGAGTGGGCCCCGGGCAGAATAGGGAAGTGTTACATGGTGTGGGCCACTGAGAGGTGGAACAAGAGGTCATTGGTCATTGTGTGCTGGGATATTTGGAAAAGCTTAAATAGGAGGTGGGGTTTGAGCTACATCCTATATTGTACTGGGCCCTTGCCCAACTGTTCTTGGAAATGCTTGGAAATGGAATTTTCTTGTCCCACTGCCCAGTTCTTTGGACAGAAGGTTTTTTTCTTTTTAATTTCCTTTTCTTCTTCCCTCTCTTCTTCCCTCCCTCCCTCCCTCCCTTCCTTCTCCTCTTACCTTCTCTCCTTTCCTCCCTCCCACCCTTCCTTCTTTTTATTCCTGCAATTGATGCAATAGCAGGAACCATAAATGTGTGCTAAGAGCCAACATGTACATGGCATTTTGGGGCCACTGTCCCTCCCAGACCCCACACTGTGCTTTCTCTAGGTGCTCTAGTCACCTGCGCATCAGCCACCTGAGCATGCGCTTATGGCTGTGAGCAAAGGCTTATTGCATTGCCCCTGGCAACACAACCTGAACCCACAACAGGAAAGTCTCAAATGGCACCTAATTCTTACAGTCACACCCAGAATCTGGGATCATATACCTACCCATGCATTAGGAAACTGAGATGTGTGTTAAACAATGTGTATTGTCTATGGTTGGTGAGTAGGACAGGGGCAGAACTCTAAACCTTGGGTTTTTAACTGTGACCTAGGCTGCCAGCCAGTGAGGCTGTGGCCAGATATCCCACAGGCCTGGCAAGTATGTGTAATTACCCAGCCCAAAAGGAAGAAGAAGACCCTCTGGAATGTACACAGAAGTAGATGTGCCTGTGGACACATGTACACACGTCCGTCCGTCAGAGTGTGGTCCCGGGACGCTGTTTGAAATGCAAATGCTCAATCAGACTGGGGTGAGCCCAGCCCTCTGCTTGTTCATAAGCCCTTGGGGGGGTCCTGAGGCCACTTAAGGTTGAGAAGCTCCACTTTAGGTCAAAGAGAAAACATCCACTTGAGGGACAAAGCCACAAAGACAAAAAGGCCTGTTTCCTCCCTTGGGCTGGGGGGACAACCTGGTGCCAGTTAGACCACAGTGTGCCCCACCAGCTCAAGGATGTGGCCTTCTGTCCATTGCCCAGAGCTTGGCACTTCCCCAGCTCTGTGCTCTGGGTTAGGCTGGCTGTATACAAGTGTGAACAGATATTCAGCCCCTGCCCAAAGGCGGGCTGCAAGCACTGAACAGCTCGGGCAGAGTTAGAGGAAGGCTCAGGGTTCATTGGAAGGGAGGTGCTCAGTTAGGCTGAGACCCGCAGCATGGGTGGGCAGAGGGGACAGCAACCCAGGCAGGGAGAAACCAGTGAAAGGCTCTGGGGCAGAAGGAGCTCACTAGAGTTGGCACGGCCAGTGGGGAGCAGTAGATTATGGGGGCCTTGGTGGCCACTTTTTGAGCGCCTTCTGTGTGTCAGAGACACCTGAGGACACTGCACATGGGCTCCATGATGATCTGCCGGCTTCATGCCGTCTGTCAGCCCCGGAAGAGATGGACATGTGGCTGATCTCGCCGGCCACCTAGCTGCACCGTGGGTGCCGTCCATCCTGTGGCAGGGCTCCCCTTCACCTCCTCAGCTCTGCCTGCCTGCTGGCCATAAAACAGGCACAGGATGCCCTGCTGGGCTCTGAGGCTGTGAGGGTCTCAGTCGGAAGTTGGGCAGCCACCCTGAGTGAGAAGGTGCCGGGCTGCCCTGGGAGCAGGCCACGTGTTGAGATGAACCCTGGGCGTGGTGTCAAACAGGTCTGAGCCCTTCCTGCTGCCTCCCGCTGGGCCCTTGGGCAGGTCACGGGAGCACTCAGAGGCTGTTTGCCAATTTACACTGGGCAGGCCTCTCTTCAATGTGACTGACTCCAGGTCAAATTCAGAGTGGAGACAGTGTGTCAGAGCAGAGCTTCTCAGACGCTAGCGTGGGCACAAATCTCCTCGGGACTTCTTATGAGGCGCTTCTAACTCAGCAGGTCTGCGTGGGGCTAAGGATTTGTACCTGTGACCAGCCCCAAGTGGTGGCTAGAGTGCCCCGGGGCTCAGGCAGGCCCCTGTGCACAAGCCAGCGGTGCCCTCCTCCTGCAGGGCCCACTTCTCCTGCATGGTCTTCCCCAAGTCTGGTCCTCTTTGGAGTCTTTCTGCAGTGTCCGTCCTCGGCCGGGCCTTGGCAGGCTTGCCATAACCTACCCAAAGTCACTGGAGGGGATAGGCCGGCAGCTGGGGGACAGGGCCACCATGAGGGGTGGCCTCTCTGCTAATTGTTCAGAAGCCAGAAATCCATGGTTTTAGTGTGAAAACTCTTTATTTATTTATTTATTTATTTGAGACAGAGTCTCGCTCTGTTGCCCGGGTTGGAGTGAGTGCCACGGGGTCAGCCTAGCTCACAGCAACCTCAAACTCCTGGGCTCAAGCGATCCTACTGCCTCAGCCTCCTAAATAGCTGGGACTACAGCCATGCGCCACCATGCCCGGCTAAGTTTTTCTATATGTATTTTTAGTTGGCCAGATCATCTCTTTCTATTTTTTTTTCAGTAGAGACGGGGTCTCACTCTTGCTCAGTCTGGTCTCGAACTCCTGACCTTGAGCGATCCACCTGCCTCGGTCTCCCAGAGTGCTAGGATTACAGGCATGAGCCACCATGCCCGGCCTAGTGTGAAAACTCTTGATTTTAAAATATTGGACTGGAGTAGCGTGCTCACACATACATACACGCACATGCGTGCACACACACATACACACACACGCCAGTCAGACTCGGCACATCTGTAAGCTGAACTCAGCCTGTGGGCCAGGCTGCCTAATGTTTGCTACGCCAGGTACTAACCTTCTCCCTGGCAGCCTTGCTGTTTTTCCATTTCCGTCATAGTTTCCTTGTTCCTCTCACCTACCTGAATTGTCCTTGCTTTGCTGGCAGGGCTCACCCTTCTCCCTCCTGTTCTTAGAGCAGTCTTCGCTGCCTGGCTGGACTGTTACAGGCTGGCAGTGGAGGGCAGGGTGTCGGTGTAGACTCTGGAGCTGATCTGCCTGCGTTGAATCCAGCTCTGCCACTGTGTGGCCTTGGGCAGGCTGCTTAACCTCTCTGGGCCTCTCTTCCCAGCTGTAAGAGGAGATACTGATGGTCCCTTCTTCTGGCCCACAGGGGATGCTGTCTACATGGAGCCGCTTGTGGTCATTATTGTTTTGGTGTCAGGTGGCTCTTCCTTGGGTTTGCCTTCTTAGGGTAGATTCAGCTCCGTGCTCCTGTTTGGTCACGATGCCTGCTGCAGCCTCCCTTGTGTTTGTTGGTTACTTTCGCTGTTTCTTAGTTGCATCTGCCTCCTGCACCCATGGCAGGGACTGAGCGTCTGTCCCTGCGTTTCCCTTTGCGCTTCGCAGGTTGCCTGGAGCAGAGGTGGCGCTCAGGAGACTGGTTGAACTAACTGTTGCAGGGTTTATACGCCCTCTCCCCTGTGCTCCTAAAAGACCCCCCCATCACCCAGAAAATCATTTGGGAAAATGGGGAAGGCTTCCAGGGGGTGGGTTGGAGATTCTAGTGATTTTAAAGTAATAAACCGTGTTGTGCTGGAACAGAGAGCAACCACCCTGCCCATGTACTTGATGGTAGTGAGGTCACAGAGCCCGGCGCCTGTGGGCTGTGGCTGTGAACGTCACCGGAGACCCTGGTGAGGGCTTCATGTGGGGTTTACACTTGTGCGTGTGTACACATGTGTGTGCGCACACACACACTCACACTGATGGTGGATGTGGTGTGTAAATCCAGGTCTGCCACTGAGCCCCTTCTCAGTTTTCTTCTCTTCAACTTTTTTGGCATTTCTTCTCTTCTATTCTTCTAGTAGTTCAAAGAACTTTTCTCCTCTGTCAGTTATTAGTATGAGTAATTTTTTCCCTGGCATCTATCTTCGTTTATTAAATGTTTGGGGGGATAATTTATATATGGGATACTGGGGTGACCCTGAGAGACCAGGTGGGGTGGCTGCTGCCCCCGAAGCTGTTCACAGGACTCACTTTCTCCACATACCTGGGGCCCTCCTGTGGGAAAGTGAGTCGTGATCACCTGGCTTTGGGGTGGAGAAGGGCTGAGCATTTGCCAGCCCGAGCCAGGCTCACCTTTGAGATCAATGAACACCGAGCAGCGTGCCAATGCACGCGACCCAGCAACCCCCAGGTTTACAGTAAACGGCAGAACTGACCTTCTGTTTCTATGGGAAGTCATGTGATCTGAGCTTGGGTAATGGAGGGCAGGGGAGCAGAGGCTTCTGGAAAACCAGGATGGCAGTTCCCTACTGTTGAGTCACTTCTTGGAGCAGGGGCTGGTTTCTAGGGTGCTGGTCAAACACATGAGAGGGGACTTGGCCTCTCATCTGGGCTTGCACCTCCACCCTGGGACAGATCCCCCTGGGTCCCGGGAGCAGCCGCAGCAGCCGTGCACTGGAGCGGGAGCGTCCTGTGTGCACCGTGCTCTTTCCAGCAGTGCTGCTGTGGTGCCCACCCCTGGCCACACATCAGAACCATCCAGGAGCCTTGAAAGCCCAGGGCCCACTGGTGGCGGGACATGGCCCAGGGGAGGCCAATGTGCAGCCAGGGTTGGGACCACTGTCACGAAGTGACCACTTCAGAATATTGGTGAGAAATTACCTTACGCCTTTGGGATCATGCTTGTGTAGTGACCATCTTTGTTTTCGCAGCTCTGACAATCATCCTGCTTGCGAAGAGGTAGAAACCTCTCCATGGATAAGGGCAGAGTCCCTCTCAGCGGGTGCAGAGCAAGGTTCTTCAGCAAACTAGAAACCCCCTACCACCTATTTGGATTCTCACTCTGAAAGCACCAATTGTAACATCTGCAAAACCTGTTTTTGTGCAGTCAACTGCTTGGATCAGCATGTCCAGAAGTCCCCTGAGAGTGTGGCTTTGATCTGGGAGCGAGATGAACCTGGAACCGAAGTGAGGATCACCTACAGGTACTGTGTCCCCTGGTGGGGTCTCAGCGCCCAGCAGGCAACCTGGGCCACCCCGTCTGTTTGCTGGGACAACATGCCCAACACCCCTGCTGGGACAGTTAGCTGCAGGATCACCCAAGTTGGGAGAAGGCCTGGCCTTCTCATTCACTTGGCAGCACTTAATGTCTTTAGATTCCCATAGAAGGAACTGGGGCTTTTTAAACAAACGTCATGAACATCAGAGGTATAGAGGGGGTGTTTGGCCCAGTCTCCTGTGCCTGTGTCTGGCTCCAGGGGAGGGATTATCTGAGTACCAGGGAGCATGTTTCAGCTTTGGAAATGTTCTATCATCCCAGGAGAAGTAAACACGACACAAGCTGCACAAAATATGTGCTGGAGCAATAAAACCAGCCCAGTCCACTCAGCCTGCCTCTCAGCACCCTTATGAGAGTGGGACAATAAATACAATTGTCTCTGAACAGTTTTTATTAAAAGCTGATATTTCTATTCTTTGATTCCTTAAGCAGATTGCATGTGCCAAGCACCCTTCTGGACACCGTGCATGCGTGTGGGCTTAGACGGGCTTTCCCAGAGCTGCTTCCCGCAGGGGACTGCCTTGCTTGGAGGCTTTGGGGTCCCTCAGTGCAGGATGTCGGTTCTCCATTAAAGCCCCCTTTGCTTAGGGCTCAACTTCCCTTATGTGGATATCTCAGGCCCACGATGTCCCCAGGTGTGTCCTTTATTGCCACATCTCTCCGTCTGCCCCAGCCACTCGGGTCACCAAGTGGCTGCTTGAGTTCACTAGCAGTTCAGCTGCTTCCCTATCGCTGGCGCACCTCCGTCTATGCATGAACAAATCTCTGGAAAGGAACTAGGGGCTGCAGCCGTGGGAGCGGTTCTTCAGTAAAAGATGAAAACCGTATGTCGGGGGTTGGGGGTGCTGAGGAGCTACCTGGACACCCGGAGGCCCAGCAGTGAGCAGGTCCATCCATGGTGCTCCCCAAGGGCTAATTTCTTTCCCTCACTGTCTCAGGTATGCCTGGACCCCATGGCAGCAGACTGTGTGCGGCAGCCCCCTGGGCTGGACGTCACCATGTGCACACCGAGTTAGTGTGAGGCAGCCTCAGGCTGTGTGTGAGCTGGGCACGGGCCAGCCTGCTGAGACATGCGGTCACATGCCAACCACGTGGGAGTTCTCAGGCCCGCAGCCAGTGCACCGAAGCAGCCCTGGGCCAGAGGCAAATTTATGAGTACAGCAAAGTATTTATTATTCTCTCTCTCTAAAAATAAACAGACTTAGTCCAAAATGGTTTTGCACACCTTAGCCAGGCTTGAGACCAGGTGACTATTTCTATTTAGTGTTTGGGTGAAAAGTGTACATACAGCTCGTATGTGAGGGATGCAGGTTAATTATTTTCCTGGTCATTTTAGGTTTTGACATGAGGTTTTCTTCTTCCCTTCTCCAAGGAAAGCCCCCCAGACACTGGTGCTGGTTGTCCTGCCAGCAGACACACACACTGCCACCGAGCAAAGTGCTTTCCTGCCCAGGCACCTCACGCGGTGGCACCCAGGGTGCCTCAGGACGGTCACAGGCCTTGTCAGCTGGAAGATCAAAATCCAGACCCAGAGTTAAAGAAACCCTATGGACTGACAAAGGTTGGGATGCTGGTGGCAATGCAGTTTCCTGGGTACCAGGATGCTTGCAAGTGTCCGGGAAGTCTGTGTGTCAACAGGCCCCCAGGAGAGTCTCTGGTGACCTGGAGAAAGAAACTGCCAATTCTCAGCCTCACAGGTGGCTGTTCAGCACGGGCAGCTGCACCCTGGGAAGGCGCTGGCAGCCTTTGCCCTGTATGTGATGGATTTGCAGCCTGCACTTCCTCAGGTCCTCGTGGCCCCGGGTCAACAGAAGGAGGCACATTCTTGTTGAGCGCCATCCTCCTGGCTGGTGACCTTGGGAAGCGCGTGATCTCCCGGGGCGTGATTTTCCCAGCTGTACAATGGGGGTGATTATCATAACTGAAATGGGGCACTCTAGAGTGTTGGCACAAGGAGAGGAGGGATTGTGATGATTATGCCATGGCTGCTGTTTGTTACTTACCAGATTCCAGTACTGTGTTAGGCATCATAGCTGGGCGGCGAGGCTGGGCCTTGTGCCAGCGCTGGCTGCGGGACTCTGGAAGGAGGAGAACCTCTTCAACTGTGGTTTTGTCCGGCTGCCTCCTTCATAAGTGTGGTGCTTACTCCCCACTGGGAGGTGAAGGGGCAGGAGCCCTTGGCCTTGCAGGGGTCAGCCTGGGCTGTCAGTGCCCATCCCCAGGAAGAGGGCAGTCTGTGACCCGAGGCCAGAGCCCCGGCTCCATTTCCAGCCTTCCTCTGCCCAGAGCCACCCCAGGCAGCTGCTCCCCCCTAGTGAACCGGTGGGGTCGGCAAGCCCTGGGCAGGGCAGGGGCTCTGGAGGGTGAGAGGTGGGTGCAGATAATCTGGGGCCCCTGAGGCTGTGTGGCCAGACAGCACCCTGGGCAGCAGCTCCCTCTGTCCACGTGCGCTTCTCCAGCAGGTGCCTATTTTAGAAGATTGGTTTTCATACCTTAGTTCAAGTGGGCAGATTCTAGAGACCCTTGGGGGTGGGCACGCGGAGGAGCAAATTCCTGTCTTTCAGGAAGATGGTGGTGGGCCTTGGCATTAATGAGGCTTCAAGACCTCTGCCTGCCCAGATCCTGGGGTGCCTCTCCCTTCCTGGAGCCTGGGAGTCTAGGCCAGGGGTTTCCAGGCTGGGGACGGACCCAGGGCACAGGGAGCAGCTGGAGGCCCTGAGCTGGTCCCAACTGTTCTCAGCCCATGGGTTGAGCCCCAAACACAGGAGAGAGTGGGCTGTGGGTGCCGGGCTGAGGGTGTCTGCCAAGGCTCTGAACCAAGTACATCTCTTGTCCAGGGATCTCTGCAGAGGGGTCTGAACTTGAGCTGAGCCAAACAAGAGCATCTTAATTAAGCCAGAAGACCAGGTTTCAGCTCTGGCCAGCCCTGTGGCCTCAGCCTCAGGCCTGTCACTCTGGCTCTCAGCGTCCTTGTCTGTAAGAGAGAGGAGAGATGCCCCCAGCCTTGCTCCAACACTGGTGGGCTGTGTGCAGTGGGGTGGCAGAGAGCTGGGCCCCAGAGCATGCGGTGAGGAAGCAGCAAGGACAGGCATCACGTGCCCTCCCCGGGGGCTGAGTGCAGTCTCCACTGTGGAAACTACTCCTGGAGCGGGTGATTTCTGTGGCTGTTTCATCCTGGCCTTCTTATTGGGTGGGGTTGTGCACAGCGAGACACCCCTATCCAGAGGAGCAGAAGGGACATCAGGCCTCCCCTGACCCTGCCTGCCTTAGAGCCCCTTGGGGGGTGCCGGGGATTGGGGGGAGAAAACCTTCGAGAAAACCCAGGCGGGCGGGCTGGGCCGGGCACTGGGCCTTATTGAGTCTACACAGCCTGGCGCCTGGTGTGGAGGCCCTCAGGGAAGTGCAAGACGGGCCTGGCCCTTTTTGTGGGAAGAGGGAGTCACCTCCCTGGGAGGCTTGTTTCTGCCCTTGGCCTTGGTGTCTTTACTTGGCACTTATGAGGGTCACAGAAGTGGCTGGTCCCTGGGGGACAATGGGAAGCGGGAAGTCCCACCATAGGCATCTGGTCGGAGAAGGCTTGGGGAGAGTTGAGTTTTGAGAGGCAGAGGAGGGGAAACCTGATGACGGCAGGAATGGGGACGGGTGAGCTCACTGCAGGGTCACTGCAGACATGGTGGAGGTGGGAGGCTGTGCTCCACGCTGCTCTGTCCCCTGGCTGTGGACCTAGAGGAAGAATGTGCTTAGCTGCAAAATGGAGTCACGCTTCTCCTCCTCTGTGCTGCGGAGTGTTGAGAGGGACACATGGGGTGAAAGCCCGGAGTGGTGTCTGGGAGGATGAGGGTCTGTTTCAGCTGCAGGTGACGCAAGGTCAGCGGAGATTTCAGACTGAAGGAGAGCAGGGCACCGGCGGCCCTGTGGCTGCTGGGGCCAGGAGGGGTGGGGTGGCGTTTTCAGGGGCCACGACACTAAGTAAGATGTCACCTTGCGGGAACAAGTGTGGCAGCTAAAATGCACCCCTTCCCCATGTCCTGAGAGCCTGATCCTTGCACCTTGCTCTTCTGCTCCCCCCAAACTAATACCTTAGTGAGCAAACTCCTCTGTTAAAGTATCAGGGCAGTCAGGGCAGCATTAACTGCCGGGAGGCTGACAAGTGATCCTGTGGGGAAACAGCTGGGCTGACCCCGAGGAGCAAGGGGTGAAGAGGGGCCCTATGGGGTTCCAGGCGCAGCTCCCACCTGAGGGGAGGGAGCCCTGGGCAGCCCTCCGAGTGGCTTGGGCTGCAACGCCTGGTCTGCAGTTGGCGCCCGGGAGCCAGAATGGGGTAGAAACCTCGGGTTACTTGGAACATGCTGGTTTTAAACCAGAATCTACCTCTCCTTAAGACTTGGGCTCCAGGTGTTGACACTGGGAAATGTTTTAAGTCTTTCTATATATGACCGCTTATGTTCCTCTGTCATTCTTTTGGGCAAGCTAAGGTTCTCAGAATTTCACGTTAGAATGGCCATGTCTTCATACTGCAGCAAGCAGCCCACACTGAGCGAGTTTGTCTTTGTGTCCGTGGAGATTTCTTTGATGGGGACTTTTCTGAGCATTCTCTGGGGCAAAGTTTGGCAGAGGCTGAATCCTCTGAATGCTCCTGCACACACGTGAGCGAACGCCTTCCTTGGAGCTGGAGCCTTGCATTTGTGAACCCCCTTCTGCCACACAGGGGCCGCTGGGGAGCGAGGGGCAAGCTTGGGGTGGGGTGGGGGAGGGCTCCCCAGGGGGAAGGACAGGCCGCTAGTGCCACCTCTGGTGCTGGCTGCTGCGTGGAGATGACAGGCCTTTGTCAGCAGCAGGCCTAGCTAGACAGCGGCTAAGCCTGACTCGCAGCTTTGCTGTGGGCTGCACTGTGGCATCCCGTGGCCTGGCGGTGTCCAGTTCCCATCAGGACAGCTCGGCCAGCACAGAGGCTGCTGGGCAGAAGCTTCTGGCCTGGCTTGTCCCCCCTCCTTCCCCCCCAGCCCTTCCCCCCAGGGGGCTGAATTTCTGTTCCCCTGTCTTCCACCTCCACTTCCTCCTGCGTGCTAGGCAGACACAGAGCGAAGGCATCACCATGGGTTAGACTCGGTGTTCAACACATGGAACGAAAACCAAAACCCAGACAGAAGCGAGCCAAAGCCCAGATAGAAGCGAGCGTGCCCTGTGACCGGCACCCAGGGCAGCCCTGGGCCGGGGGCTGTGGGGTGAGGGTGGTCAGGCCTCCTGACTGGGCACCAGAGCTCCTGGTTCCCTGTAACCAGCCTGCATGCAGGGCTGGATGGGGGTTCCTGTGCCAGCCCCCTGTCTTCCCGAAGCCACGTGGTGTCTCCTCTCTGTCCAGTCTCCTGCCTTGCTGCCCTCACCCCTGGCTCTCTGGGCAGGATCGGACACCGATGATCTCAGTTCATATTCTTGGTCACCCTCGGTTTTAAAGCCCAGGACCCTGACGCTCAGAGACCTTCAGGAACTGGGAGTTCACACAGCTGGAAAGGCCGGAATTGGCTGAGGGGTGTGTTGAGGAGTCTGATGTCAGGTGCCATCAGACGGAGGAGGTGCAGGGACCCTGCTGCTCTGCAGCCCACGCTTCTCGACCTCCCAAAACCTCTAAGTAAACATGATCCCAGGGGGCTGGGGTGGGGCTCTGCCGCGTGCAGACCGTATGCGCTGTTGCTGACCATCGCTGACCAGGGCCATGTCTCCCACTTGTCTGCGGGCCCTAGAGGACGAGCGGACACTCATTAAGCACTGATGCCAGCTGGGGAGGGGGCTTGTTGGTGCCAAGGGCTGGAAGCCCCCTCATGGAGGGTTGCATGTTGGCTGCAGGAGGTGGGGCCGAAGGCTGTGGAGTCACTGGTGCCAGGGGATGGGTGACAGCGCAGTGCTGGCTGCTCCTCAGAATGGGGTCTCCCCTTCATTCTTCTTCTGACCCCCCCACCCATGGCTGTCTTGACCTCATCCGAACACAGTCACAGTAGGGGGTCTGGCTGGGTGAGGAGGTTGAGAATTTCCCTTCAACAAATCCAGCCAAACTTCTCTGAGAAGCCTGGAGAGAGGTTTTTGGGTCATTGGCAGATACTATGGGTTCCTCTGTCCCCTGTTTGGGCCAACATGGTCCCATTTTCCCTGCTGGTTCTCCGTGGAGGAAGGCTTTGGGAGACAAAAGCCCTGACCAAGGGAATGAGGCAACTGGACATGGAATTTAGAAGAGGTCGCATAGAATCTCACCAGATGTAAACATGTTCAGGACTTCCTTGTGGTCTCTAGATGGGCCAGAGAAATCGGCCAGGCAGCTTCAGCCATGTGTATCTCCGGCTGGAATCTAAAGCAGTGACTTCCAGCCACAGGCCATGCCTCAGCGTCCTCAGGGGAGGGTTTTTGACAGTTCAGTGCCCAGGCCCTGCTTGGGCGCTGTGGAGTCAGGATCTCCGCGTGGGCTCCGGGAATCTGTATCTGAAATGCATCCTTGGTAATGTGGCTGTGTGCCCCATCGGAAATGTATCTGTCAGGATTCAGTTGCAGAAAAGGGAAGTTACTGCTGCTCTTTTAAGCAGAAAGGGCATTTAGGCAGGGTGTCTACAATGCTCTGGAAGGCAGGATGAGCAGCCTCTGGGTGGACCCTCAGCACCCTCCTCTGGCACAATCAGAAGGGACTCCAGAGACCCCACTGCCACTGCTGAGTTTCCAAACACATTGCGGTGGCTTTGGTCCTGGGGTCAGGAAGCCACCGTGTTGCTGGTTTTGCTGCACCCTAACAGCTAGTGGGACTGCTCCAGAAGAACCCAGCGTCTCCCAGCCACACTGAGCAACAGCAAAGCAGCGGCACACCTTGCAGCCTCTCCTGTGTGCAGCTACATGATGCAAGCTGGTTCACGTGCAGAACCCCAGATGCAAGGGTGTCTCAAGTGGAGGATGCACCCTAGGGAGGCTGGGACGGATGCCAAGTGAGAAGAGGCCATGGCGACCACAGGCAGGTCCAGTACAGTCATGGGGGTGGGGGTGTGTTTGCAGCCCCACTGGGGTTGGTGCCTGGGCAGTTGACTGCTACAGCATGAGCAGTCACCTGTAGCTTCCCAGATCCCAGGCCATTAGATGTGGCCTGGTGAGCCTTCCTCCTCATACAGGTGACCGAAGCCTCAGAATCATTCCTGTATGCAAAGGCTTTTGGCCACCATGGCTGTGCAGGGCTATCACTAGTAGGCTCTGATCTTTACCCTGTAACTTAGGATTCCAGCCAGGGTGGGTTCCTCCAGGTGGGGATTCATCACAGGCCAGCCGTGTTCAAAAAGGACAGTCTTCTCTCTCACATTATAAACCTATTAGTTTTCTGGACTTTTATGACTAAATTGTGGCACAGTTTTCCAATCTAAGGTTTTGCAAGAGGTTTTTGGCATGTTTTTCACTGGTGCAAAAGGGGACACTTTTGTGGACTTACAGAAGGGCACCCTGTCCGAATGGGTGCATGGGCTGGCATGGATGCCAGTGTCCTTGGGCTGGCACCCTTGAGCTGGCATGAGCTGCAGAGCCATGTGCAGTGGCCCTGGGGACAAGGGCTGCCCAGGGAGACGATGTGAGTGTGCTCTCTGCCCTTCACTCCATGCCCAGGAGCAGAGCACAGTCTATGGAAGTCCAAGCCCTGACCTTGCAGTGACCCTCAATGCCGTCCTAAAGCCAGGGCCAGAGGTACTGTGGCCCAGAAGTGGCGGTAACATGGGGTGGAATGAAAAAGAGTCCCGAGCTTGCTCCTCTCCTCCTTCCAAACTAGCTATTTAAATTTTTATTAGAATTATTATTAAATGGAGTTATTAAAAGGAATAAAATAAATTATCAACAATTAATGTTTTTATGAAGGGAAAAATCATTTCAAATGAACTTTAAGGGCAGCCCCTGTTGGGGTTACAGGCAGTTTTTGGGGTGCGGCTGCAAGGAGGGAGGAGCAGGCTGCCCCGGGCAGGGGGACGTGGGTGGTCGTGCTGCAGCCCCCGGGGCTGGGGCCAGTGTCCCCTGGGCTCCTCAGAGGCACTGTGAACTTATCTTCCCAAAGCCTCGTCCAGGGAGTCATACTGGTAGCCTGAAGTCAGCCATGGTGGAGATATTTGCACCATGGTAACTCATAAATGCTATAAATCAGGGCTTTTTTCCTAAGAAAACTGGTTGTTGAACATTTGCCAGCACAACACTGGGCTGCGGAGCCTCCTGTTCTTAAGAGTTTTATGCTTCTGCAGGCTCGGGCCTTTGGGTCCCCACAGTGTGCCCCTGTCCGGAGCAAACCTTCCCTCCAGGGCTTACTCTCCTCCAGGGGTTAATTTGGAATGTTCTATGGACTCACAGCAAAGCATGAGAAATAGGACAACCTCCAACTTGCGTCTAAGGTCGGGAACTTTCTGTGTGAAGTTAGCTAGCGGCCCTGCGTTTTGTTGTTTCTGTGTAATCTAGAGAACAAACAGATGATACATGGGACGTGTAGACCTGGAGCACAACCTCAAAAACATCCTGTGACTTTTTGTTTTAACCACAGGGAAAAGTGAATGCTTTTAGAAGGTTAAAACCCACATCCTTTTCCAAATTCCACCAGGGAAGGGACTCACTTCTGTGGCTTTCCCTGGGAGGTAAACAAGTCTGTCCAGCCAGTGGCGAATGTTCTGCCAGGGCACCAGCTGTTTTTGGGGCTGGCTTCCAGGGCTGGAGGCCACCGGCGTGCCTCGTCTGGGCTGCCGGCCTGCGGGAGCCTCTGCGGCTCTTCACGCGTTGGCACCCGCTTCCCTCAGTGCTGGGAGCTGAGCTTTGTGTCTGGAAGGAAAAGAACTTCTTTTCCGGAGACAAGACTCGGGCCAAGTGCTGAGGTCCAAGGGGAAAACAGGCGTTAATTAGGAACGAGGACAGAGCTTGTCCTGAGTGTGACCTGCTACTAACATTCTTCGAGGGTTTCTTCAGAGGCTGACCGCGTGCTGGGCTCCCATAGAGGAAAAGAACCTGGACGTCCCTGGGGAGACTGTCCCCTGGTACAGGTGGTCCTGACTGCTGGAGCCAAACGCTGATTACGAAGGAAAGCGCCTCCCTCACCCACCCTCTCCCCTCAGGACCAGTTTAACCCCCGCGGGCGAACACGCTCTTAGCACTGGTGTTGCCATCTTCCCTTTTGAACAGTCAGCCTCAGGGTCAGAGCCTTTGGTTCATTCTTAAAATAAATTTGTATCAAAAAAGTAAACTAACCCAAGAAAATTGTTACATAAATAGTGGTAGCGCTGGCAGATGGCAAAAATTATAAAGTTTGGGAATTCTTATCGTAGAAAATGAGCTGTTCCGACCCGGAGAAACTGGGTAAGAGCAAGGCCCTCAGAGCCCAGGCCTGGGTTTGAATCCTACCCTGACCTACGCGGTGGAGAAAGCCTTGAGAAAGTGGCTTAACCTCTCTGTGCCTCGGGTTTCGTCATCTGGAAAATGAAGAAGGGAATGACCGCCAGAGCCCATGGCTGCTATTGTGAGAGGTAAATGGGTTCTTTATGTGAAGATTCAGAACAGTCCTGGGTGCAGGACCCTTGCTCGACAGCTGCTACTGTTGTCATTCCATGGGAAGGAACTATGGATGGGCGGTGGGGAGAAGGGAGGCAGGAGGAGGGGCTCAGGGAGGGAACCAGCCCCCTTGATGCTGAGGAGGTAGGAGGCTGGGGGCGGGGGGCGGGTGGCCATGGCTGGCCTGGGGAGGAGGCTCCCTGTGCTCACAGTGTGGGGCAAGCTGGCTGGAGAGGGTGGGGTGGCCGGTGGAGACAGTGGGGTGACACAGTGGGTGATGGGTGGGTTGTGCAGAGCACGTGGGGCGGGCCTGCCTTCCCTCCGGCCTCTTAGAGCCACAGGTCCCAGGCCAAGTGCCCAGAGCCTCCAGGCAGGCAGCAACCCCGACGGTGGGTGAATCTGCGTCCTTCTCAGACCCACTTCCGCATCAGCACCCACAAAGCAGGTGGGCTGTGCAGGGAAGGGCTTCATGCAAGGCATCTGCACATACCTGTGAGGTACATTCACCCTGAACTGGTGACACAGATATTGCGGCTTACACAAGGCAAACTGGCATTTTGCATTCTCCCTCCTGAGGAGGCACTTGAGGTCCCCACCTCTCTTACGGAAACGTCAGTGTTCATTAACCCTCTTTTTCCCATTTTTCATCCCGTCATTTCCTGCAGTCATTATGGCTGCTGTTTACAGGCTGCCTTTAGCGGTTTCTGGAAGTTCGTATTTGGTCTCCACTACCACCTTGGCAGTGGGGTCTATTATTGTGCCATTTCACAGATGAGACAATCAGGGCCCCAGGAGTGTGGGGTGCTGCGTGGGAACCGTCTCTCTGATCCGTCCTTGTTTGGCCTCCAGTGAGACTCTCCTGGGGGATAAACTCTCTCAAGTTCAGTACTTTCCACGGAGTGGAGCAAAACCTCAGGGAAAATATATTTATTTTCTGTAAGAAATTTAGAAAACACACAGCTCTAGTGATCCAAAGCTTACTGGTTGGCCTGGCATCACCACTGGGAACCCAGCTCCTGTCCCCTGGGAACCTCCCTGTGTCTGGGTCTTCCTTGGCAACCAGCAGCTTTGGGAGTTTTGTGTTTAAGTAGGGCTGCTGCTTTACATTTTCACTGCAGCTTCTCCTTGCTAAAGGTCATGATCATAAAATCCAATAATGACAGGTGAGGAATTTCATACTTGGTTTATGAGCCTATCCAGCCAATTTCCTGGGCTTCCCTCAGTGGTAGTAAGTTGCAGAGTGAGCAAATTTCATTACTATTAAATCAGATTTAGTGGCTATAGAAACGTTACGTCATTCATCAGAGGAGCATGCCAGGAGGGAAGGAGTTTGTTCCCCAGGCCTGATTCCGTCTGTGCCATGTGGCCCTCCACACTCTTCCTGCGTGAGCAGGGGTCTGTCTCGCCATGTGTCCCTTCCCTAAAGCTGACCCTTTCTTCTGTCACCACTTCTACCTTCCAGAAACAGTACACTGAAGAAAATATAAAACTCTAGAGACAGCGTAGCAGTGTCCTTTCAAGCTCTGCATCTAGACCGTGGAGCCAACACCCTCATCACACATGAGCTTGGAGGGGGAGGCGACTGTGCCATGAAATGCTTTGTGTCTGTCACAGGCCTTCACATATCGACATGATTACCTGCGTTTACTTCCTTTATTGGCAGAAGAAAATGAAAAGTATCTGTGAGCTGGTTTATCAGAGGAGGTGGTCCTACCCATTTGCTTCTCAAAAGTGCACGACACTTTCATGCCACTGTGACGCTGACAGCAGCTTTGGCCCCTCTCAGGGACAGAAGGAGGCAAGATGTCTGCAGAGTGGGCCTCACTTCGTTGAGAGCATGGGCTCTAGCTGCCCTGTGCCTGCTGGCTTCTCATTTCACACTTACCTGCTGTGCCAGTTAGCTCAACAAATACTTATTGAGTACTTTTTATGAGGTAGGCTTAGTTTAGATGCTGGGGAGGCAATAAACAAAATGCAAATTTCTGCCGAGGTAGACCTTGCACTCTAGTAGTGCAGATGGACATCAAGGAAGGTAAGTCAACTGTTAGCCAGTGTGTATTTCATGAACACTGAGAGCCAGAGTAAAGGAAATCATGCATTCTCAATTTATTTCTTAAACACAACACACACACATGACCATGTTACTTCCTTGGGCTTTCATTGGGAAATGTCTAGGAGGGAAAGATATTTTTAAATATTAACCATGAAAAAGCAGCTTTGATTGGTAGATGAATAAATAAACAGTAGTATATGATTTCTTCCTCTCTTTTCGCTGAACTCTGTTTCCAGCTGTTTCCTGTTTTGGACTAATCTTAAACTCTGAGGCTAGAGGGTAGGGGGTCCATTTATATCATCTGAGTTTAGGCATCATGTTGGTTACAAATGCTTGCAGTTAAATTGTATCTTTAGCATCAGATAAAAGTTACTCTCTGCTGATGTTAAAGAGTTGGCTACAGAAGGCCTTCTTCCTTTCCTCAAGGCCAGTCAGCAACATTTCACTGGTATTGAGCACCAGGAATACAAGGCCAAATTTGTGTTTTTGTGTGCTTCATTTGCATATGTCCACACTGACAGCTTGGCCTTGAAGAGTCAACATTGCAGACAAACTTAAATACCCTGCTTATTTTATTTTATTTATTTTTTGAGACAGAGTCTCACTCTGTTGCCCGGGCTAGAGTGCCGTGGCGTCAGCCTAGCTCACAGCAACCTCAAACTCCTGGACTCGAACAATCCTCCTGCCTTAGCCTCCCGAGTAGCTGGGACTACAGGCATGTGCCACCATGCCCGGCTAATTTTTTCTCTATATATATTTTTTAGCTATCCATATAATTTCTTTCTATTTTTAGTAGAGACGGGGGTCTCGCTCTTGCTCAGGCTGGTCTTGAACTCCTGAGCTCAAACAATCCGCCCGCCTCAGCCTCCCAGAGTGCTAGGATTATAGGCATGAGCCACCGTGCCCAGCCTTACCCTCCTTATCTGAACAAGAAGTATTATATTTCTCTTTGGACTTAAAACTCTAAATCATTTTAATGACTCAGAAAGCTGCAGGTTTCCATGCTTTGGAAAGTCCCCTGGGCTACCAAGTAAGATTCTGCAGGCAATGAGGAAGCTAGTGTTTTCTGCAGATACAGCTCAAAGCTCTCCTCACTGAGTGGCTGCATTTTCTTATTGATGCAGAAATAGTAGCCTTTTGGTTTGTGGAAGTCTTTGAGAAGTCATGAATATCCAAGAACATGTGTTTGAACTGTTCCTGAGTATTTGGAGTGACAGAATCACTTGTACAACATTTATTTTTCAATGATTTGAAGACCTAGGTTTCTTGACCATATTTTCCAACTGTACAAGTCTTAAGAAGATTGTAAATGAAAAATGAGAGTTTAAAATGAAAAATCCGAGTTTAAAAAACAGTGGGTTAGCTGGAAAGGTAGGTAGAAATTGAGATATGGATAAATAGAATATCTGTTTTTAAAAAAACACTTCCATGACTGTAAGGCCCTAGTAAAAGAGAATCTCTTACTTATATTGGGGGATGGCAGGGGGTGTGTTAGTGACCTCATGTTGAATTTGAGCCAACTGTGTCAGGCATTTAAAAATTAATATGCTCTTAATTTACATGATTAAATATAGAGTTGAGGTCAAGGGTCTGGGTACCCATATTCTGCTCTGGGAAGATACCATGGGAATGTGGGGGTCCATTTAGTAATCTGAGAAAGGCTTCAAAGAGGATGGGGTGGGTGGATTTGGGAATTTGAAGACCTGTCATGGAATGAAAAACTAGATTTATTCTGGGCAGCTTTAAAGGGCTGAGCTAGGACTAAGGGGTGGAATTTGAAGATCTGCAAATCTTGGTTCAATTTTAGGTAGACTCTTTTCTTATTAAATGACAAATAAAGAGGCAGCCCCATGTGGTGACCTCTGGCAGTGTGACGTTTAAGCAGTGGCAAGACTGCCCAGCTGATTCCAGAACTCCAGGGAGGCTGCACTGCCTGACCTTGGAGGATCCCTTCCACCTGAAGGTTTATGACCTTGACAAATAAATAGGAAGTGGATCAAGCTCTGAGATTTACCTGGATGAAATTCTTTATCAGAAGCCTCTCCTTTGGACTTAGCAGGAAGAGTGTGGGACCCACTAGACCCCACTCCAGCTCCTGGGCACATGTTGAGGACCCTTGGTCCTCCAGGGAACGAGTGGTCAGCCTCGGCCTGGTCTCTAGACCCTCCCTCAAGGGTGTACTTCAGCTGTCCAGCTCCAATGGCTGGGTGATTTCTCCTCCCGTAGAGAAAATATACTCATTCCCTTCTGCCTCAATCCTCCTACCCAAGCCAACCTGTCCAGGAAGCTCTCCCTGCTGCCCTCAGTGACCATACCAGCAAGTGGAGGTGCTCAAAGCCCTGCACATCTTCACACGTGACTCATTTTCCCCAGTCAGAGCTGTGCTCCTGGAGGACCCTTTCCCTCTCACTTCCTTTGTCCAATGCCAACACCCCACTCAACCCCCCATGGGCTAGAATAGGATTTTTAACATCTTAAGAATTCATGGGAGTTAGCTAGTTTTTGTCATTTTAGAAAATGATTTCAAACAAAGATTTCTGGGAGTTTCCATCTAATAGGAAAGAGAATACCTACTGAATCTTCGGCAAAGGCTCCGGTGTGTCCTGCTTCTTATTAATATTTTTTAAAGTTGTAGCCCTGGATTCTATAGAGTTTGGTGTTAGGGGCTGTCAGAGGGTGTTCTTTCTTTTATCATAAATTTAGCGGCACATGAGGGTGGTGGCTTTGTCCCCTCCTTCTGAAAGCTTTAAGGAGAAAAGATGAAATCCAGCAGAAGAGGCACGCTGGAGCCAGCCTGGGCAGGAGTCGCTGGCGGTGGGGCGAACTGCAGGCTGAACTTGTGATTTGGTTCTCAACTCGTCTCTTTTGCGGAATGGCTTTGGGAAGAAACAAAGGCCTCCTTGAGGTCCCTGCCTGAGATGGGGACCGTTCATTTTCATTCCACTGTGGTTTCTTGGGCGGCTGCTAGCTGAGCTTTGCTGTTCTTGGGAGCTCTTTCCTTGACTACCCTTTGAACACAGGGGAACTATGCAAACACGCTTGTAAGAGGCCTTGAGGAGCCGCCTGTGGGGCAGAGCTGCCCTGCTGGGGCCTCCTGGAGCAATGCAGAGGGCATGGGAGCCCGGCTGGTGGCCCGCCCCAACCCAGAGGGAAGGAGCCTTGGTCTCCCCTCTTGTTATGTTCTGTATTAGTTCTTTTTGCAAATAATTAAGATCAAACCACGTACAGCAAACGTGGGAAAAATGACTGGATAATGCAATTAAGTACCAATTCAGCCAAACAACGTTGGTCTTGCTTCCACTGTCTCTACTTCCGGCCCCACAGGGACAACTGGACAGCTCTCGCGTTCTACCGGCTTTCTCAGAGTTGAGTATCATTAGCTATGATTGGGCTGGTTGGATCATGTGTCAACGCCAAGCCAATCAGCTTGCCCAGAGAGAAGCTGCACTCTGATTGGGGGACTAAACCTCGCGATAGCCCCGAGTGTGGTGGCCACACCCACACCACGTGGTTGTGGATTTGGGCGTGGGCGGCTGCGGGCGCCGTGTCTTCTGTTGCCTGAATCCATTCAGGCTGGGGAGAAACTTGGGGTGTTTGCTCTAACTGCCAGTGCTGCCTCTGGGCTGCAGGGAGGTGGCTGACCTGGCTGTCGCCTTTCCTCCGGACTCATTGTGGCTTCGCAGAGTTGGGATCTGTCCTACCTGGGCCTGGGGCCCTCGCCTGTGTTGGTTCAGAAAACTGGGCCTGCCCTTTCCCCACTAAATGTGTTACTTTTCAGATCTGTTTTTCGGAGGTGAACGTTTTCACAAGTTGCGGGAATATGATGATCTGTGCCTTGGACGATAGTGGTCTCTGAGAAACCCTGCTCTAAATGGACACAATACAGCCATATAACCTCAGCAGCGTGGCAGTGAATCTCTGTCAATACCAATACCAACAACTGTTAAAAGCATTTCTTTTTGCAAAACGACTTTCCACGCAACAAGTATGCAAATGTCTGTTATCCTCCCTGCTCTAGGCTAGGTGCACAGCACATGCAGATTGCAGAATTGTTCCGCCCCAAACTATTCTGCACTTTGGCCCTCCACCATCTCTGATGGCCTTCTCTTCCGTGTACTGCAGGGAGCTGCTGGAGACCACATGCCGCCTGGCCAACACGCTGAAGAGGTATGGAATCCGCCGAGGGGACCGTGTGGCCATTTACATGCCTGTGTCCCCACTGGCTGTGGCATCAATGCTGGCCTGTGCTAGGATCGGAGCTGTCCACACAGTCATCTTTGCTGGCTTCAGTGCAGAGTCCTTGGCTGGCAGAATCAATGATGGTGAGTTGGGGGTGGGGGAGGGAGGAACCCGGCAGTCCCCTGGTCCTTGTTGCTGGGGGCCTGGCCGTTAGAGTGAAGACCATCAGAGTGGAGATAGACATTAATTAAAAGTCACGCAGACAAATGACAGATGCTACTAGGGACAGGCATGTGGCTGAATGAACATTTGTTTTGTGGGCTGAGATCTGAGTGCTTTGGACTTAGCCAGGTGAAGAAGAGAGAGGAGAGTTCCAGGTGGAGGGAACAGCAGAGGTCCAGGCCTAGTGGTGGGGAGGAGGCTGGCATGGTGCAGTGCAGGAGGGAAGGAGTGTGCAGGGTGTCATGAGGCTGGAGGTGAATGGAAGGTCCCACAGGTCAGCAGCTGGAATCCTTCTGTTGTGAGGAATTAAGAGGTTGACCATCTTCAGAGGCCTGGAGTCAGGTGAGGGGAGCATGTGGTGTATCTTTAAGGATTTCTGTCTGCAGGTGGGTCAGTGTCTCCTGGACAGTGTGTAGAACAGTAGTGTCTTCTTGCTTTTGCTGTTGTCAGAGGACCAAGTGTCTGATTGGTGGGTGGTCCCATATCTGTGCAGTCTGATTCCTGCTTCCTGCTCTCCCCTAGAGACGGTCCCCTGAACTGGCTTCTCAAGTAAGGTGCCAGATTCTGGAGGCCGTTGAGAGTTATTGTGTCTCATAGAAGACTGCTTGTGGGTGGTAAACAGTTAATGGGCTGAGTTCTCAGACCCCTGCTGAGTACCCTCTGGAAAAAAGGCTAGAAAGCGCTTCCACTCCCTTTCAGGGTTTCTCCTTCCACTTTGAAAGGTTGAGGCTGCCACCCCTTCTCTCTCTTCCTCTCTTTAAACCCCTGTAACATCTACTGTGTGCTACGCAGTGTTCTAAGTACTTTGCAAAGGTTATATCTCCTTTAATTTGCCTTAGTCCTCATAAGTATTATATAATACTCTTATTATTCCTCTCCCCCTTTTAAAGTTACCACTGTAACCATTTTTTTTTTTTTTTTTTTGAGACAGAGTCTCACTCTGTTGCCCAGGCTAGAATGAGTGCCGTGGCATCAGCCTAGCTCACAGCAACCTCAAACTCCTGGGCTCAAGCGATCCTTCTGCCTCAGACTCCCGAGTAGCTGGGACTACAGGCATGTGCCACCATGCCCGGCTAATTTTTTCTATATATATTTTTAGCTGTCCATATAATTTCTTTCTATTTTTAGTAGAGACGGGGGTCTCACTCTTGCTCAGGCTGGTCTCGAACTCCTGAGCTCCAACGATCCGCCCACCTCGGCCTCCCAGAGTGCTAGGATTACAGACATGAGCCACTGCGCCTGGCCCATTGTAACCATTTTAAAGTGTATAATTCAGTGGCATTAAGTACCTTCACAATGTTGTGCAACCATCATCACTATCTAGTTCCAGAACTTTTTCATCACCCCTGATGGATGCCTTATACCCATTAAGCAGGCATTCCCTATTCCTCCTTGTTGTGGCATATATCAGTACTTCATTTTTTTATAGCTGAATAATATTCTACTGTATGGATATACCACATTTTGTTTACCCATTCATCAGTTGATATCCATTTGGGTTATTTCCACCTTTTGGCTATTGTAAGTAGAGGTGCTATTACAGGGACCTTACTTTCAATTTTTTTGATATATACCTAGGGGTAAAATCGCTGGTTTATATTAATTGCATATTTAACTTACTGAAGAACTGTAAAACTGTTTTTCAAAGGAGTTGCACCATTTTACATTCCTGCTAGCAAAGTATGAGGGCTCCAGTTTCTCTTCATTCTCATCAACACTTGTTATTTTTCATTAAAAAAAAAATTACAGCCATCATATTGAGAACGAAGTGGTATCTCATTGTGGTTTTGATTTGCATTTCCCTGAAGACTATTATTATGGGCTTGTTGGCCATTTGTATGTTTTCTTTGGAAAGATGTCTACTTAAGCTCTTTGTTCCTTTTTTCCTTCCTTGTTTACCTTTTCATTGGTGAGTTGTAAGAGTTCCTTATATATTCTGAATATTAGACCTTTATTAGATATATGATTTGCAGATATTTTCTCCGATTCTGTGCATTGTCTTTTCACTTTCTCTGTAGTATCCTTTGGTACACAAAAGTTTTAAATTTTGATGAAGTCCAATTTATTTACTTTTTCTTTCATTTCTTGTGCTTTTGCTGTATTGTTTGAGAAAGCACTGCCAAATCCAATGTCGTGAAGATTTGCTCCTATGTTTTCTTCTAAGGATTTTATAATTTTAGCTTTTTAAAACTACATTTAGTCTTTGATATTATACATTTTGAGTTAATTTTTATATAGTGTATGAGGTAAGGGTCCAGTTTCATTCTTTGTCCTATGGATAGCCAGTGGTCTCAGCACCATTTGTTGAAGAGACAACTTTGAATAGTCTCCCATTGAATATCTTGGCATCTTTGTTGAAAATAATTTGACCACACATGTAAGGGCTTATTTCTGTGCTCTCTATTCTGTTCCAGTTATCTATATATTTATTTGTACGTCTACTCTTATGTTGGTGCCAAACTGTTTTGACACTAGCTTTTATAGTACGTTTGGAAATGGGGAAGTATGAGTCTTCCAGTTTTGTTCTCTCTTTTCAAGATTGTTTTGGCTATTCTGGGTCCCTTGCGTTTTCATATGAATTTTAGGATGGGCTTTTCTGTTCTTCAAAAAATGAAAAAGGCAGCTGGGATTTTGATTGCATTGAATCTTTAGAAGATTTGGATGGTATTACCATATTAATATTAATCCATGAACAAGGAATATCTTTCCATTTATTTAGATCTTTCAGTGGTGTTTTATAGTATTCAGTGTACAAGTCTACGTGTCCTTAAATTTATTCCTAAATATTTCATTCTTTTTGAAGCTTTTATAAATGGAATTGTTTTCTTCATTTCCTTTGCAGATTGTTCATTGCTAGTATAGAGAAATACAACTAATTTTTGCATGGTGGTCTTACAAATTTGATGGATGATTTATTAGTTTGAATAGTTTTTTTTTGTGGTTTACTTAAGATTTTATATGCATTAGATCATGTCATCTGTGAATAAAGATAGTTTTGCTTCTTCCTTTCCAATTTGGATGCTTTCAATTTCTTTTTTTCACCTAATTGCTCTGGCTAGAACTTCTGTAACAATGTTGAATTGCATTGGTAAAAGTGGGCTTCCTTGTCTCATTCCTGATCTTAGGGAGAAAGCATCAGTCTTTCATAATTGAGTATGACTTTAGCTGTGGACTTTCATAGATGCCCTTGATCAGGTTCAGTTCCCTTCTATTCCTAGTTTGTTAAGTGTTTTTATCATGAAAGGGTGTGGATTTTGTTAAATACTTTTTCTGCATCAGTTGAGATGTACTTTTTCCCCTTCATTCTATTAATGTGGTGTACTATGGTGATGGATTTTTGCATGTTGAACCACCGTTGCTTCCTACAGTAAATCTGCTTTGTCGTAGTGTATAATCCTGTTAACATGCTGCTGGATACAATTTGCTAGCATTTTGTTGAGGATTTTTGCATCATTGTGTGTAAGAGATTTTGATTTGTAGTTTTCTTTTCTTGTAGTATCTTTGACTTTAGTATCAGGGTAATTGCTGGCCTCCTAGTATCTTTTCCTTTAATTTTTTTGGAAGAGTTTCAGAAGGACTGAATTTTTTTTTTTTTTTTTTGTTTTTGAGGCAGAGTCCCGCTCTCTCACCCTGGCTGGAGTGCTATGGTGTCAGCCTAGCTCACAGCAACTTCAAACTCCTGGGCTCAAGCAATCCTTCTGCCTCAGCCTCCCAAGTAGCTGGGACTACAGGCATGTACCACCATGCCCGGCTAATTTTTCTCTATATATTTTTAGTTGTCCAGCTAATTTCTTTCTATTTTTTAGTAAAGACGGGGTCTCGCCCTTGCTCAGGCTGGTCTCGAACTCCTGAGCTCAAACGATCTGCCCACCTCAGCCTCCCAAAGTGCTAGGATTACAAGCGCGAGCCACCGAGCCTGGCCCAGGATTGATGTTAATTCTCCTTCAAATGTTTGGTAGAATTCACTGGTGAAGCCATCTAGTTCTGACCTTTTCTTTGTTGGGAAGTTACTATTCCCTTGTTAAAGATGAGGAAACTGAGGTACAGAGAGGTTAAGAGACTAACCCAAGGTCACAGAGCTAGTAGGTGAGAGAGCCAGGATTTGAACGCAGGCATTCTGCGTTCATGCTTTTAGCATTACCCTAGGCTGCCCCTCTTCTCTCTTGCTGGCGTGGCCATGGTTACCAGGTGTTTATGTTAAGATTCTTTGAAACAAGCAACAGCAGTTGACTCTGGGTGACTCAGGCATGTGGGGTTTAGTAGCTGGTTGCTGCAGCAGCTTCCAGAACCTCAGGACTCCTAAACAGCCAGGCCCTGGGAGGGACTGGGTCAGATCAGAGGACCTCAGCAGGGACACACCTGTATGTGTCTCCAGGATTTTGTCATGAAGAGGACTTTGCCCTGACACCCTTTAGCCTCCAAGTGCAACTCTTCAGGTGCCAGGTTCCTGGGGGCAAGACTCTGTTGAGATGGTGTCTGTGTCCTCTTGGGTCAATGAGGGGCTGTTCTGGGTATCTGTTGCTGTGTAACAGAACTACTCCAAAACTTAGTGCATAAAACAACAGCTGAAAACAGTAAATTATATCATTATATTTTATGATTCTGTGGGGCAGGAATCAGATGGACACAGGGGCCTGGCTGTTCGCTGCTCCATGACATCTGGGACATTAGCTGGGTTGACTTGAATGGTTGAGGGCTGGCGAAGCATCTCTCTCTCTTCACGTGGCTTCTCCACGTAGCTAACTTGGGCTTCCTCACAGCAAGGCGACCTCCTTCAGGCAGGCTGTTACGTGGTAGCTCATGGTTCCAAGAGGAAGAAGTAGAAACTGCCAGTTGTCCTAAAGCCCAGGCCCAGAATACCCAGAGCATCACTTTTGCTGAGCTGCATTGGTCACGCCAGTCCCTGGCCATTCCACATTCAGGAGGAGGGGACCTGGATCCCACTGCTTCATGAGAGCAGATGAAAGAATGTGCAGCTGCCTTCAGTGTGGGCATGACCGCCAGGCTGTCACCGTGAGCTGGCGGCCACCAGTGAGTATGTGCTATTGCAGGGTTCCAGCCCTGGCCTGGCTGCCGGGCTCTGACCATCCACCCTCCTTTTTTCTTCCCTCTTGCTTTAGGCTGAGTGAGGAGTGGAGAGAGGGAGGGGAGGGTAGAGGTCAGAAGAGTGGCTTTGAGAGATGTTCTCGGGGCAGATGATGACCCAGTCAGATGGCCATGCCCGAATCCCCTGGAACCATGGCCTGTCGCCGTGCATGGCGAAAGGACTACTGTAGATATAAGGAGATGGACCTTAAAATGGTGAGTGAGCCTGGACATCTAGGTGGGCCCCATCTAATCACACAGCCCTTAAAAGCACAGAACTTTCTCCGACTGGAGGCAGGGGACATGAGGCAGAAGGGGAGGTCAGAGAGAGGCAAAGTGTGGGAAGGACTTGTCCCACGTGGCTGGCTTTGCAGACAGAGGGGACCACAAGCTGGGAGGGGTGGCTCTAGATGCTGAGAGCTGCGCTGGCTGACAGCAAGGGAAGGAGGACCTTGGTCCTGCAGTCTCATGGGCCTGAGTTCTGTCAACCACCAACTCCCCCAGAGCTCCAGATGGGGCCCAGCCCCCTTGACACCTCAATTTTGGCCGTGTGAGACTCCAAGCAGAAACCCCTGCTGAGCCCACCTGGACTACAGAACTGTGAGCTAAAGATGGGTGCCCTGAGCCTCTGAGTTCATGGTCATTTATGATGGGAGCAACAGAAAACGAACTCAGATGCTGGTACCTGCTCAAAACCAGGGAGGGAAGATCAGATCCTCCCAGACACAGTGGCACGCAGTTCCTGCCTGCGTCCATGCTGTCGCCTCGCCTTGGAGGGCACCAGTGGGTGAGATGTGCTCGTGGTGCTCGGATGCTCCCCTGGGGGCCTGCCCTGGAGAACTCTTGGGTGGGGAGCCCCTGGACAGATTGCGCCAGGAGCGAGGTGGCCATGGGGACGGGGAAGGCACTGCCCGCTGTGTAGGACGATTTCAGCATGTTGCGCAGGCTGGGATCACTGCTTTTTCTGTGGTGGGTCCTGACCCCTGTGAGCTTCCTTTGTATCTCATCCCCTTGAGGAAGGTTCATTTCCACCTGCTGCATCATCCCCCTTCCTTGACCACAGGAAGCTCCCGGGGACCAAACCTGGTGGCAGCATGGAGGCCCGGAGAGCCTCTGATGGGCTTCACCCAACTGACTTGGTTTCCCTAAGTCCTGAAGGGCAAAGAGTGTGTGTGGCCAGGGCCCCTGGGGATGTTCTTGATGTCCCAGGCAGGGGTGGCTGTTCCTGGGCAGGTCTAGGGTATCTCTGTGGCCCTGCGGGTCCTCTAGCTGCAAAGGCCTGTGCTGGGGAGGGCAGGGGCCCTCAAGGCCGTGACATCTCTGGGGCTCTTAGGAAGAAGAAGGATTGTAGGCATGTTGCTCGAAAGTGCTGTGAGACTGGCTGAGGGAGACTGGTCCCTTACTCAGGGCCACCCCAGAGGGACCCTGACGAGCATGGTCCTGGGAAGCTCTGTAGGGCAGTGGGGAGTGAGGCCACAGCCAGTGACCAGAGCTTAGTCCACAGAGAACCTGGGCAATAACGTAGCACACCTGCTCGGGTGACTGCACATGAGGGGCTGGGAGTGGGAGTATTTATACCCCAACTTTTGCGAGCCACTGGGTAATTCCCCAGCACTTCTGCCCATGGCTCTGGAATAGGCCTTTTGTGCAGAATGATTGAAAGACCCGAGGGACATGAATGAGGCCCTGCCAGTCAGTGCTACAGCTAGATATATGTCCCAGGCACTCCCTGGAGGCTGACTGAAAATCCCCGCAGCCTTGACCCCTCTGGGTCATCCCGCATTAGGGCACAGCATGGGCGGTAACCCCTTTGCCTGTGGCCCTGAAGCCTAGTGTGTATGTGCCCCTCATTGCCTGCTCTGGGCCTCTCCCACAGTTAGCCCCAGCTCGGGTCCCTCAGCTCAACCACCCTGGGGCGGTCATTGAAGAGCTGGTGTGGAGCCAGGATGCCCTTTCCTGAAGGTGAGGGTGGGGCAGGTGGCTCCTGGGCATCGCCTGGGGCATGTGCTGCTCTCCAGGTAGTGAAGGTTCTTGGCCCACACAGGTCATTCCGGAAGGGGTTCGCTCATGGGACTGTTGGGGCGTGGCCTCTGGTTGTCCAGCTCCTTGGTCTCTGCCTCTTGGTGTTGCTCTGCCACTGTGGTTACTGTGGGTGGTGCAATAGCCTCTCTCCTGTGGAAGGCTCCCAGGAGATGGGAGGGAAAGGTAGCAGTTTGGCTGGGAAATTGTCTTCGTGCTGCTAGCCCCAGGAGGAAGAGTTGAGCCAAGTAATTTATCTCTCCTTATCCTCAGAGCTGGGGAAAGGCCTGGCGCTTCTGCACGGCACACAAGGGCTGCAAAGCAGGTACACCCTCACTTTTATTGTTGGCTCTTTTACTCAATGTTGGACTTTCTCTATCACACTCTTAGGCCTGAACGTGCAGCTGTATATCCAAGGTGTGAGGGTCAGATGGGGAGGAAACTGATCAGAAATGTGTTGTCTCTGTCAGCCAAGTGCAAGGTGGTTATCACCTTCAACCAAGCGCTGCGGGCAGGGCGTGTGTTGGAGCTGAAGAGGATCGTGGACGAAGCCTTGAAGAGGTGCCCCTCCGTCCAGCACGTCCTGGTGGCTCACAGGACAGACAACAGGGTCCACATGGGGGATCGGGACATACCTCTCGAACAGGTGGGTTTTGTACCTCGTTTGTACAGTTTGAGAATGAGAGATTATTATTATTAGGTGAATTGGGTCTGAGGCATGTTGGGTTGTGATTCTCAGTCTGGGTTCCCTAGAGGTGCCCAGGGTTCCCTTGTGATATTTGACAAACTTAAGTCCTGATTGGGAAGATAGAACTCAAATACCACAGCATATTGGGACACTTAATGTAACAAATGATTGTGTCCGTCCTTTGGTATCTTCTCCACATTTGGAATTGAATGTGGGCAGTTCAGAGAAGGGGAACTCTGAATCCTGTCTGTTGAATCCTGCAACAGCCGGGGGAGTGGTGTCCCCAGGGTTTGGGGATTGAAGAGCGGAGGCTAAGTGCCCTGGATGGGCTGTTTGTTTCTTCTTGCTTCCAGGAAATGGACAAGGAGGCCCCTGTGTGCGCCCCAGAGAGCATGGGCAGTGAGGACATGCTCTTCATGTTGTATACCTCGGGGAGCACCGGGACGCCCAAGGGGCTCGTCCACACCCAGGCGGGCTACCTGCTGTATGCCGCCATGACTCACAAGGTGCGGTCTCCTGTTGGGGGTGCCATGCCCCCACAGGGCTCTGGGCAGGGGCAGGGAAGATACAGAAAACCACCCAAATCAAATGAGTGGCTTAATGAATTATTATAAGGCAAATGCCACTTTGGTCAAGAAATGGAATGCCGCCAGCCTCTTGGAAGCCCCTTCCATGGCTGTCTGGCCACAGCCCCCACCTCCACATCCTATCTTGTTTAGTTTTCTTTTTTTTTAATAGTTTTGTCACTCAGCTGTGCATCCTTGGACATCACAGATGTTTTACTGTTGCACATTAAAATATTTTTGATGTATGTTAAGTCTTTTGTAACCTAAGGGTCCCCTCCATCCCTTTCATTGCCTTAACCCTGGCTGTTGTAGTGTCTGGCTGTTTGTCCCTGGTATCCCATGTCCTGGCTCAAGTCACTTGTCCCCCTGTCCTCTGTGTTTCGTGCTAACAGGCTGTGTTAGATTCTGAGACGGAATCAGGCTCAGATCGGACCCTGTGGCAAGAATGCGGGAGATGCACATGTCTCTCTTCTTATGCTTTTTGAAGCTAATGATGTTTGATGCGATTCTTGCTTTTTTTTGGCTTTTTTTTTTTTTTTTTTTTTGCAGTTTTTAAGGGATTTTTTTAAAATTGTGGCATTAGGTAATATGGAAAAGTGCCCATATGTTAAACATACAACTAGATGAAGTTTCCCTCCGGTGTACCCCTGTGACTTCCCACGGATGTCTCTAGCCCCGGAAAGCTCTGCCTGCCCCTCGCAGGCTCACCCAGCTTGAGCTCCCTTGTGGAGATCGGCTGTGTCTGGTGGTGAGCTCCCTCCGTGGGCTCGTCCAGCACACGTTCTTTTGTCTGGTTCATCCTGCCTTTCTGCTGCAGCGCACGCACTCACCCCTCTGCTGGTGGCTGCACACACATGCCCATTTCCTAGTGAGGTGTGGGAGCGTGGCGAGGCGTGAGGACAGGCTCCTTACAGCTCCCTCCTGTGTCTGCAGCTTGTGTTTGACCACAAGCCAGGCGACATCTTTGGCTGTGTGGCCGACATCGGCTGGATCACAGGACACAGCTATGTGGTGTACGGACCCCTGTGCAACGGAGCTACCAGCGTCCTTTTTGAGAGTACACCGGTTTACCCCGATGCTGGTGAGGACCCAGGGCCATGTTTGGGACCCTGTGCTGGGTGTCGGGGAGGGAGCTTGAGGCTTCAGAGGTTCACAGGAGTGTGGCGGCCTGGATTCTGGGGAGGGTGGGTTCCTGTGGTCCTTTGACTGGATGCTGAGTTGACACTGCAGCTACTCGGTGAACTGGGGTGGTGCCATGTCTGCAGGAAGGAGAGATGAGTGGTAGGAGGGAATCTGACCTGGAGTCAGGAGACATCTCAAGCATGCCTGTCCTCCTCCAGTATTCCTGTCCCTCTAACTTAAGCTGCCTGCCTTGGGCCATCACCTTAGCATTGTCCAGCTCACCCATAGAGTCACCTGACCAGATCCAGCCTTTCCTTGAAGCCAGGGCCAGCTGCCCACCTGCTCCACTCCCCTAGCCCTGCTGCCTGCGCCTCTGGGGCTGTCCCCCCAGGCCGCATTGTGTGTGGCCTGGAGCCACCTCCATTAAATTGAGATCACTCTGAGGATAGGAGCATGTCTTGCTCCCTTGGCATCTTCCTCCCACACAGCACAGTGTCCCCAAATATTTGTTTTAATGTAATTGAATGACAGTGGCTCTGCCCAAGAGCTCTTGCTGGAGCATTCCACATGGCTGACAGTTATGCATGGGCTTCATGGTCACCTCCCCTTGCCCTGTCCGTCCATTCAGTGGCTAGATGTGCTTGAGGAAGAAGGTGTGGGGGCAAAGCTAGGAGTTAAGGGCCACGGCTTGGGTATGGTCTCAGGCACCACTTCAGCCACAGGGAACTCAGCATCCTGTGTAGAGCAAATGGTGTGAGGTGTGGGGGTTTACGGGAATCAAGGCTAGGCATGCTGGGCATGTGGCCCTGCTCCCTGGGACATGTGTAGTGGTGGTGGCAGTGTCCCCAGGTGAAGCACCAGTTAGCACTTTAGTGGTCGTTTAAGTGTGACTGAGTAAAAGTTCTATGTTAATGCCACATGGGTTATTTTTTAAATTCAGTAATATCCCTCTGAACTAATTCCTCGCTAGGTCATGTGGGTCACACCATGTAGACACAGTCATCCAAAGCCAGGTGGAGACTGTTCCCAAACGTGCTGATGCCTGTGGATTTGGGGAGCGCTGGGCGGAGAGCTGCCATCAGGAACCGTGTGCCCAGGGCTCCCTTCCGTCTTTCTATGAACACAGGCAGATGTCTGCACGCACCCAGCACTCAGGAACTCTTGGCTTATCTCCAGATAAGTCTGAAGTAGATCATGTTTGGTGGGCTCTCCCGCTGACAGTGAATTTGGGCCTTTTTGTAGGTCGGTATTGGGAGACAGTGCAGAGGTTAAAGATCAACCAGTTCTATGGCGCCCCGACAGCTGTCCGGCTGTTGCTGAAACACGGCGATGCCTGGGTGAAGAAGTACGACCGCTCCTCCCTGCGGACCCTGGGGTCAGGTGAGTGGTGCACTCTGTGGCAGGTGAAGGTGTGCTTGCCGTAGTCAGCCAGCACACGTGTACGTGGTGGAGAATTCACACAACGCCAGACCTGGCTGGTGGAAAGCAGATGTTCCTACCTGTAAGCCCCTCCTTGGAGCTTTCAGCTGTTACCAGTCTGGGGAACATCATTCTAGACGTTTTCCATGCCAGCGTTTCTGTGGCCAAGTTCTTTAGCTTAATCTTTATTATGAATACTTCCCAACTCGGTAAGTTGAGGGCCATGTCATTTCTTCAGTTGCTGTATGGGATTTAACTGTGTAACTGTAACTTGCTCAACATTCCTCCATTGCTGATGTTCTGGTTTTTCCCAAGTTTATGTTATAAACACCATGCTGCACTTCTGCACGGCTCTCCCTGTAGACATCTCTAGCCAAAGAGTTCAAAAATGCTGTAATTTCGATAGATAGTGCCAAGTCACGTGGAAGTGTTTTGGAAAGGTGAGGGCAGGGCTGGTTCAGACAGCGGCGGGAGTGGGATGTACATGTCCTTTGGGCCCCTGCTGGGAGGGGCCGGGCTCCGTGGGCTGCTGTTCATCTCTCTCCTTTCCCTGCCGCGTTTCATTTCTGCCTTAACACACATCACGTGTGGTCAGCAGGGAACAGAAGGGTGGGGCGCCTCCATGCTGCTTGGGAGAATACACCACCTGCTTGGTGTTTTTCCACAGGGAAGCATGCGGGGTGGTGACCATTTGTGCCTAATGCATCCTTAGGAAAGGGGGCGCGGGGCGCGTGTGCTTTGTTACTAGTGGGTGACCAATTGCAGGGCTGTCCAGGTGCAGGCTGAGAAGCACCACTGCTGGGGCCGTGCCCTGCACAGCCCACCACTTGCTCCCAAGTGTGAGATGGGCTGGGACCCACCCTGCCGGGTGGTGAGGATGACACAGCATCTGCATGTAGCCGTGAACTGATGTGTAGGTGGGGAAGTGAGGATCAGTGGGAGAGCCCCTGCACGTGGGGGCACCCAGAGACTCGCCTTCTCCTCTTGCCTCTTACTTTTGCCTCAACAGTAAAAACCTTCTCGGTTTCTCAAAGAACTTTCTAGATTAAAAAAACGGGAGGGGGTTGAATACCATTAATAAAAGCTAATATTTACTAAATGCATGTATCTTCACATCAGCCCTGTGAGCTAAGCACTAATGTTGCCCCCACATCACAGAGGAGGAAACTGAGGCACAGGGAGGTCAAAGGATTTACCCAGGTCACTCAGTGAGTAAGTAGGGGGCCCTGTGTTGAGCCCAGTGCCTGGTCCCAGAGTCGGTAAACCTCACTCACCTCTGCCCCCACCCCCAGCACCCCAATGTGTCTTGGGGTCCTGGTCTAGCCCACTTCTCCCGCCTGCAGTGGCTCACTGCCCTTGACCACTCGGCCAGGGCCCTGGGCTCCTTTCTGTGCAGTGGTGTCTTAGTCCGTTTTGTGCTGCTGTAACAGCATCTGAGACTGGGCATTTATAGTCAACTTCTGGAGGCTGGGAAGTCCAATACCAAGGTGCTGGCATCTGGCAAGGGCCTTCTTGCTGCATCATCCCATGGCACAAGGCCAAAGAGAGGGTGAGACAGAGCAAGAGGGGACCAAACTCACCCCTTTACCACAGGACCAATCCCACCCATGAGGGGAAGCCCTTCTGGCCTAATGACCTCTGAGTACTGTTACAGTGGCAGATTTCCACATGAGATTTGAGGGGATGAACATCCAAACCACAGCAGGTGGGGAGTCTGAGGCCTCTCTCGGCATGTTGGAGCTGTGGATGGCGAGGCCCCCGTGTTTCTGACTGCCCTGCCAGGCTCAGGGGACCATGATCTGCCCTTGGACTCTGGGCCACACCATGTTCAGGGACCAGGAACAAACGGGGGTGGCCAGGGCCATGGAAACTCTCCCAGGTCCTCCAGGTATTGTCTGCAAGGTCACCTGGAGTTAGGTGAGGACAGGGGTGAAGGGCGAGATTTGATTTTCTGGATGCACTCACGGGATTTGGTTGCTAAGGAAACTCACAGGATCCAATGACAAGTGTATTTCCAGAAAGGATGTGCTCTGGTGACTGCATTGGAGTGGGGTTGTGCATCCCTGCTGCTTCCTCACCCAGGTGTCCCCAGAGACCACGTGCAGGCTCCTGTTGTCCTCCCTGTGGAAGGGCTTTGGCCAGGTGCATGTCTGTCTTGGATCAGGGACCACTGATGTGTGCATAGAATACCTCTGACCTGAGAGCCAGCCCCAGACAGAGGCTCAGCTGGGTTTTGTATCATTAGCTGGTCTATAGGGACATTACAGCTGCATGACCAGTGCCAACAGTAGAGCCCTGTGGGAGACCAGTTGCAAATCACCAGTCTCACTGTTACCAGTACGCAGTGCTGGCTGGCAGGTGTGGAGCCCCTGAGACATCTCACATGTGGGTGCAGAGCGGTGCTGGGGATCAGTGTGCCTCATGCCTTGACTAGTCTGTTACTGCAGGACCGCAGCTCAGGCCGATTCCAGGCCGCTGGATCAGCCCTCACCGCACACCAGGCTCTGGGTACGCTGCCTTGGTGTAGTCCTACCAGTTGTCAGAATCCAGCTCACTCAGGACAGGATTTGTCATTCCCAAACAAGTTTTTTAAACCTTCAATTTCATGAGTAACACATAGATACATCCCTGTCGTAAAAAGAGTAGGGACATTGCAATTCAAGCTGACATCCCCTTGGCCGCTCTGGGGGACCCTATTGCTCCTACACCTTCTGGCCTCTTCTACGCAGTTATGTTCCTTTACTAGGTACGCTGTTCAGAGACATTTGATTTCAAGTGAAAGTTACCACGCTATGCTGTTATCCTGTAATGTTTCTTTTGAGTCAACAGTCTTCAGCTTTCCATACATATCAGCCCTAGTTTTTGAAAACTCACTCATAATACCTTCCTGTGGAGATTGCCGTGGATTGTGTAGATGTGTCCCTGAGGTTGGATGTGTGGTTGTCGGCTCTTTGACAGCATGTCCGCCAGTGCTGCAGTGAGTGTCTTGCCCCCTTGTGGATTCACAGGTGCAGGGCAACACACAAAACACCGAGCCGAGCCACCGTGTGACAGCCCTGGCCACGCAGCACAGACACGGGAGGCCCCTGCTAGGAAAAGCGTAGGATTGTGAGTGGTCCTGAGCAGCATGAGAGTATTTCACTGTTTTGGCAACAGTATGTCTAAACTGGTGAGTTCCAGCTGAATGCCAGCTGTGTGTGTGTATTTCATTAGGGTACACACTGAGAAGTTGGGATGTAGAGTCCTAGGACATAATCACGTCTTTTTCCTTTCAATAAGGTATAAAATATACTAAAATATACAAATGTCAATCACTCACCTTGAGGAACATCTACATACATATAATGCCACCACCAGATCAAGCCATAGAAACGCCAGTCCCCAGAGGTTCCCTCACGCCCCTCCCAGTCAGTCACCCCAGCCATGACCCCTGTGACCGCCTTCACCATGGACTGCTTCATGGATGGGGTCACATGGCATGTGCTTCCCTTGCTTTGTGTCATGACTGAGACCCATCTGTGCTGCTGTGGGTAGCAGGGCTTTGCTTTCTTCATTGCTCTGCAGATTCCATTGCATGAGCACACCGTGATTCCTGGACCCATTCCACTCTGGAGAGATGTGTGTAGTTTCTGGCCATCGTGAACAGGGCAGCCATGAGCATCCTTGCACGTGTCTGCTTTCCGTGGTATCTGCCTCATTTCTGTGGAGTGTATGTCAGGGGTCATGTTTTTGGGTAATAAGGTAAACATATGTTTGGCTTTAGTAGATTCTGCCTTGAACAGTTGTCTAAAGTAGTTGTATTAGGTGTATGTACTTGTAAATATTCAGAGAGGCATCCAAATTGCTCCCCCCAAATTGCTGTACCAAATTATACTCCTACTGTGTATATGAAATCCTTTTTTTCATTTTTGCCCACTTTTTGATTTTTGGTCACCTAATGGTAAGAATACCTTACTGTAATTTGTATTTCTTTGATGACCGTAAATATGATGTGTCTCACTGCACTTTCAGGTCTCCTTGTATGTCCTTGAGAAAAATCTTAGGGATGTTTTCCCCTTAAGATCTGTTCCTTTTGATTTCAGGTTTATTTGAAGTCTGTTAACATCTTTTTTCTTTCCTGTGTGGTGTCAGTGGGAGAACCCATCAACTACGAGGCCTGGGAGTGGCTCTACAGGGTGGTGGGTGACAGCAGATGTACGCTGGTGGACACCTGGTGGCAGACAGGTGAGAACGTCTGCGGAAGGAGTCAAGACATGCCTGGGGAACAGCTGGAGGGTTGAGTGTGAGGCTGGCCCCGGGGTCCGAGCTCTCAGCAGCAAGTGCGAGTCAATACACTCGTGTTGGCCTGAGGCTGCATTAAACCTGGTATCTGGAGCGAGGGAGTGCTGAGGTCACCTGGTTGCCACTTCCAGCTGTCAGATGGTGTCACAACTTCTGTGAGCCTCGGTTTCCTCCTTTGCGAGGTGGGACTGTTCCCCCGAGGGGTCTGGCGGAGGGCGGAATGGGGTGCTACAGCTGTGGTGTGTTGCTCAAGACCTGGCGTGCAGGAAGAGCTCAGTGTTCGCTTCCCTTTGTAAGGGCCCCTTTCTGAACACGGGTGCATCTGATGAGGACAGACCCTATTGTCTAAGGGACCATGAGCCCAAGTTTAAATTTTAGTGGGAAAGGAATTTTTTCTGTAACATTTTGTTTGGATTTGTCCCCCCTTCTCTTGGGCATGTGACTTATTAGGATGTTTGGGACAAGAGACCACCACTGATATAATAAATGTAACTCTCTGAGGTCTCAGCCTTAAAAAAGCCAGAAAGTGCGATGTTCTGATGGTGCAGTTCCCACTGTTCAGGAGGGCACAGGATGGAGCCCCTACAGCCGAGCCCCGTGGGACACGTGCATGCTACAGGCTGGCAGAGGCGCGTGCTGGAGAGAACGTGGCGGGAGTGTGCGGGGGCCTGTCTTTGCATTGTTGGGTCCCTGTCGAATGGGCACCAGCTCAGGGGCAGTTCTTTTCCGCATGTTCCTGCATAAGTGGGTGGACCCTGCTCTTTCCCATTCAAGCAAGGTCCGACACTGCCAGGGGCTGCCTGCACGCGCTGTGGGACGCCAGAGCTTCTGGGCTGAACCTGCCATGGGCCCCTCTTGTTTCTGCAGTGGAGGGGACCAGGGCCCACATCTGGTTTGCCTCAGACAAAGGTCCTTGTGCCCCAGACAGGGACAGTCCTCCCCAGCCCACTCTGGGAGAGTGCCAGTGCCCTGTGACGGCAGGGCTGGATGAGCATGTCAGTAGCTCCTAGGCCAATCAGGGTTTCTTCCTCGTCCTCCCCACAGAAACAGGTGGCATCTGCATCGCTCCGCGGCCCGCGGAAAAAGGGGCGGAAATCCTCCCCGCTATGGCGATGAGGCCCTTCTTTGGCATCGTCCCTGTCCTCATGGATGAGAAGGTGAGTGCCACAGGCCTCACAGGGTGCTCCGTGCATGGCCCCTGCATGCTCATCCTGCTCCCTCCCTGCCACCTCCTGGGACCTGGAGGGAGGGCTGGCGTCCTCAGGCAGCATTCACTGCAGCATCTCTCAGAGAAACACCTTGAGCGGCATCCTCACGTGGGGTGCGCCCAGGGCCCTCTGCAGGAGCCCTCAGGAGGCTCCTCCCGAAGGAGAAAGGTGTGGACGATTTAGTTCAGGGCACGGCTGCTTGCTTTCCGGCCTCAGGTCAAGCAGTTAGGAGAACGACTGTTCTTGCCTGGAACCTGCCCCTTTGCTCAGGTCTCCCTGTTCTGTAGGGAGATGTCGTGCAGGGCGGCAACGTTTCCGGGGCCCTGTGCATCTCCCAGGCCTGGCCGGGCATGGCCAGGACCATCTACGGTGACCACCAGCGATTCGTGGATGCCTACTTCAAGGCATATCCAGGTGAGCGGCCGACACGGATCCTCTCAGCCTTCTTGTTGACTGCGGGAGTCACATGCTCAGAAAACATTTCCAACTTCCCGGCAGCTGTGAGTGCCGTGTGGCACCGTGGAGGCCTGAGTCTGCCTCTGGCTCCACTCCTCCTCCCTGCCCCTCCCTGAGTCTCCTAGTCTCTGAGGCAGGAGCTCGTCCCACCTCGGGGCCCTCCTTGGGGCGTGGGCCTGGGGTGAAGCTCTTCAGCACAGCGCCCGGCTGGGCTGGGCACCCCGTTAGCTGTTAGGAATGAAGGGCCACAAAGCCACCTTGGACAGCTGTCACGAAAGCTGGGAGTTCTTCTAGTTCACTTTTATTTTTCCCGGTCTACTTTGTGTCATTGGCCGGAAGTTTACATAGACGCCGTTTCCTCTGCCTTGTTGGAACTGGCAGTTTTCAGTCTGAAGCTGGTAGACAAGACTCACTGTTGAGCGTCTTGAATGTGGGGCTTGTACCTTCTGCTCGACATCTTGATGTCTTCTGTGTTCTGTTGTTTTGGAGCTGCTAGAGTGTGGCCAGGTAGTGCTGTGTAGAGAAGCGTCTCCATTAGGAGCTGCGGGGGGACCCCAGCCAGGAATTGAGCAGGTACTGAGAGTGAGGAGGGTCGCGGGTCCCATGTGTCCCTCAGGGTAGGACAGGGCCTGGGGGTCCAGGCTCAGAGTTCCCAGTGTTGAATTCCCACTGTGGGGCAGGCTATTACTTCACTGGAGACGGGGCTTACCGGACCGAGGGCGGCTATTACCAGATCACAGGGAGGATGGATGACGTCATCAACATCAGTGGCCACCGGCTGGGGACCGCAGAGATTGAAGATGCCATGGTGAGCACAGGCCAAGCTTTCTCCTTTGCCCCATGTCTGTGTGATGCCTCTGTGGGGCTCAGAGCTGGGGGTGGGCACCCCTGTCCTGAGTCACCTCCAGCACCCCCGGAGCCTGCCACATTTTGCCTTTTTGTTCTCTGTTACGCACAGGCTAACCACCCTGCGGTGCCAGAAACTGCCGTCATCGGCTACCCCCATGACATCAAAGGAGAAGGTGAGCGTCCGAGAGAAGAATACCTGTCTGCTTCCTGATCCCAGGCCCGGGGACAGACTCCAGAGAGCGAGCCGAATTCTGGGGGTTTCTGTGGGTCAAGCTGTTGGTTCTCTTCTCTCTCAGGTGGAGATTTTGGGTGAGGAGGCTGAGCAGCACATGTGTGAGGTCAGGTTTCTGAGATGCCCTGGCTCTGCTGTCCTCTAAGGACACTCACCCACAAGTAGTCATGACCCATTTGGGGGCGCCAGCTGAGCCTGGGAGTGTCCTCCTCTGTCCATGGTGCATCTGGCTGGGACACCGTCCAGCCCTGTTACAGCGAGTTTATAACAAAATGTCCAGCCACACATGTGTCCTCCCTGCTCACAGGCTGGGTCACAGCACCTGAGCCAGCTCTGCAGCCATCACACCTGCATGCCAGTGTGCCCTGTGATTCCTGCTGCTCAGCGACATGCCGGGGATGCAGAACGAGTGACTGGAATGGTCGTCCTCACAATGGACACGCTTTGTTCCAAAGTCCACCAGTGTCTGAGTGCTGGGTCTGGGAAGGGCAGGAGCACCCGAGCATTGCAATGCCAGGTCCACAGCCACCGTGCTGGCCTGGCATGACCTGGACACATGCTGACCCTAGGCAAGGACTGGCCTCTCCTGCCCTGCCGTGGCCTGGGGTTGGACCCACCCTCCTGCTGTCGGGAACACGGGATCGGGCCTGTCCTCCTACTGCCGGGAACATCCTGTGTCCCAGATGTCACCTGCCTCCCTGCCACATCTATGCCACATTCATTATTTACTCACTTTCTTTAAATTGACCCATTGTCAAGTTTAGAATTTAACTGGTTTAGAAACTGAATTTTCAGTTGCATGAAAAAGGGTGTGCCGGTGGGGCTGCCCACTACGCCGCAGGAGGCTGGGGTGTGGGTGAGCTGTTAGAGGCCGGTGTCCCTCGGGGGTGTCTGGGCAAGATCAGGAGGATTGGAGGAGGGTGGACATAGGAGCAGTTCCTCACGTATGACTGGGGGTGACTTAGTGTCCCCCTGAAGGCACCTCACACTGGCAGGAGTCTGGGCCCCTCCGTTGGGGCCCTCTGTGTCTCACAGCTCTGGTGGGGGTTTGGAAGCCCTGCCTGTGTCTGAGCCTCTGGCCAAGCCAGTGCTTCCTGCTTAGGGCCTGGGGCTGGGGCCTATGACCCCAGGCATGTTCTACCCTGTCTGGGGGCTTGTCAGCCCCTGGATGAACCCCAGGAAGTAAGTGTGAGATCAAGGAAGGCACACTGGTAAGTGAACTTTAAACAGCATGTGAGGGACATCACAATGACTGTGTTCCGCAGGCAGCCTCAGGTTGGGGCGGGGTGTGTTGGGCTGTGGTCTGCTGTGGGCAGTGCTGCCCAGGACTCGCTGTGTGTGTGGGGCCGTCTGCAGGGGCTCCCGAGAGGTGAGGGTGCTGGCCGCAGGGCAGCGGACACCAGTGCTCCCATCAGCCGCTCTCAGCAGTTCTCCCTGCATCCTAAGCAAGTCTGGCACCGCAGGGCCTCTTACCGTCTGCCAGGCTGGTGGGGGGAATTTGTCCATGGGTAGGATGATGTGCATTTTCCTGATTTCTAACAAATTTGAGCATCTCACTTGTAATTTATGAGTATCCCATTAACAGTTCTTGGTCAGCCCTGAAGCCACGTGTAAGTGCTGTTGTGTGTTTGTCCCCACCCCTCTGTTCTGCGCTAGATCTGAGTAAGGGGAGCCCCTGCCTCTTGGACCCAGTGAGCCTCTGGCGCTTCTGGCCAGGCTTTGTCTTTCTCGTCTCCAACATCCTGGGCCTCACATGCCTGTCCTGGCTCTTAACCGCTCCTCCGCCCACGTGGGGGGTTTCCTCCCTCCTCTGATCTCAGAACTCAACAGTCCAGGCCCACTTCTGGTCCCATCTCAACTACCAAAGAGAGAGAAATGTGGTTCTTTCTCTCAGGGATCCCACAGCCTGGTGGGGTGGCAGTGGGGCCCTGACAACTGTTCCCACACAGCATATGCCGTAGCTAGATCTGTAACTAGGAAAGGCTTCATAGAGTGGAAAGTGGCTGAACTGGGTTTTGAGGGATACATAGGAGTTTTCCGGATGGACATGGAGGGGGAGACTTTTCAGGCAAAAGCTATAGGTCTTTATAGCTTGTTCAGGAAACAATCATCCATTGATGAATTTAACAGACATTTGCTGAGCACCTACTGTGTCCCAGGCATGGTTCTAGGTGCCGGAGACACAGCAATGAATAAAATAGACAAAAGTCCCTGCCCCTGAGGAGCTGTCATGCTGGAGGGGTCGGGGTAGAGGGAGAACATGACCACTTAGGAAGCTACACAGTGTGGTAGGCGACGTCGCCTGTGGAAGGATGAGTGAAGGTGGGTGGAATGGGTGCAGACGACGCGAGGAGAGCCGCAGGTACGCAGATCCGTGTGTGAGGGAGGGCATGCTACAGGCCAGTGGGGAAGGGCAGGCGGTCAGAAATGGTACAGGGACAAGTGACTGCTCACATGGGGAACAATGAATCAGATCCTTATGTCACAGCGGGACACGCTGGAAGCCCTTCCTGGAACACACCAGGGTACTTGTGCTACAATGTGGACCGGCCAACAGAACTATCTGGTCTGACATAGTGGCACTGGCCACCGTGGGGTTGAACAGCACTTGAAATGTGGCTCATGTAGCCAAGGAGCTGCAGTTTAATTTAATTTAAACAGTCCCTGTGGCTTGTGGCAACCGCGCTGGACACACGTGCCTGTGTGGCTGGTGCCCGCTGGCCGTGTGTCTGTGCACTGTCTCACGGACGTCTCCTGTCAGCCCACGTTTTGGGTTATTTCCCAGATGAGGAAACAGAGGGGCAGTCTTGTGTTCAGGTCACACATGGCCAGTCAGCACCAGAGCTGCTGTGCCAACCCCTCAACCATACCGACCACGCACCTGGGACGCTTGTGGAGCTATTAGAATCGCTTCCAGTTTGCACAAGACAGACGTATGCCTCTGGGGCTGCAACCAAAGAAACCAGCTGCTGCAATATCACTAACATGATTAAAAAATCCTTTTGATTTATGGCAATTTGTGCACAATGCTCTGCCTTGGGAGATGGTTTGTGGTCTGACCCGTCCCAAACCTCTGCTTTCCTTCCAGCTGCATTTGCTTTCATCGTGTTAAAAGATGACTCCAGCGACTCAGACGTGGTGGTGAAGGAGCTGAAGTCGGCAGTGGCCACCAAGATTGCCAAGTACGCCGTGCCTGACCAGGTCCTGGTGAGTGGCCCCGCAGGTGGGGCTGAGCAGCACTCCGTAAGCCGCCTCCCCCGCCTCCCACGGTTGTCACGTAGCAGAGATCTCTGATGGGCATATTACTCTTTCGCCATCGGCATCAAAACTGACATCAGCTGTTTGGTTTTTCCTGGGTGGCAGGTGAGGATGGGGGGTCGCTGTGTGTTGGAGAGGGGGCCAAGAGGATGGGAGATGTAGCACCAAAAGCTGACACCACTGCCCTGTTTGGAAGGTGGTTCTAGGCACGACCAGATGCTCTCGTACTTTGGCATCTGGAGGCTAGTTACAGGAACAGGCCGGGTGGTGAAGAAAATTAGGGATTTTAACTAGAGACACATGGAAAGTACCAGAGTTCTCTAGCTCCCGTGTGGTTTCTGAGCACATTCCTGTTACCAGCACAGGGGACCCCCCCCCCAGACTCCCCTCTGAGAGTGTCAGTTCTGGGGGAGGATTGGGCCACCATTGTAGCACCTTTGGCTTTTTTATTCCTCCCTTTGTTAACATTTCCCACAGCGGGTCCTGGGTTTGGTGGTCCTCTGAGGCAGGAGGGGCCCCAGCTTCACTTGGGATTGTGCAAGTTCACACTGTTGGCCTGGAGACCAGAGCTTTGGGAGACCTGCACTCCCCTTAGATGAACTGAGATTTCAAAAGACAGGGTCACTATCAAAGATCCCAGACACAGCTCTGAACGAATGTATTGCCATTTGCACCGAATGGGCCATGGTTGGTGGAAGTGTTAAATTTTCAAACACCAAGTAAGACAAAATTTTCCTCTTAAGTTGCTCTTACCTCTTATGTAAGACAAAACCAACTAAGTCCCAGGCCAGGGGATGGAGACGAGGTGCCATGGCATGTGCTTGGACCTGTTGCTACCTGGGCACCCACACATGGCGTGGCTGACGGGACAGGCAGAGGTGTTGGCATGGGGTGAACCTGGCGGGGCAGACCCCGGCTCATGGAAGGCTCAGCAATGTCCCTCACTTGTGGTTGGCCCTGTCCTCTAGGTTGATTCCAGCTTTAGGTCCAGATTGTAGAAGGATAAAGCCAAAGGCCACAGCCCCCCACCATTCTCAGGGTGGGGCCTACATGTCAGCACCATTTAGTCCCCAGTGAGGGGCGTCAACCTGGAGCAGAGCTGTCCCTGCCTCGGCGCAGTCGACACAGGTCCCACCCACGCTAACGCTGTGCCTGTTCCTTGCCAGGTGGTGAAACGGCTTCCAAAAACGCGGTCTGGAAAAGTCATGCGGCGGCTCCTGAGGAAGATAATCACCAGTGAAGCTCAGGACCTGGGGGACACCACCACGCTGGAGGACCCGAGCGTCATCACCGAGATCCAGAGAGCCTACCAGAAGTGCAAAGACAAGCAGGCCGCCGCGAAGTAGCAAGGCGCCTCCGCGGGGCTCTCAGAGAGACCGAGCGCCATGCCCCGGCCCGTCCTCAGCGGTGGCTTTGAGGTTTGGCTTCGTCCTGTGTCCCAGAAGCAGCCCCAGCCCAGCAGTAACCCACGCCGCCCTAAGGTGCAATTGAGCCGAGAGCCCGTTCTCCTTTCCCTTGGAGATGCAGAAGTGCAGCCCGTGAAGAGGCACTGCCAGGCAGGGTTAGAGTTGCTCCACTTGTCCTGAACTTGGTTTCCTGGAATGAAGAGTCACAGTCATCTCCGTTTCTGTACCCTCTTGAGACAGCACAGGAAGAAGAGACACCTGGTAAAGTGCACCTGCTCAGATAACTTAGAACTAGAAGCAATTGTGTTTTCTCCAGATGTTTCTAGATGCAAATGGCAGAGATTTCATTTTTATACTTTTGTATTTTAGAAGTTTAATGTGCAGGGGACTCCAGTGTAACATATGGATTGACGCATACATGCTCTTTGTAACATTTAGAGTTAGGAAAATCTCCATTTTTGCCTCTGCTGTGGGTAAACATGTTGAGGATCAGAGCGTGCGCTTTTAATTATTGTTAGAGTATTTGGAAATCTGAACTGGAGATGTTTGTGCCTCTGTCTAAACAGCTGTCTTGAGAACTTCCAGGCCTGCAGGATCCTTTCCTGGTGTCTGTTTCTCTCGTGCCTGGCTCTTGTGTAATGGAGCTAACTCCTAAGTGATGGGGTGAACGTGCTCACCTTTTAGTTCTGGAGCTACTACAGTCATGTTCTGTTTCTTTAAGCTGTGATCTGGAAAGATTTTTCCCCCTGGTGCCTCTTGGTGGGCAGTTAACACACTCCAATAGGTGGGGTTGTTCATGGAAGCCCATGAAAACTCAGGTGATTTGCTAGAGCACTAATTTGGCTAGAACCGGGTCCTTGCAAACTCTGCCTGTCCTTCATCCTGTGGTTGGGGCAATAAGAACCATTGAGGTCCAACGGTGAAACTTGGAGCTGTGAATCCAGTCTCTTTCTCTTTTTAAATGTGCCTTAAGTCCTCTGAAAAAAATGACATAAATTGTGAGGCCACCAAGTGCTTACTTCTTAGCTAAAAATGCAGGGGCTGGTGGTGTGTCCACAGGGGTAGGTGGCCCTGCAAGCTGGGTGCTTGAGGGCAGGGAGAGGCCTTCCTCCTCTCAGCCTGCAGGTGACCCCCCACGGCCTCGTGGCTGTCGGTGTTCCAGGGCTGCCTGGGGTACTGAGCACCAACTCTGGGACAGGGCTGTGCTGGCCTCTTGGGTGACCAGGTGAGTACACCTGTGACGCCTGAGATGTGGCGTTGGCTGCAACACGCACATGTACTGAGTAGTGGTCTTTGTCACAGGCTTAGCAACAAAGAGCCGTGGCCTGGACTTAGCCAACTGTAGTTATGGCGCTATTTACGAAATGGCTTAGGTCCCACAGTGCTGATAGAAACTTGGACAGTGGTCCAGGGCCTCAGAATGATCTGCAGGGGAGGTCAATAAAACTTTATTTTGTTCATTTACTCTGTTTGTGGTGATTTTTTTTTTGATCAAATAATGGTACTCTTTTTTGCTAAATACAATCCTAGGGACGAAACTGGAAGGGGCCTGTTCGTGAAAAAACCCGCCTTCTCGCAGGGAGGGAATGTGCACTGGCAGCTCTAAGACGGTTATCTGGTAAACTTACCTGTCTCTAGATTACTGCACTGTCCAATACACTAGCCACGTGTGGCCATGTAGCTATAAATTAATTTAAAAATCAGTTCCTTGGTTGCAGTGGCCATGTTTCATGCACTCAGTTGCCACACGTGGCCAGTGGCTGCCAGACTGGACGGCACGGATGAAGGCATTGCCAGCTCCACACAGAGGTCCAGTGGACGTGCCGGTCTAGAGCCAGACAGCACGAGGCAGCAAACACCTTCTAGGCGGTCACAGGCCGTCTCAGCCCACATGCGGGGGGAGCCGAGCCGGGCCCCAGGCCGCCCTCTCCCTAGCTGTGGGCTGGTCTTTACCAGGAGAACACACTGAACTGGTGCCATGAGAGGCGGAATCCATTCCTTCGGGGCCAGCTGCTGCCTCCAAAGTGGGATCCAGGCGTGGCTGTCCCCAGGGGGCAGTGTCGTCTTGTGCCACTGACGTGGGTGAGCACAGGGATGAGGGGAAGGAAGGCTCGGGAACCCAGGTGCCCATCTGAGATAGATTCTGAATGCACAAAGGGCAACTCACTGGGAAAAGACACATTTTTGCAGCTCCAGATCCTGAGGGAATTCACAGCAGGATTTGCTGTCTTACCAGAGTGGTCTGTAGCTACACACTCCCCCAGGGGAAGGGCATCATGACAGGGTTACATATGTAATTTTAACAAGTCAGGTTGTCCTGCTTCCTCTCTTCTGAGAAAGCCACCCTCATTTCTCTTGGAAACCATCTTCCCCACCACTTGTCAGCGACCACACCCCTGGCTGCAAGGGTAGGTGTGACGGTCCTTCCTGGTGTCATAGTGCCCACCCTAAGTGACAGTTCAGGCCTGGTCGAGGGACACTGTCAGGGCCACTGAGAAGCACAGAGACACTTGGGAAAAGGACTGTGGTTCTCCATCCACTGGACAAGGTAGGAGGTGGCCACTGCAGGGAGGGCCTGAGAACAGAGGAGCGCAGAAGAAATGGAGCCCAGAGGGGCACGGCCTGCCCCCAGGCTTCACTTTTTGCTTTTGGTTTTCTGTCTGACCAAGACCTCCAGCAGGGGCAGAAGCAGAGAAAAGAGCAGGTAGCTACAGCCACAGTGGAGCGGGGCCATCAGACTGGATTCAGAGATGGCCTATCTGAACACCAAGTGCCTCTCCAGGCCAGCGTGAAAGATTACATTCGTAATGACCCAAGTCACGAAGACAAATTATATTCAGATTCAAAAAGGAGCAGTATGCAGTACCTTCCAAGAATAACCTTTTAAAGTGGCTAAAACAAAAGCTGTCATACTCAAAGGAGAAATTGGGCTTTTCAGCATGATTAATTCCCAAAGGGAAATACATCACCATTAAATATTAAAATTTTAAAAAGAAATCATGGCTAATATTCATGAGTTGACAGCAGACATTTGTCTCAAAGCTGATGTCGGGTGTGTGTTCATCCCTGGTTCACTCACAGCAGCTAATTTACGGTCAAGTAAAGGTATCACAAATTCTCTCCCCATTTTCTCTGCCCAACTGAAGAATGGAGATTAAGTCATGGAATGTGGTGAGGCTGGCTTGAGGCCTGGGAGTCCACGTACTGCATCATCTGCCCTCACAACACCCCAGGTCAGGGAACAGTGGCAGAGGCTCTTGCATTTACTGAGCACCGTGCACAAGAAAGGCCCTGTGGCAGGTTCTACATTGCATGACTCCATTGCACCCTCACGTCACCTTCTGAGGTAGACTGTGTTCTCCCACTTCGCAGAAAAGGTGGGAAAACTGGCAGAGGCAGGGTTTGGATGGAGCTTGTCTGACTGCAGAGCCTGCGCCCTTGGCACCTGTGCTCAGCCGCATGTCCTGCCCCTTCCTGGGAGAGCTGTTAATGAATATCGACAGCCCTTTACTTTGTAAGGTGACGTACTGTTGAACTGTGAATAGTTCCATGAATTGGTATCTTGAGTAGGGTAAATGAGAAGCCTAAATGCAAGCCAAGAGGAAGCCTTCCTGGAGATGGTGATTTTTTTTTTTTTGAAGGGAGGTGTGACAATATTGAGTTTTAGTGTCCTCTAAATCTGAGTTATACAACTTTTCTCTTCATCATTGTTTGGGAATTTTGCTGCATAACAGGATTAAGCCAAACAAATATGTCATTTCTGGGTCTATGAATATCAGATGGTTTGTATCCATGTTATCAAATGTAGGTAGAAAGAACTTCTGCTATAGTCTGAAGGTTTGTGTTCCCCACCATGCCCAAAATTCATATGCTGAAATCCTAACCCCCAACGGGATGGTAGTAGAAGGTGGGGCCTTTGGGAGGTGATTAGGTCATGAGGGTGGAGCCCTCATGAGTGGAATTAGTGCCCTTATAAAAGAACAGGAGAGAGCTTGCTCCCTCTCTCTGCTCTCCACCTCATACGGCCACAGTCAGAAGATGGCCATCCGCACACCAGGAAGCGAGCCCTCAACAGACACTGGACCTGCCGGCACCTTGCTTTTGGACTTCCCAGCCTCCAGAATTGTGAGAAATACATTTCTGAGGTTTAAGCCACCTGTCCATGATACCTTGTTACACCAGCACAAATTAAAAAACTTTCCTCCTTCACAATGTACAGAAGGTGTGAAAAAAAAGAAAGGCATGCTGGACTGTCCTGCTTGTAATACATTCCTAACAGAGTTTTGAGGATGAGCTGCCTCCCTCAAACTACAGATACGGGAAGAAAAACAAAGACGCTGTGAAAAACTGTCAGGCTGTCTACTCGCCTGCTTTGATGCTTCCTTGTAGTTACTCTGTGGGGCACTCGCCAATGCTCCCGTGGGTACTACAGAAACAATTAGCAAACAGGGCTGCCCCAGGTCTTCTGGGCAAGGCTCCCTCTTTTTCCCGCTTGCAGAACTCCTTTCCTCTATGTGCTTGGTATTGATGCAATACCCCTCTGCTACTCCACAAAGAAACTGCTGCAGAGCAAACAGACTAGCTGACCTCTGGCAGGCCAGGTCAGGACAGGCAATGTGCCCTTTTGGGAATGCAGGTCTGGCTTTTCTACTTGGCATTGTGACTTCTTTGCCTCATGGGTTGTTTAGAAGAATATTTTTAAAATTTCCAAACATATAGTTTTTGTCATTTCTAGTTTTGTCAAAGATGTTTAGCTTATTGCACTGTGGTCAGAACCCTACTCTATTATTTCAGTCCTCTGAAATCCTTTGAGTCTTGCTGTGTGACTCAGCCTATCACCAATTTTTATAATGATCTCATGTGAGATGGAAAAGAAATACATTCTGTAGTCACTGGGTACCATGTTAGTGTGTGCATGCAATATTTTTTCTATCCCTTTAATTTTGATCTTTCTATATCCTTACATTGTTTGGTGTGTCTCTTTGAAACAGAATATAGTTGCACTTTGGTTGTTAAACCACTCTGGTAATCTTTGCCATTTAAATGGTCCATTTACATTTAATATAACTATTTATATACTTGGCATTTAATCTCTCATTTAACTTAGTGCTTTCTATTTGTCCTGCCTGTTCTATGTTCTCTTTTTTGCCTTCCTTTAGAATGACTATTTTTAATTATTCCATTTTCTGATCTCTCTCGATTGGCTTGAAGTTATAAACTTTTACTATTCTTTTAATTATTACCCTAGATTATAAATTGCAGCTCTGACATATTAAAGTTCAATATTAATTGGTACCTTACCCTCCTTCCAGTCAATACAAAGACCTAAGAACACTTTAACAACACATAACTCCCTCCCAACTTATAAACCATGCATTTTAATTCTCTTTATATTAATATTTTAATTGCATAAGGCATTATTATTATTGTTGTATACATCATTATTGTTCTAGACAATATTAATTTAGATTTACTCACATATTTATCATTCTGTTGCATCTTTTGCCTTTCCATCTATCTTTTCCAAGTTTCCATCTAGAATCATCTACCTACTGCCTGAAAGGCTCTTTATAATTTCCTTTAGTGCAGGTCTGCTGGTAAAAAAGAATTCATTCAGTTTTTGTCTATCTTAAAATATCTACTTCACTGTTACTCTTGAAAGGTATTTTCACTGGGTAAATAGCTCTAGCCTGGTTATTTATTTATTTATAAGCACTTTGAAGATTTCTTTCCTATTGGTATCTATTTTCCCTTATTTCTGTTGAGAAGTCAGCTGTCAAACTAATGAATGGTCATTTAAAGCTAATCTACCGCTTTCCCTCTGGCTGCTCTTAATATTTCTCCTTGTCTTTGGTTTTTGCAATGTTATTTTTTGTAGACTTGTTTTCATCCTGCTCTGTAGATCCTAGCTGAGTAACCTTGAAGCCTACCCCTGATCATCATGTCCTTGTTTAACGATCCCTGAGCACCCTATCTTCCCTCTTACTCTATTTCTTGTCCTTCCCTGGGCCCCCAACCCGCGCATTATAATCTTGCTTATCCAAGTGCACAGGCCACTTCCTCCAAGAAGCTTCTTTGGCCACTCCCACCTCATGGCACTTGCCTTCAAGTCACACTGCGGTTCTTCTACAGAAATGCTTTACAATTCTCCCAGATATAATGCCCACGCAAGTTGGCTGACCTTATTTCACCTTTGTTTTGTCACAGCACTGGGCACCTGGCAGGCTTTCAGGCAATCTCTGTGGAAAGAACTGAAGCAACATTGGATTGGAAAAAAAAGTAATGGACTAGAAATAGAGTTTGTTTCCAGTTTTGGCTGCAAGGCACACTGTTGGCTGCCTGCCCAGCACCATGTGCCTTTTCTTCCATGCTGGCAGAGCCCTGATTTTGTTGAGGTAAATGCCTTCCATGTGGGCAATCCCAGGGTGGAGGGTGGGTTCTGGTTGGTCTTACCCAGTGGTGCTCAACCAGGGGCCATTTTGTCCCCTAGAGGACATTTGGCAGTGTCTGGAGACATTTTTGATTATCATGACCAGGTGGGACACTATAGGCATCTAAGTGGGTGGAGGCCAGGCCAGGGATGCTGCCAAAAATTCTACAATGCACAGGACAGGTGGCCCTCTACCCTCTAATGAGGAATTATTTAGCCCAAAGTATCCATAGTGCTGAGAAACCTGATCTAACCAATCATAGTGGTCACATTCCTCTGCCAACAGCTGGTTTTGGCATGATAAGAAAAAGATGTCGACCTGGTTAGCAGCTGGGTTGGAGGGTGGGGTGGGAGGACCAAGAACTGAAACAAAATATAACAAAGTGGACTTCAGTATGACTCAAAAACAGAACTATATAAAAACCATGCTGTGCAACACAAATGACCTAAATTCAGACCATTTTAACACCAGCTCATGCAGACCCATGTACTTCAAGATAAGACCACCAACAGAACTCCAGTAACTCTGCATGGACTCGTTCCAGAGATAAGACTACTAGCTCCTCTAGCGACTCTTCTCAGTTACAAATTCTGACCAATCCCTGCCAAGACTATTTATGACTAACTCCAGCCCCAAACCCCATGAGGACCTTTCCATAACTTCCTGATTTTGAGGAGCCTTATAGGTCTTCTGGTGCATTCTTATGCTGCAGCAAGTTCTATAAACCCATCTTTTATTATTATTTTTCTTATGGATGTGTTCCTAGCTATTTTCCTTCAGTAGGCTTTAACACTGGGCATGCTATACAAATAGCTCCAATGCAATGGGCTTGATGCTACAGTTGAGGCATGTTCAAAGTACCTTGGAAACAAAGAGGAAGATGTTCTTGCGAAATTGGGGGGAGGATTTTCAGCAATGATACTTGAAGTGGTCCTGGTTTTGGCCAAGTGGAGGTGAAGGAAAGTGTACCACAGGAAGAAGGAATGATATGGACAGAGCAGGGAGGCATGGAATTAGAAATGGCATGCAATCCTGAGTATCTGAAATAGGGGATGCAGGCCAAGAAGGGGCCAGATCATAGAGCACTTTGTTAATAGCTATACTGGCTGTATTCAACCACAGGGAATGAAAGAAAATGTTGCTGAGGCCTGAATCTCCATAGAACTGGATTGGCATGAGACTTCATTTCCCTCAAGCTGGTTCTTTAGCTCTTAGAATGAATACGTAACATTCATGTGGAATTCTAGTGCCATCTAGCACTAGAAAAGGTAATGGCACGTTTGCATCAGGAAAGCCTCCAAGTGCAATAAGGAAATTAATTCTTTACACTGCATTTTGAATGAGCCTTTTCCAGAGGTGGTTCCAACTGCCACTGATAACAGGCCTTGGTTTCCTCTGCCTGGAAATCCTCCTCGCTGTCTCTCCCCCAAATTCTATTCATCTTTCAATCCCTTCACCTGTAAAATCTCTTGCAAGATCAAATTCTTTCCCTTTGAAGTAATCATTAAAATTTTTACATGTATTTTTTATGATGATCTAAGTCATCTCTCCCATAAGTTTAATTTCCACAAGGGAGGGGCCTTGTCTGTGGTTTGCCCACCACCATCTCCCAGCGCCCGGAAGTACAGCTGGCTCACTATGATACTGTTGACGAACAAAGCGATGCCTGCTTTATGCTTTCTTAAGCTTTAGTTGTTATTAGTAATAATTTCTATTCATATCCCGCCTATAGTTAAAGGTAACCCTTTTGCAAACTTTATGAAATGTCTGTTGTAACCTTCAGAAAAAGATGTAATATTCAACATCTAGTCTTAACCAAAGGGAAACATTTTCTCATTTTCAGGCGGGCGTTACTGCATTCCAAGAGCATGAACGTGCTAAGTTTTTACGCTGCCTGTAAGAACCGGGTCTCTGCCATTTAATACACAGCGCCACCCTCTCTAACGACGAAAATGGCCAGTATCTCAGTCGGACACTGCCAACGTGCATAATGATGACTGTCGTCCCACCGTCAGAAACCAAGTGAAACCAAGGCGGTAAGCGCAGGGGCTAAGCCGCTCGCGCTCCAGGCCAGAGGCCGAGGCGGGCAAGGAGCTCCGCAGGCCTCCGAACCGGCCGCGGCTTGGCCGGCCCTGCAACCACCCGCCGCCGAGAGCCAAGCAGCGCCGCTCTTAAGGGCGCCCCCCGCAGCGGCCGGAAGGGGCGGGTGAGAGCTGTGGATTGGCCCCTGGGTGCTACGTCACTTCCGCGCACCAGGGGGCGGGGCGGGCCTGGAGCCCAAGTTGGAGCCCCGAGCCCGAGCCTGCGCCGATCAGTGCCGGCTAGTGGCGGCGTGCGGAGAGTGCGAGCCTGCGCCATGAGCGAGGCGGACGGGCTGCGGCAGCGCCGGCCTCTGCGGCCGCAGGTCGTCACGGACGATGGCCAAGCCCCGGAGGCCAAGGACGGCAGGTAGGCTGGGCCCCCAGACCCGGGCCCTGGAGCTGGGGCCGCGAGGAGCGAGGACGACCCTCCCTGACTTCAGCGCCGGCAGTAGCAGTAGCAGTAGGGCAAATGCGGTGCCAAGTGCGTTGCAGCAGCCCTCAGGCATAACACTTTTTACAGAGGAGGAAACGGGCTCCGACAAAGTGGATGCGCCTGCCAGGTTCTTGAGGCTTCGGGTGCACCCTGCGCCCAGTCGCGGTGTCATTCCCCGGCTCTCGGGGTCCTGAGACCGCCCCGCGCCGCTCCTGCCCCTCACTCCCGCCCCGACCTCCGGAGCAGTTGCTACCTTGCCTTCCTCTCGCTCTCTGCGCCCCTTCGCGCTGTCCTTCCTGCTGGCTCACCTGATCCCCCGGGGGACAGCCACCTGGCCACGGCCCTGCGTCTTCCCTGTCAACCGCTCACACTTTCCTGAAGGGATGTCAGAAAAAATTCTGGGGTCCCGCCTAGTGATCCGGGAAAGAGCTGGCTTCTACACCTGCTCTTCTGCCCCTGCCCCTCACGCTGCGTGACCAGTCCTCACCGTGGTGCTCAATCGAGTGGAGAACAGAAATGACATTGTAGGCAATTTTTGTGAGAATTTAGCCTTGCAGGTTTTCCTGATAGGGATGGAGAAACGCAGGAGACCGGTTGTTGGTGCCTAGTAAATCTCAGGTTTCTGGCCTTTGCATCCTCCCCCAATCATCCAGAATTTTAAGTATGCTATGTTTTGTTAGCTACAAATGGAAGCATGAGCCTTAAACTAGATTTCAGTATAAGATATTTAAAATTCACTTGTCAATTTTGTGTCCTGAGTTTTGTAACTGAATTTCTAGGGAGAACCAAGAGGCACCATAAACCAAGCTCAAAGTTGTGGAACTGATTGACTTATATGTTGATGGAAATATTAGAAATATTTATTGGTCATCAGCAGTGTGCCAAGGAGTGTGGTACATACTGAATGAGAGGCAATTCTGCCCCTGACAGCCTGAATTTATTCACTAATGACAATAAGAGGAACACATTTGAAGGAGAGCAATAGCAGAGAGGAGTATTTATTTAGGCTCTAGAAAGGCAATTTGGAGAAGAGATTTTGTGGTAGTAGTGGACTCCCCAGGCCAGTGGAAAGATCAGGAAGATGCTGCCGTACATCCTGATGGTAGGATGACCAGCCATCCTGGGTTGCCCTAGACTCAAGTTTCCAAGGATGCAGGACTCTCAGCGCTAAACCAGGGCAGACCAGGACAAATTGTTCATCCTACTTGCTGTGGATATTATGAATTAGTCATCTGCTGATGACTAGAAGCCTTTTAGAATGGTCTTGCAGAGACTGGCAACGCTTTACTACAGAAACTATGAAAACAATGCCCTTTTCCATGACAAATGGAAGAGCTGCTGGCCCGAGTTTATCCTGAGGTGCAGTGTGTTGAGAACCTGGGCATACAGCACCTGAGGGCACTTGTTAGAGTGTCCCTACTCTCGGGTCTGCTGCTCTGGCACTCCTGGCTCCAGGGCAGAGTGGCAAACTTAATTAAATTGTTCTGGTTCTCTGTGGGGATTTCTTCCTTAATGATGAAGTAAATTGGATTTTCCAAAGTCATCTTCTGCTGCCTGATCTTTTCCTGTGTGCCTTTAATATTTGTATTTAGATTATTTACTTCCTTGTTCGTGAACATTGTTCTTATTTGCCTATGTTTCCATCTATCTCTTCTTGTTTTTTGATCATCTTGATTATCTAAAAAGTTCAGGGTTCAACATGAGTCAGGAAAGTGCCGTGTACAGTGGGTGAAGTAAAGGACTCTGAAGGAGGTAGAAACACGAAACTGTTAGAACAAACTTTAGATACACTAAATGGGATACAGGAAGCCTTGAAAGACATATTATTAAATTAATAGAAGAAGGACAATAGATTTTAGCAGCAGAAGGGACACCTAGCAATACTTCTGACTCGGCGTGAAAGGGGTGTTAGCTCTGTTTTAGTGATGAGGTCTATGTAGGTGTATGTAGGTGAGGTGGTTTATATTGTATAGAGTAAAAGATGAAAATGAATGACGGATAGAACTGGCAGCTGGACAGTGATTAAGAGGCATATTTTTAAAATTATGCTTTGGAAATAAGATTTTATGCCAAAGCTCTTGAATTTCTGTATTTGAGCTATGATGGAGAATTTGGTTGTTAAATCCTTTTATTCAATGTGGAACATGGGTGAGCTAAGCACTTTAGCATACCATTACAAGCTAATAATTATGATTTAGCATCAATTTCCCAAAATGTTTTAGAAACTTTATTGAGGGAGTAATTGTACACTTTGAACACTTTGAAACTGTTCCTTCCCTTTTGGTGCACAGTTCTATCTAGGAGGAGAGCTGTTTAATGTGCATATGTAACTGTTTAGGAGTGCAGAGTGAATATATTGAGGATTTAGTGTATTTTAATGCATTACATTCTGTATAATTTTGCTTTTTCAATAAACTTATGAAGGATTTTAGGCTAATTAAAAGTCTCTGCTGGGTCAATTTTACTTTTTTCTCTTCAAGACTGAAGGGTAAGGGAGGCAGTGTGGAGAAACGGATGGGGCATTGAGAAATTCATGAACTCATTCATGAGGAGTCAGGGATCTGGAGTTTTTGTCTTGGCTCTGCTCTGGGTATGTGTTTTCAAATGGCTCTTTTAACAGGTCCTTAATTCCTTAATTTTTTTCAAGGATAAAATGATGAGTCTAGGAGCTCCAGCTTAAAGAAATGTGCAAAATGAACAAATTCAAGGTGCAGTCACTTAAAAGACAGGACTTGTTGCTGTTTGGCTTTCTCAGGTGGGGATCACCTTAACCCCTGAGGTTGCTGGTCTATCATGGATTTGGGGCTAACAGGTTTTCCACAAAAATCACAGGTCATTTTTGATCTCTTGGAGTGTGTCTGTCAGGACTTCAGTCCAAGATTCAAGAATGTGATGTCCTGTGTGCAGAAGGAATTAGAGAATACCCTTCAGATTTGGCTGGTGAAATCACAGGATTTTGTAAATCATGGGTAACTCAACAATAATTATCAAATCCTGTTGCAGCACTGAGGTTGCCTCTTGCCCTTAAAGACTGTAGGAAATTTCAGGGTGCAGATGTCCTCACAGAGGCGAGCATTCCTCCAGCTCTTCTGAGAGATTGGGGTAAACAAATTGATTTCTCAAACTGCACCTGAGAAGTAAGTCACCAGCCTTCCTGGATGTGTCAGCACAGGATGGGAACGTGCAGCACTTTGTCAGTGAAAATGGATCAGATAAATATGGTGTCCTTTATTTAAGTTAAAATAACATGGGTGGGCAGAGGCGGAGGAAGGCAAACATGGAGAAAGGGCAGAGGAATTATAGCTGACTGAGTTTGCAGGAACTGACAAGAAGCAGGGCCTGTCAAAAAGCTAATGAACCTTAAAGTAAGTGTTGTGCCCAGAACAGAGGTACAAGCCATGCTTGCCTCATTTATAGAATAAGCCAGCTCCGTTTCAAGTGCTCAGGAGCCACATGTGGCTAGTGGCTGCTGTATTTCCATCATTGTAGAAAGTGCTGTTGGACAGCACTGCTCAAGGAGCTTCTAGTTTAAGCTACCCTTTCAAAGACTTGACAACAGAACTTTCCAGTAGAGGCTGGATGATGATCAAGTGGGGGCGGGGAGGTGTTGGTGGACTTTCATTGGGGAGGGAGTCGATAAGGTTAGTGGTGTCCCCCTGTACCTCAGGAACAACTGACGAAAATAAAAAAGGGTTCCCAAGGCCACTGTGGAGCTACCAAACCAGAATCTCCAGGCCTTGTTTAAAGCTGCCCAGGTCATCTTGTAGCAATGCAGGGCTGGCTGCCCTTGGGAGCACTGGACTGGGGGCCCTCTAGATTCTTCTCCAGGGTTTTATGCTCTGTATCAGTGAGAGGGTGTTACTGCTAAGTACCTAGCAAGGATGGACGATGTGGGACACAGGTCACTGTCCCTGGACTTTTAGCCACGTTTCTGACTGTATGTACCATCGCTTTCGGTCCTGGCTGGATTTTTTGTTTTGGACATAATTAAGTCTTTACCATTGTGTGGAGGGACAATCAGATATTTAAGCAGGATGTCACAAGCTTTGAGTCAGGTTACCAAGTTGAGATTTTAGATATGTAAGCTGCAGTGTGGTACAGGAGAGTTAACAATGTAGGAGTCAGACAAATGAGAAGAATCTGTTTTATGTAGAATTGTGTTAGGCAAGGAAAAAGCAAAGCAGCATTTGGTTAGAGTGTTTTGTTAATGACAGCCACAAGTGAAGGAGAACATGGTACAGCTACCCCAGGGGGACTATTCCTCCACTGGGGGTGATTACATCAGCTTCCTTTAAAGAATTAGAACATCCTTGTTGCATTCCGTACTGTAATGTCCTGTGGGCAGTGCTTGCTGCCAACAGTAGGCACACGTCTTCAGTAGGCACCTTTGAATGTTTTTATCTCTCTTTGGGATTCTGCTTTTAAAAGAATCACACTATCAAAAACATTTCGCTTCTGTCATTTGTACTTTTAACCAGCCCTGCTCTTTTGTAGAGGTACTTTGTTATTTCCATCGTTTGGGAAGACTTCAGGCCACTTAAAGAAAATCACTTGGGTTAAAGAGTGTCCCAGCCTCTAGAGTGGCTGCATAGTGCAGTCATTGATTTTGATTTTTTTAAACATCTTTATTGAGATGTAATTCACATGCCATAAAATTCACCCATTTAAAGTGTTCAATTCAATGGTTTAAAGTATACTCATGGAGTTTTGCAACAATTATCTTACATTTTAGAACATTTTTATCACTGTTAACTTTTTTTTTAAGTTGAGGTGAAATTTACATAACATATAAATTAGCCATTCTGAAGTGGGTATTCAGGGATATTTAGTGTTTTCACAATGTTGAGCAACCACCAGCTCTCTCTAGTTTCAAAACTTTTTTGTTACCCCATACAGACACTTCGTACTCAGTAATTACTCACTCCCATTTCCCCCCCAACCACAAATGTCCATCAACAGATGAGTAGACAAGTTGTGGTATGTACAAAATCAACCAACAAAAGGAACAATGTACTGATGCATATTGCAACTTGGATGAACCTGGAAAATGTGCTAAGTGAAAGAAGCCAGCCAGGAAAGGTCACATAAAGTGTGATTCCATTTTTATGAAATATCTACAACAGGCAAATTATTGTGAATATTTACAGAGATTTTTCAAACCCTGACTCTGAGGGCTCTAGGTCTGGGCGTCCTCTACCCTCCTCTCGTCTTTGGCAGGCGGTGCTGCTGGTGTTGACCGCAGGTGTCGGTCCTTGCAGTTCCTGTAGTGGCTGTGGGCAAGCCACTTGAGCCTTCCCCGGCCTACTTTCCTCATTCTTGAAGCAGAAGATACCTCGTTCCCCCTGGTCACCCATGTAAAGCACATTGCATGGCATATTCTTACTTTGTGTGTTTTTGCCATTTCTCTTTTAGTGGCCCTCCCACCTTTCCCTGCTGCAGGCCTCTCTGAGTACATTAGTCTGCTGTCGTGTGGGGTCATAGTTGATCTGTGCTTTTAGGCATTTTCATACCTGTGGTTCTTAGACCCCTGACTGGCATAAGTCAGTCACATCAGAAGAGTTATTTGGCCCTGGGGTTTGCAGACAGGACTGGGAGGGAGAGTTGATCTGACTTTTCCCTTCTTGGCTGCTTGCCCTCTTCCAGGCCTGTCCCTGACTGGGTCTGCAGCATTTTGCTTAGGTTTGTGGGAGCCAGACCACTTCCTTTCCCACCTGATAAAAGGGGTAAAGACTGATGACCTGGCATTTTACCTGGCCTAGGTGGTAGATGGGCTCTGAACCCTATGTGAGTGAAGAGAAAGAATTTAAGGACAAAATTCATTTTTAGAAGATTATCAGAAGGAAAATAGACACAGAATTCTCATCAGCAAAGCTAAAATGCCAAAAGGAGAAAGAAGTGGTCAGCTTTGTCCCCCCTGTGTGTCCTGCTGTGGAGGAGGAGGCAGCAGAAGAACCCAGGCTGCACTTTCAGCACTCTGCTTGGAAATGTCCTCAGCTAAGTGTCCAGTTTCAGCGTTTTGCAAGTTCTACTTTCCACATAACTGCAGGATAGGATTTGGCCAAGCTTTCTACCACTGTATTACAAGGATCCGCTCTCCTCCAGTGTGTAATAACGTGCTCCTGCCATCCTTCCAAGTCCTCCCAGCAGCGCCTTCAGTGTCCATGTTTCTGCTCACAGTCTGTTCAGGACGAGTTAGGAATTCTCTAAGATAATGTGTTTTTTCTACCGTGCTCCTCACTTCCTTCTGAGACCTCATTAGCAGCTTTTAACACCCATATTTCTATTTAATACTGACGGTGTTCGAGGAAGTCTAGGCTTTTTCTGTCCTGTTCCTCAGAGTTCTTCCATCCTTCACCCACAGCCTGATTCCAAAGCTGCTAAAACATTTTTAGATATTTGTTACAGCAGCACCCCACTTCCAGGTGCTGGGAATTAGTTTAATTAGAACACTATTAATTTTCTATGGCTGGCTGGGCATGGTGGCTCACGCCTGTAATCCTAGCACTCTGGGAGGCCGAGGCGGGCAGATCTTTTGAGCTCAGGAGTTCGAGACCAGCCTGAGCAAGAGCGAGACCCCTGTCTCTACTAAAAATAGAAAGAAATTATCTGGCCAACTAAAAATATATAGAAAAAATTAGCCGGGCGTGGTGGCTCATGCCTGTAGTCCCAGCTACTTGGGAGGCTGAGGCAGGAGGATTGCTTGAGCCCAGGAGTTTGAGGTTGCTGTGAGCTAGGCTGACGCCATGGCACTCTAGCCCAGGCAGAGCCAAGACTCTGTCTCAAAAAAAAAATTTCTATGGCTGCCATAACAAATTACCACATAATTATTGGTATAAACAACAGAAATTTATTATCTCACCCTTCTGTAGGTTAGAAGTCTTGGACAGGTCTCACAATGCTAAAATCAAGGTGCCACCAGGGCTGTGCTTCTGGAGGCTCTGGGAACAGTCTTTCCTGCCTGCTCAGTTGGTGGCAGAATCTAGCTGCTCTTCAGTCATCTGTCCCACATATCTGCAGGGGCCCTTTGTGAAAGCCACTCCTTTTTCTTTCCCTTTGTCTTTCATTTCCACCTACCCCAGTAGAAACAGAAAGATGTATTTTATTTTCTGCTTTATTCATTTGTTATAATCATGCATGTTCAGAACTGGGCAGGTCGTTGAGGTTGCCCTGCCTGACACCCGTTTCACATGGGGAACCTGTGGGCTTTTGCAGTGAAGAAACTGGCCTGCAGTTGCGTGGCTGGTTGTTGGGAAAGAGGGCCAGCACCCAGGCCTCCACGTCGTACACTGTTCCAGGGACAGAGTTAAACACGTTTAAATCGCAGAGGATTATCCTTCTGTCAAACATCAAACACTGCCCTTAAGTCCGTGTGGTTAAGTGTGAGTCTTAGTTTTTTTCTTTACGTCAACATTTTAATGTTTTTCATGGAAAAAAAATCTTTAGCTTAGGAGCTCGTGATTTTATTTGCTTTAAGTTAATCATAATATTAAGTGTTTAGTATTTGAATGCAATTTATGTAAGCAAATAATGATCCTATGATGTTTATTTAATAGCAAGAGGCTAAATGTTATTACTTTTTTACCAGACGAGAAATAATGTATGTGAGGATTGGTTCAGAGATATTTTAGTCAGTACTGGTCATTGGTCCAAAAACTTCATCCAAGATTCCCAAAGCAGCTTTCAGATCTTCCCAAAGCTTTAGGGATGATGACTTGTGGTTGTAATTCTATAGATTCTATGTGGATAACTGTCAGTATCTGTCAGACTTCTTCCACCAGGTGGAAGAGCTTGGGGTTTCCTTTTAAATTCTTAAAGGTGGGTTCTGAAAGTGATTGGGGAATTGGATGCTTAGAAACATGTTCTGCTTCCATTTGCTTCATGAATTTCTCTCTCTTTTATCCAAAGATTCTTAGGGACACTCAGTACTGAGTGTTGCTGTTTTGAATCCACACACCAGGAAATCGTGGCTTTGAGAAACACCTGCTTGTGTGTATCTTTTACATCATTGGAACTCTTTTCTCCCGTTATTCTTTGTGTTCCATTCTTTGAGTTTGCCTTCTTTAAATCTCTGCTAGAGGTTTCAGGATCTGGAAAATAACTGGTCAGCATATCCCACACACTGGAAAGCTGAAAGATTTAAAAAAAAAGGGGGGGGGCAAAGGCATGTTTACCAATCCTAGCAAACAGTGCTAAAGGTTAATCACAGGCCATGAGGGTAGCCACCTGGAAGTTGGGAAACAGAGCGAGAGCCCTGCTCCTGTGAAAGGGCTTTCAGAGCAGCTGAGTTTGTCACTGTCTTGAGTCTCACCTGATTTCTTTTGTATGTTTTATTTTTGGCAGCTCCTTTAGTGGCACAGTTTTCCGAGTGACCTTCTTGATGCTGGCTGTTTCCCTCACCGTTCCCCTGCTTGGAGCCATGATGCTGCTGGATTCTCCTATAGATCCACAGCCTCTCAGGTGAGCTGCCCCGGCAGTCCTTGGGAGGGGTCGCTCGACGGAATGTAATGGGCTTAAATAATTTCTAGGGAAAGGAGCGTGATTAAATCAATGTGATCTGAAAGGTTAGTTATGAGACACAGAGCTATGCGATTTCTTTAGTACCTGAGGCTTTGTGTTGAATTAGATGTTACTCAGAGTTTATGCATGATGTTGTCCCTGTCATTGTTTCAAAAACCTCACAAACTGGCCGGGTGTGGTGGCTCATGCCTATAATCCTAGTACTCTGGGAGGCAGAGGGAGGAGGATCACTGGAGCTCAGGAGTTCAAGACTAGCCTGAGCAAGAGTGAGACTAAAAATACTAAAAATATGTGTGTCTACTAAAAATAGAAAAAATTAGCCAGGCATGGTGGCGCATGCCTGTAGTCCCAGCTACTCAGGAGGCTGAGGCAGGAGGATTGCCTAAGCCCAGGAATTTGAGGTTGCAGTGAGCTATGATCATGCCCCTGCACTCTGGCTGGGGCAACAGAGTGAGACTCTGTCACACACACACACACACAAAAAAATTTTCTAAGCAACTGACTTTAAAAAAAATCCTGTAATTACTATTTTTGCTAAGTTACCTTTCACTGGTAGAGAGCTATAAGTGATGCAGTCCATTTGAACTTGAAAAAAGTAGTATATACCCACGGGCCCCATGAAATATATTCATGTTTGCAATTATAGTAATACAGAGCCAGGTTCCCACTGGTGTGATGACTTAGGACTTCAGTGTTAAGCTGGTTGCAGGACTGCCTGGTTGTGTAGTCTGCCTTAGCAAGTTCCTGCTTGCCCTTGAAACTGCTGATGGGAGTGAAGCTGTCTGAAGTTTAAGTGAGTTAATCCATGTAAGGCCTTAAAAACTTCAGACAAGAACCATGTTTAATTAGAGTGAATACAACATATACAACTGAATAATGTGTTGGTGTTTTATAAAAAATTAAAACTTTATGTTGGATTCAGTTCACTAAAGATGCATTCAGCACCTAGTATGCGTAAGGTAGGTATGCAGCTGGATACAGAGATATAAGAGGACACAGTTCTGACCTTAGGTTGACATATTTATACAAAAGTCACCTTTTTGTTGTTGGCTTGTAATTAGTAAAGGCATAAGGTGCTATAAAAACATGCTCAGTACACATAAAATTGAGAATGGGTGAGGCCTGGGGACTCTAGCCAGTTGTAAGAGCATTGGGTCTGTAATTCCTGGCGTGCCAGAGGGTCCTCAGATGCATCTTTCTGCCTGAGTGAGGCCTGAGGACATCCTGGGGGAGGGACCTCTCTCTTGCCAACCCTTCTCAACATGGAGAAGGATGTCTCTGTCCACCCCAAGTAGAAACTGACCTAGAAACTGCCGTCTTGGACAATCCAGATGGCAACGGCAAGAGAGTGATGGCGTCCACAGCTGAGGATCAGAAGCTGGGGTTGGGGGCCAGCCTGGGGAAAGGGGGGAAGTGGAAAGCCGTGAAGATTGAGTCTTGAGTTGGAGAGAGGGGATGGAGCTTCAGTGGGTAGAAACCTTTGATCTCAGGAAAGGTGAGTTTATGTGTGGAAAGAGTGGTGAAGAAATACAGGGGAAGAGGGGTGTGTAGCCGTGGCCAGACGCTGAAGCATGGCCCACTGAGGCACTGAGGTCACACAAAGCAGGGTCCATCTGTGGAGCAGATGAGCCTGAGGAGGAAGAAAGGAGAAATGCAAGGAAACCATCGCGGCTGACGGGTCTCTCTCATGGGCTCCAATTTGGAAATGACATGCTCAAAAATGGGAAGATGGGTCCCAAAACGCAGAGCAAAAGCAGAAGACTGGCAGTCGACAGCGATAAGCGCGTCCCACACACGTGCGCGGCCAGGACCCAGCCCCGAAGCCCTGACTCGGCAGCCGCCTTCCTGATCCACAGCCCATGGCCACTCTGGGAGTGGAAGGACATGGTTTCCATCCAGAAAGGAACAAAAAAGATTATTTTTCTTAGAAGGATATGGATGTTTCCAGTCATTTTTAAGAACAGATTTATCAGTTAAAGTAAAATTTAATAGAAACAATACAGTAGTATTTTGGAGAATGGATTTTGTCTCTGTAATTTTAAAGTCTGAGACGAAGGGTAACTCTGCTAGCAGTTGAGTGTTGTTACAGTACTGTCAGAAGTACACATTTTACTACCAGGACAAAACAGTGAAACTCAAAGATAACACATAAAAAATAGCAGCCTTCTTTATGGGTGGTCAGGGAGATCATGAGCAAATAGAAGTACAGTACACGACACTCAGGCTGGAGCCACGGGAGACTGGCAGAGGAGAAGGGAAACAGCATCCCCCGTGCCCTGACCTCCTGTGGTAGGGAGAGAGATGTGGAGCCTCGCAGAGCTGGTTCTCCAAAGTGCTTAGGAAATCCTTTGTGCGGTCCAGACCATTTCTGGGCCCACAAGTGGCTCACTTCACTGTGGTTGAGAATCAGTGAATTGACGCAGGACTTTGTGCATCTGTGCCAGCCACTCATGACCAGTTGACACCCTGCCCTTCTGCTTACGTCTCACTACTTTGTCAAATGCATGCTGAGAGGTGTTTGATGCGGTATGTCTATGACAGTCCTCTAATCTTCCAGAAAGGAAAAGGAAGGCAGCTTTGCGGGGCAGGGTTTTGGCAAAGCCCTGCCACCTTCCTGGTGACCTTTTCCCCTAAATACGGAAACCAACTGCATGATAATCCAGACTGGAAAAGCTGCCACCCCTCTGTCCTGCCACATTTCCTGGTCTGTCCTCTGTTTTCTTGGAGAGTCAAGTGTGGCCTCAGCTCCCACAGGAGGTCGTTTAGCGCCCTGCAGGTAGGCTCCCAAACGCACTTCCACCAGCTGAATGCCTCTCCTGCCCCGCCTTCTGGCCTGACCCTGTTTACCATTGTGACCTCACACTGCCCAGTTTCTAGAGATGACCCAGGCAGAGCGGAGGTTGGTAACTCTGCTTTTGTGAGTACAGCCCCTCATGCCCTAGACAGGGGGCTGCCTCTTGATCTTTTTGCTCTGAACAGAGCTTTAAAGAAGACCTTTTTACTGTTGTCAGTAGCATTTTCCCCAAATCTCATTCCTATTCTTGGACTCTTTGCCTTGCTGGAGAGCGGGGTGGGGAGGGTATTGGCAGGTACTACCCCTCCCTCTCTTCTGCCCTGGCAGTGTTCATTGGGAGCCTTCTGTGTGCCAGGGTGGGTACCAGGTGCTTGGGATACAGCAAAGAAATGCTGTATCTGATCTCCCGAGTATGTGTTCTAGTAGGGATAGACAGTCAATAAACAAAACCAAAGTGAATTATATGGTACATGAGAAGCTGGCGAGTGCTGTGAAGAACATAGAACAGGCTGGGGACTGGGTTTGTGGGAGGGGTCCAATGTTCAGTTGGGTGGCCAGAGCAGGCCTCCCGAGGAGGTGAGAGTGGAGCAAAGGGGACTGGTGAGGGGGGTCAGTGCTCCAGGTGGAGCAGAGAGCCAGGGAGAAGGACCTGAGGTGGCCCAGACCCAGCAGGGAGGGGCCGGTATGGGGGGCGCCAAGGGCAGGAGGAGGAGAGGTGGGAGAGGTGGTGGGACTGGACTACGTGGGGCCAGGAGGCCAGTGCAGGGACTTTGGCTCCAGGTGAGATGGGGCTGCTGCCTGGCTCTGAGCAGATGAAGGTCCTGATTTGACTTGGGCAGCTGGGTTGAGAACAGACTGAAGGGGACAAGGGAGGAAACGGGAGAGAAGATGGTGGCCCGGGGCCAGGGTGGTAGAGAGGATATGGCGAGAAGGGGATCGTTCAGTGACGTCTGTCATTTAAAAGTGGCCTGAGCAGAATTTGCTGCTGGGCTGGGAGACGTGATGTGTTTGCACACGTCTGGGAAAGATGAGAAGGGAGGGGAGAGTTACTGGAGCCAAGGCTGTGGGATGAGGAGGGCCCTTGGCCCAGTGGGGGTCATCAGGGAGAGCCTGGTGGGCCCTGTGGGGTGTCGGGGGCAGGTGTGCCTGTACTGGACCACGGGGTGGTGGCTCTGGTACCAGGACAGTCTCCCCTTGTTCCTTCTGTCTTCTCTGAAGCAGGAGGCCAGGCCATCAGATGTGAAATGTGGGCTCTAGCTGGCTGTGTGAGTCTCAGGAGTCAGGGGGCCAAACTGTCCTGAGGCCCTGGATAGTGGCAAGGATCTGGGGTGGTGAGGGTGCTCTCAGGTGACAGGGCTGCCGAAGGCCCTGTGTTAGCACATTTATATTTCATATTTATTTTGTACTTTGACCTTTTCTGATATCCTAGAACAGTGTTTTCTTAACTTTTGTCTTTCTGGCAACTGAGGATGTTTTTGGAACGTGCCCTCTAAAAAAGAACAGGGAGTTATGCATGTAGTTGGTCCTCAGTAAGCATTTTCTTCGTGTATATTTTTATCGACGAATCCCTATAATTGCATTATTTTGCAGCTTCAAAGACCCCCCCCTGTTGCACGGTGTTCTGCAACCAAATACGAAGTTGCGACAGGCAGAGAGACTGTTTGAAAATCAACTTATTGGGCCGGAGTCCATAGCACATATTGGGGGTAAGTAAACCCTGGGGGCTGCATGGTTGGAGTTGGAGGCCTTCAGGCTGTCTGTTGCTGGAGGGGGCCGGGGAGCAGCTGCCAGGGGGTGGTCCTGCAGGTCCTTAGCAGTGTCATCCTGCAGACATCCCATGGGAGTGGCCCAGCAGGAATGGTTCTTTGTGCCAGTGTCGTCTGTCTGAGTTGGGCCATTTTGGTACTGGGTAATTTTGAGTTCATCTTTTTGAACTCTGTGGAGCACTTTATTGTGCTCAAAGTTTTGTGAAGGGAAAATCGCAAAATGCAACTGATTATTAAACACTAATGTTTAATAATTCACTTATCAAAGTTAGGTACGTGTTACTTGACAGCATATATAAGCTCAGTTTGTATAGATTTCATTTTGAAATGAAGACAAACGATTCTCAATACTTCCACTGTTTTGTTTGTTTTAAAGCTCACTTTGCTGGGTACACTTAAGGGTGACCATCTGCGTCACATTTGCCCAAGCTTGAGAGCTAGAAATGGGTCTGGTTCTAATACTTGCGTCTCTAGCAACTGGAACATGCATTTTCTGTCTGTTAAAATGAGAATTAAGCTTAGTGTTGAAAACACACAGTTAATGAAAGGGTTTACAAACTTAAACTGTTGTGAGGATTTCTGAGCAGCTTATTTGGCAATGCTGCTTGCCGTTCTGAAATACAGTGTGTCACCCGGGCAGTGGCTGTGGACAGGTACACCAGTGTGCTTCTACTTTGTTTCTAAGCCTGGTCAGTGGCTGCTCTTCCAGGGGTGTTCGACCAGCTTCATAATTATGAAACTTACTAATAAATGTCAATTTCTTAAAAGAAAAGTAGTTCTATCATGAAGTACTTATTCTTCTTGAAACAACTTTGACTTTGCTAGCCACAAAAAAAAAAAAATTGTAGAAATGGGCCCATTTCATAATTTTTTTTTTTTTTTGGTGAAAAATCAAATACTGCTATTTAAAACTGGAGCTTAATAGGAATTGAAGTAAAAACCAGTGTTTTTTTTCTTACCTCTCAAAGAGACTGCGTTTCCTGTCTTCTCCCTTTCTGCTGGGGTTGCTTCTCATTGTACTTTGTTACCAGGTCCTGCCTTTTTCTCTTTCCACATTGAGGAGCTGGTTTACTTGGTGACATTTCTGGCCAGGCACAGTGGGGACCTCTCTCATTATGCCCTGTGGGTTTGAACCACAGGGAGGCACCCAGGGCCCTGCTGCTAAGTTGTCCTGGGGGCTGGCTGGAAGGTTGCTGCCAGTGAGGGAGCTCCTAGCCTCAGCTAGCCTCAGGGGAGTGCTGGGGGAGAGTGATCACCAATTATCAGGCTTTATTTTATTTGTTTTTAAATATACTTTATTTTTAGAGCAGTTTTAAATTCACAGCAAAATTGGGCAGAAAGTAGAGATTTTCTGAAAAAGAGTTTATCAGCAGAGTGTTACATTTGTTGCAATTGATGAACCCATATTGACACATCATTAATCACCCAGAGTCTATAGTTAACATTAGAGTTCACTCTTAGTGTAAATGTAAGGACATGTATCCACTGTGGTAGTATCATATAGAGTACTTTCACTGCCTTAAGTCCTCTGTGCTCTGACTATTCATCTCTCCATCCCAATTTAACCTCTAGAAATCACTGATATATTTTATTTTACTTTTTGGTGAGACAGTCTCATTCTGTTGCCTGGGCTAGAGTGTAACAGTATCATCATAGCTGACTGCTACCTCAAACTCCTGGGCTCAAGCAATCCTCCTGCTTTAGCCTTCCCAGTAGCTGAGACTACAGGTGCATGCCACCACGCCTGGCTAATTTTTGTATTTTTTGTAGAGAACAGGGATCTTGCTGTGTTGCTCAGGCTGGTCTCAAACTCCTGGCTTCAAATGATCCTCTGCATTTGGCCTCCCAAAGTGCTGGGATGATAGGTGCATCTAGCCCCACTGATCTTTTTACTATCTCCATAGGTTTGCCTTTTCCAGAATATCGTGTAGTTGGAATCATACAGTATGTAGTCTTTTCAGATTGACTTATTTCACTTAGTAATATGCATTTAAGTTTACTTGCTCCATGTTTTCTCATGACTTGATAGCTCATTTCTCTCATTCAAGTACTAACTGGGCCCCGCCCTGCTTAGTTTCTGAGATCAGACAAGATTGGGCATGTTCAAGGTGGTATGGCTATAGACAATAGCTCATTTCTTTTTAGCACTGTATAATTGTATGGATTGTGTGGGTGCCTCAGAGTTTATTTTTGCATTCAACTACTGAAGAACATCTTGGCTATTTCCAAGTTTTGGCAGTTATGAATAAGGCTGCTCAGAACATCTGTGTGCAGGTTTTTGTGTGGACACAGTTTTTGACTCATTTGGATAAATACCAAGAAGCATGATTGCTGCATGATAAAGTAAAGAGTAAGTTTAGTTTTGTAAGAAACTGCCAAACTGTCTTCCAAAGTGGCTGGATGATTTTGCATTCCCACTAACAATGAATGAGAGTGCCTAATACCCCACATCCTCTCTGGTAGTTTTGTTGTCAGTGTTTTGGATTTTGGCCATTCTAATAGGTGTGTAGTGGTATCTCATTGTTTTTTTTATTTTGTATTTCTCTGATGACATATGATGATGTGCATCTTTATGCTTTCTTACCATCTGCATATCTTCTTTGGTGAGGTGTTTTAGTCAGGTGTTTTGCCCGTTTTGTAATTGGGTTGTTCATTTTCTTATTGTTGAGTTGTAAGAGTTCTTTTATTGGATAACAGTTCTTTACCAGACAAATATTTTTGGAAATATTTGCAAATATTTTCTCCCACTCTGTGGCTTGTCTTCTCATTCTCTTGACAGTGTCTTTTGCAGAACAAAAGTTTTTAATTTTAATGAAGTCCATTTTATTATTTCTTCATGGATCCTGCGTTTGGTGTTATAGCTAAAAAGTCATTATGATACCCAAGGTCATCTAGGTTTTCTCCTATATTATCATCTAGGAATTTTTATAGTTTTGCATTTTACATTTATGGCTGTCATCCATTTTGAGTTAATTTTTTGAAGGATATAAGGTCTGTGAAGGGTATAAGATTCATTTTTTGGCATGTGGATGTCCATTTTTTCCAGCACCATTTATGGAAAACACCGTATTTTCTTCATTGTATTGCCTTTGCTTCTTTGTCAAGATCAGTTGACTGTATTTATGCAAGTCTATTTTTGGGCTCTGTATTCTGTTCCATTAATCTATTTGTCAATTCTTTTGCTAATGCCACATTTTCTGGATAACAGTAGCTTTATAGAGAGTCTTAAAGTTTAGTAGTGTCAGACTTCATTCTTCTTCAACATTGTGTTGGCTATTTTGGGTCTTTTGCTTCTCCATATAAATTTTAGAATCAGTTTGTTAATATCCACAAAATAGCTTGCTGGGATTTTGATTGGGGTTGCATTGAATCTATAGAACAAGTTGGGAAGAGCTTACATCTTGACATTATTGAGTCTTCCTATCCATGAATGTGGAATATTTAGTTCTTTGATTTCTTTCATCATAGTTTTGTAGTTTTCCTCATATAGAGCTTGTGCATATTTTGTTTATACCTAAGTACGTCATTCTTTTGGGTTCTAATGTAAATAGTATTATGTTTTAATTTTAAATTGCACTTCCTCATTGCTAGTATAATATAGGAAAGTGATTGAATTTTGTATATTAACTTTGTATCCATCAGCCTTGTTATAATTGCTTATTAGTTCCAGGAGTTTTTTTGTTCATTCATTCAGATTTTTCTACATAGACAATATGTCATTTGTGAACAAGGACAGTTTTACTTCTTCCTTTCCAATCTCTATACTTCTTCTTTCCTTTTCTTGTCTTACTGCGTTAGCTAGGACTTCCAGTATGATGTTGAAAAGGAGTGATGAGAAGGGACATTTGTTCCTGATCTTAGCAGGAAAACTTGTAGTTTGTCACCACTAAGCATGATTTTAGCTTTAGGGTTTTTGTAGATGTTCTTTATCAAGTGAGGACGTTTCCTTTTTTTCCTACCTTGCTAAGAATTTTTACTATGAATGGTTATTGGATTTTGTCAGATGTTTTTTCTGCATCTATTGATATGATCATATGATTATTCTTTTTTAGACTGTAAATGTGATGGATTACATTAATTGATTTTTGGATGTTGAACCAGCCTTGCATACCTGGGATAAATCTCACTTAGTGATTGTGTGTAATTTCTTTTGTAGATGGATGGCTTTTATTTGCTAATATTTTGTTGAAGATTTTTGCATCTGTGTTTATGAGAGATACTGCTCTGTAGTTTTCTTATAATGTCTTTGTCTGATTTTGGTATTAGTATAATGCTGGCCTCACGAAGTAATTCTCTCTGCTTCTATCTTCTAAAAGAGATTTTAAAGAGTTAGTTATAATTTCTTAAATTTTTGGTAGAATTCACCAGTGAACCCATCTAGGTGTAATGCTGTTTTGGAAAGTTGTTAATTATTAATTCAGTTTCTTTAATAGATATAGTGCTATTCATATTGTCTACTTCTTGTATAGTTTTTGCAGATTTTATATTTCAAAGAATTGGTCCATTTCACCTCAGTTGTCAAATCTGTGAGCATTGTTCATCATATTCCTTTATTATCCTTTTAGTGTCCATGGGTTGTAGTGATGGCCCCTCTTTCACTTCTGACATTAGTAATTTGTATCTTCTCTTTTTCTTAGCCTGCCTAGAGGTTTATTAAATTTGTTGGTCTTTTTAAAGAACCAATTTTTGGTGTCATTGATTTTTCACCATTGATTTTGTTTTCAACTTCATTGATTTTTTTTCACTATTTTTTAAACGTTTATTTTCTTCTATTTACTTTGGGTTTGGTTTGTTCTTCTTTTTTTAGTTTCCTAATTGGAAACTTAGAATTTTGATTTTAAATCTTTTTGCTTTCTAATGTATGTATTCAGTGCTATAAATTTTCCTCTACTGCTTTCCCTGCATCCCACAGATTTTGATAGGCTGTATTTTCATTTTCATTCAGTTTAAATTATTTTTAATTTCTTATGAGATTTCTTTTATCCATAATGTTATTTAGAAGTATATTATTTAATCTCCAAGAATTCTGGAATTTCCCAGCTGCCTTTTTTTTTTTTTTTTAAGAGACCAGGTCTTGCTTTGTTACCCAGGCTGGAATGCTATGTTGTGATCATAGCTCACTGTAACCTCAAACTCCTGGGCTCAAGCAATCCTTCTGCCTCAGCCTTCTGGGTAGCTGGGACTACAGATTGTGTACCACCATGCCTGGCTAATTTTTTTGTTTTCTTTTTTATAGAGATGAGGTCTTGCTGTGTTGTCCAGGTTGATCTCAAACTCCTGGCCTCAAGCAATCTTTCTGCCTCAACATCCCACAGTGCTGGGATTATAGGTGTGAGCTACTACACCTGGCGCTAGCTGTCTTTCTGTTACTGACTTCTAGTTTAATTTCATTGTGGTCTGAGGGTAGACATTGTATGATTTCTATTCTTTTAAGTTTTTTAAGATGTGTTTTATGGCCCCAAATGTGGTCTAGTTAGTGAATGTTCCATGTGAGCTTGAGAAGAACTTATATTTTGCTGTTGTTAGATGAGGTAGTTGTTAGATGTCAGTTATATCCAGTTGGTTGATGGTGCTGTTGAGTTCGACTATGTCCTTACCGATTTTCTGCCTGCTCTGTCGATTTCTCATAGAGTGATGTTGATGTCTCCAGCTATAATAGTGGATTTGATTTCTTCTTGCAATTCTGTCAATTCTTGGCTCACATATGTAGATGCACTGTTGTTGGGCACATACATGTTGAGTTCTTATGTCATCTTGGAGAACTGACCCCTTTATTATTATGTAATGCCCCTCTTTATCTTTGATAACTATCCTTGCTCTTAAGTCCTGCTCTTAAGTCCTTTCTCTGTCTGAAATTAACATAGTTACTCCTGCTTTCTTTTGTTTAAGGTTAGCATGGTGTAATTTCTCCACTCCTTTACTTTTAATCTATGTGTATGTTTATATTTAAAGTGGGTTTCTAGTATACAGCATATAGTTGGGTCTTGTTTTTTGAGCCACCTTGACAATGCCTTTCTTTTAATTGGTGTATTTAGACCATTTATGTTGACAGTGATTATTGATATATTCAGTTAATATCTACCATATTTGTTACTGTTTTCTATTTTTCGCCCTTGTTCTTTGTTTTTGTTTTTCTCCTTCAGTCTTTCTCTGCATTTTGTAATTTTATTTCTTATTTAAAATTTAAAAAAATTAATACATAATATATGTACATATTTTGGGTGTACTTGTGTTATGTTGATACATTCACATAATGTGTACAGATCAAATTAGGGCAATTGGGATATCCAGCATATTGAATATTTACTTTCTTTATGCTAGGAATATTCAAGCTATTTTGAAATGTACAATTGTTAACTGTGGTCACCCTACTGATCTATCGAAGACTAGGTCTTATTTCTTCTATCTCTCTACCTCTCTTCATCCTCTCTACCCTCTACCCTTCCTGGCCTCTGGTGACCACCAGTCTACTCGCTATCTTCATGAGATCCACTTTTTTAGCTCCCACTTATGAGTGAGAACATGGCAATATTTATCTTCCTGTGCTTGGCTTACTTCTCTTATCATAGTAACCTCCAGTCCATCCATGGAGCTGCAGATGACAGTATTTCATCCTTTTTTATGGCTAAATAACATTCTTTTGTGTATTTTTGCCACATTTTCTTTATCCATTCCTCCATTTACGGGTACTTGGGTTGATTCCATTTTTTGGCTGTTGTGAATAGTGCTGCATAAACATGGGAATACAGATATCTCTTCGATATCTTGATTTCCTTTCCTGTGGCTATATATCCAATAGTGGAATTGCTGTATCATCTGGGAGTTCTATTTTTAGTTTTCTGAGGAACTTCCCTACAATTTTCCATAGTGGCTGTACTATTAATAATTTACATTTCCACCAGCAGTGTATAAGTATTCCTCTTTCTCTACATCCTCACCAGCATCTGTTATTCCCTGTCTTTTTGATAAAAGCCATTTTGACTGGGGTGAGATGATATCTCATTGTGATATTGATTTGCATTTCTGTGACGATTAGTGTTGTTGAGTATTTTTTCATATACTATTAGCCATTTGTGTGTCTTCTTTTGAGAAATGTCTCTTCAGATCTTTAGTCCATTCTTAAATTCCTAGATGTTATTAATATTTGGTTTTTTTTTTGCTACTGAGTTATTGGAGCTTCTTATGTGTTCTGATTATTAATTCCTTGTCAAGCATATAGTTTGTAAATATTTTCTCCCATTCTGTGGATTGTCTTTTCAGTTTTTTGATTGTTTTCTTTGCTGTATAGAAGCTTTTTAGCTTGATAAAATCCCATTTGCCAATATTTCCTCTGGAAGTCTTACACAAAAAAATATTTCCCCAGACCAATGTGGAATGTTTCCCCAATGTTTTCGTCTAGTAGTTTCATAGTTTCACGTCTTAGATTTAAGATTTAATCCATTTTGATTGGATTTTTGTGTATAGTGAGACATAGGGGTCTAGTTTCATTCTTCTGCGTGTGGTTATCCAGTTTTCCCAGCAGCATTTATTGAAGAGACTGTCCTTACCCATTGTGTGTTCTTTGTTGAGAATAAGTTGGCTGTAAGTGTGTGGATTTATATTTGGGTTCTCTCTTTTGTTCTGTTGGTCTATGTGTCTGTTTTTATGCTGGTACCATGCTGATTTGGTTACTATAGCTTTGTCGTATATTTTGAAGTCAGGTAGTGTGATGCCTCCAGCTTTGTTCTTTTTGCTCAGGATTGCTTTGGCTATTTGGGGTCTTTTGTGGTTCCATATAAATTTTAATATTGTTTTTTGCTATTTCTGTGAAGAACATCATTGGAATTTTGATAGGGATTGCATTGAATCTGTAAATTACTTTGGGTGGTATTGACATTTTAACAATATTAATTCTTCCAATCCATAAGCATGGAATAGCTTTCCATTTTTTTGTGTCCTCTTCAATTTCTTTCATCAGTGTTTTATAGTTTTCCTTGTATAGATCTTTCACTTCTTTGGTTAAAAAATTCCTAGATATTTTTATTAGTATATTCTTTGTAGCTATTGTAAATGAGATTGCTTTCTTGATGTCTTTTCAGATCGTTCACTGTTGGTGTGTATAAATGCTATTGATTTTTGTATGTTGATTTTTTATCTTGTTACTACTGAAATCGTCTATCAGTTCTAACAGTTTTTTGGTGGAGTTTTTAGGTTTTTCTAAATATAAGATCATGTTGTCTGTGAACAAGGCTAATTTGACTCCTTCCTTTCCTGTTTGGATGCCCTTTATTTCTTGCTCTTGCCTAATTTCTCTGGCCTTGTGTAGTTTTAAATTGAGTGTTTTATATGATTCCATCCTCTCGTTTTTCTTACCAGTTATACTTCTGCTTTTGCTTTTTTGTAGTGGTTACAATACACATATGAGTTTGCAATATACATTTAAAAACTATGGAACATTTCATGAATTTGTGTATCATCCTTGCTCAAGGGCCATGCTAATCTTCTCTGTAGCATTCTAATTTTAGTATATGTGCTGCTAAGGTGATCGCTTAATGTGCTTTAACTTTCTCCTGAGGATTCCTAGCAGTTCTTCCCCTTTGGTTGGATACGATCAGCGTCAGCAGCAGACATGGAGGCTCCTGAGCCTCAGCTGAGGGTGTCAGGGCTGGAGCAAGTCCTTGCAGCTGGCTGGCGTCTGCTGCACCCTTACCCCAGAGTCCGGGTCAGACTCACAGGCCGACTCTCTAGGCCCTCAGTTTTATTGCTGTAGCTTTAAGGATTTTTCTAATTTCCAGACGTCACTTCTCCTTCATCTTCAGAACTGGCATTTCCTGTCTGGAGAGGAGAAACATAAGCCCCCTCAGATGCAGAAGAAGGTGGCGTGGTCACAGTTCTTAGGCTGACCTCCTACTGCTCTTCCTCCTTTTTGTGTTTTCAAACAGATGTGATGTTTACCGGGACAGCGGACGGCCGGGTCGTAAAACTTGAAAATGGTGAAGTAGAGACCATCGCCCGGTTTGGTTCAGGCCCATGCAGTAAGTTGGTGACAATCCCCATGACATGTTCTCTTCCAAGTGTTCAGAAAGGTGCTCACGGGCTGTGTGAAATGCTTTTCCCTACCAGTCAGTTTCACCCTGGAGAGAAAGGGCCCCTCCCATCTGACAGATGGAACACAGCGTGGGTGTCACTACAAGCTCTCCATTGGCCAGGTGGTCCCTGGGCCTCATGGTGCCTCAGGGTCACTCTACAGCCCCAAGTTCCAGCTGGGCAGTGGCCAGGCGCCTGCTCAGTACTTTGCAGGGCCCCTGCCCCTCGCCATTGCCTCTGTCTGTGCTCACGGGGTGAATAGGTGTGGTCAGGGTGTAGCTATAGAAAAGCAGGTGGCTTTGTCATTACCTGGTTCCTTCATTGGTTTCTCAGGAATTTCAGCAGTGTCATTCATAGTGAAGGTACCCTTAAGTCACTCAGGTTTTGAAAAACTAGAGTAGAAGAATCTGACTTTAAAAACTAAGACTTTTTATTAGTTATTTTTAGTAGCTGGAATGTTTTCATAAAAATGAAGCGTTCTCACTATAAAATGCAGATAACACAAAAGTACAAAGGAGAAAATAAAAATCACTTCAGTCTTCTCAGTTGTAATGGTTATTAACATTTTAGTGAATAATTTTTCAGACATTTTTCTGTTCATGTGTTCATGGACACCCACAGATTATGAGTTGTTTTTTTTTTTTTTTGAAAGACAGGGTCTTGCTCTGTTGCTCAGGCTGGAAATGCTGGACCCTCCCCCTCCCTCCTCAGCCGCCGAAGAGGCTAGGACTATAAATGCACGCCACCATGCTCAGATAATAGTTTTTAAAATTTTTTTTTATAGAAATGGGATTTGGCTATGTTGCCCAGGCTGGTCTCAAACTCCTGGCTTCAAGCAATCCTGCCTAGGCCTCCCAAAGTGCTGGGATTACAGGTGTGAACCACTGTGCTGGCCACAGTTTTACTTGATGGGATAATATTCTACATTCAGTCTTTGTGCTTCCTTTTTCCTCTCCATTTTGGCTGTAAGTACGCTGCTTGAGCACCCTATACTAAGCACTCTATAGTGAACACCCTGTAGAGAGCACCTGCAGCGAGCACCCCACAGTGAGCCCCCATAGTGGGCACCTTCAGGGGCAGTTCTAGCTCTAATGTCGCGGTCCTTTTTGTTCTGTGCACACAATGCATGTTTTGGAAGGGATGGATGAGATACTTGGACACTGAGGAGGGCACAGGTAGCATCTTGGACCAGCTGCTGATTCCGTCTGTTTTCCTAGAAACCCGAGATGACGAGCCTGCTTGTGGGAGACCCCTGGGCATCCGGGCAGGGCCCAATGGGACTCTGTTTGTGGCTGATGCATACAAGGGCCTGTTTGAAGTAAATCCCTGGAAACGTACGTGGCAATATCTTGTTTCCTTCTGTCATGATTTCAGATCTTAAACAATATGTGTGTAAGTAGATTTAATAGGATTTGTTAAATACAGTCTGCTGGAGACTAATGTTTCTTACTGATTGAATAGTACTGAAAGCATTGCCTACAAATATCAGCTGGTTTTTACCACCAGAAAACTCCCTACCCATGACTGTGTTTGTCCATACCCTAATTTCCTCTGGCATTTATTTGTATTTTAGCCACAGGGTCTCAAAAGGACTTATTTTGAGGGTGTTAGACCTCTTTCTGTCCTTTTTTCCCCCATGTATCTCTCTACAGCTTGTCTTTCTGTTTGTTTTCTGCCTTCTCTCTCACCTTCTCCTTTGTCTCTGCCTTTTCATTTTGTTGCTTTCTCTCCCCGCTGCTCCCGGTGTCAGTGTCACTCGCTGTGTGTGCTTTCTTGGTGGAGGGTCCTGCTGCGGAGGCCTCTGTCGTCACGTGCAGTGTGTGGGGCCTGGAAGAGGCCCTGCAGCCCGACCGCTGCTGGCTGTGCGGGTGACACGGCTGCTCTGTGCCTGGCATCCTCTTCTGTAAAGCAGATCATAGAGCCTACCCCATGGCATTGTTTGATGGTTTAGATGAGATCATACCTGGAAAGAGCTTAGCACTCAATAGGTGTTCTATGATTAAATATTTTTGAAAACTTATTACTGCTACTTTATTTAAAAGCAGATTCATGGAACATTTTATATTTCTCTCAAGCAAACAAATAGAATGAAAGCCTTTTACCTAATGTTCTTCATAGATGTTTTAAAGTCGGTTGGCTTCAATAAGAGAAAGAGTTCCTCATCCTTACAGAAAGGGTCTGACTTTCATGAAGTTAGTCTTAAGAAAACATTATCACCTAATAGTTAAGACTGCTTTTTACCGTAAGAAGGAATAAATCTTCTGACATACAACACGAAGCTCATTTTAGTGTTTTCCTTTTAAATCAGTTATGCTGATTAATATTTTGAGATTATTGAGAAACAGGTTCTTAGAATGAAAGCAAATCTTTTTCTTTCTTTCTTTCTTTTTTTTTTACCTTCAGGTGAAGTGAAGCTGCTGCTTTCCTCCGAGACACCCATTGAGGGGAATAAAATGTCCTTTGTGAATGATCTTACAATCACGCGGGATGGGCGGAAGATTTATTTCACAGATTCTAGCAGCAAATGGCAAAGGCGAGATTATCTGCTCCTGGTTATGGAGGGCACAGACGACGGGCGGTGAGTGTGTATTTCAGGTCATCCGCTCAGTTCACCAGCCAGGCAGGGCCGCTTCAGCAGAGCTTGTTGCTTCCAGGAACCATGGGAGTGTTTCTGAGCATACTGTTTCAGCTTTTAGAATAGGACTAATGGCTTCTGGAGACAAGTGTTGGATATAATAAAATGGAGCAAGATGTTCCCCCTTTTTCTTTGAGGAAATAAAATAGGCCAGCCCATCTGAGGGTGTGGTTCCAGGCAGGCCTAGGTTTCGGGTCATCCCTCCCTGGTGCCGCCCTAGCTCCCAGGTCAGCGAGAGGACTCACTGTGGGGTGCTCTGGAAGGGGAAGGGCCCCAGGGCCTGTCACTCCAGCATGAAGCTGAGTCACTTTCCACAGAGGGGAGCAGAGCTCTAAGCCCCCCGTGACCCTCCGCTGTTGACATTCCACAGCCTACTGGAGTATGATACCGTGACCAAAGAAGTGAAAGTTTTACTGGACCAGTTGCGGTTTCCTAATGGAGTCCAGCTGTCTCCTGAGGAAGACTTTGTCCTAGTGGCAGAAACGACCATGGCAAGGATACGAAGGTGTGTGATGTTGGCTGAGCTGTCAGTTGTTGGCCAGAGCTCGTCATGGCGTGGGTGGGCATGGAAATGTGGCTGACAGAAGTCTGAGATGCAGCAGGCACCTTCTGCTTTGTGAATTGTGATAAAAGTAAAATTCAAGGATGTGTTTTCTTCCCCCCATTTCTCAGCCTCCCTGAGAGTCGCAGTCTGGGCCACTGTGTTGATGTGATGCCGACTGTACAGCCAGGGTCCCATTTCCCTGCCCGGTGGGCCTCGATCCCCCCGACCTGCTTGTGTGTTAACATGGGGCCAAGGGCTCGAGGACTTCTCAGCACTGTGCCTTCGTTCATGATGGACACATTTACATTAGTGTTCATAAATATATTTGGATAAGACCAGTTTGGTGCTTGGCTAAAATTTTTCCCTTATATTGGGCGGCTACCGTTCACTGCCTGCTTGGGTGAATTTTTCAGAGTCTACGTGTCTGGCCTGATGAAGGGAGGGGCCGACCTGTTCGTGGAGAACTTGCCGGGATTTCCAGACAACATCCGACCCAGCAGCTCCGGGGGATACTGGGTTGGCATGTCGACCATTCGCCCTAACCCTGGGTTTTCCATGTTGGATTTCTTATCTGAGAGACCATATATTAAAAGAATGATTTTTAAGGTAACTATAACAGCTATAATTCCAGAAAACAAAATGAAAATGAATCATGATCTTTTTTTGACCTTTATAGCCCTAAAAATTCTAGTTCTGCTTATATTTGGTACTTTTAATGACTACCTAAAGACACATTTCATTCTTTATTCCAAAATGCAACTTTAAACATTTGAACCCTTTGATTTTTTTTTTCTTCTGGTTTCCGTTTCTGGGTATTTTTATTGTCACCCTTACCATCATAACTCCTGGGACCTCCACCCTGCCTGTCACTTGCTTTTCCCTTTCTCCCCTGGCTGTTCCAGGCCTTCTCCACTCCCCTCTAGACCCTGTGACTTTGTCTTCCCCTGCCCCACTGGCCCCCACTGCCGCCACAGCCACCGCCTCTTCCTCCTCCCCTCCCCCTCCCCCTCCCTTCCTCCCCTCCCCCTCCTCCTCCCCCTCCTCCTCCTCCTCCTCCCCCTCCTCCTCCTCCTCCGTGGTCAGCAGATGCATTTTCCTCCCCTCCCCGTGGCTGCAGGCCTGCTCACCTCAGCTTCTGTCCCACCTTCTTGGAGCCTCACTGCCAGTTGCCCTTCGTCACAGGCTCTGCCCTTTGACCTCTTAACACACCAAACTCTTTCCCATTAGAAATCATCCACCAACAGCCAGCTATAGCCCCTTCCACACAGCCTTTAAACGTTCTTCTTCCTGCCATTTTCCCAGTGATGTCCATGGGACACTCCGAATTTTAGCTCAATGTGTTCATGCCGTGGAATAACTTGCTGATATAGGCCCTTATATAATGCAGAAATCTATTCCAACAAGTTCCATTTCATAGGCAGAATAGATACCCGAAATTGATAGTGAGTATGTGGACAGATAGGAACATATTTACATATTTGCAACATAAGGTCCCGGAGGGAACAGGCAGTAGTTACTGAGTCTTCGGTGCTGGGCTGTGTGCTGGGCTCTGGAGGCGGCATGTGCTTTCTTGGGGTCAGGCTGGCCTGTGGCCTGCAGCGAAGCAAGTTCAGCAGGTCTCTGTGGAGAATCCTGTCTGTTCAGAAATCTGTTCCTCTTATTTGCCTTATTGGCCACAGAGCCAGTATCTGCTCCTGCTGGGACCTAGGAGGGAGTAGAATGGTAGGGTGGGCTGAGATGGGTTTTGGAGAAGGCCAGACCTGCTGTGGGCCCCTGGGCAGATGACGTGGTCTCTCTGCCTCAGTTGCTCCATCTGTAAAATGGGAAGGGTAATAGCATTTGACTAGGTGCTGAGAAAATTTAATGAGAATATGCTGCACAATGTGCGCCCTAGCTGAGTTTAGTAAGTGTTCATTTCCTGTGACTGGCAATTTTCCTATGGCAAGGATGTGATTGCCACCTGCTCTTGTGGTGGTCATTGTCTATTTCCCCTTGACCAGCTATGTGTGCTCATCGGGGCAGGCATTTTTATTGTTAGTTCACCGCTTTGTCTTCAGCACCTGTAGCTGGGTCTGGCGCATGGTAGCACCAGGAAACACTGTTGAATGAATGAGTGATCAGAGAGCGGAGACTGAGTGTGAGAAGGAACCAGCACGTCCCCGAGTGGTGGGACGTGATCGCACAGGTGGGCGGGAGCCCTGCGGCAAGAGGGTGCATGGAGGGAGGTAGGAGAGGGCCACAGGCCACGTGGACTTGGAAAGGAGTTAGATTTTAGTCAGAATGTTATCCAAGTCATTGCAGTTTTTTTTTTTAAAGTTTTGCGACAATGTCAAAGTTACAGAGAAGTAGCAGGAAGGGCACAAGGAACCCTTTTCCCTGAGCTGTTTGCAGGTAAGCTGCCGACCCCGTGCCAGAGCACTCGAGATGCTTTAGTGCACTTTTCCTACAACAGGGACGTCCCCTTCATCACCACGATCCAAGCCGGCAAAGTCACACACATACCCCGTGACCGTCCAGTCCACAGGCCCCCTTCACGTTTCACTGGTTGTCCCAGTGTTGTCCTTTATAACAAAAGGATTCGACCCAGATCAAATGTGGCATTTAGTTGCTGCCTCTTTATTCTCCTTCAGTCTGGAGAATATTCAGCTCCCCAGCCTTTTTTTGACTTTTTGACCTTGATCCTTTGGGAGCTTACAGGTCAGTTGTGTTGCAGCGTGTCCCTCCATCTGGTTTGTCTGGTGTCTTCTCGTGACCGGATTCAGGTTCTGCGTTGCTGGCAGGAGCAGCATGGCAGTGAAGCTGTGTCCTTGCCTGGCACAGCTGTCAGGAGGTGCGTGAAGTCCATTGTCCCGTTAGTGGTGTCAGCTTTGATCACCTGACTCAGGTGGGGAATGCCAGCCTTCTCCACTGGGAAGTCACTCTTTCCATTTGTAATTAATGGGTGTTTTGTGAGGAGGTACTTGATGACTAATTATCAGTGCCATCTCATGGTTTCCTATTTGATCAGTGGTTATTATGTTACTGTTAGTATTTATTTTGATGCTCACATTGTCCACCTGTGGCTAGTGGGAGCCCTTTCAGTGTGGCTCCTGGCCCTTGGGCAGGTCCCTGTGATTCTGGGACTAGTTCCTTGTTTTCTGGTACACAAGTTGTTGTAGGCTCCGCGTGTAATTTCCCAGTGCCAGCTCTGGAATTGGCTGTTTCTCCAAGGAGCGCTGTTTCCTTCTAGGGAGATCTGGGTGCTAAGGGTACTCACTGCTTTTGGGTGTTGCTGGCCCAGGCTCCTGAAGGGACAGTGCTAGGGAATGCACACATGCAGCGCAGACTCATGCTCACCTGCACACACACATGCCACACACATGCTTACGCCCACACCTGTCCTCTGTCTGAAATGAAATGCATAAATTCAGGCTGATATCTTCAGTTCCACTTTAACACCACAGGATTTATTCTAGTTTTCTCCCCTGTTTCTCCCCATATTTGTACCTTTCTTTTCTAGCAGTGAGAAATTTGGACCCCACTATCCTTCACGTGTTTACCTATTTAATCAGTTTCCCAAGTGTAGCCAGTCTGTAGCTATTGCCCCCTCTGCAGGGCCCCTGCCGGCACCCCATGCTGGGCTGTCCTCTTCTTCCCTGACCTCGTGTAGGAGCTGTCCCTGGGTGAACGGCCTCCTCACCCTCGTGGCTCAGACAGCCTGGTCTGGGCCACTGTGGTCTCCATATCTGTACACACCTACCTGCCCTGCTCAGCCCTCCGAGTGGCTTCTTGACTGACTTGTTCAGGAGCGGACTGATGTAGTAGAAAGAATGCTTTAGAAAGATAACTGCAGTGACTGTGCAGAGAACAGCTGTGGCAGGGCTTGGCTGGCTTTGGGAGCCTGGTGTGGAGCCGTCGTGGTGGCTGGGGAGAGGGGGTGGGCAGGGCCCAGGGTGGGGGCACACAGATGGCAAGACTGGGGTGACTGGGCCTGTGGGGCACAGAGGGACGGGGTCAAGCAAGGGTGAGGGCTGGGTTCCCGGCCCTGTCTCCTGAGCGGGGACTCTGCTGAATTTGAAGTGCCGTTAGAAAATCCAGGCGGACATGGGTCCCAGGCAGTGAGGGATTTAGCACTGAGGGTTGGAAACAGAGGTGGAGATTGGAGAGCTTTCTGGGAAAGTGACCAGTTGAAATAATGAGAGAGAATGAGATCTCTTGAGATCAGATAGAGGAGCGAGGAGAGCAGAAGACTCCACAACTAAACAGCAGGCGGTGGCATCTCAGGGGTTGTGGGAAGCCTTAGTGATTTGTTGAGCTATGATGCGGCTTTGGTTCACTGCTGTTGAGCCTAGAGCACAGTCAACTTGTGTGTCTGCTTAAATATTTCCAGTGACTGGGAGACATCATTCATTGGATACGAGTTGTCTGGGTGTTTTCCCTTGTATTAAAAGCTAGAAATGTGCCTGTTAATTTCCATTCATTGGTCTCAAGCAGCAGAGTACTTGGCGATAATTTCCTGCCTGGTGTCCTTCACTCTGCCAGAAATCACGCATCTCGCCATCTGGGTTCTCTGCTTAAAATTCTTCAGCGGCCACAGAGTCCCAGTCTAAGTCCTTTAGCCTAGAGGTGCCCTGCTCAGGTATCCCCCAGGGTCTGCACGCTGAGCTTTGAGGAAAGTGGAGGAGTTTCTGCTTTCTGCTTTAGAAGCCATGTCACTTGCTGTGTATGGTGGGTGGAGTTTCTCATTTAACCTTCCCAGCCTTTTTTTTTTTTTTTTAACATGAACTACTCTCAACTCTCCATCATTTGCCCCTGTATATTTGAAGTATGTTAAACATAATCAGAGCACTTGGCATTCATTCCAGTTGAGGCGTGCAGGTTGTGACCCAGTATCCTGGCGGGTAGAGGTTATTCTAAGCCTTGGCTTTGGTGTTGTGACTTCCTGGCATGTGATGTGCGTTTCTGTGTTCAGTCAGGTCATCCAGAGACGCACTTGTGCTGCTGTCCCTGTGCTTGGGTGGCCTTGTTGGCCTGATCTGCACAGGGGTGGGGGCAGGGAGGGTCTCAGTGCTGGGGCAGGACCTGGGTTAGTCTGGGTGCTGCCCTGTGGGGCTCCTCTGTGGGGGGGGCAGGCTGTTCCTGGCTGGGGCTGCTGTGCAGTCGGGCTGTTCCCAGTGTTCTCTCGGCCAGCAGGTAAACTCGCTGCACTGTGCTTCCCTTCCAGCTCTTTAGTCAGGAGACGGTGATGAAGTTCGTGCCGCGGTATAGCCTCGTCCTAGAACTCAGCGACAGTGGCGCCTTCCGGAGAAGCCTGCACGATCCCGATGGGCTGGTGGCCACCTACATCAGCGAGGTGCACGAGCACGATGGGCACCTGTACCTGGGCTCCTTCAGGTCCCCCTTCCTCTGCAGACTCAGCCTCCAGACAGTTTAGCCAGCCTGGATGGCTGCTAAACTGCCGCGCGTGCTAGGAGGCCTTATGCTCGGGCACCAGACCTGGTCCAGAAGGAGCCGTGGACACACTGTGGCGCATGTGTCCCCATGCACCTGTCGGCCCTTGGAGGTGTGGTGAGAGCTGCTGCAACCCCTGAGGATGTGCAGGCCCTGGAGGAGCAACCGTCACCTGGGCCCGACTTTGTGTTTAGAGGGAAACATGACATTTCTACATTTCTGCTGCCAGGAAGATAAATTCATGTAAAGCCATTTTCTCTCAAAAAAAGAAAAAAAAAAAAAAAAAAAAAGCTTTCTAAGTACAACCATTCTCTAGGACGTGGGAAACCTCGTGCGTTTTTACTAGGGCTCTGTGCCCGGTGGACGGGGCAGCAGGTGAGCTGCCCGGGGATCTGGTTGCTGCTGTGTCTGTCCTGCCAGCTCTAGTGTCTTCACTGTAAAGTGGGGTGATGCCTTTCTTTGTGGGGGGCACGGGATTGTGGAGGCCAAGACTTAAAGCCATGTCCTCAGGGGTTGTGTGGGACTCGGGCCCTTGGTCCCTAGGCATTCCCTCCACAGTGCGCAGGGAGAGTGTGTTGGCTCCAGCGGCTCAGAGAGGACGTCACTGGGTTTCTTTCTGTGAATCCTGCCGTGCTGGAATCGGGTGATCAGTGATTTAGTCCCTTTCACAGGGTGCATTTAGCAGTGTCCTGTTTATGACCTTTGTTCTTCCCCGCTAGACCCACACCTGTGAACAGTGCACGTGTTAATGTCCTACTTGCTCGAGTGCTGTAAGTTACTGTATATTTTCACAAGTACGTCTACACACTGGTCATAATTTTGATAGTAAATAATGATAAATTGATTTCTGCTGATTAACCTTTTGATGGTGTGGCCTGAGAGTTTGTTCTCTGCTTAATTATTTTAACAGTGACTGACGTTTCATTCTGTCAGGTGTTGATGTGAGGATGTCGTTTGAGGGCCAAACAGTGCGCTGAGCAGCTTGGGGAGGGCAGCCCCGGGGCCTCTCTGCAGCAGCACCTTTGGGAGCAGCTGGCCTGAGCCGCCTGCCTCTGCGTGTTGGCTTGTTCCTGGGCAAGTCGACACAACACTTCTCTCCTGTTTACCAGCCTAGAAAATGGCGCCGACATCTGTTCCTTTCTTTCCTGGGTGTTTGTGAGAATACACAAGAGATTGTGTCTCTGGAAGTGTTTGGAGTAACTTGACAGAGACAATATCTTAAATAGGTAATGATACAAAAACTGAAAGAGAATTGACAGCTGCGGTAAAGTCGGGACCACCTCTGTTGTGGCCCTGGCTGGCCTTTGACCCCTTTTCCCTGCCCTCCCCTTCCCTGCAGGCTCCATGCTGGGGGAAGAGTCAGGAGTCCAAACCGGGTTAATCCTGGTTAATCTTTTGCACCCACTTCGGGTGGCCTCATGCAGGCAGCCACAGTGGAACAGAGGCAGAGAAGGACTGCTGTTAAGTTGATGCCACCCATGTGTGTCAGATGAACACCTGTCGATGTTGTTTATATAACTTTATAGGAAAGAAAATTGGTAGTTATTATTAAGTACTTTTTAATAGCAAATGCTGTGCCTTCTATATTGGGTGTAAAGAATAACAAGGTAATCCCTAATCGTTCTGTCATAAGCAATTTAAACGTGCTGGGCCTGTAAGTTGACGTCTTGATTCTTTAATTGAGAACAGAGAGCTTAGTTTTAGTGCTGAATTTTCATCAGTGCAAAGAAGCTGGTAAATTGTTTTTCACAGTTTTCAGCAGAGGGGTCTTGATTTTGACTCAGATGTTGATTTTCTGTCTCCAAGTGTCATTTCCTGTGTTTTATCTGGTAATTTGGCATGGTGAGGTGTGAAGTGTAGTCGTCTTACTAGGTTTAAATATGTGATGTGCTTTTGCTACAAACATGAAAGGGATTTGCTCTAATGTGAATTACTAACATGTTCTTCAGAATAGGAGGTGATTGTGTGCCTCTGTTATCTGTTTAAAAACTTCATCAAGATTCAGTTATTACCTTTCACAGGACAGAGATCCCACTGTGAGATTTTTATTATCAACGTGCACTTGCAGAGTGGTCTGTAGTTTTGAAAGTTGTTCGTGTAAATGGCCTCGTTGCACAGATGGGAACTGAGGCTCCGAGTGAATTCCCAGAGCGCAGCCCGGACTCCCGGTGACGGGCTGAGGAGTACGCTTGTGAAGCTGGGAGAACGGGAGATGGGTGACATTCCAGCACCTGGCAGGGCACCGGCCCTGAACTGGGCTGCACAGCAGGGTCCTCTGGGAGACCTACATCTCAGGGTGGCCGGGGTCTCAGTGTGGTCTGAAGCCTCACAGGTGGTCCCCTGTGGGCAGTGGTAGGGACTGATGGTTTTAGGGAGCATTAAATGGCCACAGCCTGGGCCTGTCAGCAACCTTAAGAGGAGCAGAGCTGAGTGACATGTGCAGCAAGTGGCCCTAGAGCTGACTCCATGAGGTCCTGTGGACGGCTGGGAGCACTGTGCCGTGGCCTGGCTGGGGAAAGCTCTAGAACACTCAGGCCAGGGCTCTGACAGGATTTTGACTGGTTTTGGTCAGTTTGAGACCTTGAACAAAAGTGCTGCTTTTTGGCCATAGTTCTGGCATATCTTAGAATCCTGGGTACGTAGTGTTACATTTCCTCAGTGACAGTAACATTAGATGGTGGCACAGCCTCCCTCTGTGTCAGGGGGAAGCTGGTAAATTTAGAAAACAGGCCACACTGGGTTGGCAGTACGGACTTCAGGCCATCACGGGCCGCCACCTGCTTCATGTCCGGTGGGGGTTCCCTTTAACCTGCTCTTTGGCTCTGCCACAGCTCTGTCCCTGGCAGCTCCCTCCTGGCAGGGCCGAGTCTGGAGAGAGGAGCAAGTGCCGTGCACATGGTGAGCGTGGGCACCCTGCTCTCTGGGCAGCTGAACAGTAGTCTGCAGTGGTGTGACTGGCGGGTGCCTCTCGGAGGGCAGAGGCTCGCCGCCCACTGGCTTCCAGAAGTCAGGCTAGCATGTGACTCACCAGATCGCCAGCCTGGCTCCTGTCCTGTGTCATCAAGGCTGGGCTAGGGAAAAACACGTAATGCATGAAACAGGCTGGGAATGATTGAAGTGGTGGATGTATTTTATGCGGAAGGCCCCCACGGAGAGACTGTTTGCAGGAGTCTGAGGTTGGGGGCCACACAGCCAGCTGGCATCCGGGCTGGCCAGTGTGCCTTACTTATGCGATGGGAATAATTCCTGCCCCAGTGGTGTGTGGAAAATCAGGGGTATAGGTTTGTGTTCAGACCTGGGAGTGTTGAGGTTAGGGTCTCCCTCCCCAGGTGGAGCAGGGGGGTTAGCTGGGGCCTCCTGGCTTCGCAGTGGGGCGCTGCTGCACTTGGAGCACTGTGCATGCGCATTCTCACCTGCGGTGAGGCCCGGCCAGGCGTGGCCTTGTGCTCCGGTTGCACTCACTTAACTGGGAGTGAGACCAACTAGAGGTGAGAGTGTGGGCCTCTTCTGCACCACTTCATCTTGCGTGCTCTGGCTGAGGCTGCTCTGGCTCTGCGTGTGCCACGCTCCCAGAGCCCCGGGCCTCAGAGGCAGCAGGGAGGGCTTGGGCAGAGAAGATAGCACAGCTGGAGGGCGGCTCCCTCGGGTGGGTGCTCCCTGCCCTGGTGGTTCTTGATGACGACAGGCTTGCCTGCCTCTGGCTGCTGTGGTCTTCGATGTGCTGGCCAGCAGCTAATCACTGGACAGGCCTCCCACGGAAGTGACATAAACTTGCCAACCCCTCGGTGAGGGGACCCCTTGCAACACTCACCTCACCTTCCCGATTCTGCCTGTGAAAAGTAAAGCACGCTGCCGCTGCCGTTGCTCCGAGATGATTAGCTCTTTATTCGTCCACAAAGGGTCCGGATGCAGACTTGCTTCCCCACCCAGGGCTGTGACAACTGCTCAGACTGAGAGATTGCGCCCTGCGCCCTCATGGGTGTCCTGGGACCACTGGGGACAGGGTCCCCGACTCCAGCGTCTCCCATCCGGCAGCTTGGTCCCTTTGCTCAGACCCTGAATCTAGGTGCACAGCAGCAGTAAAATGAGTTAATTTTAGAAGAAAATGCAACATAATATACTTTATCTGGCTATGAGGCGTGATCATCTCCCATCCCAGCCACTCGGTGATGGCCACTCGGTGACTCAGGAAAGGCCCCGGAGGGTCTGTGACGGCTAGGGGGGTCATGGCGCCGAGCTGGAGGTGAGGAGTACGTGCATCATGTGTTTGTCGCAGCTGCAGGCTCGCTGAAGAGGCGGGAGTCAGTGACAGTAGAGAACAGGCACCTCGTACTTCTGCAGCCAGGGGATGACCCAGACTTCAGAGTAGCAGCCCAGAGTCTGAAACAAAGAGGGGCACACCTGAAAATCCTCCTGTCACAGGCTCACTCCGGATACTTCTGCCCGGGGCCTCCCGGCCGGCATTCTCCCCATGTCCCAGGTTTTTATTTCAAAAATTTTCAAATCTACAGAAAAGTTGAGAGAATGATGTAAGACTATATTTATCATTATTAAATTTTGACACATTTACTGTCTCTCCCTTGCTCTCTGAAGAGAGATACAGCATATGTATCATGTACATATAATTTCTGAGTTATTTGGTAGCCTTTCTTGCTCTAACCTCGCCCACCCCAAACCCAGGGAATTCGTCCCGGAGCTGTGGCTCTCAGAGGGACGGGTGGTCGTCTGAGGGGGAGGACGACGCTGTCCTCTGCAGTCTCTGGCCCCCCTTCTCCCTGTTTGCGGTTGTGCAGGAGTACTGGGAGGCCCGACTGCCTCAGGAGTAAGGTTTGGAGCCACATGTCAGGGCAGTGATGACGGGGGTTCTGAGAAGGCAAGGGACCCTCTGCTGTACCTGCTTCAGCGTGTGGTTGGTTTGGAAGTGGCAGTTGTCCAGATTAGGGTGGTTGTTTTTCTTGCAGGTTGTTCTGCCAATTTCCACCTCAAGCATGTATTTCAGGCCTTTCACTATCTGGAGAGAGAAAGGGACAGGGTCCTGGGTTACTGAGCACAGAATGGAAGGAGGGCAGGCTTCCCCGCTAGTAAGAGGTGCCTTAAGACTGCGGTCCCCTACTCCTGGGCTGAGGACTGATACTGGTCCACGCCTGTTAGGAACCAGGCTGCACAGCAGGAGGTGAGTGGCTGGTGAGTGAACAAAGCTTCATCTGTATTTACAGCTGCTCCGCATCACTCACATCACCACCTTCTGTCGGATCAGCGGTGGCATTAGATTCTCATAGTAGCGCGAACCCTGCTGTAAACTGCACACGTGAGGGATTGAGGCTGCAGCCTCCTTATGAGAGTCTAATGCCTGATGATCTGAGGTGGAGCTGAGGCGGTGATGCTAGCACTGGGGAGCAGCTGCAGATACAGATTATCATTAGCAGAGAGGTTTGACTGCACAATAAATGTAATGCACTTGAATCATCCTGAAACCATCCCCCCTGCCCCATCTGTGGAAAATTGTCTTCCGTGAAACCGGTCCCTGGTGTGAAAAAGGTTGGGGATCGCTGTCTTAAGACATATCACAGGAAGTGCCAGAGAAGAGTGAGGGAAGAGCCTCCGGGAATCAAGTGGGCCCTGGATGGAGACCCCTCTCTCTCTCCCACAACTCCAGTCTGCTCCAGTCTGGGTGAGGCAGGCTTTGTGTCCCACCCTGGGACATCTCCTTAGGCTATCCCGGCCCCCAAGCCAGAGGTGAAGGCCTGCTCCCTCCCTCCTGCACCACGGAAACTGCCCACACCCCCTGCTGTGTCCCACGTGCCAGTGACCTGGTTCATTCTTCTCATTTGTGGCCTTAGAGGAGTTCAAGAAAAATTCCTCAATTTTTAGTCTCAGCTCCACCAAATACCAAGTGAAATAAAGTTGTCCCCGACATCACCAAGGTAGAGAGGGACAACCTTCCACCCCCTTCCTCAGGCCCTTGGACACTCAGGCCCAGAGCATCACCCTGGCCTCCTGGAGGAGGTGACGCCTCACCACGGAAGGTCCACAGCCCCGGGGCTACACATCAAACTGCCACCTACAGCATGCTTCCTCACGTAAAAACACGCTTCCTCACGTAAAGCTATGCTACTCTTAAAAAGTTGGCAATTGTCAAAAAGAATAAGGAAGGTTATAAAAATCAACCCCCATCCTGTGACTCAGGGTGGCCATGGATGCTGTTGAAGATGCTGGCCCCAGGGCAGGGCCACTTCGGCTCCCCCTCCAGGCAGCGGTGCCCAGGGTGTGGGTGCCATCCACAGCCGCGCCCCACGTCAACAAGCAGCTGCGCAGTATCCCTGTGTTTAGCAAACGGCAGAGACCGTGGGCAGCCACCTCCTGATGTCGTCTCCTCGCCATCTGCATGCTGTGTCCATGCAGACTGTGTGTTCTCAGGACCCAGATGAGCAAGTCCTGGCTGTGCCCTGCCAGCGTCCCCTCGAGGAGCGAGTGCTCTGGGCAGGTGTGATAGGCCACGGAGAAGGTGTGAGCACTTTGCAGGCAGGCTGGAGGCTGGGCAGGTGTGAGTCAGGCAAAGGGGGTGGCCTGGCAGAGCACTGGGACATGAAAGAACACACCAGCAAGGAGTCTTTGGGGGCTGTGGTGTGAGTGAGGGGTGAGGCCGGGTGGGGGACTTGGGGGCTTGCAGGGGAAGCTCTGACTGGCAGTGCAGTGGCCCACTCCTCGGGGCAGTGCCTTAATCAGTTTCTCTCGCCCCACTAGGGCCCCGGCCCTCCTCACTCCCACTGTTACTGGGCTCTGGGCCAGTGGCCTGGTGACTGCCCAGAAGCAAGGTTTTCGTAACGAAATGGCTCAGGGCCTTTGTGCTGGGCTCTGGGTGACGCTGGCCATGTCTGCTGCTGTCAGCTCCTGGCCTGGCGAATGTTCTAGATGGGGGGGGGGGGGTCACTGCAGCTCGGCTTCCCAGGGGTGCAGCCAGAACCCAGACACTCACCTGGACCAGGGCTCTTCTGATGTGGGACTCCTTGAACAAGAATATGTCATTTGTGCAGTTGTTGAACCTTTCAACACTGTGTCTGGCCGCTTTGAGGACTCCTGGGTCATTGGTCTTTATTGGTTCAGGAAATCCTGGCTTCACACCTGAGTTAAGGTCCTGGGAGCAAAAATCTGAAAGAGAAACAAAAAACCAGACAAGAACATTGATGCTAGCAGGGCCTTTGGTCCAGATGTCATGCCTCACACTTGGGGGTGCTCAGTCCTTCTCTTGCACCCTGTGGATCCCGCCCCATCCACCCCTCACCTGCATTCCCCTCATCTGTGTACCCTCTCACCTGTCTACCCACCCCTCACCTGCATTCCCCCTCACCCAGCCACTACCGCCTCACCTGCTCACGCCTCACTTGTGTACTCCCTCACCAGTCCACCCACTCCTTACCCATCCATCTACCCTTCACCCCTACAGTGTGTGAACTAAAATAAAATCTTAGGTCCCCCAGCTAACTGAATAGACACCCTTTTGGCCAACGGGATCCTAGAAAAACCTTAAAGTTGAGTTACCAGCCATGAGGAGAAGGGAGGTCAGACACGCCTCCTCACGCCCCCTCCCTTTTGGAGCTGCTCTTTGTAACCATAAGACATAATACTAAGTCATTAACGGCCTAAGAACATGCAAGACAGGTTAAACCACACCTGCAGGCCATGGATTTACTTAACAGGTCACTTGAGTTTCTGGTCTCTGATTAACACACTTCCTTAACTGAAAGCCTATGCAGCCTTTAGGCAGAGCTGCATTTCTTTAGCCAATTACAAATTGGTTTATTTTATTTAAAGAATCTTTAAGTCTACCTGTAGACTCTTCCCCCCCCACCTTCAAGACATTCTGGCTTTTTGGGCCAAACCAATGTACATTTTCCGTGTATTGATTTTGGATTTTATGTGTAATTCCTGTCTCCATGAATGTATAAAACCAAACCGGAACCTGGCTGCCTTGGCTGCATCGTCTTAAGATCTCCTGAGGGCCTGTTTCCCCGGGGTGAGGTCACTCACACTCGGCTCAGAATAAACCTCTTTACATTATTTTACAGAACTTGAGGGTTTTTTCCCTGTGGATCCCCACGGGTGTGCCACATTTGAAGCTGAGGACCAGGTGTGAGGGTGGTGCAGTGATGTCACCCTGCCCACATATGTAAGAAAAACTGAACATGTCCCCCACCAGGGGAACCTCGCTCAGGGCAGGATGTAGCCTTAGGGCGTTAGGAGAAGTTGGGCCCAGCCTGCCCCTGGAGCTGGTGGAGCAGAGATAGTGCTGGCCGCGTCCTGCCCCAAGGGCCCCCTCCTGTCCACCCTGGTCAGAACCAGGCTCCAGGCTCAGCTGATCCCCCAATCCCGCCTCCAGGGTACCCCCAGAGGCAGCCCTTGGCCCTCGTGCCCTGCACTGCCCCGGGAGTGCTTCTAGTGTGGCTTTTCTCCCCTTGGAAGGAAGGACGTGATGGCCTTCCAGCTAGGGACAGGGAGGGCTGGATTTCTCTTGCCTTTCTGTGCCCTTCCTGTACCAAGGAGACTGTATTTGGATAAAAGATGGGGAAGCAGCACGTGGGGCTTCTCCCCAGTCCCAGGGTTAGGTGGACAGGACCCGTCCCTCCTGGGCTCCCTCTGAAGGGCCCCCTCAAGTCGGGCTCCTTGTTCGCTCCCTCCTGACGCTCGCCAGGCCCTCCCGGAGCCTCCTGGTCCTGCAGCTCCCTCACCGTCCACAGGTAAGCAAGGAAACAGCAGGGTGTGGGGGGTGCAGGCTGTCCTAGGGACAGTCCCAGGGCCAGGGAGCCCCGGCAGCCAGAGCAGGGCCTGAGGGAGAAGAGCCGAGAGGGCCAGGTAGGGTGGGCTGCGGGCTTTGAAAGTGATTAAGAAGAAAATATCAGCTCCCTACAGCAGCCAGGGAATGGTGGCCTTTTCCGGCTGGCAGGTCATCGGCGATTCGAATTTGGGTTTCTCCATATTTTTCAATTTTTCTACAATAGTTATGGACTGCTTTTGTGTTAAAATAATAAGTTAAAAGTTGTGGGTGAAATGCTAAATAAATTGTGGGGAGGGAGAGTGGGGAAGAGGGGTTTTAGGTTTGTAAACTGCTTCTCTTGTTAAGAATTTCCCAGATTGTCCTCACGTATTAGTGTGATGGAGATGATTAGGGCTGAGCTGCCCCACAAGGCAGGCTCTCGCCAATGTAGCGATTTTTTTTACATTAATTAGGTTAAATTAAATATAAAACTCAGTCCTCAGTGGCACGAGCTGCATTTCCAGTGCCCAGGAGCTGCACGTGGTGGAGGCCGCTTGGCCGGTCCTCAGCTCAGCGTCCCCTGGCTGTGTCCTGTCCCCAGCGCCCCAGGTGAGTGCACGGGCAGGCCCTGGGAAGGCGGGTTTAGCAGCAGGAAGTGGAGACCCGGCTGACCGTAGCAGCAACGCTAAGCAGATAAGCTTCCCGGCTCCGTGATGACCTGTGGTCACCCCTCCTCCTCACCCAAACTAAATGTGGCTGAGGCCAGAGGGACCCAGATGTGTTTGGGTTTTAGACATGCGGCTGCTGGAGAAGACAATGCTGGCAAGGGATGTGGACTTTCAGGGGAGTGGAGGCACAGGATGGTTCCCTGGGTTATGAAGAAATCGAAACGTCAGGGAGAAAAACACCAGCATGAATTCAGCAGCACAGGAGCTTTCAGAGCATCGTCGCTGGGAGCAGATCTGGGGTGTCCCACTGGACACGAGGCACGCCCCATGGGGACTGAGTAGATAGATGGTTGTGAGGCCCAATAGAAGGGAGCCAGGGAAATGCCTTTGCCCTTGAACTGGGGGCTGGGAATTAGGGCTGGTGGGCTGGCCAGGCCGGGACCTGGACAGCAGGGTCAAAAGCTGAGTATTCGAGCCTGGCAGGAGGCTGTCTGTGTGCCTGCTACGGCATGGCTGGCAAAGCTGGGCCCGAGGACCCCTTGGGAGGAGAGCGCTTGGGGTCCGGGAGGGGCTGGCTTTATAGCGGGGCACCGTGGGAAGCCTTGCCTGGACGCCAGTGATCTTAGCTCAGAGCAAGGGCCGAGGTCTGCAAGAGGCCCTCCCTGGAACCCGAATGCCTGGCACAGGGGGTGCACACCAGACCCCACTGAGGGCAGAGAAGCAGGATGCTGTGCAGCCCCCCAAGGGGTCTTCTCTCCCTGAGTTGGCGTGAGGGGTGAATGGTGCAATGGAAGGAGCCTCAGGAGTGGGCAGAGAAGGTGTGGGTCTGTGGAAGTTCTGTGACCGTGGGGGTGCCCAGCTGTCTCTGGTCATCAGCTCCTTCCTGAAGGCAGACCACCTGGCAAATGGGTCCCCCGACTTGACTCCTGGGAGAAAAAGTGTCACGACGAAGTCTCTGATGACTGCACGGATGCCTGGGCTTCAGCAGCACAAGGACTCTGGCCTTCCTCCCCAAGGAAGCAGCACACTGCCAGTGCCCTGTCCCACGGGAAGTGCTGCCCACGTGCTGGTCCGTGTGTGCGGGTCCACAGCTGAGCCCTGCACAAGCACCCCTGGGACTCTCCACCGTAATGCAGCCTTCACGACAGCCCCACCTAGACCGCTGCAGCCTTTGCTTAAGGTCTCCGAAGATGGAAACAGAAACTGATTCAGTTTCTTGAGCGGCAGGAGCTGGGTTTGGTGGGTCAGGGTGAGGCCTGGGACCTGCATTTCCCCAGGCTCCCAGGTGATTCTGACACAGGTGGTGGCAGTGGGGGGTCTGCTGGAGACCTGGGGCTGTCCTTGGGAACATGAGGAAGGGAGGAGGGGGCCCAATGCCAAAGGTGCTTGTGGATGACAGGAAGTCAAGTGTGGTTTTAGTTATAACAAAAAACTGTTTTGGAAACCAGCTTGGTTTCTGCTCATCACTGTCATCTAAGCAGCAGAGAGAGAACGAAGACACTTGGTGGAAGGGATGGAGTTTTCAGTGTATTTTTGCCATCAGAGATTAGTGTTTTTTTTTTTCTTTTTTTCCTTGTGGTGGATTAATATGGCTGTCTATATTTTTCTTTGTAAAAACTACATTTATGGCTTTTTTCTGATTATAAACTTACCTATTTTGGGTAGGAAATTTGAAAAATACAGACGAGTATAACAAAAAAGTAAAAATCATTCTCAATATCTCAAAGGTAACCACTGCTAACTTTTTAAGATAAAATGTATTAAATTTAATTGTGCTTGAATTTAACAGAATTTAAAAAATGAAGTGAAACTCAGAGGTTACTCTAACCTTCAGATGAAGGTCCCTTGCAAACATGTGACATTAGTTCCTAAAGATTCTAAAGTTCCTTTAGTTCCTAAAGATTTCAGAAAAAGATTATGAAAAATATTGAAGTTGGTTCATTTTAATTGAACTACATGTTTCTTAAAATGTAGGCTTCAAGTCAGTAAACCTTCGACTGTCTTATAGTTGTCTAAACAAATATTAAAAGCTCTATTTTTAATTTTTAAAAGGTTTAATTTTTAAAAAGTTTAAGAGCCAAACTTTTCGTGATTCATCAAAAGAAATTAACAGTGAAAGTCTGACCGTTAAGAACAAACATCTCAAAGGGCGAGTCATCTTTAGGGAAGAAAACAAAAAACCCAGCGACCGAGCAGGTGAAGAGCGGATGTACCACTGGCTCTTTGAGTGCCCTGGCCGGGGTGGGAAGTCCGGGGGCCCTGGGCCTCAGCCGGGAGTCAGACCCACTGTCAGAGGACCCCCCAGGGAAGGGGGATCTGGCGTTTGCTGAAGTGGGGGAGCAGGCGAGTGGGCGCTGGAGTTTTCTGAGTGCCTGCTCTGCCCCGAGGGCACCTGTGGGACACTTCTTCTCACACCCTGCAGGTGGCACGGATGTCCCCATTCTGTATGTGAGGTGACAGGGCTGGGAGGAGTACTGGGTGGCTAAACCCAGGTCTGACCCATTGTAAAGACCATGCTTCCCCCCACACCCATTCAAAAAGGGTTTCTTGGTAGGTGCTATGGAAAGTGCAGAAGACTCCAAGACAGATGCCACCTAGCAGGAGGCCACAGCGGAGGCAGAGGCAGAGGCAGAGCGCCCCTGGGGCGCGGCCAGGTTGGAGCTGGTTAGCGGGGTTCAGGCCTGCGACTCTAACCTGAGGGGAAAACAGGAGAGCCAGAGGGATAGGGGGTGGTGGGAGCCCGGTTAAAAAGTAGCTGAAGTGACCTAGGGGACGCTGGTGCATGCATGGGGCAGGAGCAAGGGGGATGGGTGACTCGGACGTCCACGGTGATGACCTGCGTGACGTGGACTCAGAACACACAGACGAGCGGCTTGTGAGAAGAAAGGAAAGTCAGCATGCAGAATTCTTCTCTATAGGAACAAGGCCCCAGGCACGCCACGAAGGAAGGGGGGGCGCCGCGGATGAGCAGCTCCCACCCCTCAACCCCGGGACGTGCTGAACTGGGCGCCAGCCCCAGGCTCCCCCATCCCACCCCCGAGGACGCAGAGAGAATAAATCAGCCCGGCTGCCCCGCCCCAGGGAGGTAGGCAGCTTCCAGGTGCTGGAGGTGGAGGTGGGGCGGGGGCGGTGGGTGCTGAGCCGGGCACTGAGCAGGCACAACGTGCCCGACCCAGGCGCCCACCGCGGGGCGCACGGTCACAGCCACGTGAGGGGTGACGCGCACCAGTGTCCGCCAGATGCTGAGGGGCTGGGAGAGCGCGGCCGAGCTTCGCCCCTAGGACAACAGGACACCGCACAGCCGGGGCAGTGCACGCCCGTGTCCTCGGAGCACAATCCCCGTAGAGCTGGCACGGAGCTGCTCTGAGAAGGGGGAAATGTGGGCCCGAATCAGCCCCTCCCGCTCTGGGTGGGCACATCCTTGTCACCTCCAGCCTTCGACAGCGCAGGACGCAGGACGTGCGCCAGGGAACCGGCACAGGCCGGGAGCCCCGCGGGGCTCCGCTGTGTTCCAGGCCCAGCACTAAAGGACCCTCCTGGGCCATCCTCTCTAAGTCGCCTCTTAGTCCTGCAGCGCCAGCATCCCTTGCTTCAGAGAAACTAGGGGTCTCTCCTCTAGAGTGGAGGGTCAGGATGGGAAGCAAAGCTTGGAGGAAACGTTCTGGTACTTCCTGCTTAAAAATATATTTTTTCTTATAAATCACAAGTGATGCCTGATCCTGTTTCTGTTCCTGTTCCATCTCCACACCCTTCTTCAGGATCCTGACACTGACCTTGGGACTGTGACTCAAGGGCACGGTGCCCATTTAAAGGCACAGCATGTGCATGGACTTTTCATGCAAATGTCTAAGAGTTTAAGTGAAACCCAGAGTCGAACAGGCCACACCAAAGCTAGGGGATGCTGTCGGTACCCAGTGTTAGTTACAGTGATCCTCAACCGTTCCCGTGCGGATTAAAGAGAATATAAACTTCCCTCAAATTACTACCAAACACACGAGCAAATGTCTCCTAAGGGGCTGTAGAAGTAGCTGGTAAAATAACCTAGTAGCAAATTTTTGATAAACATCCTTTAATTTACTTTTCTGAAAATCTAAGACACCCTGGACACATGTCCTCTGAGGAGGGCGACAGGTTTGTGACAATGGCCACATTTCGAAGCACTGAGCTGTGTACAGACTTCGCCATTTGGAGGGGAAGGGAGTGCGTGCAGGAGAGCTCCTGCCTCCAGCAGGGAGGGCGGCTGGTGACGCCTGCACCGACCACCACCTTCCTCTTTCAGGAGTGACCTGGGCCATGGGGCTGGGGGAGTCCCGCTTGTGAAACCGTTCCAGAGAAGGGAACCTGGGTTCCAAGAGCTGTAAGAAGACGGTCTCTGCTGGTGCCCCTCTCTGTGTCACCTGGGGGAGTGCCCTGGTCATGGGCTGGTGCTGAGCTGGGTGCTGAGACCCCCGCATCAGCCCCCATGTCCCAGAGCTTGCAGTCTGGAGGGCTGTGCCTGAGGGCTTGGGTGTTGGGAGGTGAACGTCAAACTCAGGGTGCTGGTGTCCTTTCTCTGCCCACCTGGAGATGAGTCACCCAAGCCCTGTGCCTTATCTGCTCCTGTCAAGTGACACCAACGTAATTCAGTGAGGCTGGGTGCTTGCCATGTGTTCCATGGGGCCACACCCACCCAACTGTGAGGGGACCCATCTTTTGAGGGTACATGTGTCTCCCTGGCACAGACAGGATGCTGGTCTCTACCACGATCAGTCCTCGGCTGAACCCACTGGGACACACTGGAGTTTGAATGCCAGCTCTGTCTTTCACAGGCTGTGCAGGCTTGGGCAAGCTGCTTAACCTCTCTGAGCCCCTGTGTCCTAAATGGGCGTGGTGACGGCACCTCACAGTGGTGGTGAGAATATATGAGACAATACACATGAAGCCCTTGTCAATAACTGACATGCAATAGTGTAATTATTATCAAATATCATATCAAAATGGATATGGCTACAGTAGGGGTCTCTGAGGGCAAATGGATGTCCCCCATTGGAATAAAGAAATCTCAGCATCAGAGGGTGGGTCTATGGTCCCTGGCAGACCCAGACCCAGCCTGCGGAAGTCCACAGTGCTCCCTGCAGGAGGCTCTTCCACCCCTTCCTGGGGTGCAGGGGGCCCCCTTGCCACAGGTGGTCTCTGGGTGCCGTGTGGTATCTGCTAGAGAGAGCTAAGGACTGGCATCACCTTGCTCATGGGAGAGCAGGTGGCTCCTTGACCCCAGGGCCCCTGCCAGGCAGATGGGCCACTGCAAGCTAGGCTGGGGGCAGGGGGCAGGGGGGAGGGGGCAGAGTGTGACTCCACAGCCCAGTGGAGCTTCCGAGAACAGATGCCAGTCAGGTTGAGAAAGAAGAAGAGCTTTTCATTTTCTGCCAAGGGCAGAGGAGGAAACCAATGTAGCAATTTCCTAGGTTCTGAGAGGCTCAAGGGGGAAAGGTGCCGCTGGGGCTCAGCACTGAGGTTGCTTCTGTTTGGCGCTGGGCGCAGAGAGAAGCCAGAGCCCAGACGGCGCCCCCCTTGGGGGCCCTGTTGCCTCGCCCCCCCCCCCCCTTGGCCATATGTACGAGGACGGTTCTGGAGTTTGTTCTCAGAGGAGCCAAGGGAGAAGCTGTAGGAGTCGGGGGTGGTGGCCCAGGTTCCCGTCTCTGTTCGAACACCAGACGCAGGGCCCCCCAGCACCCTCACTGTGTAGATGAGGACCTAAGGCCCTTGTTGGAGGCACCAGAAACTATGGCAGCACCCTGGCTCCAAGCCAGGATGGGGTGTTGGGGGTGTCACCAGCGCAGATGAGGAAGGGCCTGCACTGGATGGAGCAAGGGGCTGAGGCCACTGCAGAGGGCCCCCCAGGTCCACCGTGTGCCAGTGCTCTCCCTGAGCCACCTCAGTTAAGCCTCTTCAGGGTCCGAGAGGGAAATGCAGTTACCGTCCCATTTCATGGATGATGGGACTGAGGCTCAGGGAGGTTCCAGGTTCCACCGCCAGTAGGTATGGCTCTGAGGTGCCCCAGTGTCCCTGTGCGAGTGTGTGGACTCTGGAGCTTCCCTCTGGGGTTCAGCAACAGACAGCAGGTCTGCTGGGGAATGGGGGGAATGGATCCGTAGGGCTGTGTCCCGAATTACACACCAGCAAACGAGCAGGCAACACTGCCTCCAAAAGCGACGCTAACAGCTTTCCAGCACTCACAACAGTTCCCCATGCGCCCCTGCACTGTCCCTGGCTCACTGCGAGATGAGCCGATGAACACACCATCAACAGTCAGCATGAGAAACTACTAGATCCGCACGTGTTAAGACCTTGGGCTCCACGTCCCCTCCAGGAGACCCTTCCCCATCCCTTTTGGGAAGGAGCCACTTCCCTGCACTGAACCCCCCCCCTTGGATGATACTATGGGGGAAGGGCACAGGAAGACAGCAGGGCTGGTGGGAGGCTGAGGAGGGGGTGGGGGGCATCACCAGTGAGCTAGGAAGAGGCAGAGCAGGGGGAGGCAGGGGTGGGGTGTGCTGTTCCCAGCCCTCCCAGTCAACCACGAGTTAACCACGTGTTTGCTGAGCACCCACCCTGCTCCCGCTGAGGTTGGCTCTGTCACTGACAGAGGAAGCTGCCCCCTCACCACCCTGTCCCCAAACCCCCAAATTGCAGCACCCACCCCAGGCCAGATCTGGGAGCCTGAGGCAGTGTCTGTCCCCCAGTGTCACTGACTCTTCAGCATCGTGACTCACCATGAGGCGGTCTCTGGGGCCATCCCCCTCACTGGTCCTGCCTGAAAACCCTCTGCCTGGTCATCTTTGACCAGGCTCCAGCCCCTTCCCAAAGAGAGGGGAGGGCAGACACCAGCCCTGTCTGGGTGCTGTCCTGGTCTGCCGGGCAGTGGGTTGTGTGACTTGAGCAGGTCACTACGATGGTCTGATTCCTGGTGCTGGGGAGGGCATCGCCCAGCTCCCTTCCGGCGGGGACAGGAGCTCACTGACCATGTAACTTGGGCAAATTACCCAACTCGGCTGTGCCTCAGTTTCCCTGCGCAGAGGAATCGTCCTCTGCTTCTTCCCCGCCCTCTCCCCAGCGCTGACCTTCAGGGTGCAGACAGCAAGAAGGATGTAGTGTCTGATTGTTAGGGTCCCTGCAGCCAAGTCACAGGACAGCAATCGCCAGGAAGGAAGGACGCGCGGTCAGATAAAATCGGTTAACCGCGAGCGCATCGCAGGGGACCTTCATTGCACCCCTCAGCCGGCAGAGCCCCGGAGCCCTGTGCCTCTCGTCGCCGCGCTGTCCCCTGGGGTCTCCAAGCCTGGGAAGTGCGGGAAGACCCGAGGCAGGGAGGACCGCAGGCGGGGACGGAGCTCCAGCCGCCGTCGGGGAATCCCGGGAAAGCAGCTGGGGAGCGGCCAGAGCCCTGAGCTCTGCGCGCCAGGCGGCCAGGGGAGACCCCCGACTTACCTGGGGCCCGGCCCGCCGCGATGCTCGAGACCAGGCAGCAGAGCGCGAGCAGCGCGCCGGCCCGCATGGCTGCCCCGCGGAGCGCAGAGCGGGCACTGCGGGGCAGGGGCTGCGCAGCCGGGCCGTGCTGGGGCCGCCGCGGGAGCCCCGCCCAGCAGACCGCCCCCCGGCCGGGCGGGGTTGGGGGGCTGCCTACTTCGGTGCTGGAGAGGGGTGGTTTCTTGCTGAATCACTTTTAGCAGAAGTTCCTCACCTCCAGATCTATTCGCCACAAAGTCAACCGCTTCCTTTATAAAAGTTTCCTGGCAGCGATCACTTGCTGGGGGAGGAGGATGCGAAATGAGACCCGTGAACAAATCCTGGTGCAATTTTGTACCCCCGAAGCATACAGGGAAGATATGTTGCATTAAAACATTAGCAGGAATTCTCAGAAGTAGAATCATTTAATTCTCCTTCTCCAAACTATGCACCCCTGCCGCCCCAAATTCCGACGTTCTGAGTGGCCCCCAGCAGGAGGCTCTGGCATGCGAGGGAGCATCTGTCCAGCAGCAGGCAAGCATTGCTCCCGCTGCAGAGGGCAGTTTCAGAAGAGAAACATCCTCAGCACAATGCTCCCAATGAATGATTTCTGCACCTGGAAATCAGACTAGCAGGGCTTGCTGATTAAGTGATTGATTACATCTTATCTTTGGCTCAAAGCCTGCAAAATAGAGGAAAGAACAGTATGTAGCCCAGAAGTTCCGGCACCTTGGCCATGCATCAGGGGTTAGGAGTGGGGTTCTGGAGCCAGACGGCTGGAGCTGGAATCCCCACTCTGCCTCTTAACATCTGGGTGACCTTTGGCAAGGAACAGCCTCTCTACACCCAATTTCCCCTGAAAGGGCTGTGGTGAGGATTTGGGGACTTCCTCGATGTTAATGCTCAGGGCTTGAAATAGAGCAAGCAGTTATGGCTTTAGCTTCATGCATCCCCTTCTGAACTGGGCAATGTGAATAGTGGGAAGGAGATGCCAGAGCCAGCTTTGCACCTCGCCGTGGGAGGAGCCATGTGCATGGCCATCACCCCAGGCCTCTTGGACACTCAGACTTTGACTCAGAACCTTCATTTTAACATGATCCCAGGGGAAGCTCTGCACCAGGTGGGTCCTGCAGGGTCATGTAGGATTTTAGGCAGTGAGATCTGTGTTTGTAGGACCTGGACAAGCCACATAATCTCTCAGGGCCTCTCAGAGGTTTGTTGTGAGGACTGTTGCCAGGAAATGCATCTAGCACTGCGCATGGTGGATGGTGATGTTCAGCAAAGAGAGGCTGCTGTGACCATACCCCATGGTTCTGCTTGCCCTGCTCTGCCAAGTCCTGGGACCTCCATTCTCTGACTGTCACTGGCTGTGACATGAGGGCTCCAGGGTGGTGTCTCTTCTGCCAGCCTCTGTGCCCTCATGTGTGTCATGTCTGGGATTCACCCTGCCAGGAGGAGAGGCACGGTGCCTTGGGTGCCCTGGTATTGGCCAAACATGAGGCAAGGAGACAGACTCTATCCTCCAGTAAGTCAGGAGGGCAGATTATGGTTAGTGTCATGTGTTATTCTCACTTTCAAATGCACTGGATGTAGCTTTGAGTGAATATGGGACTTGACCCAGGCACTGCATCTTCTCTGGGCCTTGGACCCTCTCATCTGTGAGTGCGGGTGATGGCCACTCACATTCTATGGCCTCACCCCCCAATCCCCTGGCCTGCTGGGCAAGCGAAGGCACACGGTAGTCCTCAGTAAGTCATAAAGTACCATAGCAGGAAGGACTACTGTTAAAACAACCTTGTTACAGGGTTCTGGGGGGAAAGTGTGTGTGTATACATGGTATTTTGTGTGTAGATGTGTGTAAATATGTTTATTTGTGTCTCTGTGTGTGCGCGTGTGTGTCTAGGAGTCTGTCTTTTAGTGTGAATGTATATGTTTTCTGAGTATGTATGAAAGGGGCAGGTGTATGTGCATATACGCATAGTGTATAAGTCTGTGTTTGTATGTTTTCATGGTTAATTTTATGTGTTCACTTGACTGGGCCATAGGGTGGCCACATATTTGGTTGAACACTATTTCTGGGTGGCTGTGTCTGTGAGGGTGTTTCTGGATGAGATTAGCATTGAATTGGTAGACTGAGTGAAGCAGATGGATTTCCCCAGTGTGGGTAGGCCTCATCCAATTCTTTAAAGGCCTAAATGGAAAAAGAGGCTGAGTACAAAAGACTTCTCTCTCTGCCTGATGTCTTTTGGCTGAGACATCAGTTTCCCCTGCCTGTGGACTTGGACTGGAACTTACACTATGGGCTGTCCTTGTTCTCATCTTCAGACACATACTGAAATGTACATGATCAGCTCTGCTAGGGCTGGACCTCTGAGCTGCCATAACTGTGTGAGCCAATTCCTTATAATAAATGTATGTATGTTTTTAGATATTTCTATCTATCTATATCTCCTATTGATTCTGTTTCTCTGGAGAATCCTGACTAATACAGATTTTGGTACCAGGAGTACGGTTGTAATGGAACAAAATATTAAGGATGAGTTTTCTGAATTGGTTTTGGGATTTCTGGAATTGGCTCTTTAATCTGATTAGATGTACAGACTGTTAATGACTCTACTTCCAGTAGTGAAGAGAGCATTGGTAATCCATGGTGTGGCAACAGAGGTATGCAAAAATATCTCCATTGGATTCTCCTAATCAACCAGTTGTGAGAAGCAAGTTGCTAGGTGACTATGTATATGATAATTTTGAACATTTTTATAAATCTGACAAATATAATGAGGTTGGCTGCTTCTAATGTCACTGGACAAAGTGGTGAAAGAAGAGGATAAACTCAGGGATTTGAATTTCCAGCTCAAGTGCTGCATAAATGACCTGAAAGCTGCCACATATGCTGTGAAGGAGACTTTTATCTCCAGTAGCCACAAGGTTGAGATTTCTGAAAATCAAATGTAGAATCTCATACTTTAGTTGTCTGAATGTACAATAAGTTGAACTCTGAGCCCTTCAGGGGTCTACTGTTAAAATGAGGGGTTGATTGAGAAAGAATGGGGCCCTGTGAGTTGGAATGGGGACGTGTGGGAAGACTCGGACGAAGCCGGGGACACTGAGCGCCTAAATTCTGACAGGTCTTCTTTGCCAGTGGAAGAGGCCTTCCCACCTTCCATGAAAGGGGCATCCCATGCCCTGTCTGAGGGGATTCACTCTTCATTTCCTGAGAAAATGGTAATGACCTTCCCTGAGGCAGTTGCCATGCAAGACAATGCTGATTCTTGTTAGTACTGACCCCTAACAACCCCTTTTTCTTCTAGGCTTATAACTAGACTCAAGTCCCAGCAGGCCCCCAAAGGTGCAGTACAAAGTATGACCCATGGGGAGGTGTACTGCACTCCAAAGCAACTACTTGAGTTTTCTAATTTATGTAAACAGGAATCTAGGGGAGTTATGTGAAAATAGGTATTGAAGGTTTTGCATAATGGTGGAAGGAACATACGGCTGGATCAGATTGAATGTACTGATATGGGCTCAGTAAACAGAGATTCTAATTTAATGTCGCAGCTCAGAGAGTGAGAAAGGGCTCTAACGGTTTGTCTGGTATGTTGCCTGACACAGGGATCAAAACGGTGGCCGTAGTAAGTGACTTGGAAATGCCAGGTCTGCCTTGGCTTGACATAGAGGAAGGGATTCAAAGGCCCAGGGAGATGGGAATGTTTGAGTGGATTTGTCATTGAGGATCTACTCACCCACATTGGGAGAGTTCAGAAGATGTAACTTTTACCTCTACTGTGAGGGAGCCCAGCATCTTGGAAGAGCTCTGTGCTCGCTGTTCTCTGCAGGCCAGACCTTGCCTTGGGAACGGCAGCCACTCAGCTAGGAGACCTGAATGCAATGGGAGTAATTGGATCCTGAGGTCGCAGGACAAAGGCAAGGTGGGTGTGGTCACTGTGATGGACAGCAGAGCTGAGGCAGCACTCAGAGTCCTCTGACTCAAGAGAACCTATGGCGCCAGCTAGTTGATCAAGGTGTTCTTAGAAGTGAAATAGAATGGAAGCTCACTAAATTCTTCCTTGATCTCTATAAGCAGAAAAGTTCTAGGTAAAGAGAAGAAAATTCTAACTTGTATCATAAAAGTAGAGTCACAGTCTCTCAATCAACCCCAGACTTGAGTCAGTTTACAGACCCAGACCCCCTGAATGAAGGGGAGGCCAGGTCCCCCTGAGGAAGGACACTGGCACAGTGCCAAAATATATTTCGTTGATCTTTGTCCCAGCCTTCCCCAAGGGGACTTACAGCTTTTGACCTGGCTAACTGGAGAGAAAGAAACAATGAGACCTTTTGGGGACTACTGGATGCTGGCTCTGAGCTGACACTGTTCCGGGAGACCTGAAATGTCATCATGGCGCACCAGTCGGAGTAGGGGATTATGGAGCACGGACGATCAGAGGAGTTTAGCTCAGGCCCATCTCACAGTGGGTCCAACGGCCCCCGCACCCACCTGTGGTTGTTTCCTCGGCTCTGGAGTGCGTAACTGGAGCCGGCATGCTCAGCGCCTGGCAGAACCCCCACGTTGGTTCCCTGACCTATAGAGTGAGGGTACTATGGTAGGAAAGGCCAAGTGGAAGCCGCCAGAACTGCCTCTACAGAGGAAAACAGTAAAACCAAAAGAAACACCACATTTCAGGAGGAATGGCAAAGATCAGTGCCACCACCAAGGACTCGCGGGACGCAGGGGTGGCGATTCCCACCACATTCCTGTCAGCTCTCCCATTTGGCCCGTGCAGAAGACGGATCCTGGAGAAAACAGTGAGTTCTTGTAAGCTTAACCTCGTGGTGACTGCAATTGCAGCTGCTGTAGCAGATGTTTCCATTGCCCGAGGAAATTGACACATCTCCTGGTATGTGTTGACCTGGTGAATGCTTTTTTCTTGTTATCTGTCAGTAAAGACCACCAGAAGAAGTTTGCTTTCAGCTGGCAAGGCCAGCAATATGCCTGCACTGTCTACCACAGGGCACAGCAGTTCTCCAGCCCTGTGTCACGATTTAGTCATCCGGGGTCGTGACTGCCTTTCCTTCCACAGGACACCACACTGGCCCATTGCATTTGCAACATCATGCTGATTGGAACGAGTGAGCACATGAGAAGTAGCAGTTCCTCTAGACTTACTGGTAAGACATTTGTGTCAGAGGGTGGGAAATAAGTCCAAAGAAATTCAAGGCCTTCTACCTTAGTGAAATTCCTTGAGATCCAGTGGTGTGAAGCATGTTGATACATCCCTTCTAAGGTGAAGGGTAACTCATTTTATGTGGTCCTCCTACAACCAGCAAAGAGGCACGATGCGCACGTAGTGGGCCTCTTTGGATTTTGGAGGTGACATGTTCCTCATGTGGGTGTGCGACTCCAGCCCATTTACCGTGTGACTAAAAAAGTTGATAGTTTTGAGTAGAGCCCAGAACAAGACAAGGCTCTGCAACAGGTCCAGGCTGCCGTGCAAGCTGCTCTGCCGCTCGGGCCATAGGACCTGGCAGATCCAGTGGTGCTGGAGGTATCTGTGGCAGACGGGGATGCTGCGTGGAGCCTTTGGGAGGCCCCAATAGGTGAATCACAGGGGGAGGCCCGTGGGATTTTGGAGTGAAGTCCTATTGTCTTCCTCGATGACTACTCTTGCTTTGAGGAATAGCTCTTGGCCTGCCATAGGCCTTAGTAGAGACTGAAAGCTTAACCACGGGTCACCAAGTTACCATGCGACCTGAGCTGCCCATGATGAACTAACTGGGTGCTGTCTGATGCACCGAGCCTTAAAGCTGGGCGTGCACAGCCGCGCTGCAACATCAGACGGACGTGGTGTAAATTCGATCGGGCCAGAGCAGGCCCTGAGGGCACAAGTAAGTTATGTGGAGAAGTGGCCCAAGTGCCTGTGGTCCCCACGCCTGCTGCACGGCCTTCTCCACCAGCCTGCACCCATGGCCTCCTGGCAGTCCCTGCAATCAGGTGACAGAGGCCGAGAAGACAGCCCTGAGCTGCAGATGGTTCTGCACGACATGCAGGTGCCACCTGAAAGTGGACAGTGGTGGCTCTACAGCCCCCTTCTGGGACAGCCCCTTTCTGGGACAGCGGTGAGGGGAAATCCTCTGGTTAGCAGAACTCTGGGCCGTGCACCTGGTGTTTATTTTGCTTAGAAAGAGACACGGCCAGACATGTGATTGTACCAGCTCATGGGCTGTGGCCAGTGGTTTGGCTGGATGGTCAGGGCCGTAGAAGGAACATGACTAGAAGAAGATTGGTGACAAGGAAATTTGGGGAAGAGGTATGTGGCTAGATCTCTCTGAATGGGCAAAAAATGTGAAGATATTTGTGTCCCATGTGAACACCTCACCAAAGGTGAACTCAGCAGAGGGGGATTTTAATAATCAAGTGCAGAGGATGATTATGCCCCAGCCAGCCTCTTTCCCAGCCACCCCCGTCATTGCCCATGAACAAAGTGGCCGTGTGGCAGGGACAGAGGCTACGCATGGACTCAGCGTCGTGGACTCCCACTTTCCAAGGCCGCCTGGCTGGGGGCCCCGTCTCAGGAGAGCCTCGACTGGTACACACGTGCACTCGTGTCTGTGCCCGCACGTGTCTCGTGTGCGAGTGTCTGTGTGTGCTTCCGGGTCTGGCTGAAAGGCTTTGTATGTGTGTGCGTGGGTGTGAGCGTGTGCAAGTGCACGCGTGCTGGGTGTGCGAGCGCCTGCGTGTATCTCTCTGTGCCTGTGTGTGAGTGTGCGGACGTGTTCGGTGCTCTCTTTCTGTCCCATCCAAGGCACACCTGAGCTGTTGCGGGGTGATGGGCCTCCGGCATCCGTTTACCTGTTCATCCAGTCATTCACTCACCTGTCACGTAACTCCTTCCTACTTAAAGTGTGGTCCCTGGACCAGTGTCCTTGGGAATGTGACGGAAATGCAGATTCTCAGGACTCCTGACCTACTGGGTCCGACTCCCTGCGGGTGGGCCCAGGAATCCGTCTTCACAAACTCTCCGGGAGCCTTGTGGCCCGAAGCTTGAGAAGCCCTGGCTGTGCTGTTGCTCCCCTGCCCTCTTCCCGCAGGCGCACACAGTGTCCTGCTGGCCTTGGCGACCTGGTCATGAAGCAGAGCTCCTACCCGAGACCCCTGGCCCCCGGGGTGAGAAGGATGTGGGGGGAGGTGCTTGGCATAGCGAGGAGGCCACGAGCACACGCTTCCTTCCAACGCGCACGCCACGCCACGCCCGCCGCCGGTTCCTCCCTGGGCTGGCTGTGAAGCTGCACTTCTGGTTTTACTTGCATGGCGCTGGGACTTCTGAGGCCAGCCCCTGTGGCTGGGTGCCTTCTCCCTCTTGCGCAGGTGGCAGAAATGTTACCTGTCTAGTTTGAGTTCTGGAATTCCAGACCTTGGTGGCGACAGGGTGTTTTATGCTCTCCTTCTCCGCTGGCTGTGCCTCCCGGGAGCTCTTCCCTGCCTCCCTGCAGGGTGGAGAAGACGGAGGTGCAGCCTGGGTGGCAGGGTCTCCCCCACTCTCTTGTACTCCATCTTCCGCAGCTCAGCATACGGCTCGAACACGTTGCATTTTACCAAACACAGCCCATCTTGGCACTGACGACATTGCTGTGCGGACCCCCCAGGAAGGCTCTGCCCTCAGGGTCACCTGACTATGGATCAAGTGTGCAGCATGTAAGGAAAATCCAGTGAGGGGTGTCCAGTTATTGGTATTAGTTGCCTGTTGCTGCATAATAACCACAAGCTTAGCAGCGTCTCTACCTCACAGTTCCTGTGGGCCCGGAGACTGGTCTGGGCTGAGCTGGGTCCTCCGGCCAGGGTCTCCCCAGGCTCCAGTGCGGGCTGGCCTGGGCTGTGGTCTCATCCGAGGCTCGACTGGGGTAAGAGCCATTTCCTAGCTCAGGGGCTCGTCGACAGCTATCAGTTCCTTGAGATTGTCAGACTGAGGGTCTCAGTTCCTTGCTGGCTGTGGCCTGGGGCCACCTTCTGCTCCTAGCCACATGGGCCTTCCCTACATGGCTGCTTGATTCTCCAAAGCCAGCAGGGAGAGAATGTGTCCTAGACAAACAGCTACTGTGTTACGCGTTACTGCGGAGGTGACCTCCCTTTGCCTTTGCCACTTCAGCATTAGAAGCGAGTCTCAGGGCCCACCCACGAGGGAATGGCATGGGGCGGGATTGTGGTAACCGCACGGAGCCTTTGCCACACTTACTAAGGTTCAGTGCAAACACACATCAACTCTGTCCACTGAAAAGATGCAAGAAATGGGCAGGCAGGAGGCATTGAGCCCCCCACGTGCAATCTCTCAGTAAGGAACCAAGGCTGTTCAGAGAGGTGGTGGATTCTGGGCCAGGTCAGGAAATGTACAAGATGAGCCAGGAACATCTCGTCTTCCCAGAGAGCAAGGAAACCACCAAGACCATCTAGGCTGTGTAAAAGAGAGTGGGAGCCAAGCTAAAGAGGCACCCCCTAGCCCAAGAGGGGACAATTTAGCATCAAGAAGAGGAATAAATACTTACAGGGCATTGCAACACACCATATATTTTTAGATCAGCGAGCCTATGATGATACTAATAATGATTATAATGATAACCATTATAATCTCTCTGCATCCTCTGACGGCAGGGGGCAGTGGGGCCCTTTCTCCCAGGCACCGGTCCCTGCTCCACATGCCAGCTGCAGCCACGTCCTTCCCACCTTCAGAAAGCTCAGGAATGAGGGTCAGTGTCCAGACCCCTCCCCACAGTGGGAACCCTGCAGAGTGGCATTTTCCCGAGAGGCCACAAAGGGTGGGGTTTCCCGGGCGCTGGCTGTGGGGTGCGGGAGGGTCATTGGACTTCTCCAAGCACCAGGCTCCTCCTGGTGCAAAACCAAAGAAAGCAAACGAGAAAAGCAAGGGGTTTGGCTGCTCATCTCTTAGGCTTCGTGTGAGGCCAAGCTGCAGTGTGGGATGGCTGAGGGCGTGCTCAATGACAGTGAGTTGAGTTTTGTCATCCTTACAGCTGGAGTAGGGTTTCCCAAACTGTCAGATGTCAGGTGTGTGCACCTACACATTTCCTTGCACAAATGCACATGAGGAATGTAGAGGTAAAGAAAATCCAGCAGTCTCTGTGTGCAGGACTTCTCAGAGCCTTTAGAAGACAGGTGTAGTGTGCAGACATCCCAGTTTATTTACAATGGCAAATGAAGCTGCCTCTGCCCGGAGCATCTCTGTCACTGTCTGGGGCTTGGGTTTGAGGGCCCTTATGTGGGACGGGGGAGCTACGGAGATGCAGGATAGGACAAGGCCGAGAGCCCTACAGGGAGTTGCAGGCAGGACCTGCTGCTGCCCATCCTGGGGTTTTGAGGGTGCGTGGAGAAGGCAGGCTTGGTCTGGTGGGGCATTCCTGGTCTCATTCACTAAAGGACTCCTGCCAGGTCAGGCTCAAGCAGCTGACCCTGACTGGCGGCCTGGGAGGCCAAGGGTGGCCGAGGCAGCTGGGCCTCACAGGCAGGTGTGGGCCTGGTGGGGCATCCTGGGCTCAGCCCCAGCTCGGCTGCTTCTGTGACACAGGCAATGCATGGACTTTTTGTGCCTCAGCGTCTCACCTGTACCACGGGCCCGAGCCAGGCTCCTTGTGGTGTGAGAGGCCCAGCCATGTGGCCTGTCATCTCAGCTGAAGGTAGGTGGGATGGAACATCCACCACATGGAGTCCTGTGAGGGAAGAGGGAGGCAATGCTGGGGGTGCACTTAGAACAACACTGACATATGAAGTTTTAAAAAGCAGTGGCTATTATTATTGGTGATTGTGAAAAGCCACTTTCCCTGAAAGACAAGGCCAAGCAGCTGGGGGACCTGCGTTCTGGGAGGTCAACCGACTCAGCACCGCCCCCTCCCCACCCCCTCCCCACCCACTCCCTAACCCTCCCCACTGGGGCTGCCAGGTCGGGGGCAAAAAGGTCTAGGGAAGCAATCGGAAGAGTTGACGGTTTTTGCCTGCTTCCTACATGCACATTAGCAAACTGCTTCAGTTAACTTTCCTCACAACCCTTTCGGGTGGGTGTCAGTGTCCCCACTTTACAGATGAGGAAACTGAGGTTCTGGGAAGTGAAGCTCGTTCACTCCCAGCTCTTTCTGACAGCTCAGCCCATGGCCTGGGCCGCCCTCTGTCTCCAGCAGAGGGGCTGCTTGCAAATGCATCTGTCCAGCAACGTTCCGGAAGCTGGTGTCCGAGGACACGCTGGAGGCCACACCTTGTCTGGACGGAAGGGCCTGGTAGGTCTCTCCCAGACATTTTCAAGGTCTGACATATGATGCCCCTGAGTGTCTGTCGTTTCTGGGGAGGCAGGGGCAAGGGTGGGGTCAGAAGGCCAGTTTGGGTGGGTTCTGACCTGGGGTGTTTGTGAACTGTGACCTGAAGCAAGTGCGTTCAGTCCCAGGAAGGGGACCCTCTGTCCTGGAACTCGGTGCTGTCTGTCAGCACGTGGCCCTCACCATGCCATGTCGCCTTGGGACAGCAGGCTGCAAGGACAGCAGGTGTGAGGCCAGGATGCAGTCACTAGAGACCCTGCTGGGAGGGAGGGCGCAGTCCACTGGGGGCTTCGCTCACCTGCCCAGGCCCTGAGTCCTGGGCACTAGGGCCAGGCTCCCAGGAGGGCAGGGGCAGCTGTGAGGGCTGGCTGGTGGCAGCTTGGACACCTGTGATTACAGGGACACACCTGCCAGGGACCATGTTTGCACCACATGGGGCTCAGGTTGACGGGAATCATCTGGTGCTCACAGCTGCCCTGCCGAGGGCTGTCCTGCCCCAGCAGCCCAGCCACGCAACCACAGGTGCTTGGGGACCTGAGCTGACCTGTGGCTTCCAAAGCCAGAGCCTCCATTGGCCACACTGCACAGACAGACCCTGCATCGGAGCGCACAGGGGACCATAGGCCCATGTGGCTTCATTAGTTATAGTGACATAAATACCAATCGTGAGAGGGACATGTTCACAATACACACTATGTGCCAGGTACTTCCTTAAGCACTTTATGACTATTTCTTTTCTTTTTAAAATATTTTATTTTAATTGACAAATAAAAATTCTTTATATTTCTGGTGTACAACATGATGTTTTGAAATATGTATACATTGTAGAATGGCTAAATCAAGAAAATTAACATAACATTACTTCACATACTTGTCATTTTTGTGGTGAGAAACTTCAAACCTACCCTCAGCCATTTTCTAGCATGTAACACACTGTTGTTGTTAGCCACAGTTACAACAGAGCTCTTTTTTCTTTTTTTTTGAGACAGAGTCTCACTCTGTTGCCCAGGCTAGAGTGCCATGGTGTCAGCCTAGCTGACAGCAACCTCAAACTCCTGGGCTCAAGCAATCCTCCTGCCTCAGCCTCCCAAGTAGCTGGGACTACAGGCATGCGCCACCATGCCCGGCTAATTTTTTCTCTATATATTTTTAGTTGTCCAGATAATTTATATATATATATATATATGTGTGTATATATATATATATGTATATTTTTTTTTAGTAGAGATGGGGTCTCACTCTTGCTCAGCCTGGTCTCGAACTCCTGACCTTGAGTGATCCTCCTGCCTCGGCCTCCCCGAGCGCTAGGATTATAGGCGAGAGCCACCGCGCCGGCCCCACAACAGAGCTCTCGAAATGTCTATTTCTTCATTTAATCCCCACACCCTCACCTTACAGATGAGAGAACTGAAGTGCTCAGACGGTGAGAAGTTGCTGGAAGTTATGCCCTGACAGCAAGGCCCTGGCGTCCGGGTTCTGGAGCCTGTCCTCCTCCGGAGCAGCCCTGGCCAGCCCCCACTGGGCCCAGGCCTGGAGGTTGGGTGAGGGTGACCAGGAGCCCCCCGCCTGCGGACGCCAGCTTGCACATGGGGGATGTTTCTGAGGGTGGCTCAGGTGTGCTGGGAGAGACACGGAAGGACGGGCACCGCTGATCCAGGACTGTCACCAAAGCCGTGCGGAGCGGGAGGGAGGTGGCTTCAGAGGGGGTCTCGCATTGCCGGGGAGATTTTTTTCTGTACGTAAATAATGGGTGGAAGAAACACAAGAGCCCCCAGAGAGGATTACTAGATGGGGCCTGCCGCTCGCCCCCTGCTGTGTGGCCGGGTTCCTAACAGGCCATGGAGCGCCCCGGTCCGCGGCCTGGGCGTTGGGGACCCCAGGGCCAGAAGATAGGGTCCTTGTCGTCGCATTTCTGGGCGGCGAGCGCGGTCTGGCCCTTCCTCCGCAGCGGCCGGACTGCAGGAGAACCGTGCCCACAAGGGGGCGCTGTGGTCTAAGAAATGAGCGCGCTGCCTGCGCACTCGCGCTTGGCGTTCTGCTCCAGGTCCCCGGCCTGTGACCGCCCTGCCTCCTCAGGTGTGTGCCCTTGGCACTCCCCCCCCTTTCCCTGCACTTGGACCCGCTGCGGTCCCCACGCCTCCTCCGCAGCAGCCGTGGGCACTTCAGCAGTCCGCGCTGGGGCGGTGCAGTTCTGCGCGTGGGCAAGTGCCTGCTGCAGTCTCAGTTCTCCGCCAGGGGGTCGCGGGCCCCTCACGCTCACCCCGACCGGCCTCTACCGTGGGGAATCCTGGTGTCCCGCGTGGTGGGCTTCCACTCACTTAGCTGCCCAACAGCCACCGTAAGGCTTAGTGCTGTGAGCCAGACCCCATCCTGCCACTGTCACACATTCTGTGCGCTGGGGATTGGAACCCATATGGTGGCGACGCCTGTCCCACGAGGTCTGGGATGTCAGATGTCAGCTGGGAAGGCCCAAAGCGGAGCCTGGAGTCTGGAGTGGCGCTGGCTGCTGGCTGACCTCGGGGTGCTGTCGGCTGGAACACTTCCACGTTGTCCACGTGCTGCCTGGGCTTCCTCACAACACAGTGGCCAGGCTTTAAAAATGAGTGTCCCCTGGAGCAACAAGTCATTATCTTTTATGACTTAGCCTTGAAAGTCACATAGTGTTACTCTGCCAGAACCTCGGACCCCCAGTTTCAAGGGACGGAAAACAAAGCAAACCCCACGTCTTGATGGGACAGTGTCACTGTCATGCCGTCAGAGGAGCAGGTGGGAGGGACATAGTGTTGTGGCATCTTTGGAAGGTGATCTGCCTCCAGTGGGTCCAGAGAGAATTAGAGTCTAAGCCTCCCCGGGAGGGACCCTGTGTACCTGGCTTTCCCACCTGGTGCCAGCACTTCGCTGGCCCTGCAGGGCCGGGGTCAGGAGGGGCTCACCCTCCTCCAGCTCATGGTTGGCTTTGGTCAGTTCAGTTGGTTCAGAGGTGGGCAGGGGACAGGTGGACAGGTGACTCAATCAGTTAGGGGAAGGACTCATGTTCTGTTGCTGGGGGGAGAAAAGAGCCTCCCCCTTTCCCTGTCCTGCTCCCCTTCCTTCCCTCCATGGATATGAATGAAGCTATATGTAGCCCCAAGCTGCTGGCTGCCTCTTGGTACTTATGTGGGCAGCCAGGCTGCGGGGGAAGCTGGAAAGGGAGAATTGCAGGAACTCAGCCATGACAAGCCCCTGGATCAAACCCACCCTGCGGCTTACTTACTGCTAGATTTTCCTCCAGCTATGACTTCCTGTGAATTCCCTTACTGTTTAAGGCCATTCAAATTGGGTTTTCCAGTTTTGTTTTGGTTTGTTTTTCAGCATGGAAGGGCTCTGACTGACACAGATGGGAAGCAGTTCTATGGCTGGGTTAGTATCGGGGGTACTGGTGGCCAGCGCATAGCGGAGGGTGGAAGAAGAGCTGGAGACAGCATTTACCGAGAGAGCCAAGAACCTCTCGGCCTTTTGCACCTCTCACCCTTCCTGATTTGTGATGTGAAATGCCTGCAGGAGGCCTGCCGTCACGCTCTCCTGGAGGGCCAGGCTCACTCGGGTCTTTCAGGGCTGGCTGCCCGGGCTTTCCGCTCTGTGGTTCTGATGCAGCTCACAGCCTTAACTTATTCACGGGAGCTCTGAGGGACGCAGCGGCCTGTCACTCAGACTCCAGGTGGGCATCTACAGAGCTCTCTGTGCCTGCCCTGAGGGTTGACTGAATCCCAGGCTGGATCCAAGGGGCTCACCCCTGGAGGGGAGGACAGACATCACTCAGACAGGGAGCACTGCTCAGCAGGGAGCTGAGGACAGAGTTGCTCACTTTGCCTGGGACTGCTTGGTGGGCACGGGGACCACCCAGGCTCCTCGGCAGGACACAGGTGCTCCTCCACCGCTGGGAGCTCAGTGTCTCCCTGGAGCTGCCCTTGGTAAAGGGAACAGCGTGGTGCAAGGTCATACCCTTCCTAAGGGTGGTCTGAAGCCCCAGCTCATGGCAGGACATCTGTGCAGGCCCAGTGCAGCCCAGGGTTCCCACCACCCACACACCCAAGACCCCTGGTCGCAGAGCCATTTCATTTGACCCCCAGGAACTCATCTGCAACAAGTAGGATGTGCAGTCTCCACAGAAGGGATATTTAAGTTGGGTTCTGATGATTATGTAGAAGTTTTCTGGGAAGGGAAGGAGAGAATGAACACAGAGGGAACAGCACGACCAAAGGTGTGGCATGCCAGTGCCAGGGGCTCCTTGTTTAGGGTACCCCAGCGGCTCCGTGTGGCTGGAGCTGGGGACTGGAGGGTTCCAGTGCCTGCCAGGCCTCCTCGTGTGGTCCTGACCCTTGGGTCACTCTTGGAGCTGCCTGACCCCAGACAGATTCGTTTGAGGGGAACAAGTGATGGTTTTGAGAGCAAACTTTGTGTTGCAGGTATCAGCGGGGCCACGTGTCCAGTGCAGGCCTCACCTGCAGGCAGACATGTGATCTGTGACCTGGTATTGGGAAGCCAATGGCTGCCTGTGGATTTAGGCTCTGTGTCTGCTCTAGAATGTCCCCTATCTGCCCTGCTGAGATTCCACCATGAGCCTCCTGGACTGGGTTTCACATCTATAGGGCTGGTGGGGGTAACATCTCTTCCAGGGGTTTGGAATCGGGACTCTGGGCAATCCTTGGACAAGGCTGAGACCCAAGGACAGGAGGAGCACGTGCAGGGCAGGCGGCTGCTGAGCACCTGGGACCTGGGGCCACCTCAGGATGGGGACACCTCCCAAGGAGACATCTCCCTGACCCTCCTTCCTTCTTCATGTCTCTCACTTTCAAGGACTCACGATTACATGTATGGCCCACCTGGATAACCCAGGTCCATGTCCCCTTCTCGAAGCCCTTAACTCAGTCACATCAGCAAAGTCCCCTTTGCCCTGTGAGGTGACATGTTCACAGGTTTGGGGAATTAGGAGGGGGACATCTCTGGGGGCCACAGGGTGTATTCTACAGCCCCCGTCCACCTCCAGGGAGCTCAGGCAGCCCCGCCCTGTGCTGGCCACATGGAGGGGGCTGGCGAGACCCCAGGGCACACCGGAGGGTCACCTAAGCCAGGCCACTGAACCCTCATCCTCACTCCCAGGAAGGGTCTTGCGCTGAGTCTACACCAGGCCCCACAGCGGAGCAGTGGGGAGGTGAGCCGGGGCGTTGGGGTCTGAGCAGGGCAGGCTAAAAATAGCCTGTGGCCACAGGCCCTGGGCTCAGTCACCCTGGGGGCCTCAGAGCTGCCACAGAAGGCCCAAGGCTGAGGCCAGTAGCCCCAGCCTGCCCCTCCTGCAGGCAAGAGAGGGGCAGTGGCCATGCTTGCAGTGGCCATTTTATCAGGGCCCTGAGCCGGAGAGGCACGGGGAGTGGCCCCCGGGCACCTGCCGGCTGCCTTTCCAGGCGGGAGTCTTGGTTTTTCCAGCAGCTGCTCATCAGAACAGCAGCAACTTGGTGAAAATGGAGTCTTTGCTCCCCACTGATCCCCATTCTGTAGAGCTGGGTGTGGAACCTGGGAACGAGCATTGGACAGGCTCCCTGGGGACAAGGTAGGACCTGGAGTACACGAGTCTCCATGGGTATCCCAGAGCAGCCGCCGCCTGGCACTCCTGCCCAGCCCGCACCTCCACGGCTTCCCTCCCGGCTTCCACAGTGTGGTTGCGGTTTAGATTTACTGAGAAGGCGTTTCTGCCTCAATCCCCTTCCGCCTCTGCCGACCCATTTATTACCGTGTTAATTAAGCACCCCGGGTGCATCTTCCCCGCAGATGCCGGCGGCTCCCCGATGTCATTAATCTCCCTGACGCTGACAGGGAGCTGAGGATAAATGTCACTTACCGGCTCTTCCTCCATCGTTAGCTTCTGCAGCTCTTGTATAAAATTTCCGGATCTCAATCCAGAGCCCCCTGCACTGGGCTCTTGAGCAGACGCCCATGTGTGGATGCATTCAGGGTTGGTCCCTCCTCTCCTGCCTGTGTCCTGTCCTTGGTGACTGCTGCAGTCCCCAAGACTCTGCCCTGGTGTTTGGCAACCGCAGGGCTGGCTGGGACTCAGACCGAGTGTGGTGGGCACTGGCGGCAGCTCCCACCCATGCCGGGGGACTGCCAAGCCCAGAGTGGGAAGGGAGAGCCATGCAATGCAGTTCTTCATTGGATGTCCTCCTGCGACACTTTATTTAGTATTATAAAGATTTTCAGACTTTTCCAGAGGCGTTGGATGAATTGTTCAGTGAACACTCACACGCCCACCGTTAAATTCTAGAGTGGACTTTTTCTACATTTGCTTTCTCATATATCTGTCAACCTACCCAGCCATCACTCTGTGCTATTGTTTTGGTGCATTTCAGAGCAAGCTGTGGGTCAGCGGATGTTAAACCGCCCAGGCCCCCGCCCTGCACAGCGCCTGCTTGGCCTCTGTTCAAACTCCTCTGCAGATGGGGACCCACCACCTGCCTGGGCCCCCCATTCCATTTGCTCCGGCTGTTACTGAGTCCTCTCCCGTGCCAGGGCTCCAAGGATGGGCTCTGTTTCCCCCAGCTGTGACTTCAAAAGACGGCACTGAAGGGACCTGCCCTAGAGTCGGGGCTTCCTGTGGTGCGTCAGAACCCGGAGGGCTTGCTAGAGCCCAGGGCCTGGGCCCACCCAGAGCTTCTGACTGCAGGTGTCTGGAAAGATCTGAGAACGAGCCTCTCTAACCAGCTCCCAGGTGAGGCCGTGCTGCTCACCCCGGACCCCACTTTGAGAATCTCTGGTCTAAGCTTACATGGCTTTTTGGGGGTATATTTACCCCTAAAGTAACTGGAAGGGCTGAAGTGGTAGCCAGCATCTCAGGCGTCTGCACACGCGTGTCCTGCCTGAGGCTGCCTTTCTTTCCCCCCAGGGAAGGCCACGCCAGCCCCTCTCCAGGTGGCCTCAGGTGCCCTGGTTACTGGCTGAGGGGCAGGCACTTCACTTGGGCAGCTGCTAGCATTTTGTGCATGTTCCCTCTCAGGTGGTGAGTCCCCTCGGGGGCTGGCTCAGGCCGTCCAGTGGTCTCTGTGACTTTCCTCTCTACCTGCGTGTCGCAGGCTCCTCTGACCATCGGGGGATGGGATCTCAACCACATCCCCCGAGAGAATCATCATTAAACTGGACAAACCGTGGCACCCTGTAACCCACCGTGGCCCAATTTTTTTCCTTCCTCACTGCGCAAAGCTAAAGTGTTCTGTAAAAAAACGAGTGTGTGTCTCTGAGAATGCCTTTGCCTCTTTCTGCAGGCTGGGGAATGCTGATTTTCACACCCTGTTCTTGCAAATGGAGTCATTAAAGAAAGAGTAAACTTGCATTAATTGTGGATGGCCTATTAGTAGCTATGTAGATGTCCATGCTGGCGACGAGTGTGAATTTCATTAATTTCTCCGTGCTTTGGGGCTTGGCTTGAACTCAAAGGCACTCCTTGAGTGAACTCTTGTAAAAGCTTTAATTAACTCTTGCCAGTGTCAGTATGTTTTATCACCTCTGCGGCCCGCAGCCTCCCCTGGTGTCCAATTTACTCAGATGTTCCAGCTGCCAGGATGAAGGCTGGCGCGGTGCTCTGCCTCGGGGTGGATTACGTTGCTTTATGGGCTCTGGCTGGAGGGTGATCTCTCTCCTTCGTAAGCGATGACAGACTGCTGCTCTTCCCTGGGGGCGTCCCGAAGTTGCGCTGGAACTTGCTGCATCAGAAATGGAGGGGCTGAGCATGGACAAATGACCTTGGTCACGGCCTCAAGGGCACAGACGTGGGGTCTGAAGTCCCGTATTCAGGTCCAGACCAGCCCTTGGAAGAGGTGGAGTGGGGGCAGGGATGTGGCCTCACAGAAGGCAGGGGAGGGGCTGGCCCCAGGCCCCAGGGTGGGGCACAGCTGCTGACTCCGCTGTTTGGTGGGCTGGGGTCCACGGCTGCCTGGCCTCCCAGGGAACTGAATTTCTCTGTTTCTTGCCTCAAGGTTGTCAAGGGGAGTGGATGTCAGCAGCGTGTGGCCCCTCCAGAGTCACCTGCCCACATTCCTGCGTCTTTGCTCATTGGATGAGGAGGGGCTGGGAAGCAGCCTGCCCAACCAGGGACAGGTGGGGCCAGTGAGCGGACACCCCCTCCCTATGGGGGGTCCTCTGAGTGGCACCTTCCACAGCCTCAGAGCCCCCAGTGGGACAGAGCACATGGCCGTTTCCAACAGAGCCCTCTCCTGGCCTCTCCTCACCTCCCTGTCTACCCCGAGTCCTGCTGCCCAACGCCAGGTGAACTGCCTGCTGCCAGCCCCTCCTCCCGTCTGCTGTGGGGAAACCCAAGGAGAACAAAGGTGAGGGCGGGGGTGCATGGAGGGGGCCTCAGGGTGAGGCTGTGGAGAAAATGAGAAAAAGAAATGATGAGAAATTCATTTGAAATACAAACTTATACACATAATGCTCTAAACCCAGGTCCCAAACCCCAGCACCCTAGAGCCAGGAGATCCCTGGTGATTGTCACTGCCCCAAGGAAGGGGACTGAGGTCCCTCAAGGCCGAGGGTTCAAGGTCTGTGGGGTGGAGGAACCTGAGTCTGTCTTGGCTCCCCTTTGGCACCAAATCCAAATAAATCTGATGTTGGTCTTTGAGGTTGGTGTCTTAGTCCGTTTTCTATTACTATAACTGAACACCTGAGACTGGGTAATTTATAAAAGAAATTAGGAAAAGAAATGTATTTGGCTCATTGTTTTAGAGGCTGGGAAATCCGAGGGTGTGGCAGAAGCTTCTGGTGAGGGCTTTCCGGCTGCTTCATAACTTAGCGGAGGGCATGGCCAGGTGAGAGGGGCACAGTGAGAGCCAAACTGGTTTTTACAACCTGTTCTCATGACAACTCACCCACTCCCACGACAACCCATGAATCCATTCATCCAGGCATGGATTAATCCACTCATGAGGGCAGAACCCTCCAGACCCAATCACCTCCCAAAGGTCCCCCCTCTCAGCACTGCTGCACTGGGGACCAAGTTTCCAAAACAAGAAGTTGTGGGGACACATTTAGCCCAGGGCAGCTGGCTACTTTGTTTTGATTGAGGCAACATTTACATACAGTGAAATGTAAGATCTGAGGTTCCACAAGCTTTGACAAATATACATACTCAAGTAACACGTACCCCAATTGTGTTAGCAAACATTTCCACCACCTGGAAAATTCCCTGGTGCCCCTGGCAGTTGGTCCATGCTACTTCCTAGGCAACGATTGTTCTGATTCTGTCACCTGGGTCAGCCTTGCCTGTTCTTGAACTCTGTGTAAGAGGAATCACACAGTTTACCTTCTTCTGTATCACACTCCATTTCTATAATGTAACTGTGCTATTGTGTGTCAGTTGCCCATTCATTTCTATTGAGGAGCAGCATTCCATTCTACGAATAGACTACATTTCCTTTATCCATTTACTTATGTACATTACCTTTTGTCTAGTTTTTGGCTATTACGGAAAATGCTGCTTTAAATGTTCTTGTACAATATGTTGTGTGGACATATGTTTTCATTTCTCTTTGGGGGGATTGTGGAGCCATTGGATAGATGTACGTTTAGTTTTATAGGAAACTGCCAGCCTGTTTTCTAAAGTGGCTGTACCATTTTGCATTCCCACCAGCAATGCACAAGAGTTCCTATTGCTCTAAGTCCTCACCAGCACTTGATATGATCTGTCTTTAATTTTAGCCATTTTGGTGGGTGCAGAACAGCATCTTATTGTTGTTATATTAAATAATTTGCACTTCCTTGATAACGAATGATGTTGAGCATCTTTTCATGTGCTTATTGGACATCTGTATATCTTATTTTGTGAAGCATCTGTTCATGTTTTTTACTCATTTTAAAAGTGGATTGTTTCTCTTTTTATTATTGATTTGTATTTCTTTAAATATTCTGGCTGGATATAAGTCCCTTATCAGGGATACATATCACACAACTTTTTCCCAGTCAGTAGTTTGTCTTTTCATTTTCTAAATGTTGTCTTTTCCTGAGCAGAAGTTTTTTTTTTTTTTTTGAGACAGAGTCTCACTCTGTTGCCTGGGCTAGAGTGCTGTGGCATCAGCCTAGCTCACAGCAACCTCAAACTCCTGGGCTCAAGCAATCCTTCTGCCTCAGCCTCCCAAGTAGCTGGGACTACAGGCATGTGCCACACCATGCCGGGCTAATTTTTATATATATATATATTTTTTTAGCTGTCCAAATCATTTCTTTCTATTTTTAGTAGAGACAGGGTCTCGTTCTTGTTCAGGCTGGTCTTGATCACCTGACCTCGAGCAATCCACCTGCCTCGGCCTCCCAGAGTGCTAGGATTACAGGCGTGAGCCACTGTGCCCGGCCTAAGTTTTTCATTTTGATGAGTGCTTTCTATTTTCTACTACTCCATCTACTTTGGATTGAGATGTAGTTTGGCTTTCTGAGCTGGGGTTGTACTTTAATTTTTTTAATTTAAAAAAATTAATTATTCACACACACACCATTCCTTCCCTCCCATACACACAAACACATATACACACACACACACCCCTTGTCCCTTAGTATCCAGTGTTGGCAGCCTTGAATGTATCCATCCACATTTCTATATGCTCATACAAACACATATACACATACATGGGATTTTTTAAGACTTAAATTAGAGTATACTATGTGTAGAAAATGATTCTTTTCACTTAACAGTACTCATCCATTAAGACCATGAATAGAGATCTAATTCATTCTTTTTGATTTGCTGCATAATATTCCAGAGAATGAATATACCACAAATTATTTACCCATTTCTTTTTCTTTTGTTTTTTTCATATGAGATAAATGTTGAGTCATAGAGTGTGTGTATTTGAAACTTTATAGCTAGTGCAGATTTCTTCCTCCAAAGGCTATAGGAATTCATGCTCCCAGCCCCACCAGTAACGGCTGAGGGCATTTGTGCCCCAGGACTTTATCAGCCTTGGGTGTCGTTGCATCACTTAATTTTCAGTCTGATGGGTAGTGAGTCTTACTTCACTGCAGCCCAATACATTTTTCTGTTCACTCATTTAAAAAAAAACTGATTTGTAAAATTTACTTACATGATGTTTTTTCTGCTCACAAATGTTCTTTTTCTTTAATGGAATCCAGTGTGGCTTAGTTCTCCTGGTTTCTCTCCTGCATTCTTTCTTGCTCTCCATCCTGTCATTTCTCAGGTGATATGTTTCAAACATTTCCCGGGAGATCCTTGGTTCTCATTCAGTTATGTTTCATGTTTTAAAAAGAATCATGATTGTCTCCACATGTTTTCCTCCCATCCTGGGGCCCTGTGTGGCGGTGTCGTGTGCCCGTGTTTGTGAATCCCCCAGGGAACCCAGTGTCAGGGTTTCTAGATAAGATTTTCGTCACAGCTTGCCTTATAGAAACCTTTTCATTTTGTGATTGTGTCCTACTGTTATGAATATGGTTTCATTTTAGAGAACCGATCCCATCAGTGATGAAATGCATTCCTATTGAATCTGAGCCTCCCTCTGTGATGATTCAGAGTTGGTGTCTGAGCATTTCTTCCCATTGGTGGGTTTGGTCACAGGGTATCCAGGGCTCCTGTCCTCTCTGGAATGATAACCCCACACCCCAAGTCAGCACCGTTAGTTCCCATCCACTTGACAGCAGAGGCCCCAAGGCCTGGTGCCTGGAGAAGGAAGGGCTGACCTCTTAGATGACCTTAAACAGGCTGTGCATGGTGAGGCCCATGCCACCTCGGGAGAGAAAAACAAATTGAGTGTGAGCAAATAGTGCACTTCCAAGCACCTTTCTTCTGAATCATCCACTCTGGCCTTTTAAATTTTATTTTATTGATACATAATATTTTACATATTTATGGGGTACATGTATTTGTTACATGCATGGAATGTGTTATGATCAAGTCAGGGTATTTGGGGTATTCATCATCTTGAGTATTTGCCATTTCTGTGTGTTGGGAACATTTTCAAATCCTTTCTTCTAGCTACTTTGAAATATACTATACATTGTTGCTAACTATATCCACCCTACTCTGCTATGGAACATTGAATTTATTAATACTCCTTTTCTTTAACTGTGTGTTGGTGCCCATGGACCAGCCTCTCTTCAGCCCCGTCCCACCCAAGCACCCTTCCCAGATTCGGTGTCTGTAATTCTGCTCTCAGCCTCCACGAGTCATGGTTTTAGCTCCTACATATGAGTGAGAACACGCAGTAATTGTCTTTCTGTGTCCGGCTTGTTTCACTTTAACATAATGACCTCCCGATCCATCCATGTTGCTATATATGACATCATTTCGTATGGCTTTTTGAAGAGGCTGAGGTTGGAAAACTGCAGGCAAAAATCAAATCACAGGAGTGTTTTCCGCAGAACCCAAACCTACACAGCTGGGGTTGGACTGCTTTGCTGTGCGCAGCGGGCCGCGGACCCCGTGCCTCAGGGAGAGGCGCCTCGCGGTGTTTGCCCTCGCTGGTGCGCTGCCCTGTACGCCTTCGTCCTTGCTCCTGCCTCCAGCCCCCGGGGAGCAAACCCCTCTGGGCTTCCCCGCTCCCGTGCCTCCGGTCCCCTGCCCGGGTCCCTCCGCCCCGAGGCAGGCAGCGCTCGGGCTTCTCCCTGCGCGGCGGGGCCGCAGCCAGCAGGGGCCGCTGTGGAGCCCGCGCCCGGGACGGAGGCTGTGAGACTCCAACCTGCTTCCCACGGGGGAGGCGGACCTGGGGGCCCCGGGGGGCCTCTGAGGAAAGAGATCTCTTAGCCCTCCAGACGGGAGAGCGTCCCCCGAGAGAACCTGCACAAAGATGGGGGCGTCTGCCCGGGCACACGGTGCAGGCAGTCCAGCCACCAGGACAGCCACCTAGCGGTGCCCGGTAGCGGGGCAGCAGAACCCGCCCCCGGCTGTCCCAGCGCAGGACGTTTTAAAAGGAGCAGGCCTGCGCTGTAACAAGGAGGACACCAGAAACAGCGGGGACGTGGGAGTCGGGCCGAGATCCCAGTTAGGGGCCTGCCCGGCGGGAGGACGGGCAGCCGAGCACATTTGGCGGCAGTGATGGGAAACACAAAAACACTTGGCGTGGGTGGCCAACGTGCTGAGACTGCCCCATCACACCCACGCTGTGGGATTCTTCCTTGCACCCCAGCCCTGGTGCGGTGCCCGGCAGACTGCGGAACCCGACACGGACTGGCTGGTGGTGAATTTCCCTCTCTATCTATCCATCTACCGCCCCTCTACCTGTCTACCTGTCTGTCCACCTGTCCACCCACCCATCTGTCCAACCATCCATCCACGTGATAATGTTCTATGTACAAAATTTGAATTATTATACCACAGAACATAATGAAAAAAGAAAACTCACCCAAAATATCACTACTCATAAATAATCTCCCTAAATATTTTTGTGGTTTTCTTTCACTGAAACACACACACACACACCACACACACACTCTTTATATCTATTTTTAAATTTCTTTGGTATTCGTTTGTTGTATATTCAATTCTCATTTAACATTAGCATTGTTAGCATTTTCCCATATCATTATGTATTATTTAAAAATGTAATTTTTGTATAAACTTTTTATTGAAGTATGATGTTGATAAGAATGCACACACAATAAATGTGTAGCTTAAATGATTTTTCACATGAAAATGTGTTTTTTATCATACAAAGTAATCTATGCATATAACTTATCTGTCCAGCCCCTGTTGTGTGTAATTTTCCAAAATGATAAATAACTCTGTGATGGACGCCGTTGTGTACAACTCTTCATGTGCATCTTGCGTGACTGATTTTAATCAGACACCCCCAATAAGGGAGAACAGGCATCTCTGTGCTTTCGTGCTGGGGAATCGAGACCCAGGACCTTCACACAGGGGCCAGTTCACGGCCAGTTCTGCAGGATTTTGTTGACATCGCTGTTGCGAAGTAGTAAAGAGTGACCATCAGTGACCCTCAGTGTGGGGCAGAGGCCATCACGTCAGGGAGCAGCCGTTCCTTCACCTTTCCATCTGGGCAGTGATGTCCCTGCCTCGGTAGTCCAGGGAGGCAGCAACCTCTGCCCCTCTGAGCCCAGTGCCCTGGCCAGCTGAGGGGAGGTTGGTGGGGACCTGAGCAGGTCCCTGGCCTCAGGCCTGTCTTCACTGCCTCCAGGACAGCGGTGCTGCAGTCTGAGTGTGTGTTTCGTGTGTGCATGCGAGCGCGAGGTGGCCAACCCGCTGCATACAGAGATGACTTGAGATGAGGTGACTGAGACACACAGTACAGGTGCCGGGCTGGTGCTGGACGTGTCTGGAAGAAAGGGCCCTGGCTCTCCAGGAACCTGCCCAGGAGCCAGGACCCTGCTGAGGGCGGACCGGTAGCCAACGGGCCCAGTGGGCCCCTACAGGCTCTGCCTTCCTGGCTGGGCTCCAGGGGGACTCTCCCTGTCCCCACCTCCTCCTTGCTGGGATGCACCCTGGTCAGTGGCCTCTGGCACCACAGTATCCCACACCCAGGACACACACCCCCCTGAGGGCTAATAGGTCAGGCCCACTTTGTGTTTCTGTTCTCTGGGCCACTGTCTCCACTGATAGCCACTGGGCACACCTGAGGTGGAGTCGGGAGTGTGGGCATGGATCCCACTGTGCGAGGACAAACCCGTGGATTCTTAGCTTTTGCTTTCCTGGGGACCCAAACAACAGCCAGGCCCCCATGCCTCCCCCATGTGGAGGTTGCTGTCCTTCCACCATGACTTCCCTTGAGATTTGCCAGGACACAACTGCCGTCCCTCCTCTGTCCATGCCCGTAGTGATAGTGTTAGGCCTTCAGAGAAATTTAAAGTAGGTCCATTTCCCCTAAGAGCTCACACCTTCCTGGTTGACCTGATGCCTGGTTGCAATCGCTGTAGGAACAACAGCGAAGTCACCCAGGCCGCGGTGGGTGTAACACCTGGTGTTCTGGTCATGCAGTTGTTTGGATGCTGTATTGGTCACTGAGTGATTTGTCAGCTTGGTACTCCTTGGGCAGGTGGCACAGAAGTCACGGGCATGTGCTCACCTGCACGAAGGGTTCACACACCGTCTTCCCTCTCAGACCTTGCGGGGAGCAGCCAGCATGAGTCACACAAAATAAAAGATAATCTGGCAGAGTGGGTATGGAGCCATCTGGACACCTGCAGGGGCTGCCCCATCCCATCAGGAAAAAACAAGTGAGACTGAGGCCTTCTTTGTTTCCAGGCATAGATACTCCCACCCGTGCCAAGGTCCAGAGGTCGCTGGCTGCGCCAGGCTGCACATCCACTCTCCTGGGCCAGGGTAAGCTGCCAGCTCCAGCTGCTGCTGGCTGTGCCCTCTAACTAGAGATTTTTGGAGACTTACTAGCTGATATCATGAAATACATATTTGGTCTTTGTCCCTTACTTGCAGCTCCTAAAATCCTGGGAATCTCTAGAGCAATAAGGGTACCTTTTGTATGTTGATGAGATGGCAGGTAACTGGATCTCTGGGGGCATCAGGGCTGGTCACCTGGAAGACCGGGCAGGTTAGAGGGTTGGGAGTTCCAGCCCCACCCTCAGCCTTGAGGGAGGGAAGAGGGGCTGAGGTTGAGCTGATCACCAAAAGCCAGTTAGAGAGTTCCCTGTAGCTGAACACTGAGATTCATGTGACTGGAGGGTCCTGGAAACTCCATGCCCCTTCCACATGCCTTGCCCTCTGTGTGATTCATTTGTATCTTTTAAGCTATTGTAAACTAAAATAAAATCTTAAGTCCCCTGCCCCAGCCAACTGAATGGACCTGCTCTTGGCCAAGGGGACCCCCCTGCCAAGAAAACACCTTAAAGCTGAGTTGCTGGCCATGAGGAGAAGGGAGGTCAGACATACCTAGTTACACCCTGTGCCTTATGGAGTTATTCTTTGTAAAATAAGATACAAAATCGTTAACAAGCCTAAGGCCATGAGAGACAAAGGTTAAACCACACCTGCAGGTCATCAATTTACTTAACAGATCACTGGAGTCTGGATACATGCCTGGTGTGTCCAGTGGCTTATCTCTGATTAACAGACTTCCTTATCTTAAAACATTCCAAGGCTTTAGACAAAGCTTCATTTCTTTAGCCAATTACAAATCAAAGAATTTTTAAACCCACCTACGACCTGTATTCCTCCTCTTCGAGATGTCCTGCCTTTTCAAGCCAAACCAATATAAGCCTTCCATGTATTAATTTATGACTTTACCCGTCATTCCTGTCTCCCTAAAATGTATAAAACCAAACTGTGACCCAGCCACGAGACACCTGCTCAAGGCTTTTTGGGTGTGGTTCTCCTGCCTACGGTCGCACATATTGAGCTCCAAATAAATCTCTTTAAATTATTTTACAGAGTTTGGGTTCTTGTCTGTTGAACAATATCCTTTGTTATAAACCAGTAAATGTGTTTCCTTGAGTGCTGTGAGCTGCTGTAGTAAATTACCTGGATCCAAGGGGTGGTCGTGGCCAGCGTGTCAGAAGCGCAGGTAAAACAGCCTGGGGCTCACGACCGGCAGTCTCGTGGGACTGAGTCCTGACCCTGTGGGGCCGACCCTATGCTCAGGTAGACGGTGTCAGAAGTGAACTGAATCAGAGGGCATTTGGCTGGTGTCCACTGGAGAACTGGTTGCTTGTTTGGTGTGTGGGGAACCTCCCCAACCCCCCAAAATCTGGTCACTGTGTTGACTGTGTGTGAGAGCAGAGGAAAAACAGTTTGTGATTTTTCCATATGGATAAGCTTTAAACACAGTGATTGAAATGATTTATTTTAACTGTTTATTATCAGAAATTTCCAGCACATACAAAAGTAGAAGGAACAGCATAACGAGTCCCCGAGTTCACATCACTCAGCTTCAACCACTGTCAAGATTGTGCCAGTTCTCTTTTATCTACACCTCCCAGCCCCAAAGCACAAACGATCTACTTTTCCTTGTCAGAATATTTTGACGCAAATCCCAGACATCATGTCATTTACACATCCCTGACTGGTGAGGACTTTTTGAAAGAACCTCCCCACTCTTGTCACACAGTAAGCTCCTAACACCATCTCACCGCCTCCACGAGGGAGACAAGAACTTTTCATAACTGGTTTGATTGAGTCTGGCTCCAAACGAGGTTCACACATTGAGTGCCCACTGTGCATGTTCTAGCGCTGGGGATGCATCAGCAAAACATGCAAACTTGGGCCACACTGCAGCCAGGTTAGAGCCTTGGAAGGGGCAGGGTGACCTCAGAGCACCTGGCAGTGGTGGGTCCACTTTCTGATGGCCCCAGGACATACATGGGAAACACAGAGGCCTCCAACATGAATCACAGGCTTTGTGAGCAGAATCCCAGCATCAGCTTGAATGGATGGCCCAGTGTCCTTTCAGTGATATTTCCAGTGTTCAAATCACTGCCTTCAGTCGCCAGATCACTTTACAGTTACAAGTTCTTTCTTTCCTTGACCTGGAAACAAATCTGATTGCTGTATGCTCAGCCTGGTTTTGGAACCATTTGGTCAACATCACTCTTAAATGAGAGGTCCAGGGCTGTCTTTCCACCCAGTAATGAGACCCCTTGAGAACAGCTCTCCTTGGGCCCCAGACTCCTTGCCTCTGCCCTGCAATCTCCTTCCTCATGGGACGCAGATGGCATGGCAGACGAGCATTTCCCGTGGCTCTTAAGGGCTTGCTGAGGTCTCTGTGCCCTTCCAGCGAAAGGCTCCATAGTACTGAGTGAGGTATAATGATTCCAGTGTTAAGATCAAATGAAACATGTAGAAGTGAATTTCTAAATTTAATGTTTTATTTGGGATGCTAGAATTGCAATTTGGGGCATACTCATAGGGTGGTCTTCAGTGTGTCCAAAGAACAAAGAGGAGGTTGGAGGTTTTATGAAAAGGAGAAATGTTATGTATTGTTTTTTCAGAAAGTTCATTGGCACTAGTAAAGTTTCGGGGAGCTAGCAGGCTCTGATTGAGCGCTTCTGTAGGTAAAACTAGTCTCAGAGTCACAGCAGGTCTTTTCAGAAGTCATTAGGTAAAACTGGTTTCAGGTTACAGCAGGTAGTTTCCCCAGCTGGGCTTGCAGAGAATGGAGAATTACATTCTTCCAGTCCTGAGTGCTTTTTCTGCCCAGCCTCTCGACTCCCTTTTAGTTGGGTATGACAAGAATGACCCAGTTCGTATGCTCAACTTTCACAAGTCACCTGCCTAGAGCCCCTCTGGGCTGAGAAACCACACCTGCTTGAACTTTGTGTTTCTATGGATCCCAGATGGGGTCATGGCAAACACCATCTGTAGAGCGCTTAATGTGTGCGGGTCCCCTTCTAAGTAAGCCCTTTTGGCTCGTATCAGTCCTTGTAACATTTCCATCGTATAAAGCATAATATAATTATCAACTATAATTACCTCCATTTTACTGCTGAGAAAACTGTGGCACAAAACGGTCACATAACTGTACAGTCAGGAGTGGTAAGGCAGGACCTGAACCCGGGCTGTGAGTCTGGAGCCTGTTCCTCTATCCACCCTGTGCACTGTCTCGCACTGCTGCTGTGGGCTCCTGGAGTCACCTGCTCTCAGGCAGGTCCACCAAAAGTTGGCCCCGGTGTCTGCACCCCTGCTGACTGCCCCATCCCTGAGGCAGCTCCAGGACCTGGGAGGATCTGGGATTTGGGACAGGAGTGGGGCCTGGAACATCTGGGCACCACTGGGCCTTGAGATTAGTAAGGAACAGAGGGTGGGAAAAATGACCATTCTCAGAATTCATGGGTCCTGCAGTTTGCTTCCTTGAGGTGGAAATTACCTATTTGAGGCCTCCCATCACAGGGACTCCCTGCGGGGCTAGGGTCGGGTGGACCCTGAGCTCTCTGCAGTCTTCCAGAATCTTCATCACGTCCTCAGGATCCTGGGGGCCTTGAGAAGAATGCGACAGGCCCCTTGCCCTTCCCTCTACAGACACGAGCACACCTCGGCCTTTGCTGCCACGCCCACAGCCCGTAGTAATGGAGCACCTGTGAGCACCTACACTCCGCTCCGGCGCACGACCTCATCGTGGAAGCTGCGGGGCTCGCAGTCCCGCTTTCCCAGGGGACTGCAGCTGAGCTTGGTTGGGAGCGAGCTCAGGATTGCACACTACCAAGTGCAGAGCTCCGCTGCGGTCTCCGTCGCCGGCCCTGCAGCCTCCCACTTCCACTCGCGGGTTATGGGGCTGGGAGTCCCTGGGCAGCACCAACCCCCAGGCCTGAAGACCCCAAACCTGTCCTTTCAGAGCCGGAGAGCACCTTTGGCCAGCAGCTCCCCAATTTGAGCGTGCATGCGGATCACGTGCGGTATCGTTTAAAAGAGTCCTGGGCCCTGGCCCGAGATTCCGATTCAGCTGTCTGGGGCAGGGCCTGAGAACCTGCATTCCCAGCAGCGCCAGGGTGTGCCGCTGCCCGCAGGGTTCAGGAGCCTGTGCGAGATCCACCAGGGGTCCGTGGGGGCCCAGGCGGACGCTGGGGTCCAGCCGGTGTGGGCCGCCCTCCTGGGCGCCCCGCGGAGGTCCACGCGGCAGGGGGGCTGGAACTGTTTTTTCTCCATCAAAATGCATTCCCAGGGCACGTAATTATGCTGCGCCCGGCGTGGGGTATGGCGAAGAGCACCACAAAACGGAACGAAGCAGTGGGGTTTATCTTAAAAAAATCTGGAGAACTCAAAATGGCCCAAAGGCACAGCCACTGAAACAGCCCCGGAGTCCAGGACGTAAGAGTCATTTCATTGGTAATGTTACTTCCCTCCTCATCGGGCGCGGCCCGTGTGCAGCTCGGCTGCCTGCCCTCCTCCTGCCAAGCTGTGGACTGCCTGGGTGGGGTGGCCCCTTCCCTCCTCTCCTCCTCCAGGTTTCGGCAGCAGCTTCCCAGGGAGGGACTGGGGACAGCGGTGCGGTTCTCCGGGGACCTGCCCTCTGAGGTCCTCGCGGCCAGCTCTGCTCCCCGCTCCCCCACCCCGGGCCTCCACCGAGGGACCCCGGGCTCATCCTCTGCTTCCTGCTGTCCTGGGGACAGAGGCTTTGGGGTCAGACACCTGGCTTTGAATCCGGGCCTCCCTTTTCTGACGTGGTGACACTGGGCACCGTCCGGAACCCCCTGAGCCTCGACATTCTCATCTGTAGATGGGGATTGCGGGGCTGCCGCTGGGGGCACGGAAGGGGGACTTCGGCATAACAGGTGTCCCGGGACCAGGCAACGGGAGAGGGGCAGCAGGGATTCCCCCCAGGAGCAGCCGGTTTCCGAGTTCGCTGGTGAACCAGGTGTTTTCCTTGTCTTTGGAGGGAGGAGTCCCGCGGGCTGCCAGCCCTCTCTGTTTTTCACACACATCGCGTGTAGCAGGTTACCGGTGTCCCGCAGCGCCTGTTGTGACCCGAGTGCGACGTAGGACTCCGCCCTGCAGGCACCGCCCTGCTGAACCGCGGCAGAACGTGGACTCCTGCTCATCCTAGGTCCTGACCCGGCACCTCTTTGGGGGATTTTATTTATTTTTTGTCCTGTTATAACTTTCAGGGCAGTCTTTGGCTCCAGGGAAGAGGGACCAACCACCCTGCAGGGATTAAGTACTACAAGAAGCACCTGTACCCCTGCCACCTGGATTCGACCAGTGTTCGCGATGTACCCTCTTTTACTTCTGATAACTAATTTTTTAATGAAATAAAACGTTACAGGCCCAGCTGAAAGCCATTTCTGTGTGGTTTTCACTCCACTCCTCTCCTTCCTTCCCCCGTGGGCACAACTATTCGGAATTGGATATTCAGCCTTTCTGTCCATGTTTTAATATTGTTACATTATGTATAATGTATATGTGGCCATAAACAGTGCACTTTTTAGTGTTTAAAGTTTATAGCGAGAATGTTCTACTGTCCATAATCTCCTGTATGTAGCTTTCTTTCTGTTGCTCAACATGAAGTTTTCAAAAATTCTTTTACGCATATATATGACTCTTATTTATTAGCTTGGCAGCCAGAGTGTCCCATTGTGTGACCATCTGACAATTTCTTCCCTGCTCCTGGGTATTTCCAGTCTTTCATTTCCATAATCAGAACTCGAATTGAGATCTCTGTGTGCCCAAGTGAGATTCTCTAGGGCAACAGTCCCTAACCTTTTTGGCACCAGGGACTCGTTTCATGGAAGATGATTCTTCCATGGATGGGGTGGGGGGATAGTTTCGGGATAATTCAAGCTGATTATATTTATTGTGCACTTTATTTCTATTATTATCACATTGTAATATATAATGAAATAATTATACAACTCACCATAATGCAGAATCAGTGCGAGCCCTGAGCTTGTTTTCCTACAACTAGATGGTCCCATCTGGGGGTGATGGGAGACAGTGACTGATCTGACAGGAGGTGGAGCTCAGGCAGTGATGCCAGCATTGGGGAGTGGCTATAAATACAAATGAAGCTTTGCTCACTGGCTGCTGCTCACCTCCTGCTGTGCCTCTGGGTTCCTAACAGGCTATGGACCGGTACTGGTCCGAAGCCTGGGGATTGGGGACTGAAGCTCTAGGGCATTGCTGGGAAACAGAATTTCTGGTCGAAGGAAAAGAGAATTTGCAGACTTTCTAGCTGAGGACAAATGATTTCCTTGTTGATTGTACCAGTTAGTTTTCCTCTCAGCAAGGCTTCCTTTAGCTCCACATTCCTGCCTATTCTTAGGATTTTCAGATTTAAAGTTTTTGCTTTTTCCCCCAATCTGGTTGGTGTGAAATTATAACTCTTTATGGTCATATTTTGCATTTCCCTGATTAGTAATGAGGTTAAACACATTCTCATCTGACCACTTGGGTTTTTTCTTCAGTGACATGAAAATTTATGTATTTTTCTATTAGATGGTATTTTTCATATTTTTAAGGAGTTCTGCATATATTGTGGCTTCAAATGCTTCTTCTTTTTTTAAAAATACATCTTGCAAATCTTCGTCTAGTGTGTGACTTATCTTTCCGATTTCTGTAGGGCATCTGTCGAACAGTTTTAAATAACATCAGCAAATGTACCAGTATGTAATCTCATGTCTTGTTTAATGAACTGAGCCATGAAGATACTTTCTTATGTTAACTTCCAAAATCTTCCTGATGCTTCCATTCCCACTTAGGTCTCTATCCATCTGCCTTTGCCTTGTGCTCAACTGCATATACACAGCGTCTGTTTCTGGGCTCCCCGTTCTGGTCTGTTGCCTAGTCTTTATTATTCCTGTGTTAATTATTTTGGCTTTATAATAAGTTGTAACATCAAGTAGAGCAAGTCCTTTGGAGGATGCTCCTGGGCGCTGCTAAGGCCCCTGTCCTTCCATGTATATTTTAGAATCAACCTGTCAGTTTCCACAGTCTGATGGAGATTTTGACGGTTGCGGAGGACTGACATCATTACAATAGCAAGTCTGCCTGTCCATAGCTTTTCATTTATTTAACCATTTTACTATCTCTATATATTCCCAAACATCATATTGTAAACCTCAAATAGACACAATAAAATTTATTTAAAATATTTAAGTATTTTCAAATGTCTCTCAACCAGTTTTAGGCATTTTCCTCTCATGAAGTCTTATGTATCTTTTGCTAGACTTATTTTTATGCACTTTAAAAAATTTATTCAATTTTTACCACTGTAGCTAATATTTTCCAAATTTTCTAAATTTTTCTGGTCTATGGAAATATGATTAATTTTTGAATATGATCTTATTATCTAGGGAATCTTTCTAAACTTGAATTCTAACAATTTGCCTGTCACTTCTCTTTTCTTGGGTTTTCTATGTAGACAATTAAATCAATTGTAAATGACACATTTGTTTCCTCCTCTCCAATTCTTATATAATTAAAAAATAATTTTACTTTTCTCCCTGTGCTGGCTAAGTACCTCCAGTCCGATGTTGAATACATGTTGTGAATATAAATGTTCTTGTCATGTTCTGAGTTTAAAAGGGGTCTGCTTTTTAAACATTTTTGCACTGTATATGAGGTTTGCTCCAGTCTCTTTGTATATATCTTTATTAGGTTGAACAAATGTCTTTCAATTCCTAATTTGGTAAGAGTTTAAAAAATTTTTATCAAAGGTATTTTTTCCAGTTTGTTTTATTGTGGTAAAATACAAATAGCATAAAATTTACTATCTTAACCATTTTTAAGAGTACAGTTCTGTAGTATTAAACATATTCATTCTGTTGTGCAACCATCACCATCATTCACCTCCAGAACTCTTTTATCTTGCAGAGCAGAATCCCTGTGGCCATTAAACAATAATTTTCCATTCTACTCTCCCACCCCAGCCCCTGGCAACCACCATTCTACTTTCTGTCTAAGATTACTCTAAGTACCTTGTATAATGGAATCATGTAGTATTTGTCTTTTTGTGACTGGCTTATTTCACTTAGCATCATGTTTTCCAGGTTCATTCATGTGTAGCATATTGCAGACAGTCCTTTCTTTTTAAGGCTAATATTTCTTTGTACAGATATGCCATAGTTTTTGCTTACCCATTCATCTATTGATGGACACTTGGGTTTCTTCCATGTTTTAGCTATTGTGAATAACGCTGCTATGAAGGTGGGTGTACACATTCTTTGTGAGACTTTGCTTTCAGTTCTTTTGAATAAAATAACCAGGAGTAGAATTACTGCATTATACGGTAATTTTATTTTTAACTTTTTGAAGAATCACCATACTGTTTTCCATGGTGGCTGCATCATTTTACATTTCTATCAACAGTGTACAAGGGTTCAAATTTCTCCACACACTTACTGACACATTATTTTCTGTGTTTTTTTTTTTTGATAGTAGCCATTCTAATAGGTGTGAAGTGGTAACTGGTAGTTTTGATTTGTATTTTCCTAATAATTAGTGATGTTGAGCATCTTTTTATGTGCTTATTCGCCATTTGTATATCTTTTTGGAGAAGTGTCTAGCAAGATTCTTTGCCTATTTTTACATTGTTTTTTTTTTTGAGTTTTAGTTCTCTATAATTTCTAGATAGTAATCCCTTATCAGATATATATGATTTGCAAGTATTTTCTCCCATTCTGTGGATCACATTTTTGCTTTGTTGGTATTATCTTTTGATGAACAAAATTTTTAAATTTTCATGCAGTTCAACTGTCTATTTTTTCTTTCGTTGCTCTGCCTTTGCTGTCATATTTACGAAAGCATTCCAAATCCAATTTCATGAAGCTTTTCTCCTATCTCTTCTACGATTTTTATAGTTTGCCTCTTATTTAGCTTTTTGATTCATTTTGAGTTAATTTTTGTATATGGTGTTAGGTAAGGGTCTAACTTCATTCTTTTGCATGTGGATATCTAATTTTCTCAGCACCACTTGTTAAAAAGACTCTTTTCTCATTGAATAGTCTTGGCACCCTTGTTGAGAATTATTTGAACGTATTTGTGAGAGGTTTTTTTTTCTTTTGAGCTCTCTATTCTGTTCCACTGGTCTACATGTCTGTCTTTAGAATCATACAGTTTTAGTCATTGTTGCTTTGTAGTAAGTTTTGAAATAAGGAAATGTGAGTCCTCCAGGTTTGTTCTTCTTTTTTAGGATTGTTGACAATTCAGGGTCCTTTGGGAGTCTATATAATTTTAGGATGGGTTTTTCTATTTCTGCAAAACACGGTATTGATTTTCATAGGGATTACATTAAATCTGTCTTTAAATATTGACATCTTAATGATATTAACTCTTCTAATCCATGAATATGAGATGTTTTTATTTACTCATTCTTTGATTTTTCTTCAGCAAAATTTTTTAGTTTTAATTGGACTAGTCTTTAACTTTCTTGGTCAGGTTAAATCCTTAGTATTTTATTCTTTTTGATGCTATTGTAAATGAAATTTTTAAAATTTGTTTTTGGATTGTTCATTATTAATGTATAGAAGTGCAACTGATTTTTGTGTGTTGACTTTGTATCCTGCAATATTGCTAAATTTGTTTATTAGTCCTAACGGTTCTTTTGTGGAAGAACCATTAGAATTGAATTCTAATTCAATAGTGAAGTCATTGAATTCTTTTCTTTTTTCTTTCTTTCTTTTCTTTTCTTTTTTTAGAGACAGGGTCTCAGGGTCTTGCTATGTTGGCTTATATTTCTGTGTTCAGGTGATCATGCTGACTCAGCCTCCTGAGTAGCTAGGATTACAGGCAAGTACCACCACCATGACAAGCCCTAGGGCTTTTTGTTGTTGTTCAGGAGATTTTTGATTAGTAATTCAATCTCCTTAGTAGTTATAGGTCTATTCATATTTTCCTTTTGTGTGTGTGTGTGTGGTTTAGTTTGGTAGGTTTTGTGTTTCTAGAAATTTTTCCATTTCATCTGGATTATCCAATTTGTTGGAGTACAATTGCTAATAGTACCCTTATAATTCTTTTGATTTCTATAGAATCTGTAGTGATTCCTCCACTTTCTTTTCTGATTTTAGTAATTTGAGTCATCTTTCTTTTTTCTTAGTCCATCTAACTAAAAGTTTGAAAAACAAACTTTTGGTTTTGTTGATTTTCTCTATTATTTTTCTTTTCTCTATTTCAGTTATCTCTGCTCTAATCTTTCTTATTTCTTTCCTTCTTCTAGCTTTGGGTTTAGTTTGTTCTGCTTTTTTTTTCCTTAAGGTGTAAATGTAGGTTGTTGATTTGAAATCTTTCTTATTTTTTAATGTAAGCATTTATGCTATAATTTTCTCCCTTAGTACTGCTTTCATTGTGTCCCATAGTTTTGATATGTTGTGCTTTTCATTTGTTTCTAAGTATTTTGTAATTTCTGTTTTAATTTTTTCTTTGATCTATTGGTTATTTAAGGATGTTGTTTAATTTCTATAAATTTGTAAATTTTCCGGTTTTCCTTGTGTTATTGGTTTCTAATTTCATCCTACTGTTGTTGAAAAAGAACTTTGTATGACATCTATCTTTTAAAATCTATTGAAACTTAATTTATGGCCTAACATATGATCTATCCTAGAAAATGTCCCATGTGCACTTGAGAAGAATGTGTATTCTATTGTTGGGTAGAATGTTCTGTATGTGTCTGTTAGATATAATTGGTCTATTGTGATATTGAAGTTCTCTGTTTCCTTACTTATATGGAAAAAAGGATTATTTTATCCATTACTGAGAGTGGGGTATTGAAGTCTCCAATATTATTATAGAACTGCCTATTTTTCCCTTTAATTTTGTCAATTTTTGCTTTATATATTTTCATGGTCTATTGTTAGCTATGTAAATGTTTATGATTGTTATATGTTCTTGCTTATTGAAGCTTTTATTAATATATAATGTCCTTTTTGTCTCTTGTAAACTTTTTATTTCATTTTTTTAATTTTTTTTTATTTTTTATTATTTTTTGAGACAGAGTCTCGCCTGTTGCCCAGGCTAGAGTGAGTGCCGTGGCATCACCTAGCTCACAGCAACCTCAAACTCCTGGGCTTAAGCGATCCTACTGCCTCAGCCTCCCGAGTAGCTGGGACTACAGGTATGTGCCACCATGCCCGGCTAATATTTTTCTATATATATTTTTAGTTGGCCAGATAATTTCTTTCTATTTTTTAGTAGAGACAGGGTCTCGCTCAGGCTGGTCTCGAACTCCTGACCTTGAGCGATCCACCCGCCTCGGCCTCCCAGAGTGCTAGGATTACAGACGTGAGCCACCGCACCTGGCCAACTTTTTTGATTTAAAGTCTATTTTATCTCGTATTAGTAAAGCCACTACCTGCTCTCTTTTGGTTATTATTTGTATAAAATATCCTTTTCCATTCTTTCACTTTCAACCTCTTTGGTTCTAAAGCAACTTTCTCATAGACAGCATGTAGTTGGAGTATGACTTTTTATCCATTCTTCCAATTTCTGTCTTTTGGTTGGAGAGTTTAATCCATTTACATTTAAAGTAATTACTGATAATGAAGGTATTGTGGTTTGCATGTTAGTCCCTTCCAAAACTCGTATTAAAATTTAATTGCCACTGTAATAGTATTAATTGGTGGGGCCTTTTAGAAGTGATTAGGAGGGCTCTATCCTCATGGGTGGAATTAATGCCATTATAAGAGGACAGGTTTGGCCTCCTTTGGCCTCTTACTCTTCTGCCTTCTGCCATGTGATGATGCCTGTAGCTTTCCCTGGGTATATATGGGACTTTAAAATTTTCCCTCTATATGTGGTTGCTTTTGAATGGCCTAGTCTTTAATGCTTGGCTCCTAAAAGGGGGGAAAGAGTAAAATGAAGTGGGTGGGGGAAGGTGGGAAGCGTACCAACCCTTTAAGTCCCCAGGAAGTCACTTTGGCTAGAGGGGAGAAGCTTCCAACAATGGAGGGAGTGTAACGACAGTGGCCACCACTTCTTTGTCTGCACCACTGGGATAGAAACAGCAATCAGCAGCCAGGGCACAGATTTCAGATATTTGGAGGGCAGGGTGCTTTTGGCCCATCCTGGCTCCTGCAAGCTGTTTGCAAGTTACTCCAGGAACACATACACAGCTGCCTGCCGCAGGGCTAGGGGTGGGGGATGGGTAGCTGCCACTGTGCTAACAGCTGAAATTGACTGAAATTAACTGCAATTTACTGTCCAAGCCTTCCCCTGGAAATTACAGGCCTTCAACAGACTCCAGAGTTCTAAAATCATCACAATAGACAGATGCTGTCATGCAATTATCATCGGGGGGTGGGGGTGGGGGACAGAGTTCTAGTTCTTCCTATTCTGTGCTGTCTTCCCAGAATGTTTGCTAAGAATTTTCAACTTACATGAGGCATTTAATTTTATCAAATTCCTTTTCTGCATCTATTGGTGATCTTGACCTTTTGCTCTTTATCTATTATGTATTAAACTATATTCAACAATTTTAAACCAGCCTTGCATTTCTGAGATAAATCCCACTTGGTCATGCTGCCAGTTTTTAAGTACTACATGCAAGTTCCTAAAATTTCTGTGGGAATTTGAATTTATGTCTGTGAACAAGCTTGCACTGTAAATTGTTTAGGTTTGGTGTCAGTGTTTTACCATCCTTGTGAATCAAGTTCTTTTCACCTGCTCTGGAGAGGTTGTACATTGCAGAGAGCTGCCATCCAACATGTCCCCTGACTGGAACTGTAAAGCTGTCTGGGAAGATTTCAACTTTTTATTCAATTTTAATTTTAGTTGCTATGAGAAAATTTGGGCCATCATTTGTAAGTAAGCTTTTCAAATCCAGGGTAACACGCAGATGGAAAATTGCCCAATTCATTAGTTATAGCTTGAGGAATTTTTTCGGTGAACACATGCATGTCACCATCATCCAGGTCAGTCCCACTGTGGCTCCTCACGTACCCCTGTGTGGGTGTTTCATCAAACGTTTGTCTGTACCGATTAAAATGGCCATACTTTTTCTCCTTTATTCTGTTAATGTGTTGACATACAACAGATTATTTTCAAATGATAGGTCAACCTTGCGTTTCTGGAATAAATCCAACTTGAACATTCTATTACCTTAAATATATTGCTGGACTTGATTTGCTAATATTTTCTTTAAGATATTTGCATTTATGCTCATGAGAAAGATTAACCTCTAATTTTCCATTCTCAAAATGTCCTTTTCAGGACTGGAAAATCAAGGTCATGATGGCCTCTTGACGCAAGTTGCATCTATGTAACAGTTGGTTGCTTTCAACTGCAAGGAATTGAGCATCAGACTAATAGTGACTCAAAAAGTCACATAATCCTTTCACATTACAAGTAGTGGAGAAGGAGCTGCTGTCAGGGCTGATTCAGTGGTTCACTACTATCACCCAGGACCCAGGCTCCGTTCATCTTTCCTCTGAGCCACTCTTCTCCCTGTGGCTTTTTGTTGTCAGGCTTGTTGCCTCATGGTGGCAAAATGGCTGCCTCAGCTCCAGGTTTTGTTTTCCCATACTCTCTCTCCACATTGTCATGTTCAAAGACAAGATGAAAGGCAAGAAACAGATGGATTGCCTGGAGGGAGAGAGAGAGAGGAGAGAGAGGTGGATTTTGGCTTCTCCTTTCTTTTTATCATAGAAGAAAAATGTCTTCCTCAAAGTCCACAAAAGATTTCTCCTAATGTCTCATTTGGCCAGAACTGGGTCATATGCCCACATATGAACCAATCACTATAAAAGGAGTTAGGGCCCTAAGCCTGGCTTGGATAAATTATAACCCACCCCTGTACCCACCTTAGGCTTGGGCCATAGTTGCATGAGCACCAGTTGCATGAGATCTGTTGGCCAGGAAAAGGAGAAATGTCTGTCAACTAATCTTATTTGCCACCCTTGTGTCTAAGGAATTTAGTAAGCTGGTAATTGTCCACAGGGAGTGCTGGCCCATGTTTCAAGACCTGATTTATGCCTGTGGGCTGGGCTCCTGAAACATACCTGAGTTCCCAGGAGTGAAGGTAGGTGATGCTATTTAGTTATGTTAGTGATATGGAAATTAGACCTATTGTGTAGGAAAACAAGTGACTGCGGACTCTGCCCCCTAAGCTGAAGCAAGACGAGAAACATGATTTTTCTTTTAGAATGTCCCACACCTCATAATCATGGGTCTTGGCTTCAGTGCACAACTGGTGTTGAAACTTTAAAAGAGTTAGCTCCATTTTTCACATATCTGTTAACAAGGCTTAGGGGAGAAGCCAATCACCACAAATTAGCGTGTTTCCATGAAGATCTGTCCACACACGAGTGCAATTAAACCCCAGTCTGACATGTGGAGCGGACAGCCATGTCCGATAAAGAAAGGCCTCTTAGTTTCCAGAGCTTTTCTCTTTTCATGTCGCTGTGTTGGCTTTTAGTGGAAACCAGGAAATCTGCTGCACAGAGCCCAAGAAACAGAAACAGAAAGCTCCAGCTGTCTGGTTAAAAGTAATATCAGGAGCTTTGATTCGGTTTTATAAATAGTGCCAAGAAGGGAGCAAAGTGCTCTGTCCTGGAAGCCAGGTGACCTGCATTTAACTCCCAGCTCCATCACACACAGCTTAGGTGACCTTGGACACCTCTGAGCCCCAGCCGCCCCAGCAGTGAGGTGGGAGTGTGACGCCCAGACTGCCCACCTCAGGTGAAGTAGTGACCCTTGAGCCTGGCGACTCTCGCTGTGTAACCAGCTGCTCTGAGGGTCTGCTGCAGTGCGGACTAGCCGGGAGTTGGCCAGCGGAGGCCAGTGGCTCTGCACCTGTCTCCAGTGCTCCAGTGGGCCGGCCCAGGCACGTGCGCGTGGTCCTGGGGGAAGCACGAGAAGGCAGGTGGGAACACACAGGCCTCTCAGGGCCTGGGCTTGCACTGGGCGCACCGTCACTCTGGCCTTACTCTACTCTATTGGCCAAACTCAGAGGCCAGGGGCAGGGTGCACATGGGGCCACAGCAAAGCTGCCGGGCAGGGCTGTGGATGTGTAATCCTGCTACCCAGAGGGAGGGAGCATGGTGGATTGGACTAGTGTTCCAGTGACAAAGAGCCATGCAATGGCAGATGTGAATACTCTCCTGTTTTGTACACAAGTTGAGAAGAATGTCAGCAAATGTTGAGCTTTAACCTGTTCTAGGTGCTCCGCATCCTAGGCGCTCTCTGATGGCTCCTCCTCACTTTGTCTGGAAACGTTTGACCCTAGTGGCGATCGCTGATGGAGTCGGGGTGTGGGTGTGTGGGGAGGCATCACAGCGTGGTGGCTGTTAAGGAGGTGGCTCGGTCTTGGCACCCTGCTTTCCTGTGTCCATGCTGAATGACTCCAGGAACCTCAATCCTGCCAAGGCTCAGTTTCCTCAGGCGTGACTCGAGGGAGCTGCGTCTGCTTGCAGAGCTGCTGCAGTTAATGGTTGTTATTAATATCACTGGAGTTTCCGCGGGGCCCATCCCGGTAGCTGCAGGGCCCACTGTGGACACAAGTCCCGTACATACGTGGCAATGACAATTCTTCCACGTTGGGCTCTGGCTGGGTGAGGTCCGGGCCAGCTTCTTTTGTCCAATGCTGCATAGGGCCATCAGAATAATTTTCTCCTATTTCTGCTTCCCTGGAGTGACTCTCCTGATGAAGAGGCTCCACTGGGTCTTATTGCCTATTCTATCCAGTCTGAATTTCCCAATCGATTTGATGTCTACGCATGTGCAGTGCTAACAATGTCCAGAAGAGAATGTGCATGTAAAGAAATGAGGCATTTCTCCTCTTTAAAGAATCAATAGATCATATATAATGCCTTCAATAGACTGCTAACAACACAATGAAGTTGATAGTTTGCATAGGCACTTGAATTATAACGCTAACCACTTATATTGAATATGAAATGGAGCCGGCAAGAAATGGGGCAGAGAACTACACACCAGCCACCTCCCTCCTCTAGTGCATCCCATGTACAGGGCTCTGCAGCCCCAGGCAGGTGCAGGGCAGTTCCCTGGGTCCCTGTCCATCCTGGGTCACTGGCTCAGCTGTGCAAATGTGTCTCCGGACTGGCACATGTCTCAGAGCTCTTGTAAACAGGGCTGGGGGCAAGAAAAGTGGAGACTACCTATTTCCCCATCTGGCACAAAAAGCTGGAATCGTTGAGTTTTGCTGTGGGTCTTGTTATATGTAGGTGGATGCTAACAACGACAAAATGCTAGCCGCCCCAGCACCTAAGGCCAAGGGCACAAGCTTCGCCCAGTGTCTCATGCTGGGTGGTGGCCACCATTAAGTTTTTTTCTCTCTTTTTAAATGGCTTTATTGAGATATAATTCTTATATCATTCAAGCCACTCACTTTAGGTATACAATTCAATGGTTTTGGGCATATTATATTATTAATTAAAAAATTTGGTAAAATATATATAAAATAAAATTTGCCATTTTAACTATTTTTAAGCATACATTTCAGTGGCATTAATTACATTCTCAATGTTGTACAACCATTACTGCTATGTATTACCAAAACTCTTTCATCACCTCAAATAGAAACTCTAACCATTAAGCAATAACTCCTCATTCCCCCTCCCTCCAGCCCCTGGTGACCTACTTTTTGTTTCTGGGAATTTGCCTATTCTGGGCACATCATATAACTGGAATCATATATTATTTGTCATTTTATGTCTGGCTAATTTCATTTAGCATAATGTTTTGAGGTTTATCCATGTTGTAGGATGTATGGAACCTTAATTCCTTCTTATGGCCGATTAATATTGTGCTGCATGTACATAGCACATTTTGTTTATCTGTTCTTCTGTTGATTGGCACTTGAGTTGTTTGCACCTTTTGGCTATTGTGAGCAATGCTGTTATGAACGAGGATGTACAAATATTTCTTTGAGATCTTGCTTTCAATTCTTTTGACTATCCAGTGGTGAAATTGCTGGATCATGTGATATTTCTAGGTTTAATTTTTTTGAGGAACCACTATACTGTTTTCTATAGCATCTGCACCATTTTGCATTTCCACCAGCAATGCACAAGCGTTCTAATTTCCTCATGTTCTCACCAACATTTGTTATTCTCTCTCTCTCTCTCTCTCTGTGTGTGTGTGTGTGTGTGTTCACGTGCACGCGTGTATTGATAACAACTATTCTAACTGGTGGGAAGTGGTATCTCGTGGTTTTGATTTGCACTTTTTTAATAACTATCAGTGAGGAGCATCTTTTTATGTGCTTACTGGGCGTATGTATGTCTTTGCAGAAATGCCTATCAAGTCCTTTGCCCTTCTTAAAATTAGATTGCTTGTTTTATTGTTGTTGAGTCTTAAGAGCTCTTTATGTATACTGGATATTAATCCCTTATCAAATATGGGACTTGCAAATATTTTCTTCCATTCTATGGGTTGCCTTTTTACTATTAATATTTTGATAGTGAAGTTTGTTGCACAAAAGTTTTAAATTTTCATAAAGTCCTATTTGTCCATTTTTTCTCTTGTTGCTCACACTTTTGGTGTGATAGCCAAGAAATCATTGCCAAATCCCATGCCATGGAGCTTGCCCCTGTGTTTTCTCTTATGAGTTGTAAAGTCTTATCTCTTATGTTTAGGTCTTTGACCCATTTTGAGTTTATTTTTGTATATGGTGTGAGGTAGGGTTACAACATCATTCTTTTGGATGTGAATACCATGTCAGGTTGTGGTTACTGTTAAGTTTTGACAACTAGGAATGAGAAGACTTGGGAAGTCGTATCTATGGAGCTTACTGAATCTTTGTGAAATGTTTTTATTCAAGCGGGGCTTTGCCAGCCACATTGTTTGACTCCAGTTACATGGAGACACATGTCATAAACTATTCTAAGGTTTTGTCACTCACATATTTTCTGTCTTAATTCACATTACCCCCTGATTCTAGGGGGGCATGGCTATGGGAGAGGAGTGAAGTCCTGGACACTGACACCCTTGTCTTTAAAAATATGTTGTTGATACTGGGGCAGAGAATAGATTAGCAGCTGCCAGGGGCTGGGGGGGTGGGCACAAAGGGGCAGCGTGAGGTTTTCTTGCTGGGTGATGAGACTGTCCTGATCTTGATTGTGGTGGCAGTTACGTGACTGCATGCAGTTGTCAAACTCTTAGAACGGCAACCCAAAATGATGACTTTTACTGGATATAATTCAAAAAATAATTAAAGTGTGCTGTTGACAGGCAGTACAGTACAGCTGCAGTTTCCAACCCCGGGGCCGAAGACCGGTACCAGTCTGTGCCTGTTAGGAACCAGGCTGCAGATGCTTCCTATCCACTTGCATCACTGGGTGAGTTCCCCCGCCCCCCTCCTGTCCCTCCTCCTCTGTGCCAAAAAGGTTGGGAACCCATGCTGCAGTACCGGGCTGAGGGCGCCCTTTGGAGGCAGTCCCCAAGTTCAAGTCCCAGTTTTCCCTTTTCCCAGCTGAGTGACTGGGTCCTGTGTACCTCAGTTTGCTTTTGTGTAAAAGGAGGGTGATGGACTCTATTGCATAGAGAGGGAATGAGAATTAAGTGGGTTCAGCCATAAACCTCTGGAACAGGTTGGCATGTAGAAAGTGCCACCAGGGATCCCTGTTGTCACAGGCATTTGCCGCCCCAGGGTGAGTGTGTCTGTGGAGGTGGGAAAGAGGAGCTGAGGGCAGGGGGTTTACATTCCTGGAAAGTACTCTGTCCTCAGTGGCCTTTCTTTGTTCACATCACACTGTGGGTACCAAGACCCCTCTTTGGGGCTGCTCTCTCTGTCACCGCATGTCTTGTTCTGGGCACGTCCTTGACGTGGGGCCTGCGGAGGCAGCCGAGGGCCGGTCCCTCGTGGGCCGGCCGCAGCAGGGGCTCCGAGGGCTGCAGCCTGCCCCGGTCCTGGCTGGTGGGGGCTCTTTCTGGTGTCGGTCGCTGTCCTATGGCGTAGGCTGTTCTGCTGTCAGCAGCCACAGGGAGGGAGAACAGGGCAAGGAAGGGGAGAGCAGCCACCTTGACTGGTAACTGCCCCGCTCCGCTTTTTGTTATCCCGGGTCCAAGAGCCGGTCTCAGGCCAAGGGGCACACAATCTGCTGTGGCCTGGTGGGGACAGGCCAGCTCTCCCTTCTTGATTTTCCTGGCTTTAGGGTCAGGAAGCGGATCCCCCCGCTGTCGGGTGTGTCTGTGGTGTTCTTGCCTGACCAGGCTTCCCAAATTTACCTGCCCCCTGCGGTGGAGCCTCTCGGGTCCCTCCAGGCAGACCCCCGCCTGCCTGTATTCTGGGCTGCGGCTCCGCCCTCGGCTCCCAACGCCAACGCGTTTCCATCTGCTTCGCCTTCCAGAAACGACCGAGATCTCGTGCTGGCTGGCTGACCGCCTCCTTCCAATTCTTTTTGTGGTAACAGGTTTATTCCTTTTAAAATTCACTTGCTGGCTTGGGAGGGAGGAGAGACAAGTGTGCGGTGAGCCTCACACCAGAGCGGGCTCTTTTCAGACGGCAAATACCAGGTCCGGGCGACCAGTCGGCAGCCTCTGCAGAGGCGCGGGGCGCGCGGGGCCTGGGGAAGCCACCGCCTCCGCCTGTGCGGGTGGCCTTGGGCAGGAGGCAGCTGGGGCATCGGCCCTGGGTCGGGCTGGGGGCAGAAGAGACAGCAAAGAGACCCCGGTTACCCTGAGAACCACACCAGCGGGCTTTGTCTCTGCGGGGCCTGCCGGGCGGCCTGCAGTGGCCTGTCCAGAGAACATTCCAGGGCGTTCGGGGGAACTTCTGGCCAGGCATCAGGGCATTCTCTTTTCTCCTTGCCACGCTCCATACTCGTGCATAAACCAGTTGTAGCAGGTGGAAAGTGAAAGGGTTACAGGCAGACATCAGCCAGAGAGTTCTCACCGGGCCTTCATTCAACATAACAAAAGGAAACAGTTCTCAGGGTGAGAATCAGGGTTTCTCTAAGGCTCTGGTGAATGTTTGGGGACCCACCGCTCTCTGCTGTGAAGCCTTCCTTCTATGCCATCTTGGTATTGGAGGTGCAGTCCCAGGGCTGAGTCTCTGGGTAGCATGTGAACCACTGCGTCTGGGCAGTCCCTGGATGGGGGGAGTTCACTGTTCCCCACCCGGTTCCCCTTGCTAATGCGCTCCTGGGGGGAGGGGCACACTCACTATGTGGGGCGGGTGCGGTGCGGGCCAAGGGCCCCAGACAGAGGGCCAGAGACTGAGGTGGGGCCAGGTGCCGAGGGCACAAACAGGCCCATGCCTTGTTCCTGTAAGCTCTCCCTTTTTACTCCTTTTTTAAATGAAATGATTGGCAGTGGTGGCCTCCAAGGGTGATGTTTCCTTTTTCATTTGGAGCACAGAATGTCGGGCTTCCTCTCGTCCAACAGGGATCTTCCGATGGAGTGAGCACACGGAAGTCCCCCAGCAGAGCCCAGCATGGCCACACTGCCCCTGCAGTCTGGGACGAGCTCCCAGACGAGGTGCCGTCCTGTGGCCAGGGTCCCAGGAGCTCAGCCTGTCCTCCTGCTTGGCCTTCCTTCCATGACCAGACGGGGGCTGGGGGTGTCAGCAGGAAGTAGAATGAGGACACTGGCTCACTGACGGGGCCCAGCCACTCCTGTCTCCCTGGCTGGGCCTCCTTTTGTTCTCAGCCTCTCAATCTTGTGCTGACTTAAGACAACTGACTAGACGAGGGTCTCCAGTGTGATCTGATTCAGGCTGTCCCACACGGAGGCTGGTTCCTCTTGGCCTCAGCTCACAGGGTCCACGTGTTAACCAAATATTTTGCTCCATCCCAGCCAGGTGGGGCTCTTGGTGTGCGTCCCTGGGGCTTGTGGGCTCAAAGATCACACCACTGTCCTTCCTAATCTTCTCTGCTCTGTGGCACCTGCACATGCCTCTGGCAGAGGGTGGCCTGGGCTCTGCATGCTCCAGTGGGGCTTGGTTTTGTTTCAGTTCATCGTGTGCTGGTCAGAGAGGACAGCCGGGTCAGCTGCTCCACAGCTAGCCCTGCTCCTGGGGGACCTGGCCCTCACCCACAAACATAGTCCAGGTATCTCCAGTATCTACACAGACACCGCAGTTGCTCTGGCCCAGGAGGCCCCAGCATGGGAGGCTGGGGTGCCCAGTCTGCCCTCAGTAGCTGCTGCCATCCCTGAACTTTGAAGGAGGAAGCCCTGCATGTGCCAAGCACAGGCTCTGCAACCTGCCTTCTCCCCGAGCTGGCTCAGGCCCTGCAGTGCCACACGGCCCTGGGCAGCTGCCGTGCTACCGGAGTGCCTTGCTCTCCAGCTCTGACGACCCAGCACGGGAGAGGAGATGTAGCCAGGACCGAGTCCTTCTCACAGAGGGCTGGGGCCAAACTGAAGGGCCTTTGTCTGCCCTGAGGCCACAGCAGAAACCTCTCCTGCTGATCCCCATGGCTGGGGCTCCCTCCTCCCCTGAGGATGCTGCTGGTAATTGCCACCATCATGGGGACAGAGCAACTGCACTACCGGACAAAGGAAGCCAACTTCACCTGGCACTTGGGGGAGCCCAGCTTTGTTTCCGATCAAGTGTCCTGAGCTCCCAGCCCATCCCCAGCATGGAGCCACCTCCCTCCCCTTCCAACACGAGCTGCCTCTGCTGGACCTCAGACGGCCTGGGCGCCTGACCGCTGTGTCCTGCTGGAGAACCTGGGCTGCAGGTGGGTGTCAGGGTGACAACTGTGACCATTGTCTCCAGGGCCACTATGAGAGTGTATGTGTGTGTGGGGGGGGCTGGGGTGGGCTTTACAAGTCCCCTGAATGAAGTGAGTTTGTTGGGGCTCTGCTCTCTCTGTTCTAGGGATCTCAACGTGCCCCTAGTTCTGGGGGCTCACAGAAGAACCTGCTGTGCTGCCCTGGTGCAGCCACTAGAGGACCCCCCAAGTTGCTGCCCATGAAGGGCTCCTGGAGGATCACCCTTCTGTGTATCTCATTTTTAGGGTGCAGCAGCTGAAACCCCCACCTTGCTCAGTGCTGGGCTTGCTCCCCTGAGAAATGTCCCCAAGTCTTGCTGCAATTTCCCCATCACACTCCCCCTTTCCTCTTCTGTTTCCCCTTCTTTTCCCTCCTCCTAATAGCCTGAGCCTCCGGAAGGGACTTGGCAGGGAAAGCACAGCGAGTGGGAGTGAGGACCAAGCCACGTCCTCCTCCCATCTGCCCGCCCTCGCTGTGGTCACACTCTCCCCCTGGTGTCTCTGCGTGGGGAGCAGTGGGGCCAGGGTGGGGCGGCTGGTGGGCAGGGCTCCAGGAGGTGCAGGAGGAACCCACCGGGAGGTGCACGCGGCCATGGGATGTCCAGGAAGCCCACGGAACTGAGCGGGCAGATGGGCTTCTCTTCAGCCGTCGAGGGCCTTGAGGGGATTCTCACCACCGTGGGCTGGGGGCAGAGGGCGTTAGAGCCTGGGCTGAGGACTGCTGGAATGTCCTTCCTCCCTGTGGGGCCTGAGGGCATCACCCATGGGCTGGGGAGACGTCAGAGTCCAGGCATGGCTCGCTTGATGCCAACAACCCGTCACTAAAACGAGTCTTCACGTCTGACAGCATGAACCCGGAATCTGCTCCTATTACCGTAAATGAGAAAAGTGATAATGCGTTACTTGTTGATCCCAAACCTCCAAACAAGTCCCTAAAAGGTATCTAAAACATCGTAAAATGCTTATTTGGAATTAATAACCCTCAACAAGCCCCCCAAATGTAACTGAAACACAAGACCCTGCCTCCTGGTAAGGGATAATCTGTGGTGCTAGGAGGCCCTGTGCTCAGCACACCCCTACTTGGTCACCAGCCTGTGATTTCACCTTGGCTGTGACGCAGGGGCCGACCCCATTGCCCAGGGAGCCAGCACCACCAAATTGCCATGATGGCTGCTGTCACTGTTGCTGTGTGAAAAATAACCCCCAAACTGAGCAGCTTAGGACAATCATTTTGTTCTACTCATGGCTTCCTTGAGTCAGGGACTGGAGCAGGACACAGGGGCAGTGGAGGGGTCACTGGACTTTGCTCCATGGTGTCGGGGCCTCAGCTGGGAGACCCTAAGTCTGGCAGCTGGGGTCTGCACACGTCTGGAGCCCGGGCAGGACAGCTGATGGGCTGGGCGCATCAGGGCATCCACCAGAACACCCCCAGGGGACTCTGCATGTGGTTGGGCTTCCTCACAGTGTGGTGGCTCAGCAGCCAGACTTCCCACAGGGTGGCTCAGGGCTTCAAGAGTGAGTGCTCTAGTGAACAAGGCAGAAGCTACACTGGCTTTTAGGACCCAGTCTTGGAAGTCACATCTCACCACTTCTGTCTGTTGGTTGAAGCAGTCATGAGAGCCAGGTCCAGAGAGGAGGGACTTCTCAGTGGCAGGAGTTCAGGGCTACATTGTAGAACAGCTTGTGGGATGGAGAAGTGTAGTCATAAGCATTACATGCAATTCAGACATTCTACCAATTGTGTTTGGAAGGTAACTTGGGACTTTTTTTGCCCACCATTTTGTTAAAACTTGGGTATTGAATTTTTGGATGTAAAAATAAAATTTTCTTGTGTAAAATCAGCTGAGACACACTAGGATGGATATGATAAACAAGATGGACAATGACAAATGTCGATGAGGATGTGGAGAAATTGGTGTCCTCATACCCTGTGGTGGGGATGGAAAAGGATGCAGCCACTTTGGAAACGGTTTGGTGGTTTCTCAAAATAGTTAAACAGGGGGTTGCCATAGCATCCATCAATTCCCCTCCTCAGTGTATATCTAAGAGAATTGAAAATATGTGTTTGTGCAAAAACTTGTGCATGAAAGTTCATAGGGCTGTTGAGATGTTTGTGTGCGTTTGTTTAGTGTGCACAAGTGAAGGGCACATCCATGTCCCGTTCCCTGCCTTTGCTCTTAACATGAGGCTCCTCAGTTCTGTCTTTCCTGGGCATCTAGCATTGCTTTTTGCAGCTGTTTAGTGTTTTCATGTGCATTTAAGACAGTTAATCTGATTAAGTTAATTCCTCTTTCTGATAGTGGCACATGGGTGGTCCTGAATTCTGTCATGCTGCCTAAAGAACCTCCCTCTACGTGTTTCCTCAGGACACCTGGGAGTGGGATCAGTGGGTCATTGCCACCTTTTCCCCCAGATTTACCACTGAGTCTTCCATAGTCGTCTGGTCCCTGTGCGTCTGGGTCTGCCTTGGGCTCTGTAGTGTGTACCATTGATCTACCCCTGCATTTCGGTACCAGTGTTTGCACTTCATTCATTCACTCATTCATACTTTTACTAAGGCATGGAGTTATTTTTAAATGTTTGGAAGGTGAAGTTCCCCCTACCCATCTCCCCCTGCCAGGGGCCTTCTGCAGGCAAAGGCCTTAGCTTTGAGAGGTTGGGGGTGGGGAAAGGGAGAGAGAGAGAGAGATAGAGAGAGAGAGAGAACAATTTTTTCTTTCTTTTTTTTTTTTTTTTTTGAGACAGAGTCTCACTTTGTTGCCCAGGCTAGAGTGCCATGGCATCAACCTAGCTCACAACAACCTCAAATTCCCGGGGTCAAGCAATCCTCCTGCCTCAGCCTCCCGAGTAGCTGGGACTATAGGCATGTGCTACCATGCCTGGCTAATTTTTTCTATATATATTTTTGGTTGTCCAGATAATTTATTTCTATTTTTAGTAGAGACGGGATCTCACTCTTGCTCAGGCTGATCTCGAACTCCTGACCTCGAGTGATCCTCCCACCTCCACCTCCCAGAGTGCTAAGATTACAGGCATGAGCCACCAGGCCCAGCCTGAGAACAACTTTTTCTGAGGAAATAATGTTAGATCACAGAGGAGTTGCAAGGATAATACAGAGAATACATATACACCTCAGTTGGTTTCTTCTATTGTTAATTGCCATGGTACACTTGTCAAAACACTTGTCAACCTTGGCCCGGATCAGCTGATTCCCAGCAGACCCCAGATGCAAGAATGAAGGATTGTTGTTTGAAGCCACTCGCTTCTGGGAATGTTTTTAGGCACAAACACTAACTGGTATACTACTTTTGTAATCATTTACTTTGAGTGCTTTCTGTGGATAAGAGGTAGTCTTTGCCTGTGGCGTTGTGCAGATATTTCCCACAATGTCCTTTTAATTTTGATTCCGTGTGTGTGCGTGCAAGTGCGTATACGGCTGTTTCGAGGATCTGGGAGGGCTTGGTTCTGAGAGCCCTGCCAACACCAAAGTCCGCAGGTGCTTAAGTCCCTTATGGAAAACGGCATAGTATGTGCATATAGCCTACACACATCCTCCCATGTGCTTTATTATTATTTTTTTTTATTTTAAAATATTAAGGGCGTACAGATGTTTTTGTCACATGGACACCTTTCATAATGCTTATGTTGGGGTTTTCAGTGTACCCATCACCCAAAAAGTGTTCATTGTACCCGACAGGTAGGTGTTTACCCCCTGCCCCCCTTTCTTGATCTCCAATGACCTTCGCATGTCTCTGTGCTCCCACAAACTTTAGGTCGTCTCTAGATTACTTATAATACCTACGGCAATGTCAGTGCTGTGTAAAATACTTGTTATACTGTATATTTAAAAATTTGTACTATTTTTTATTGCTGTATTATTTTTATTGTTTTCTTTTAATATTCTCAATCCACGGTTGGTTGTATCCATAGACAGACACGTGGATACAGAGGGCAAACTGGATCTATTTCTTGCTGTGTCATTTTGTAGCCAAGTTTATGGCTATTGGTCTTTTCTGTTTTGAATTCATGTCATGCTTAGAAAAGTTCTCTAGTCCCAGATAAGAAAACTTTCACCCAAGTTTTCTTCCTGTGCTTTCGTGATTTTATATTCCACCCTTAAGTGTTTGACCCATTTAGGATTTATTATGGTATAAAAGTGAGGTATGGACTCACTTTATGCAAATGGAAACTCGGCTGACCCAACACCCAGTAGTTCCTGTTTTACTCACCAACCTGAGAGATCTTCAGCGAATACTGCAGTGCTTCTTAACTGGGTGCACATAGGATCCGAGGGGGTGCTGCCCTGTCCTTCCCTGGGACACCCTCATTCTGAGCCAGGTTTCGGCAGGCACGTGTATTTTTTTTAAATTTTAGAGTCACAGTTGATTTTGGAGATTACTTTTGGTTGAGAATCACTACCCGCCTGTCTCTGCCCCTGCCAGGCCCACATAGTGTTCAGACATTTCACCTTTAAACAGGTTTAATGTCTGGGGAGGGACAGTTCCTCTACTTTGCTTCTCTGTTCTATAATTATTCTCCCATGTTTATTTTTTCTAATTTAGAATAATTTTATGTTTCCAAAAATGTCAGTTGGAATTTTTATTGGGATGATATGAAATTTATAAAATTACAGTCTGCCCTCTGCATCTGAGGGTTCTGCATCCACAGATTTAATCAACCACATGTAGAAAATATTCATTTAAAAAAAAAAAAGAATTCCAGGAAGTTCCAAAAAGCAAAACGTGAATTTGCTGTGCGCTGAAGCCAGGATAATGAAGCGATTTGGGTATTATTCATGGGAGTGACGGACCCCCCCTCCCTCCTCGGGGGGATAACGAGAGACTATTGTATTTAGATAGAATTGTATTTAGAAATAAAAATATCAGTGTCACTTTATCCAGGAGCTAGCGTCACACTCTGCACTCAGCCTTCCCTACAGAAGGGTGTGGTGTTGTCTCTGAGGACAACACCCTGCTGCAGGGCTCAGGGGCTCAGGCATCTAAAGTCCCTTCCGCTGGGGCTTAATGTTAATCACGCAGAACTGGTGCCTTCTAAGTAAGAGAGAATCCCTCCAGTCTTCCTCCTTCCCCACCCTCTGCTGGGAGCTGTATTCTTTCCCTAAGCTAACAGCTTTGTGCTTCCAAACAGACTTTTTGTTTCTTCAATTTCTAGTGAACCATTCAAGGATGCCTCTGCCAGTCATGGCCGGCACGGGTAGGACTGAACGAAGAGTGGACATCATTTCCCTTTACGTGTCTAACCTCCAGATGACTCAGGATTTTGATGGAAGGCAGGGACTTAATGGGTTTCTCTTTTTTTTCTGAATTTCTTTCAGCATCTCCCTAATTCACTGTGCTGGAAGGTCTCTCAGAAGGTCTAAAGGCCCTGGAGAGACTGAGAAGGAAAGTATAGATTTCTGCTGAATTAAATCTAGGTGATTTAGGGTCTTTCAAAGTCAATTTTATGGAGGTATAACTTACACACACTAAAAACCACCAATTTTAAGTACACAATTGGAGGAGTTTTGACAACTGTATGAAGTTGTATATGCACCACCACGGTCGTGATCTAGAACAGGGCTTGGCAAACTACAGCCTGGGGGCCAAATCCACTGCTGTCTGTCTCCATAAATAAAGTTTTATTGGAACACGCAGCCTCCATTCCTTTATATATTGTATATGACTTTTTCTCGCTCCAATGACAGGGACAGATACCATATGTTCTTTGAAGCTGAAAATATTTACTATTTGGCTCTTACAGAAAAAGTTTGCTGACCTCTGAAGTAGAATGTTTCTGTCACCCAAAGAGCTTCCTTATACCCTTTGCAGTCAATTGCTTCTTCCAACTTCCCACTTTCAACCACTGATGTGATTTATGTCACTGCAGCTTGGCCTTTTCTAGGTTTTATATGAATGGAATCATATGGTATTATATGTAGTTTTTGTTTCTGGCTTCTTCCACTCAGAATAGTGCTTTGGAGATCTGTCCATGTTGTTGTGTGTATCTACTGTAAACTAAAAATAAAATCCTCAGCCCCTTCACTAGTGAATGGATCCCCCTCTTGGCCAAGGGGGCCCTAGAGAAACCTTAAAAACTGAGTTCCCATCCACGATAGGGCTGGAGGTCACACACGCCTCATTACTCCCCTTCCCTTTTGGGGTTTAAACACAATGGACCAGCACTAGTGCTAAAACAGAGACCTTGAGACTGACAGAACAAACTCTTTGTGGCAACAAGATACCAAATTATAAATAGGACCTGAGGCCATGCTGGGCAAGGGTTAAGTCATGCACCCCCTCCCCCCCAACACTTAAAGAATAAACTAGGTTCTACCTGCCACAAGGTTTTCCTTTTTCTCTAGCAGCCAAACAAGCACAAGCCTTGAGATAAGCAATAACGAAATAATTTGCAACCCATCCACCAGCCAGCCTGCCTAAGCCTGCAGGAGTGCCTGTGGGGGCAGAGATGCCATGTGCTGAGGCTCCCTTCTTGCCTGGGAGACACTCCTCTCCTTGCCCGAGGCTGGCAGGGTGAGGAGTAGGTGGCTCCTTCTCTGTGCCTTGGTGACAGCCTGAGGTTGCAGGTGGTGTTAAGCAGAGTGGGGGGAAGAGTGAAGGTTGCCAAGTCTTGCAGGGCCGAGTGGAGAGTTCTGATTTCTGGAGGGTTCTCATCTGCAGGGGCCGAGGTCGAGCAGAAGTGGCACCTCGAGCTGGAGGGAGCTGGGCCTGGGGGGGTGGTTCTGGTCTGCTGACATCCCCTTGCACAGGGATGCTAAGCTTCCGACGTCAGACTTCCCCATCCATCTACCCCAGCTGGTGGAAGCCAGGGTGGGTCGAGGCTGAGGTCCTGCCTAAGACCTGGTGATCTTTGTGTGGCCTTGGGGTGGTTGGAAGCTGGGCCTTAGGAACAGGACATCCCAGTCATGACAGAGACTTAATTTCCTATCCTTTCCTCCTCATCTGGGACCTCTAGCTTATTTTTAGCTGCTGCAGGACCTGGTGGATGACACTTGATTTAAGACATCCACCTTCCTTGCAGCGGCCCCCATGCTGCACGGCATTTAATCCTCAGGGCATCTAATGGAGGCAGGAAAGGCGTGACTCATACCCCATGTACAGGTCAGACACTGGGGTTCAGATGCCCCAAGGTGACCTGAATTTGAACCCTGGTGCATCTTCCTGAACCTCACAGTAGCTGTCGGTACCTTCCTTCCCAAGAACCATGTGTAGGTTGGCAGCTGGGCAAGACGTGAATTCATGGGGCTCTGTGAAGTCTCTGAGGGAGATCCCATCTTTCCTTTTTGGGCCCCCACCTTGAGGAGACCTGGTTTGGACCACGAAGGGGAAGAACTGTGACGATGATGCAGGATGCCAGCTTTGGGGTCTGTCTCAAAGACCCCACTATGTTGTCTCGGGAAATAAAGGCTGGCACGAGAGCCCTTTGGAAAGCGAAACCAGGAAGAGTGCCGCAGAGGCAGGCAGGGAGGAGGGGGCTCCGTGCACCCCCACATCCGGCTAGGTCAGACGAAGCTACAGGGAAGAATTGAGGCTGAGCTGAAATGGAAAAGTGTTTGCCAACAAGTAGAACCTCAAGGACAGCTTTAAAGTGGAGCAATAAAGGAAGACCACACAGCTTGAGCCTGGCCCAGAGTCCTCCAAGAACCTCTTCTGGACCAGGGCGTGGTTCCCTGAGGCACTCTTCTTGTGCATAGCATGTCACTTAGGGCCAGGTGTCTTGTCAGGGCCTGCCAAGTGTCAGAAGTCTGAAATTAGGTTTGATGCAGTCGTTTTGGCATCTCTGTTTATTCCTGGGTCTGTAGCACCCTCCCCAACTTTAAGATAATTATTTTATCCGCTTTCTGAAAATTGAAATGTAATACGACTTGACAGGTACACATATGGGTGTATAGATTCATAACAAATGCAAATGTCTCACTAAACTGGAAATTTCCAGAAGTTTGTGTTCTGGAAAAATAGACGCTAAAGTGCTAACAGCGATCACTGGGGTAACTGGGCCTGGGCCTGGGTGTGGGTCACGGGAATGGGGTCTTCGCTTTATCCATAATATTTGCCATCTCGTTATCAGTGAAAATACTTTCATCTGTTACTTATGAAATTAACACTTTAAAAACATTAACAACAATTTTAAAGTAGTCTATGTTCTGAAAATAAATTCAAACAATAGAGACGTGCAAAAGGTAAAAGCGTGCAAGATCCTTCCCGGAACTTCCCTGCAGTGCACTCTCTAGGGGTTGGACTTTGGCTTTATTGCCTGGATCTAGTCTATCCATTTGTATTTCATTAACTTCTGTCTCTTCTATATCATGTTCTTCCTTCTATTTTTTGCATTTACTTGGCTGTTCTCAACTTCCTAAGTTGGATGCTTAGCTAACAAGTATTTAAGGTATAAACTTGCTCATAAGCATCACTTGCCTGCACATCTCGAGGCTCGCTGTGCAGTATTTCTGTTACTGCTCCATTTAGATGGTTTATCATGTCCATGATGTGTCTTCTTTGACTTGTTATTTCCTTTTCCACGAGTAATATTTCCAAATACATGGGGTTGTTTTGGTTATTCTTTTTTCAATTCATAAAGCAGGTAAGTATGCATATTCTGAATATATAAAAAACTTCCGCAAGTTAAAAAAAAAGGCCAAGAGTCTACCAGCGAAGTGGACCAGGGATGAGAACCGACAACCCTGGAGGAGAAAGCTGGTGAGGATGTGGGCAGGTGGTGAACTCTGTAAGTACGCCAGGAAATAAATGCAATTTAAAATAATGAGAAACAAATGCATCCCATCTGGTTGGCAAAAATTAAGTAGTTAATGGGAAGTATTGACAGGGCTGTGGGAAATGAAATTCATTACACATGAGAGTTGAGGTTAGTACAAATGCCTAGAAGAGAAATTTGACAATCTGAAGAAGTACATTGATTGACTGGTTATTTAGAAGTGTATTGCTTAATTCCAAACATATGGGGATTTTCCAGTTATTTTTAAATGGTTGATTTCTGGCTTAGTTCCACAGTATATGTCGTCTGTATGATCTCAGTCCTCTGAATTTTGTTGAGTCTTGCTTTGTGGACTGGCGTGGTTCATTTTTGTAAATGCCTGGGTGCACCTGGGAACAATGAACATTGTGCAATTGTCCCGAGTCAGGTCCAGTTGGCTCATTGTGCTGTGTCTTCTGGATCTCTGCTGACTTTTTATCCTGATTGTTCTATCAGTTATTGAGATAGAGAGGTTTAAATATCCCACTATGGTTGTGGATTTGTCTATTTTTCCTTTTGGTTCAGTCAAGTTTTTCTATAGTTGTGTATTATTTCATGCGACAAGTATAGTACATTGTATTTTCCATTTGTCACCTTCTATGATTCTGGATGGCCCTCATTTGTACTATAGCTTCTTATCAGATATTAGCAATGCTAATTACAGCATTTTTTAATTAGTATCTGCCTGGTAAGTTTCCCCCATCATTTTAGTTTCAACTCTTCTGTAGCCTCACATTTCAGATGTGTTCCTTGTATTTTATTCTTGCATTAATTGTTTGGCTAGTTTTATTCCCTGAACATTTACTGATGACCACCTTGCCAGATGCTTGGAGAAAGCAGGCCCATAGCCCCTCTGCCCACCAGGCCAGCACGTGCCCTCGGCTCATGGCTCCAGGCCTGAGCTGTGTCTTCTGTGACCACTGTGCTGACCCCTCCGAGGATGTCATCTCTTGGCAGGGACAGTATCATCTACCTCAAAGTTTGTGTCAAGGCCAAGCTAAGTGAAGGTCCACATGTAAATCATGCAACATGGTTCCCGACACACAGCACCTCTCATGAGATGATGGCAGCTGTCCCTGGGGTCACCTGCTGGTCTCAGAGTGTGGTTTTTAACCAGCAGCTTCAGTATCACCTCGGATGACAGCATGTCAAGTTTTTATCCGTGGGGATTCTTTGTGGCTTGTGTTTAAAATACCTCCAGAAAGGATACACATTTACTTCTGTCAGGTGCCTAGAAATTGAGAATCTAGGTCGACTTTAACCTGGATTTTCAGTTTGTATTTTTCCACCAGAGGCAATGGGACTTCTGGACCCAGACCACGGTGTGTTGTCTTGTCAGGGAGAGGCCTTTCTGTTCAAAGCTGCAAGGTCTTTCTCCAGCGTCAGAGCTGCGTCAGTGCCCCGTGTTGGGGGCAGAGCCTCTGGCCTTGTTCTCCGGCAGGTTTTGCTCTCTGGTGCTAGACAAGCTCCTTGCCCCTCCCGCACAGCTGCCTGTGAATGCTCTCTGCCTCGACAGACCTCAGAGCCCACACTCACCATTGGGGGCTTTTGCAAATGCTTTCTCCCTGCAAACCCTCCTCACCGATATCCAACGTACACTAAGTCCAGGCTGAGTTCTGGCCTCACAACTCAGGCTATACTCTTTAAAAATGTCTCTGAACCTCAGTTTCCACATCTGTAAAATGGCCACATATCAGTACCCTAAAGGCAGTTAAATCATTTCTTCCTATCTATTTCTCTATTCTTTTCTATCCATTTTCCTTCACTTAGGGCAACTGTTAAACCAAGGCCATTAGAAACCTGAACTGTATGTTAAATTAGATGGAAGTTTGACTTGTGATCTGTTCTGTTGGTGTCCTATTGCCTCTCTGATTTCCCAAGAGGGCAGACAGCAAAATAAAAGGTCTTAACATAAAAATGTCTCTTGATAGCTGATGTAAGAAAGCAGCAACAAGAATTCAAATAACTCTTGCCTTTGAGTCATTATGAGAGATAAGTAAATAGCACCTCGCAGAATGACAACCCACACAAATGCAGCCCTTTCAAGGCGTTCTGAATGCTGGCATTTAAACACTGCTGGAACGTCTTCAGATCACTGGAATCTTCCCAAGACTGGGGTGTCATGTCCTTTGAAGTTCCTTAAAAGATAAAAATACACTGATTGCCCATATATTTTGAGTCCTGTACCTGTAACGAATGCCTTTGCTTCTACTGGCAGATGCTTTGAAAGAGAATAAGATTTTAATTAGCAGTCAATAAAATCCCCTCCCATTTTTCATTGTAATGGATCTGCAAGCACTTGCTGCTTCCTGCTCATTATTCAGAGTCATTGGTTACTTGGCAGCCATGGGCTAAGTTCAGGGAAGGTTGTCTGCCCCTCCTCTTCTGGGTGTCTGGCCCGTCTCTACCATTTCCTCCAAGCCATTTCCTCTACCTTTTTTTCCTACAACAGGTGGCTACATGATGGCTTCTTTCTGGCCCTGAGGAACTCATCTGTGGCTCACACACCTATACACACAAGCCCCCTTCTCTTTCCAGGTTCTGGTGCTGCAGCTTCCAGAAGCAGCTCAGTAGGAAGAAGACTTGCTGGGCCCCCAAGCTCCTCTCTGTCATTTTAGAGACACCTGCCACTGATATGCTTGCACACCAGGGAGCTGTGGGTTGGCTTTGGAAGGACAGTTCCTGCTGCTGTAAAAGCCACTAGGAGGAGATGCCCGAGGGAGACCTAGCTAGTGCAGGCAGGAGGGGGCAATGCAGTATGCAGAGGAAAGGGGGGTGGAGCCATTTATTCATCCATCCATCCATCCACTCACCCACCCACACCTCTGCCCACACCTCCATCCATCCATCCATCCACCCACCTGTCCATCCAAACCTTTCAACCAAACATCCATCCACCCACCTCCATCTATCTATCTGTTCATTTACTCATTAATTAATTAATTCCTTTTTTTCTTTATCAAGTATTTGAAGATCCTGAGCCTAGTGCTGTGATTACAAAAACAAGGCACAGTCCTGCCCTCAAATTGCTCAGTTTCCTGTCCAAGACCAACATGTAAACAGAGATTCATTATACAGTGTGACGAGCACCGTAACAGGGGTGTGTCCAAGTGGAGAGGAGAGCATCACTTTTGGAGTTGAGGACAAGGTGATCAGAGGACTCTTTACAGAGTTGACATTTGCTAAGTCTGAGAAGAGGGGTGGGGATTTACCAAGGGGACCGAGGTGGGGCTGGAATGGCAGCACCTACCGCCAGCGTGGCAGGGTGAATACGTGGCGTGTAGGAGGGTGTCCTCAAACAGGCAGGCAGGGCAGGAGAGGGGTGCAGGTGCTGGGTCACGAGGGACTGCGGAAGCCTTGCCTCAGGGTTTGTGTTTTATTCTGACAAAGATGGGGAATGCTGAGAAGGGGTGTGACGATGATGTGAATCGCATTTTGAGAAATCATTCAGGATGCTCTTTGATGAATGGACTGGAGGAAGAGAACCAAGCATGAGAGACCCGTGGGGGCTGTTGCACCATCCAGGCAGGAGGTGCTGATGCCTGGAGCCCAGGCAGCATGTGGGGGTCGGCAGAGGATGTCCTCTGGGACGTGGCCTTGGCAGAAGGTGAGAGAGAGAAATGGGGAGGGATGTGAGACAATGCTGGGGTGTCTAACCTGAGGGCTGTGGGCTTGACTGCACGGCAGGGGTGTGGTAGGAGGACCAGAGGTGTGGGCTTGTGCAGTGTTCAGTTTCAGGGGTCTGTGGGATGTTCGGGTGGAGAAGTCTGACAGACAGTTGGAAACATGGACAACAGAGACCCAAGGGTGATGGAACAGAGCCGGGGAGGTGGCTGAAGGTAGAATCACAAGGTGATGGGGGCAGAGACACAGAGGCGACTGGTAGCAGCCATAGAAAGTCCCCTGGGTGCCTTCTGAAGGTGTTCTACCTCATGCATTAAGGGTTCTAATAGCCACTGCACAGCATCAGTTCATATTAAGCTTATGGGGAGCTAAAAATGTAGGGCTTTTTGATGGGAACTGCTGATAATTCAAGTCCCTTCCATCACATTTCTGGATGATTGATCCTTTGAGTTCACACTGATTTGCTGCTCCATAAACGCGGCGTCCCCTCTGCAGGCTGACAATCAACGTTGACTAGAGCAGGGCCGGGGGCAGCTTCCCTCCCGGCTGCAGCCTGGGTGTTGGGGAGCTTCCTCTGCGTGTGGTCCTAACCCTTGTGAACCTGCCTTTCTGCCCCTCAGCTCCGCCCAGTGGTCACGGGGGAAAGGTGCCACCAGGAGGGCATGTCTTGTGACAGTCCCTGTCTAAGCCTGTCAGCAAAGGTTGTGGGTGGGGTGCTGCCAGCCGTCCTGGGAATTTCAGAGCTGGAAGGCAGCCGGGCCAGCCCATTTCCTTCAGAGGGAGAGCGCAGGGGAGCCGGGAAGCTGCTTCTCTATGCGAGGAACTTGTCTAAATCCAAACCACAAGATAATTTCCTTGATATTTATGGAAAGAAGATAAGGAACTTAAAAAAATTGTGTAAATGGTTAAAAATCTTTTCTTTCATATTTCCTAAAATACCAGATTTTCAAAAATCGACAGGCAAATCAGTAGAGGCAAGCGCGTGTGCGGGCGGCGTGCGGGAGCGCACTGAGGTTCCAGGCACCGGGGCGCGCTGCGAGGCTCGCCCGCCTGTTCGGGAGAAAACGGGGTGCTCTGGGTGGGTCTGTAGCTGGTTCCGCTCTGGATGAGGAGGAGCGACGGTGGCATCGGCTCGGCCGTCTGTGGCCAGAACTGCTAGAACTAAGGGAGGCTAAATGGCCTCACATTCGCAAGTGGCAAGTGAGCTTTTGTTGACAAGGAATATGTCCTGATGAGGTTAATAAGTCAAAAAGCTGTCAATGGGGCATAAACAATTTCTTCTTTGTCCCGTGAGTCCCTGGGAACCTAAGATGCGGAGACCCGTCCAAGCCCAGGCAGAAGTAGGCGCGCCGGTCGGGGGCCGCGGCTGTTTTCTGGGATCCCCCCACCTGCCCCCCACGTGGCCTCCGCCTCCCCCACTCGCCCCAACTTGTTCCGTCCCTGAAATCTTCGCAAGGGACCCCGGGCCCAGCGCTGGGGGCCTCTTCCCAGCCCCTGTGGAAGGCACATGCCTCCTCCTCCTGCGGAAGGTGGGGGGGGTGATAATGATAGACCACCCCCCCAAGAAGGCTGAGGACCAGGACCCTGCCCGCCCCTGCTGGGACCAGTAGCGCGGGCGCCCCACCCCTCTCCCCTCGGGGGAGCAGGTCCACAGCCGTGAGCCGGGTGGGCAGGGAGCGCCCTGTGGACACCTGGCCCCGCTGGCAGACAGAGGGTCTTCTTGTCGGGCAGGTATTTAAGGGCCAGGTTCGGGAAGGGAGCAGGTGGCGAGGAAACCGCTCTAGCACCGAGGTGTCCGTAGGGCCAGAGAGCCACGGGAAAGGTGCTTCGGCCTCTTCCCAGTTTATTTTCTGTAATTTTTTATTTTGTTAGCACAACCATCTCAAGCATCTTCTCCCTCAAAAGCTGAGCTCTACTCTTCCACGTGCTATGTCTAAAATTGCCACGAGTTTAGAACACCAGGCAGGAGGTCCCTTCACTCAGTTGAGTAGAAACGGTCATTTGCCCTGGCGGAGCGGGTAAGTTAGCTGCAGGACAAGTTCCCGGTTTTTCACTTGGTGGTGGTGGTCTCGCCTTCATTAACTCAGTGACAGACCTGGCAAGACATTTATCACTCAGGCAGGAAAGACTCATAAAGACCTTCTGGTCTGCTCCCCTCATTTTACAGATGAGGAAACTGAGGCCTAGAGATGTGATGCGATTTGCCAAAGATGCCGTGTCTTATTTGAAGGATGCGGTGACTAGACTAGTTTTCTGACTTCTTGCCTTGTGCCTTCAGGTGACAGCCACCAGGTCCGGTTTACAGATCGGTGTCTGTGGCACTGAGAGGTTCTGAGGGTCCCTGTCTGGGGGGACCATCCACTGGAGTCCTGTTGGCTTCTAAAATCCTGACCTCAGAGAGCTCTGTTCCTGGGGTGCCTCCTCATCAGTGGACACTCCTGGACCGCCGCCCGGCGTTGACAGGGCACCACGGAAGGACTCTGAGGGCTCTGTGACTTGGTCTTGCTCCACACACCCCTCGGGTGGCACAGAGAGAGGCCGTGTCAGTGCCAGGACAAGGGAAGGATTCTTGGCAGAAGCAGGAAATGTTGAACAAGCTGGGACCTGAGGTCTTGGTGGGAGGGAAGGACGGTGCCCACTCTGGGCCACAGTGAACTAAAATAGGTGCACAAAGGTGCAGGCAGTGAGGGGCCTTGTCTGCAGAGAATTTTACAACAATAATAAAACTTCTGACATCTGTCTTCTTTTTATTATGACTGTGCACTGGCAATACTAAACATTGTCAGAGATAAAATATTGCTTCCTGAAAAATCCTCTGGTTGGTCTAAGTTCTAAATAATCACTTTGATTATTGTTGCCTTTCAATTATATATACATACATCATATATTATATATAACAGTGTTATACATGTATCTATGTTATGCATGTTGTATGTGTATATCTGTTCATACATATGCTTCAAATTAGCAGATATTTATTACTTATCCTTTAATACACATTGTTTTCCACATAGCAGTTAGTTGGAGGACTCTCTATCTGCAGAGGCAGACCTAGATTTAGCTGCATGTTTTGCTCACCAGCATTCAGAACCTTCCAGCCTGTTCCAGGTGTGCGTTTGCAGTTGTCGTCAGACCCAGTCGTCCTTCGTATTCCTGCATTTAAACTGTTGATTCACGATCACAAAATGTTTGTAAAGAGCATCAACAGAACTTGAGTTACTCCAATTCTGTCATTCCCTGTGACCACTTGGACCTCTAAGTTATGTTAAAATTTAAAAGACTGAAACAGACAGTAATTTTTGAGGTTTTTTTTGTTTTGTTTTTTGGTGAGAGCAAATTTTAGCTCTTACATGAAATATTTTGCTGAATTTGAATAATATCTTTATAGCAGAAATTTCTGCTTCCATTAAAATTATTAATTATTTTAAATCTAATGAAAGAAAATAATGATTATTACTGATTATTACATAATTGTTTACTTTTAAAGTCAAGTTTATTGAGGTATAATTTGCACAAAGTAAAACTCACCTTTTTTAGGTATACAGTTGGGTGGAATCTCTTGGGTGAGGAGTACCTAGGAGTTCCAAGGCTGGGTTACAGGGTAAATATTTGCTTAACTTTATAAGAAACTGCCAAACTTCTTTCTGAAATGTTGCATCACCTGCATTCCCGCCAGCCACTTACGGAAGTTCCAGCCACTCCTCACCTTCCCAGCACCCCTCCCAGTTAGTGTTTGTAATTTCAATCATTTTAGCATAGCGTGGAGTGGTAGCTCATTTGCATTTCCCTAATACCTAATGATGTTGAGCATCTTTCATTTGCTTATTTATATTTATACCATCTGTATCTCTCCTTAAGTGAAGTGTCTGCTCAAATCTTTTCCAATCTCTTTAAGTTGGGTTGTTTTCTTACTATTGCATTTTGAGAGCTCTTTATTTGAGATACAAGTTCTTTATCAGAGATGCAGTCCTTTAATCAGCAAATATTTTCTCCCAGTCTGTTGATTTTGATTTAATGAAAACCATGTTTTCTACATGGCAGTTAATTGGAGAACTCTATCTATAGAGACAGACCTAGATTTAGCTACATGTTTTGCTCACCAGCATTCAGAATCATTCCAACTTTTGATTTTGTTCTTTTTGAAAAAAACAAAAGGTTATAATTTTGATGAAATCCAATTTATCAATTTTTCTTTTATGAGCCATTTTTGGTGTCCTAGCTAACAACTTGCCTCCCAAGCCAATGTCACAAAAACTTTTATGTTTTCTTCTGGAAGTTTTGTAGTTTTGGCTTCTACGTTTGGATTTCTGATTCATTTTGGGTTAATTTTTGTATATGGTGCAAGGTATGAGTTGAAGCTTGTCCCAGCGCCATTTGTTGAAGAGACCACCCGAGCCCTATTGGATTACCTTGGTGCCTTTGTAAAAAAACAATCAATCATATATGTGTGGTCTATTTCTGGGATATTTTGTTTTGTTGATCTATATAATATCCTGTGCCAGTACTATACTGTCTTTATTTCTGCAGCTCTGTAGTAATGCTTATTATGGAAAATAATTTTATCAAATAGAAGAGGTAGGTTTTAAAAACTGCTCTGCTCTGGATGTCAAGTACACCAAAGACACCATTGACAAGAAGAGGTGAGAGGTTTCTGAGTGGGGAGTCTGTAGCCTGACTACCCCCTGCAGCTCCCTGAGCAGGAACAAGGTATACCCAGCCAGGGGGAGGACTGCAGTCCCCTGCACCATGGCAGAAAGTTCTGTTAGGAGCAGAGCCTGGTGTGGCCAGGGCTGGGGAAGACCCCGGAGAGCTGTGGTCCCTGTAGAAGAGAGCAGGCTGGGGTTTGAACCACCGGGAGGAGATGCTCCATGTACTGCTCCCTGCCGTGAAGTTGGAGGAAGATTAAGATTAGGGTTTCCATGAGCTGTGAGGCGGGCATCCCCTGCATGTATTCACAGAATAAGCTCTTCCTGTTCCTAGGCTCTGGTGTTTGTCTGAGACACTGGCTTGAGGCAGTGGACAGTAAATCAATAGCTCACCTTGTAGAAACCTCGGGTGATTAGCTTGGGTCATGGAGTGAGGAGGGAGATCCTCCTGCGTTGCTGATGTACTCGGCTTGAATGAGGTCTCAGAGGAACAACTCTCAGTTCCCTTCCAGCCATTTCTGCTGACCCAGAGCTTCCTGTGCAGGAGAGCACACTGGGGCACCAGGCACAGTCAGCGTGTGGCACAGCTGCAGGCTCAGTTGGCCAGAGCAGGGGACCAACGTGGCGATGGCTGTGGCTCCCATTCCTGGTTTAGACGGTCCGGTAGGGGAGCCAACTTCTCCTAATGTGCTCCGGTCAGCTGACCTGCCAGTGATACCACGGGTGCCACTGCCAGTGTTGGGAAAATAATCCATCTGTGTCCCGTGGATCAGATCCACGTAGCCTTCTCCAGCACAGCTGCTGTGGCTCTGGCTGGTTAGAAATGTGGCTCCTTATCTACCCCCTGGGCCTCAGGGCTGGCCTGGAGACAGCGCGAGTTAGATCTTAAACCACTCGCAGGCCGAGTGTTCGCAGACTCTCCTAGTGAAGCCCCTGCCAGGCTCCATTTATAATCAAGTAATCCAAGTTTTATATAATCGCTAAAGAGAAAAATCCATGAAGTGGCCCCTGATAGCACAGGGACTTGCCACACAGAGGTCGCAGCCGAGCGGGGACGGCCGGGGGAGCCTCCCATGGAGCAAATGTCAAAGTCGCTGAGGCAGCTCATGGGCATGATTTGTTTTGCACGTGTTCTGTGCTGCTGTGTTTTGTTTCAGGTTTTTTGCTTATAGAGTAATTATTAATTTATTTTGAAAACTTTAATTAGTTGGTAAACACAGACACTGAGAGATTTTTCCTTCTGCACAGCACCACCAGGCTCTAGCAGGACATGCTCTTTCCAGGGCACTTGCCTGGCCCCTGTGGGCCCCGGAGTCTGGGACCCTGAGACAGGACCTGCTGGCCCTTCAGCAATGCATGGAGATTACTGGGAGCACTGAGGTTAGAGTCTTGTAATCTTGAGTTTGGGAAGAACTTTCAAAGCAAAATACGAAAAGGTGAAGCTATTAAGAGAGAGAGATTTGACTCTCTATATATTCAAATCTATGCACATCAAAAACATCTTAAAATGGAAAGGAAAAAGGCAAAATAGAAAAAACATTTGCAATGAGGGGCTGGCTATTAAATGACTGTAACTCTGATTTGCTCCAGAGAGTCCTGCTTTGTGCCCGTTTTCCTGCATAATTATTGACTGGGACATATTTACTCTAAAAAAATGTCCTCACTTGGACAATAAATTAGATGGTTATTCTAAAAGTAGTTAATATCTGTAGTATATAAAGAGTGCCAGAAGGCTGTTGAAAAGAAAATAGATGAGCACGCAGATGGAGAAATGCAATAAAGACATGAGTGGGTAATATATAAGTACAGATTTAAAAAAGGGTAAGTTCATATTGAAAAATATTCACTGTTAATAAAAAAATGGAGGTGATAATAAGGTAGTATTTTTAAATTAACAACCAGAAAGCTTCATAAACAAGTCTAAACACACACACATATACAGCATTGCACAGGTTTGGGGAAAAGGCACTTCTGCCCCTCCTGGATGTAACCTAACCAGGAAGACCCCTTCTGGAGGGCAATTTTGCAACTTGCATTAGAAGGTTTTCCAATTCAAAGAAGGTACCTTCAGGAAATGTTTTATAATGAGAAAAGTGACTTGGCTATTAGTTGTTCACTGTATCCTTGTTTATACAACGTTGGAAAGAAGCTAAGTGTCCAAGAAAGAAGAGCTACTTAAATTGTTATTACCTGATGGTAATTAAGTCCCACTAAGTACTTTTCGTAAATGATTTCTTTTACTCTCTACCACTACCTTATGAGGTAGGAAATTAAAAAAAAAATTTTTTTTTCCTTTGTACTCTACTGCTACTGTCAATACTTCACTTCTGACGCCAGATGTGTAGGTTTCCCCACCCCACTGACCAATTCTCCAATACCAGCCAGGTATTCTACAATTTTACTCCATTCTGAAACTAACTGCCTGGAGTTGATGCAGATCTCACAGGTTGAGGGCTCAGGCCCACAAGACTGTCCCCCAGTTAGATGCCAAGTGATTGCAGATGGTGGGTCCTCAGGTTGCTTACAGCTCTGTCCAACGTGGCTACAAATTGGAGGTTCCCACTATTAGGTCCAGAGCTGAGAGAGAGACACACACGAAGCCTCATGTGTAGCAAAATGCTGTTTGTTTTGAGCATCTGGGAACAGATGGGTGGAGGCCAAAGAGCGTCCACACCGAGGGAGGGGAGAGCCTTGGGTTTTATAGAGGATTTCTCTGGGGGAGTGAGTACCTGGGCCAGAACAGCTGCTGTAATACAAATTTTTTTAAACACCCAGCTCCTAGGACCCCTGCCCCAGTCACATCCATCCCGCAGCTCAGTGTTGTCCTTATCCGGAGAGACAGGGAGGGATAAACTTCGTCCCTACTGCGGGGGTGGGCAGGAATGCTGCTGCACTGTCTGTTAGATTTACAATGTCCAGGGACTCTCCAGACTCCTGTGGCTATTGTTTTACAAGACGAAGTTTTCCATTAACCACATTCTGTTCTGTACATACTTTTTGGGTTCCCACCTGGAGCAAGCCTAACACCCACAGCCCTCTGCTCAGGTTCAGTCACTTGCAAGAAGGGCTCACAGAACTGGGACACAGTTTACTTGCTAGACGACCATATTAAAGTGTGCAAGTGGACAGCCAGGTGAAGAGATACATAGTGTCATAGTGTGAGGTCCAGAAGGGGCCCGAGCTCAGGAGCTCCTTCTGTTCCTGTGGAGTTTTGGGGTGTCCCCCCACCTCCTTGCACATGCGTACATTCTTGTTCACCGACCTGGAAGCTCTCCAAACCCACTGTTTTTGAGTTTGTGTGGAGGCTCCAATACATAGGAATGATTGAGTAAATCATTGGCCATTTGCTGTTAAGTTTAACTCAACCTTGGACCTCTCCCTTCCCTGCCACAGGCAGTTCAGGATGTGGGGTGGGAAAGCTCCAACCCTCTAGCCACAGGGTTGGTTCCCCTGGCTACTGGGAAGTCACCTCATTAACATAAACTCAGGTGTGGTTGAAGGGGCCTGTCCGGAAGAAGGAAAGATGCTTCTCCTGCCTTTATTGCTCTCATCACTTAGGAAACTCCAAGTGTTTTAAGAGCTCTGTACTGGGAATGGGGGCCATGACAATTACATGCTTTGACACCCCAAAATAAGAACTGAGGCAAAGATCTCAACTGATGAAGGTTTATTAAGCCGAAGTCTGAGGATGCACCTGGGAAAACTCAAGCCACAGACACATGTGAGACTGTCCCCACCCCCTCCCAGGAGGCATTTGGGAACTCAGTGTTGAAGGGCAGAGGGTCTGCCGTGAGCGCGAGGAGGGGCGGGCAGCCAGGCGCACATGTACATGCTGCGGGCCCAGGGAGTCTGTGTGTGCACAGCAAGGTGGTGGGTGTGAACCAAACAGTAGCAGCTATGTGCACACACAGGGAACAAAATCTCTAGGGACAGGGACACAGAGGATATTGTCTTCCCGTCTTGTTTGTATCTTATGAACATTGTGCGATGACTTTGTGTGAAATTCAGAGCAAGAAACGTTGCCTACAAAGTTAAAGCGGGGACTTGTTTGTGGGGGACGGGGGCATCTCCGATGCCCTGGCGGATGTGACTGTGGCCCGAGGAGTCCTGCAGCTTGGAAGAAACCGCCAGCCTGTGGTGACGCCCTGTGGGGAGAGAGCGTTCCAGGGTTACGCTTTGTACCTTCTGTGCCCTGGTCCTTTCGGAAGCAGGCGGCCTCCCTCTTGTCCCCCTGTACCGCCGTCAGGCAGGGCACCTGCAGCCGGCCCGCAACGTGCATCTGCGGAAGGAAGCGAGGAGGAAGCAGGGGAAGGATGGCAATTCGGGGGTCCCCATCTTCCAGTAGATGCGGTACCCCTTATGTTGTCTAAGTTCCCTCCTGACGCCGCCCTTGCCCTTGCCTGGCTGGCGCGGCTGCCTCCTTCCCCTCGACCCAACCAGGCACCGCCCTGTCCTGCCCGCCCCGAGCACCGGCAGGCAGCGGCCCAAGTCTCACCAAGGACAACAATTGTCCTTGTTCCCCTACCTGTTATCATCCACTAGGGAAAGGAGACCAAGAATGTAACCACAGAGGGACCCCTTTACAAGATAACAACTGTCTCCACAGATCATTTAAATTCCAAGAAAACTATTTACAAGCTAAATTCTGCTCCCAGATCTAGTCAGTCTTCCTGGTAAGCACTTATTGCCCCAGCAGAATTCTTTTCTTCCTCCCTTCCCATAACCTGTTCTTCCAGGCTCCCAGCCCCCGTTCCTTCTGGAACCTTAAGAGGGTCATAAGCTTCTGGACCCCACTGGGGTATTGTGCAGTCACTCTGTGATTCTCCCCTTGTGCGTGGTAGATACATTTGTGATCCCTTTCCCTTATTAATCTGCCTTATTAATTGAGTGAGTTGATTGCTCAGTGAACCTTCAGGGGGCCACCGGCCTTGGTCCCTACACCCACCACACTGGATCATTCTCACCAGCAAGCAGCACGTCCCACCCTGGCCATAACCCTCCTGGTCCTGTGTGCCCCGAGGCTTGTCCTTCTGGCCATCTGACATCCTCTGGCCCCAGCATCTCCTGAGTTCATTAAACCAGGCTGTAGCCCCCACGGCCCCCACTGCTAAATTCCTTGCTGGTCCCCACTCCAAGGCTCTTTCACAGATTCTGGAAGGACAAAGGTGACGCCTCTCCCACCCCCACACTCCTTTGGGAAACGTCAGGCCTGTGTCTCCATCGCTGTCTTGTCGGGAGGCACCTTCAAAGGGCTTTAGGAATGTGTTTGCCTGCAGAGGAGAGCAGTTATTTCTGCTCAGAGATCCACATTTATTATTTTTTTTAGGTATCATTTAAGTAAAGTAAAAAACACAGATCTTAAGTCTGATTTTTCAAACCCCATCTGTGGTTAGGACAGTTGTTCTCTCCTCTTTGACCTATGGCCGCTCTTAGATGCTTCCAGAATACGACTGTGGGAGTGCAGTCTGTCCATCTGTGTGTCCATCTGCCCATCTGCCCACGTGCCCATCCATCCCCCTTCCACCCCCATGCACTCAGCCGGCCTGCCAGGTGAGAGGCAGTGCCTGGGCTTCTCCCTGCTCCATGTCCACACTCTGTGCCCACCCACATCTCTAGATTGGATTCTCTTGGGCGCCCTGCAGGCCCCCTCGGCCCTCTCTCTTACTCCAGCCACAGCTGCGATGACCACCCCACGTAAGCTTCCACTAGCCTCGTGGGACCTGCCATGGCCTGGCATCTCTTCATTCCTCGCTGCGCCTTCTCTGTGAGCCTCGGTGTGAGATACCCTGGGCCCCTGGGGTGTGGGGCAGTCACCCTGTGAGGGAGCTGATGGGCAAATGCTCCCCCTTCCTTACTCCTGAGAGTGTCCTTGGGAGGGTCATGAGGTTTCTCACTCTGCCCCGATCCAGCGACAGTGGCCTCAGCTGCAACCGACCCAACGAGGCATCTGTGTAGACTTTACCCCTTCCCTCTCGCACTCCCCTGCCCCTCATTCCTGCTTCTGGGATCACAGCTCCACACACCCTTGGTGCGGACGCCACTTTTGGAGAATCCCAGGCTAAGATAGTCTCGAAAATGTGTGTCTGGTCCTGTGGCCATGTGGAAAGTCCTGCAAGGCTGAACTGCACCTTCAGAGCACGGGGAACCTGCCTTCATGGACTGGTCCCTGCCTCCCTCCATCATCTCTCTGCCTTCATCATCTTCATCCCCCTGCCTGGCTCCATCATCACTCACCGTCTCTCTCCTAGCAGCTGAAATGCCAACCCAGAGGAGTGAGCAGTGAATTCTCCCTGGGCTGTGGGTGTCAGAGTGCTTAGAGAAATCTCAGGGGCAAGGATGCTAAGGAGTTCCTTAATTCATGTCTCTGCACAGGGAGTGTGGTGCAGAGATTGGGAACACAGGCTTGGAAGGCAGAATGTGGGTTTCAATTGCAGTTCTGCCCCCTCATAGCCGTGTGAGCTTGGTTAAGTTACTTAACCTCTCTGAGCCACAGTTCCTTCCTCTGTGAAAAGAGGATGATAACATCTACCATGCAGGATTGCCGTAAAGATTTAGAGATAGCCCTTGTCCAGCAATGTGTGGCACTTGGCAACTGCTCAGTAAATATTCATTCTTTGTATATGCTGAGTCCTCTCCCAGAACACACCCCGCACCCCCAGTGCCCAGCGTTGGGGCCATTCTCTCATCAGACAGTGCGTGTGTATAATGGTAATTGCAGGGAGTGGCGTGTCAGAACGTGCAGTGGGCACAGCAGTTCTCAGAGTGGGGTCCTGGGAACAGCAGCATCAGCTTCACCTGGAAACTTGTCAGAAATGCAGAGTCTTGGGGCCGCCCTAGACCTGCTGGCTTGAAAGCTCCGGACTGAGGTCCGGCAATCTGTGTTTTGACTAGCCCGCAGGAGTTTCTGAAGACCTGAGAGTCCCTGGGGGGCCAGGACAATGTGACATAGTTGTCCTGATGATGCAGAGAAGCTTCTGTGGTGAAACTCGGGTTTTCTCCCCTGTGCCTCGCCCCACCCCAATTTCCGCCCGTGCTCTTGGGGATGGCTGTTGACCGGACACATCTCTCAGGCTGTGCTGTGGCCATCTGTTGGTTCTGGCTGCTGTCACCAGGTACGCATTCTGTGGCCAGATTTAATGGTTTAGTGTCTCAGGGCTTAGCCCCACCAGCAATGCTGCAGGTGCTTCTTACATGTGTGTGGCGTGGGGGGAAGCCCTTCCTCCTCCTCGTCTTGGCACGGAAGCTTCTGTTCCTGTTCTCTTTCCTCTTCACTCCTCCATAGAAACAGGCGTTTCATGTTTCCGTGCTTTGCAGAGTCATGTGTGAACTTGTGGAGACCTAGAAATGCAGAAGAAGTTGAAGGTGTGTGATTCGGAGCAGGATGAGGAGGAGCAGAGGCCCCAGGGTGGCTCTCTGGGAGCTCAGGGCTCTGTGGCAACACAGGAAGCCAGGGAAGTCGAGGTGGGATTTTCTAGCTCACTCCTTTCTGATTTTACACTTGAGCAATCAAAGTGGGACTGAAAGAAGCTCCCACAAGTCAGGGGGGTGGGGTGGGAGAAGTGGGGAGAGAGCCACGTGTGTCCCCAACATCGATGTCCCATCTTCCCCTTTCCCGCATCACAGACGTGCAGAGCTCTGCACTCTGTGACAGGGGAGAGTCACGCCCACTGCTCACGTCTTAGTCCTTTTGTGCTGCCACGGCAGGACACCACAGACTGGGTCGTTTACAAACAAGAGAAATCTATTTGTCACAGTCTGGAGGCTGGGAAGTCCAAGATCAAGGTGCCAGCAGGTTCCATGTCTGGTGAGGGCCTGGAATAAAACCAAACTGGAACCAGAGATGGAAACTCCATTGGCCCTCTTTCTCTCCATGTGTCTTCTCATTCTATTTTAATGTTGGCTTTGTTCTTCTGTCTCACGGAAGCCAGTTTTCTCCATGTAGCAGGAAACTTGAGAAGTGAATCCTGCACGTATCACTTCTTATGGCTTCAGTCGACCCAGAGAACCCGGCAATTCCTGGAGCAGGGCTGTTGGCCCACCTTGGACATGTGCACATGTGTACACAAATGTCACATGGATGAAGGGGAGGGGTCGGTGGCACAGGGAGGGTTTCAGAGGAGGCAAAGCACAGGGAGCACAAAATTAGCTAGCCATGCTGTCAAGCTGACCCAGCACCCTCCACTCTGGCTCTCCAATGTCCTCACACTCAGAGTCACAGGGAACAAAGGCAGAACTGTGTCGAAGAGGCCCTGGTGGGGCCCATCCACCAAACCATGGCTTGTGCAGAGTGCTGGAGGGCAGTAGGACTTGGCTGTGGATAAAAGGATGAGACAGTACCCAATGCAGGGCCCAGCTTCTTCAGAAGATGACAGGGTGATGTAGTAGAAATCACCATATAGCTCCTTCTGGAATCCAGGAGAGGAGATATTCTAGGGAGTTCCCAGCACAGGGACATCTCCCTCAGCTGTGTGTGTGCTTCCTGGGATGCTGCACAGACAGATGCTTCCTTGCCCACTGGGACGCCTGCTGGCATTGATTTTCTTCCTTTGTGATATTTTTGGGGCTGCTGTGCAAAGATGAAATACCATTTTTTCAATGATCTAAGATGCACACATTTTAAAAACACATTTTAACTTCTCCAAGATCAGGATAACATCTTAGAGCTGATGGCGTGTCATAGCTCTCCTGGCAGAGGATTTTTGTTTTTAGCAGTATATAAAATGGTGGTGTCTTAAGATCAATGAAGTGCGATACTTGCAGAGGCACATTCCTTGAAAACAAAGAAAGCAAATAATGTGGTAGAATGGACCCACCTGTCAACCTTAAGTAATGAGATTCAGAAAATAAAGATTAAGTATTGAGTTTAATTGAGCACAAAGCTTGAGGACAGCCACCCAGAAAACAGAGACTCCGAAGGAGGGGTCAGTGCTCCCAAGTGGAAAGGTTAAGGTTTCACTCAGAGAGAGAAAGAGAGAAGTTTAGCAGAATTGCAGCATTTTCCGTACAAGGCCAGGATGTATGACATACAGTGATTTGATTGGTTGCAACTTGTAACATTCCCGGAAGATTGCTTTAACATTCTGCTGGGAGTGATGATCTGAGAGGGTCTTGTCTCTGGCACGGTAAGGCCTTTCCCAGTCATTTATGGAAAAAAACAGAAATTGCAACTGCATGCTGTGCGACTCAGGCCACATAGCCACATTCCTCTCAAGTCTCAAAATAACTTAAAGTTTCACAGCTTGTGAATTATTTAATTTCACAAACCTATTGGATTAGGAAAGGAAGGTTCCATCTTGCTGGCAACCAGGATGGGTTTTATGGCTTGAATCAAATGGGTTTCGAGCCATAGGAGAATCAGCTGGAAGAGGGGACATAAGCTTACCTCCAGGGACTTGATATTGGGGTACAAACTGGCCCTGAGTGGCTGATTTGAGCTACATGTAAAGAAAAGTCCCTTTCTGTTGCTTTACCAGGTATTGAAATTAGTTTTGAAGGTGGCTGTGTAGTTCCATTTTACAGCGACTCCTAACAGAGACTCTCCACTGTCTGGCTGTTCTGAGGGGGCTTCTGCCTGACAATGGAAGGTGACTTAGTTCTCTCTCAGTCAGGGTGACTTTGGCTGCAAATAACTGAAAATACTAATTCAAGCTGGCTTAAAAGGAAGGGAATTTATTATCTTACATAAAAGGAAGCCAGTATTCAGATTGAGAAATTCTCATTAAATGGTTGCATTTCCTCTTGCTTTTCCAGTTAGTCCTAATTAAGATGTTTTAATTTTTCTTAAGGTAAGACAAAAGAAAATCCACCCTGTTCCTTTTCAGGAAGAAAAGTGATTAAGTTAATGTTTCTTTGCCTTGGGGGCTGGACCGTGCTGTCAGGGGCCCACGTCTCTCTGAGCTGCCACTGGAGTGACTGGCCTTTAACCCTGGGCAGACCCCCTTGGTGGCTACAGCCACCACCTCCACATCCGGCAATGTCCGGAGGATGGAAAGGAACGTTCTTTCCCAGTGTTAAATTTTAGGAGGCAGAGGCCATTCCTAGACACCCAGCAGACTTCCTCTCCTGGTCCATTGGTTAGAAACAGGCTAAACCCCAGGGTAGTGGGATCACAAGATCAATGTGGCCCGACAGAAGTTACCACTGCAGTTGAGGATGAAATAGGGACCCAGATGAAATCATGGCTCTACCAACAAGGAAGAAGGTTGTTTCCTAAATAGTATCTGCCTCAAAAACTTTTCAAGGTCATTTGCAGACCTAAGGAGCCTGAGTAATGTATGTCTGTTGCCAGTTTGCAGTACTGAAGTAGGCACGTGGCATGTAGGCACGTGGCATGTAGGCATGTGGCATGTAGGCATGTGGTCGGTAGGCTTGTGGTGTGTGCTGTGCTGGACGTGATGTAGCCATGTTCTAACACTTTGGCCATCTGAGCCCAACTGGACAGAAACAAAGGGACAACCACAGATAAAGCCACCTGTCAGGTAAAGATTACTGTAATCATTTCTCCTCCTGAAAAATTGCTCAGGAAACACTTTGTGTCATACCTTAAGAAAACAGAATAGATTAATTGGAGGGAAGAGGAAAAACAGCAGGAGACTCAGCAGTTCAGTGAACGTTTCTGGAGAGTCATGCTGGAAATCCACATGCCAGCTGTCCCAGGGGACGTCGTGGTGCATCTCAGGGAGCAGAATTGGGAGCAGTCGGAGGGCCGGGGTGGAGAGGCCCTGGGCACGGCCAGGATCCCATCCCCAGCCTGGAGGGGATGATGGTGGGAGGTGACCCGTATGAAATTGCCAGTATTCTCTTGTCCTTGACTTACAAAAATGGCACTTTTACATGGTTGATCTAATATTATATTTAGTTAAGAAATGGAGAAAGAGGAATGACACTAATGGGAATGAATACTAAATATTTTGAGGTTCCTTGTATTACAAGGAATCCAGCCAGGAGGAATAGTTCTCCCCCAAGGGTTTCCTAGCCCCATCTCCTGCCTTCCCTACTCCTTTCTCCTCCTCCACTGGACCCTGCCCACCTCCTCTCGTTGGATCATGGTGTAGGGTTGGGTCCGGAGCTAGCATTTGGGACCGTGGCCTCCAGATTCCCTGACTCGCTGACGGAGGCTGAGGCGGAGTCCACGGCGGGCAGCCCTCCGCCATCGTCCCGGGCTTGTTCCTGGAGGCCCGTCTTCCGCCAGCTCCTCCAGCCGTACCGGTGGCTTGGCCGTCGCCTGATTCCCTGGACCAGACCCTCCCTGCTCACACTGGCCAGAGAGGTTTCTGCCATGTGCATCTGATCCTGACTGCTAAAGAGGAGCAGGAGAATGCTCAAATCTTTCATCTCTTTTTCTTTCCTGAAGACAAGTTTCATCTGCCGCTGATTTCTGAATGCTCTCCAGACACACAACAAGCCGAGTGCAAAGTCTACCTTAAAAGAGTCCCGTTGATACACATCTAAATCTGGGGCGAAAATAAATCCCATCAATGAAAATTCTCATCTAGGTGAGAATTTAACCGCTTATAAACTTTACCAAAATCACAAAAGGAAGAAAATTCTGTATATTTTCTGTAGAACAGGTGTATTAGAAAAATGCTGAAAGACATAAGAATATAAACACATCACAAAAGGCCTAATAATTTCAAAAACAGACTCATCATGATCATCTTAATTCACTAGCTCAAATAAAATGCAATGGTTTCTTATAACCCAAGCAGTACCCACCATTTCAGGAATACTTATTGAGTAAATTGAGGTACACAGTATTGCTTTTACAATGAGAAACCTGCTGATCTGTGGAGGTTTGCTGGAGAGTAATTGCTGACATTTAAGTGACAGTTGTTACACTGAGTTTTTCCATGAATTTTCTCATTTACTCCTGCCAACAATCTCATGACAAGGAAACTGGCATACAGAGAGGTTAAGTGACTTGCCCAAGGTCACACAGCTTGCAAGGGGTAGAGCTGGGACTGGAACCCTGGGCGGTAGGATAGTTAGCTCCATGTCTGACCACAATGGCTGCAGTGCCCCCAGGGGTGTTGTGTGTAGTCTTTCCTAATCCACTCACCTCAGAGTGTAGATCCCCGACGACTTTCTTCTACTTTGTGCTTCTGAAATTTGTCCCTGGCTGCTCTTCTCTCAAGGTGGGAATCTCACAGTCTGTAATGCTTTTTGGACCATTACCCTGTTATTTTACTTGAATTTTAGAGATTCGAAGGGTAAAATGATTTTATTCTCTTAACTGACTTTGCTTTGCAGACCCAATGCACCATGACACAGTTCAGAGCAGTTTTTCCCATTTGGGTCTTGGCAGGAACAAAGAGCATCTTTCCCACCACGAGGGTCCACGTGAAGGTTCAGGGAAGACTTAAGCATGATGCTGTCTGCAAAGGCGACTTCGGCATCAGCTGCCAAGTTCCTGGATCGAGTTTGGGGGAAGTGTTCCTGGAAGATTGGAGTCTGGGGCCGCATGACGGGAGCAATGGCTTGACGGTTCATTCCCACATCCCCCAACAAACAAACCAACAGCAGTAGTGGACTCCGTGCATTTTTACAGCCAAGATTGCTGCATTCAGAAGGAGCATTGGTGATCTGCTGGTTTTCAGGATTCTGGACCACGGTCACCTCCTGCCTGAGGACAGCGTTGAGGACCAGGCTCCTATGTGACCCTGTGGAGGCTCCTTGCTTGCCTTTGCCAACCTGCTGTGTAGACTAGTCTTTGATCCATATGAAATCACCCCCAGTCATCAGGAACAACCTTGGTTCATTCTCTCTGAAGTCACTTACCTTTTGTCTCTGGGGTAACATGGAGTCTTCGCAGACCAGGGCATTTTCTTTGAGAAAATAGAGAAGAAACGTCCGGTAGGTCTCCATGAACCTGGGTGTGATGCTGCTCCCCCTGGGGGTTGGAGCATCTCCAGACGAACTGTGCCCCTCTGGGTTTGTAGCCACGGTACCTCTGGGGACACCAGAGCTCTGCAGGCTCCAGTTTCCCCATTTTGTTCAAGTGGGTTTATTCTGGTTTTCATTGCTGCTTCCTTAACTCGGACATCAGACGAAACATTTGAGAATGTCCTCCCACTGTCCCACTGTCTGTCCTTCTCTGCAATGTATTCATGCTCTACCTTCCCTGGGCAGAGGCCAGCTGTCCCCCTGGCCCCTCACGGCACCCTGTCTCTGTGACACACTGACCACGGTGTTCAGCTATGATTTTTCTGCTTGCCTCTGGTGTCCGTAGACTGTGTGCTCCAGGGCACTCAAGGGATGTTTGCCAAAGTGAAATCAGTTATTTCATTCGAGCTTCTAAACCACTTGGCGCAGGAGGTGGGTTCCTCCCTGCAGAGGGAGAAACTGAGTCTCAGCTGTATTCAGAGACGCCCACATAAGCCTCATGGCATTAGTGGTGGAGCCGGGACTCGGACTGGCATGTCCAGGCTCCCAGACGCTAGGCCCTGGGCAGTTTTCCCTTTGTCCTTGGGTCAGTTGACCCAACCACACCTGCCCTTTGACACCGGGCTCGTGATTTGAAGGGGAGTTTCTAACACACCCTGAGGGCCCGGATGGGGTCAGGTGAATGGGTACCTCCTGTTTTCAAGGCCATCCTCGGAGCTGTCAAGCTTTTGGCCTTAGGGCGTGTTGATGGGCCCCTCATGCTCAGGAGAGGGGCCGTCCTGGAAGCCTCCCTGAGCCCCCAGCCCTGGAGCAGGCCCCTCCCCATCTGTGGTTCCCAGGGTACTGATCACACAAAGCCAGGGCTCCTGGTTACCACGGCAACCTCTTCCCGTGTCACAGTGCTGTGTGGGTGCATCCTGATGGCCGAGCCCTCAGCAGCCTGTCTGCCCTCCGCACACAAGGGACACTGGCAAATGTGGGGCGTGGGACTCCAGGTCGGAAGGCACGATTCACACCGGGAGAAGCAATGCTAGTAAGAGGCGTGCACACAACTTGGCGAATGGCAAGTGGGCGATGACCGACGTCCACTGCACTGCGAGTCCTTCTCCTCCTCCCGCCAACCCCTCTTCTTCTAAACAAAGCTGAGGTTGTTGGCACTCCAGTTGCAGTGAGTGCTCAGGTTGTCTCTGGTGCCCTGTCCCTGGACACGGGCGAACGTTCCTGTGGTCAGGCCCAGCTCTTGGGGACATCTCGGCTTCACAGGTGCCACTGTGCAGGGTCTGCAAGCCACAGCCCCAGCTGCTGGAGAGGAAGGAAGGAGGAGCTCATCGGAAACCGAGAGGGGAGGGCTGGTAAGTCCCGAGGCGCCACTTTGCAGAGACCACCTTGTGCAGACCCGGCGGCTGTCTTAGCCGAGATCCGTCTTACCTCAGGCCGCCTGACTGGGCCACTTCAACAACAGAAATTTATTGCTCATAGTTTTAGAGGCTGAGAAGTCCAAGATCAAGGAGCTGAGCAAGGTAGGTTTTATTCCTAAGGCCTCTTCTCTTGGTTTGTAGGTGGCGGCTGTCTTGCTGTGGGCTCACGTGGCCTCCTTGTGTGCATTTGTGTGTGTCTGTGTGGGAGAGCCATAGAGAGAGAGAGAGGTCGCAAGCTCTCTGGGTTCCTTCTTCCAAGGGCACTAATCCCAGGATGAGGGCCCCACTCTCTTGACCGCATCTAACCCTAGTTGCCTCCCAGTGCCCCACCTCCTCACACCGCCACACTGGGGGCTGAAGCTTCAGCGTATGGGTTTCAGGAGGACATGACATTCAGTCCCCAACAGCCACGATGCTGTGGTGTAGACTCCACTCCATAGTGTGGATGCTGTGGTGTAATCTTCTCTGGATCTAGACTGCCTGGGTTCAAGTCCTGCCTCTGTCCCTTGTAGACAGTGGGGCCTTAGACAAGTTTCTTAATCTCTCCAGGCCTCAGTTTCCCTACCTGTAAAATGAGGATGATTAAAAAAAATCCCCACTTCAGAATAAATAGTAAGTACCAAATGAAGATTTATTAAACCAGGATATCTACTTGCATAGTTTTTCACAGTTTATGAGGTTCCTCAGACCCTACAAGCCCAGCTGCTCTTGTTCCCACTCCTTTCCTTGGGGAAGCAAGAACTCTGGCACCAATAACCCGTCAAGGCCTAGAAGTTGGGCAGCAGGAAAGGAAACCCTGAGCTGTTGTCTTGGCAGCAAAAAGGCTTGTCTGGAACAACCAGGCCCATGTTAATAAACTATGCACAGTTTATTGATAGATAAGACATTTGTGTGTGTGTTGGTGTGAGTGTGTGTGCGAATGAACATACATCTCACAAAACATGCCCTGGCCTAACCATGTTGGGGACCTTGTACCACCTGCCAGATTGCTAAGTTTCTGTGTTGGCTGGATCCTCCCTCCCCTCCTCACTGTTCTGGTTCTGTGCTGTCCGGTCTGTGGCCTGGGGTGTCCACTGTGTGTCTGTCTCTGGTTTGGCAGACCTGAGCCTCAGAGCTGAGCTGCTAACTGCTCGGCAGGCTGCTGCCTGCAATACTCAGTGTGGAATTCCTCAACGTCTGGGTTCCTACTGCTTCTGGTAATTTTATTTTTTGCACAAATGTATGCATCATGGGTACTGCAGGAAATACAGTTCCCTGGGAGACTTTCTTCAAATGAACAGGACCAAGGCCAGCTGGGAGGCTTCGTTCCTGCAAGAATCCCCTGCCCCCGGGGTACACACCGGCTGTAAGGAGGGTGTGATTTCAGGGAGGTGGATGTTCCCTGGGGCAAGTGTAACAAGTTGCCACAAGTGTAGTGGCTTAAAACAATGCAAACTTACTATGGTACAATTTCGGTCAGAAGTCTGAAATCAGTCTCAGTGGGCTAAAGGTGTCGGCAGGGCTCGTTCCTTCCGGAAGCTCTCGGGGAGAATCTGTTTCCTTGCCCTTCCGGCTTCTGTAGGCTGCCGCATTCCCTGGCTGGGGCACTTCCATGCTCCCTGCCAGCAGTGGAACATCCCTCACTGTCCCTCTCCCGCTTTCTCCTCCACCTGCTTCTGTTGTCACGTTGCTTTCTCCGACCCTCCCCCTCCTGCCTTCTCTCATAAGGACGTTGGGATTATGTCATCTCCCCATCTCAAAATCCTTAACCTAACTACATCTGCAAAGTCCCCTTAGCCACAGAAGGCAATACACTCACAGGCTCTGGGATCAGGACGTGCACATCTTTAGGGTCCACTATTGTGTCTGCCACCAAGGGCAGGCCGGGTCTCCTCCTGTTTAACGTGTGCAGGTGCTGCCCGAGTGCCAGCACGGGGCCAGGGCTGCATGTGGAGCCTTTGTTTAATCCCTATGACAACCCTGTGAGGGAGGATATTCCTTATTCCAATTTCACTGATAACGGAGCCGAGGTTTAGGGAGGGCGGCTTCCCAAGGTCACACAGATTCCATGGGGTGAAGTCAGGACTCACAGGATGCAGCTTGGTCTGTTTTAACCGTCACTTTCTTAAACAGATGCTCCAACCCCTCCTCCCAGGCCACCCTGCCGTCCCAGTGCCCTAGTCTGCCCAGAAGTTGGCTCCATGGAGCTGTCCCTCTTCCCTCACCGTCGATGCTCCTCATCGCCTGGGATCTATGTCCACAACTCAGGGGGTGTATTAGTCACCCGTGCTGCAAATGAGCACAAACCTAGTGGCTTGGAACAGCACCCACTCGTTGTCTCACGGCTCTGCAGGACAGAAGCCTGGGGGTCCAGTGGGGACCTCTGATCAGTTCTCACAAGGCAGAAGTGATGGTGTCAGCCGGGCTGGGCTCTTCTCTGGGATCCTGGGAAGAATCTGATCCCATGTTCGTTCAGGTGGCAGGCCCAACGATGGCCTTGGTGACACAGAGGCAGCCAGGGGCTGCTCTTAGCCTGGAGACCTCCTGTGCTGCTCACCGTGTGGCATGTGGGTCTCTCTGTCATCAAAGCCAGCACTGGCACATTGACGTTGTAAGGCCTGGAGTCCCACTGACTTCCGTGTCTTCCACCAGCTGGAGAAAATTCTCTGCTTTGCAGGGGTTCATGTGGCTAGGTCAGGTGCAGCTGGATAATGTCTTTTGTCGTATGACCTAACACAATTGCAGGCATGCCCTCTCACCCTGTCACCCCCAGGAGGAGGTCGTTGCACTGGGGGTCACCTTAGAATTCTGCCCACCACAGGGACACATTCAAACCCATCTCCTCTGAGTCATCTATTTCTGTTGCCAGCACAGGGCTCTTTCCCTTCACACAGCTTAAAACCCGGCTGGGGAGGCCGAGGAACCCGGGTGACATGGCTATTGAGAGAAGATGGGGCACCCTGTGCCGGCCCGGTGAGGGGTACAGACAGTGATGAGACTCGAGAACAGGCTATGGGGTTAAGAGGTAGCTTCCTGGACATGAGGAGGGTTTTAAAGATGGTTCTAGAAAACTCTGTGTATTCTCCTAGCACGTTTCTGTGGAATCTGGAGTTGGAAGTCAGGACTCTCAAAATGCTTGGATTTTGCTGATGCAGGTGTAACTGGGTTGCTGCTATGGTCTAAATGCGTTACCCCCAAATGCATATGTTGAAAATTAATCACCCATGTGATAGCATTAAGAGGTGGGGTGTTTAGTAGGTGATTACATCATGAGGGTGGAGCCCCCATGAGTGGGATTAGTGCCCTTACAAAAGAGGTTAAAGGGAGCACCCTAAGCCCTTTCTTCCCCCTCTGTCTTCTGCCACGTGAAGACACAACATTCCTTCCCCCTGGAGGACGCAGCAGGGCAGCAACCATCTTGGAAGCAGGGACCAGGCCCTCCCCAGATGCTGAAACTGCTGGTGACTTGATCTTGGACTCCCCAGCCTCCAGAACTGCTCTTTATAAATTACCTAGTCCCAGGTATATTGTTATAGCAGCACAAATGAACTGAGACAGGTCCTAATCCTTTGGCTTAGAGATTATCCAAGTGGGCCTAAGCTAATCTCACGAGCCCTTTAGAGAAGAGAATATTCTCTAGCGGTTGGTGGAAGGAGAAGTTGGAGGGATCTAAAAGTGACAGGGAGGTTCTCCATTCCTGGTTTTGATGTGGACTGGGTCACTTGGTGATAGCTAGCAAGAAGACAGGGACCTGAGTCCCAGAACCACGAGGCACTGAGTTCTGACACAGCCTGGAGGGGCAGAAAGCAGACTGTCCTTGCAGCCCCCAGGTAAAACACAGCACGGCTGACTCCTGGTTTCAGCTTGAGTGAGCACAGGCAGAGATCCCAGCCCAGCCCTCCAGGGCTTCTGAGCTGCAGAACTGTGTGATGATTGATGGGTGTTGTTTAAAGCTTCTAAGTTTGTGGCATTACACAGCCCTAGATAACTAATGCATTGGGTCACTGCCATGTGGTGACTGTCTATCTTCTGGGCACCACCAAAGGGGCTGTTGGCAGGGTGGATGCACCATGAGGTGGCTTCTCCTTGGTCTCTGGAGCCCTGTCAATGTCCGGCCCCCTTCTGTGGGCAGGGGATGCAGGGGGCCCCTTGCTGCTCCAGTGATGGAGTGACTGGCGGTGCCCAGGGCCAGGGACTCCTGGCTGCAGATGGCACCAGTGGCAAGAGACCTGTCTGTGACTGAAAGACCAAAGAGCATATGGTGGCCCAGTGGGATGCCCAGGAGAAGGATGGCTTCTCAAGTGTCTTGTGACTCATCGTCCTGCTTCTCCCTGGAGGATGAGATGTGACCGAGGAGGGCGGCCACAGGCAGCCAGCACGAGGGATGTAAGGTCCTTGTGATATCTCTTTAACTCAGCCTTCACTTTGATCGGTGAGGCCTTTCTGGGGAAATGGGTGAGGCTCACACTCGAGACTGTAAACCTAATAGGAATTCGGTTCGCTTCACGAGTCAAGATAATTGTGCTTTGAAAAATGTTTTCAATGTAACATTAATTTTGACCTTTATGTAAAGAGTGACATCGGTGTATTTTTAAAATGGATATTCATGCATGACACAGTTTCTATTATCACCTTATCAGATTTTCTGAGTTGCTGCAGCAGTAGGGAGTTCAGTTGTTTAAAATAAGCAATCACTTATTTTTATGCTCTTGCAGGGACATGTTATGGTGATTGAACGGAATTTTCTTTTTCCTTTATTTTATTTTTTTCCCTACAAGAGCCTCAAGAACAAAGGGTGTTGGAGAGGCTAGTCCTCCGCACAGAGCCCGTCGGTTGTGACCAGGCTTGAGTGAAAACCAAGAGCACAGCAAGACATTGGCACTCTCGTCCCTCCTGCTCTGTGGCTGCTGCTGGTAGGACTCATGGTAGGAAATGGCCACACATTTCCCCAGCCTTTGATTTCACAGACTTTGTGTGAAATATTTTAAAAACAGGTTATTTTTATGTATAAATTCTGGCTGGACGGTTGGAACCTTTTTCCTGCCGCCTGTAGGCAGGTGGTGAGGTCACAGGGGTGAGAGCCTGCTGGGTGGGTTTTGGGTAACAGTGGCTGCTCTGTTTACGTGGCTATTTTTCTGGGCTTTTCTTTTTAAAAATTTGACCAACGCAAATCATTGAATCTAGGTGCGTAAAATGTACACAGAATGGGATTTATTGGTTCTCCAAGCAGTAGACTAATTTAGAGTCTGTTATTTGCCAACAGTGGCATTCCCACTGCACTCTGGCATGTCTGCAGTTCCAGGGAGCCACAGGGCCTGCACACTTGCTTATTTTAGCAGCTCAAGGGCTTTGCCCCAGCCCCTTGCTTGTCTTATCCAGCGGAGTCTCCCACATGGCCACTGAGTGCCCAACGCCGTCCCCTGCTCATTAGCTGGTTCCTTTAGCTGAACTCCAAGGGGTCCAGGAGTCAAGATGGTCTCATGATGGAGGAGCAGCCAGATGACCTTTGCAGACCTCTCTCTCTCTAATTTGTACACACACACACACACACTCATGCTGATGTTTGCATGAGCTGTACGTGTATGGGTGTGTACAAATACAGGTTGAGTATCCCTTATCCGAAATGGTTGGGACCAGAAGTGTTTCCAATGTTTTTCAGATTTTGGGTTATTCCATTTATATAATGAGATATTTTGGGGATAAGACCCAAGTTTAAGTACAAAATGGATTTATGTTTCATGTACACCTTACAACAGCCTGAAGGTAGTTTTATACAATATTTTAAATAACTTTGTGCACTGAAACAGTGTTTTGACTGTGACCTGTCCCATGAGGTCAGGAGTGGAATTTTCTACCTGTGGTGTCATGTCAACATTAAAAAGTTCGAATTTTGGATTTCAGATTTTTGGATTAGGAGTGCCCAACCTGTACATATAAATATGTCTATTTATTTATTTGTTTTAAGACACCTCTGAAGATGTTGGAAAAGAGGAGAGGGGAGACAAGAGCAAAGAGATTAATGTGTGAAGCCTGGTGAGGAGATTTTTGTCCTGGACTCCCCGTCCCAGTAAGGCAGGTGCTGGTGCACACGTTCTTCAAGCTTTTGAAGAGATGCAAGTAACTCAGTGCATGTCCCAGAAAGCCTTTAAAATTCAAAGAAGACAAGCAAAGCCATGGTTAATACATGTTTCATGTTTATCATCATCAGCATATTAATGAGATAGGTTAAATTTATTACTCGGTTGAGCTGAAGCTTTTATGTCCCTTTTTATGGGGCATTTCTCCATGTGTCATCAAGGTTTACAGTACATTTGCTCCATGATTATAGAGCTTTTATATGGAGGTGGTGTGGCACAGCAGAAAGTGTCCCCAGGGTGAGAAGGGGAGGGGGAGGTCCACGCTGTAGTTCAGACTCCCTGGTCCACTCGTCTTTGAGAAAGTCACACCCTTGAGCCTTACCTTTCAAAGGAGGGTGGGGTGGCTTCTAATGTCCCAGTGACATCTCAGACTCAGGGACTGGAGCTCAGAGCACAATTCTTCTCTTTGAAATTATTGTAGAGCTTCAGAGGCATCAGAACCTTTGCTTTTTTTCTTTTTCTTTTTTTGCATGTAATTGGTTTTCAGTTACTGCCATATGCAAAGCCCCCAAACTTGGTAAAACAACATTTTACTATGCTCATGGATTTTATGGGTAAGGAATTTGAAAAGAGCACAATGTGTGGGGTATCAGCTGGGAAGGTTCCAGAGTCAGCAGAAGGTTTATGCACCCCAGTGTTTGGCGCTGCCTGTGGCCGCTGTGTGGCTGGGCTTCCTCACAGCATGGTGGCCCCAGGGTGGTGTGCCTTCCTCCTTGCCGGCTTGCTCAGGGCTCCAAGGACAAGGCTTCCTGCCAACAGAGTGGGGTGACATCAGTTTTGTGGTTCAGCCTCTGCCACATTGTGTCATCTGTCCCCAGCGAAGTCCTGACCCCCTTTCCATCAGACCCTTCTCTATTCCTCAAGGTCACTGTGTGTATTTTGCCCTCTGTTACAGGCCCTTGTGCTCTTGTCCTACAGTATTGTGGTTGGGAGTGTGGTCTTGGGAGCTGGACTGAAACACACTGCCTTGTGCAGTAGGAATCTTAGCTCCTAGCCCCAGGATCAGAGAGTACGTTCTTGCAAAGCACTTTCTTTCCAAGCCTGGTGCAGGGCAAGTCCTCCATCAATGGCTGTGACTCTTCTCCCATCTGCGGTGCAAGTTCTTCCAGGGCAGCCCTGTCTCTTAGTCATCTCTGCTGCTCTTCTGCAGTCTTGGCGAATACTCGTGCTCCCTCTGCCTGGGGTGTTCTGCCCTGGGTCTGTCTGTTGTCCTTGAAGTCTCAGCAAATCCGCCCTTTCAGAGCAGCTGTCCCGACTGTCCTACCCTTGGAGCTGTTGTGGCCCCCATGTCACCCTACTTGCTTTTGCTCCTGGTGCTTGGCAATAACTGAAATGTTTCCGCCACTGCTCGTTTCTACATGAGTCATGTGGGCCAGACTCCGGCCTGTCTTGCTTCCCGCTGTGTCTTCAGTGCCTGGATCAATAAATAAATGGAAAGGAGGAAGGAAGAGGAAAAAAGATCAACTTTATGAAGATTTTAGAAACATATTGCTGAGAAAAGCAGGGTCATGTACCAGACTGGGATTGACTTTTTTTCATGCACTTAAAATCTCAGAGACATCCACTCAACTTTATTGAGTTTAGGTAAAAATCCATTCATAATTTAAAAAATGGTATTATCCCAATGACAACTTAATTTTGAATGAAAATCTTTTTTGGGGGGGTCTGAATACAAAGAAACACAGAGCGCTTGTTGCTTTTTGGCTGTCCCCAGTCCTGGGCTTTGCTCTGAGTCTGATGTGCCCTTGCTGGAACTCCTGGAGCCCCACAGCTTGGGTTACCCCACTGTAGTGAACCCCACTGAGCCCCTCAAAGAGGGCGACACCCCTCTTTCTCCTCCACTCGGTGTGAATCTTTCAGAACCAAAATGGGGAGAAGACAGAATCTCCTTTGTTTTGAGAAAGCCTGGCTTTGAACGCTCCTTGGTTCTCCCTGTGCCTCCGTGGAACTGAGGGCAACCGTCTCCGCAGTTTGCAGGCATTCTGGATACATTGTTGGGATCTGGGATCTATTGGATTTATATTATTTTAAACATAAGCAGTTTTAGTTTTTGGTAACTATATGCACCACTTACTATAGTAATTCTTGATTCTCTGTGTCACATCCACTCTAGAGTCTGGCTGTAGGCAAGAATCCTTACATGAACCTCATGGCTCAGGGCATCCTCTTATCCCAAGCCTTGTAGAAGGGGGACAGTAACACGGGAACCCAAGTGGGGACAATGTGTGAAGGGCAGGGTGCAGGGTGACAGTGGATGTGGTGCCCAGCATGGTACATGTCCATGTGGGGCACTTCTGCTCCCCGCCTGAGCCCAGGTGGTGCCACTGGGTTGTCCCAGGGACCAGGGATCATGAGACCACAGGTCTGGTCATGCCACAGGGCCAGGTGCTCCTATGACAAGAAGCAGGGGAACAGGCAGCAGGGGACAGCGGACTTTCTCCCTGCTGCGCTTTGGTAACTTTTGGCCATCCATTGTGGGGGGGATGAGGGCTGCCTGTGGTTCACCTCAATCCCTGTCACCTGTCTTTCATTCTCCCCACCCCAATCTGTGCTCTCAGTTTACCTCCAAAACCTCTGGGGTTAAATATTGGTCATGATTATTATGATTTTAATGACCTTATTGGGCACCCGGTGACTGCCTCGTTTCTCACTTGGAGAATGTGGTCCATGTGATAACACATGGCTCGTGGACACACTTTGACCACCTGAGCCAGGGGCTCTGGGGCGTGGCTGCTGGTTGGAATCTCCTGGGAGCTCGAGGAACACAGGCCAGGCCGCTCCCCTGTCACTTTTGGGTACAGGTAACCTGGACATGAGGAGGAAATGCTCGTCCTGGGTGTGCCATGCTGAGTGCCAGCTCTGACTCCATGGGGGGATGGAGGAGGGGGCCCTGAGCACGAGAGCCCCCACACCTCTTCTTCCTTCTTCCTCCCCTCCCATTGCTGCACGTATGCATCACGGCCAGGTCAAGGGCCGCCGCTGATAAGAAGAGCTCTCCACCCTTCGCTGCTGGTGTTTTCATCCTCAGAGCTGCACTGCGAGACTCCTCAGGGCCTTGCCCCTTGCTGCCTTGCTTGTGAGACTGTGTCCTCTCCACACCACTCAGCCCCGGAGCACACTGGCAGAGTGCTCTGTCTGCTTTCGTGTCTGCTGTTACCTCTCAGGACAGAAGATGAACACAAAATGATCGTGGTAATGACGATGATCATGACTGTCCTTCACTGAGGAATATTCTCTGACCACGTGTGACGGGGTGAGCCACCATCTTTATGCTGTACATAACAGAAAGCCTCACTTTTGCAGTCCTAAACTAGGGAGGGTGCTTACTGGATTATCCAACAAACAATACTTGGACAGCATCAGGTAAGGCTTGCTCCAGGCATAAATAATGTGACTGGGACTCAGTTTCTGTCACTACATTTTCCTGCTCCATTTCCAGGCAATGTCTCCTCTCAAGGTTCCAAGAGGGCTGCCAGCCCCTCCTATGTGTGGACCTTCTTTATTCATGTCAAGCAGAAAAGAAAAGTCTCATCTGCCCCCCATGGAAGAAGATGGACATTCCTTTTCCTCTCTCAAGGTCGTCTTGTCATTGGCTCCTTGTCCCTGACCGCGTTACCACTGTGGTGGCAAGGGTCAAGTCAATAGGATCTATTCCCAGCCCTGGAACTCGTGGGTATGGAGTGGGATCGTTCAGGAGGTGGATCCCCCAAAAGGGAGTTGGGGTGTTTCCGTGGGAGAGTGGGGCCTGGCGTCTGGGAGCACCGGGCACACAGCCACCGTGTGGCGTGGTGCCTGTGCCTGCCTGTGAGACGGGGACTGTTGTACCGACAGCCTGAGGCCGAGGAGGTTACGTGTGGAGGATGTGCCTCTGCCTCACCCCTTCTGTCGTCCCGGCAGTTTCACTAAGGCACGACTGAAGAATGACAATTGTGTATGTTTATGGTTTCATCAAAACATGATGTTTATATATATATATTTTTATACTTTTGCAAAAAGATTAAATCAAATAATTGACATATCCAGCCCCTCACATACTTAAGATCTACTCTCCTGGCAATTTTCAAGTATACAATGCATTATTTTTCACTGTAATCAACCTGCTGTGCAATAGATTTCCAGAACTTACATAGTCTTATCTAACTGGAACTTTGCAGGCCTTGACCAACTTCTCCCTCCCTTTCCCGAACCCTCCCAGCCCCTGGTAACCACCACTCTGTGAGTTCAGCTTTTCTAGAGTCTACGTGCAAGTGGGATCAGTGTCTTTCTGCAACTGGCTTGTTTCACTTAGCATCATGTCCTCAGGTTCATCCACGTTGCTGCAAATGACAGGATTTCCACCCCCCCTTTTTTTTTTTGAGACAGAGTCTCACTTTGTTGCCCGGGCTAGAGTGAAAGCCGTGGCGTCAGCCTAGCTCACAGCAACCTCAAACTCCTGGGGTCAAGCGATCCTCCTGCCTCAGCCTCCTGAGTAGCTGGGACTATAGGCATGCGCCACCATGCCCGGCTAATTTTTTCTATACGTATTTTTAGTTGTCCAGATAATTTATTTCTATTTTTAGTAGAGACGGGGTCTTGCTCAGGCTGGTCTCGAACTCCTGACCTCGAGCGATCCACCCGCCTCGGCCTCCCAGAGTGCTAGGATTACAGGCGTGAGCCACTGCGCCCGGCCAGGATTTCCCCCTTTTTAAAGGCAGAATAGTCTTCCTTTGAGTGCACACACCACACTTCCTTTACCCACTCATCCGTTGATGGACACTGAGGTGATTTCCGTGTCTTGGCTACTGGGAATGGGGCTGCCATGAACATGGGAGCACAGGTATCTCTGCAACACACTGATTCCATTTTCTTCGGATATAAACCCAGTAGGGGGACTGTAGGATCATATGGTAGTTCTATTTTTAATTTCTTAGGAACCTCCACTCCGTTTTCCATAATGGCTGTACTAATTTAGGTCCCCACCAACAGTGTGCAAGGGTCCCTTTTCTCCACATGCTTGCCAACATCTGTTATTTTTTTGTCTTTTTGAAAATAGCCATGGTGACAAGTGTGAGGCGACACCTTGCTGTGGCTGCCTGGGGCAGCTGTGAGGGGCTAACTCGGTTTCCTACAGCCCGTAACTGGTACATGGCAGGTCTGTCCAAACCAGAACTCACCTTTCCCCCCCCCCTCTGTCAGAGTTTTGTCATTTGAGGATTTCTTTTTAAATTTTTTATTAAAATTTATTTTTTTGATTTATTAAAATGTGTTAATTTAATAAAGTATATTTTAAATATGGTTAAAGTAGAACTCACTCTTCCTGGCGTGTGGCTCTGTGGCTTTTGCCTGCTGCACAGAGTCACATCACCATTGCTGCAGTCAAGCTGCAGATCGGTCCCCTCACCCGCAGATTCCGTCCTGCTCTCAGCCCTCCCTGGTCCTCACCAGCGAGCCCCGATCTGTTCTCGGTCCTTCCTGCTTTGCCTCATGAGGATTCTTCTTAAACATCAAGAAAATGTCCCAGATACAACATGTTTTGAGTTTCCGGAAAACAGTGCTTAAAAGCTCTCACAGATGCAGGTGCACTTCAGAGAGACCCGTCACCACGTCATTGACGTCTTTTTGAAAAATGGCATCATGTATGCGGGGGAGGCACATTGCTCTTTTGTTTATGGGTCATTCCTGGAACACTTATTGATCCGCAGTCCCCCTGCGATCATTCACAGCCCACAGCGTGGCGACACTGTGACTCCACCTCCCCAGGGCAGCCGCACGGGCTGTGCAGGCAGCAGGAAGGACCTCGTGGCCTCTGGTGTCCTGGCAGGCTGGTCCCCAGGTCCAGAGCAGCTTTTACAGCCGAGTGTGTGCACTTACCCAAGCACAGATAGCAAGGAGGGAAGAGAGAAGAGAAGATTAAAATATCCTCCCCTTTGAGTTTGACTTTTCCGATCAAGCGTAGCTCTATTTTCCACGAGGAATCTTGAAACAAACTGTATGTTACGCTGGTGAGAGACACACTGAGGCTCCTTCTGTCTGTGTTTATCTTCATGATGAAGTGATGAAGTGGCTGTGAGCTTATTGAAAAGAATCTGCTCTGGGAAAAGGGCAGGACTAACACGTGTCCCAAGGAAGGAGACTAGTGCTGTGGTCACTCCTCTGAGGCTGCAGTGATGGACACAGGGCCATGGGCCAGTCCGCAGGCTGGGGCCGGAGCTGGGGTCCCCCAGGACGGCAGTGGACAGGCGTCTCTGGCCAGCGCCAGCTCTGGTGTGGCTCAGGGCGCCTCTGCTGGGCACAGAGAAAAGCCTGTTTTTAGAAAGAAGAGAAGGGAGTTTTCATTTCTGCTTTGTCATTATGGATCAAAGAGGTGATGCTTAGTGTGTGACAGCAGGACGCCATCACCTGCTGGCTTCTTTGTAATCAGATCCTCAGAGACTCACCTCTGTCTGTCCCTGTCCCTCTCTCTCTCTCTCTCTCTCTCTCACACACACACACACACACACACACACACACACACGCGTACACACACACACACACACGCGCGCGTACACAGCTGCCTTCATCATCATTTCCCATTCTTCATCTGAAGCTCCTGTCCCCAAGTCCCCAGGATGGGAGGTTGTTAAAAACAGATTCTGGGATTCTTTTCTATAGCTTTTGAGTCAATGGGCGAGACTGGGATTCGCATTTTCAGTAAGTAGTCAGGTGGTTCTGGTGCGGATGGACCACACGTTACACTGATCTCTGGCAAAACTTTTAGACAAGTTTCCCACAGTTAAGTCCATGAATTGTCACATATTTGTGCCGCATCCCCCTATAGGGGTTGATTAAGAAAAAAAAGGTGTATCTTGTCTCATAACTATATGGACTGGGTATGCTGACTTATAGGCATGTCCCACTTTAAGTAAAACTGTAAAACACAAAAACCTATGTCTACCACACAAGTATGGGAATTATTTATTCACAGAAATCAGCAGGACAGAGAGGGAAATGGACGCTGCTTCGCCAGAAGCTGCTCTTGCCCTGGGCAGCTGGGAACCCGGGCTGGCAGGGACAGCGCGTGTCTGTCATGCTCGAGGCCTCTGCCCTGAGCAAGGTAGGAGGGGGTGGGGCGGCATGGGAGCTGCTGGGCGGGGAGGAGGGCAGGGAAACTCTCCCGAGTAGCTCTGGTTTAAATACCCCTCCCCACTGTCATTTAAAGAGCCTTCATGAGAAATCAGTCTGGGGGCAAAAGGCAGAGAGCCCCATCTCCCTCCCCAGCCTGTGCGCTGGGGTCCCAGGACAGAGATGATCTGAGCGCGCCAGCCTGGGGGACGGGGCAGATGGTGCCAGGCAGGTGCAGACACCTGGAGAGCCCTCCCCCAGCTGCAGGGATCGGTTAAGCCAAGGTCCAGCTGGGAGTCCCTGGGAATCTTGCTGGAATCTTGGGGAAGAGGTGCCTCAGGCCACAAGTCACAGTGGGACCCTGGGACCACGACTGCCCACCCATGGGGCCCGAGTGGCTTCAGCCTCCACAAAGCCTCGCAGCCCAGAGGTGCAGGGGAGAGGCAGGTTCCTTCAGCCTGCACCTCCCGTCCCTTTGCCCTGTGTTCAGGAAGTGTAGGTTGGTGCCTGTCACCAGCCCCTGCAGGGGTGACTAACGCAAGCCCGAGCACGGTGCCTGCGCTGCGCCTGGTACTCGGCCAGCTCTATTAGTAGCCGCTGCCGTGACTGTCTCAGTGTCACCTCCTGTGCTGGGACAGAGCTCGGCACATTTCATTTTAGGGAAAGCTGCCTTCTCTCCCTGGGCTTTACTTTTTTTTTTTTTTTTTACTTTTTATTTTGAAACAATCTCAAACTTAAAAAGAAAATTGCGAGAACAGTGTACAGAGAACATTTTCTCCCAGAATCATTTAAGATTAAATTGCTGACATGATGACCCATCACTCCCAAATACCTGCGTAAGTCATGTCATTCCTATAGAAAACTACTTTCTCCTCGGTAACCACGACGCAGCTGTCACAATGGGGGAACTAACGCGGACACTTCAATACCATGCAGGCCCCAGCCCCATCCAGTTGTCTCAATAATGTCCTTTATGGCCGAGGACCCGGTTCGGAGTCACAGGCTGCGTTCGCCTGTCATCCTCCTCCACCTGGAGCGGCTCCCCAGCTTTTCCTGACCTTCGCGACCTGGGCACCTGTGGAGATGACAGATCAGTCATCCTGCGCCACGCGGCTTCACACAGGTCCCCGGTGACGCCTCTTGGGCAGAAAGGTCACAGGAGTGAGGCCGTGTCCCTCAGCGCCACACAGGGGGCACCACAGGCCGAACATCCCTCATGTCGATCGGCTCTGCCGCCCCCGGGGTCACGGGTGCCGGCCCTGCCAGGAGGGTGAGGACTTAGGACTTGGGCGTGGCCAGTGCGACCTGCCCTCGGGGGCTCCAGCTCTGGGAAGGGGGCAGGGATGAGGGTCCTATTCCGAGAGGCCAGAGAGTCCTGATACCTGCTCAGCGCTTTTTTTCTTTTTTGTGACTCCTGTACTTACTGCTGTGTAACCCTGGGCACGTATTTCCCTGTGCTGGTCTCCATCCCTCTGCTACGAAATGGGAACAGCACAGTCTTTGCGGGCTGCTGTGCCTAGGAGGGTCTCGGTATCAGAAAGCCCTGGACGTGCTTCTGCTGACGTGGTCCCCTCCCTGGATAACAGCCTAAAGCATCCCGAGTCCTGGGGAGCCCTGTGACACCACTGGGCATCCTCCCCGACATCCCCGGCTTTCCGCAGCCTGCTCCCCCGGCTCCGTGCCATGCCCAAGCCCTGGCCTTCCTGGGGGCCTTGCTCCCCTGCAGCCCAGCAGGCCAGAGGTGGGACAGTGCCTTGCTGGCCCCACGAGGCGCTTGTCTAATTTGCCGGTGCCGCCCTGCCTGCACCCCCACCTTCCCCCCTCCTCTCAGGGACAACGCTGTCACAGCCATGCTATCCATGGTGCCTTGGTGTCCATGTGGTGGCTGCATTGGCCATTTCATGGTGTTCATGTGCCCTCAACTCCAGTGACCTTCATCCCACCCCTGCCCCTGCAGAGTCCCACCCTGGACCTCCTGAGGAGCCTGGCCCTGCACCACACCCTTCTAGACCCCCACGCACTGCCCAGCCTGCAGCTCCCACTCCCGGCACTGCCCCACTGGGACCAACCGGCTCCAGACACGTCCCCTCTCTCCAAACCCATCGACCTCCTGTTCAGGAGGACAGAGCTGCTCAGTGGGGCTCCACTGTTCACCACTGTGAGAACTGGGCAGGTCACTTAAACACTTGGTGCCTCAGTTTCCTCCTCTGTAAAATGGGACTGCTGGGGTGGCCTCAGACGAGTGTACTGCCTGGGATGTCACCAGAGCTGCTGAGTGGAGCAGCCGTCGTTCCCGCCCTTCCCACCTCCACCTCTCCAGATCCCCCCAACTACATCTCCAGACCCTGTCCCCTTGCCTGGGGGACAGCCCACAGGCTGAATGCAAGCACAGCCCATGTGGTGGCTGCATTGGCCGTTTATGATGTCTCTGATTGAACAAGCGTGTCCTTGGACAGCTCTATGAATAAGACTCATAGAGGGAAAAGCCAGTGAAGATTTTTCCCTGTGATCTGGTAAGAACCCATCCCCTGTGTCACCTGCTGAACGTATCTCAGGGTCTGCTGGGTGGGGGTGTTGTCGGGTTCCTCCGTGGGCACTCAGGGACAGGAGCAAAAATGGTCATGAGAGAAGGTTCATCTTCCCACCCGTTTCATTCTGGGTTAGGCACTGGTATAGCACAGAGAACAACTTAATGCTCAAAAGACAAACAAACAAAGAAACAACCCACAACACTCCGTAATGGGCACACGAGGAAGTCTGGAAGGCGTGAGAACTGAAGGTATAGTAAGTGTGGTATTCACATTGTTTTGCTTTTTAAAAAATTGAGCAAATTCTTTCTTCTAATCTCAAAAGTGGTTACCCTCCTCCACTTCCTCCTCCTCCTCCTCCTTGCCAGGTTCCATGGCCTGTCTGTGCAAAGCTCAGATATCTCTGTGGTTGGTTTTGCAGGAGCCTTTGCCCTCTTTCTTTCTTGCTGGGCAAACCCTTCTGAGCCATGGAGCCAAGTGCTGGCCCCAGGCCTGACCATGGCGGGTCTGAGCCTCCAGGGCTGGGCCGTGGCATTGTCTGGAATACTCACTTTGCCAGCCTTCCTCAAACCCAGGGAGATCTATTATTTCTGGCTGTTGAGTCTTAAAGTATGCTACTGATGGCTTCCAGGAAATGTTTTTGCTCCCTGATAAAAGGTGAGGTAAGCACTGAGAGAAGGAATCTGGCTGTGCTGACTAGCCCATAGGATTGATCATGTTGCCTGGAGTGGTGGCAGCCTTCTTGGGACTATGAGGCAATGAATACCAGCCAGGATGAAAATCCAGCACATGGAGAGTGGGAAAAAGGACAGACATTCCTGTGCACCTGAGCCAGCACTGGCAACTGCTCATGTCCAAATGTGTTGTTACATGAGCAAAACATTTTTAATCTACTAGGCTAGTTTTTGAGATGCTGACTGCCAAAGCACTGTCCCTGTCTCTCAGTATAGCCTGCTTAGTTAGTATATGGCAAAGGAGGGTGGGAATGTGACCCCTGGAAATGTGTGTGCCAAGTGAACCCAGTAGCACTCAGTGAGTGCACTTAGCATCGTCTCCATGGAATTGTGCTCCTGGCGCCATCAAGCATTTCTCAAGCTCCACATTGGAAGGATTTCAGTCATAGGCAGGAAGCATGAAGAAGGACAGGTGCAGAAGAGAATGAGGTGTGGAGTATTCCTGGGATCAATGACCCTCTTTCTGGCAATCCTTAGAATGGCTCCACTGGTGGACAGGGCAGGACACACTCCCCTGATGCTCACGTGGAAGACTGTATTTTGCTAATATGAGCACAACATCTCTCATCACACACCCACCATCACGAGGTTGAATATATATTAATATAGGTATATCCCCTTCCCTTGGTCTTCACAGCCCTTAAAACTGCTTCAAACCAAGAGACTGTGGTGAAGGTGACACCATGTGAGTTAAGGGTAGGTCATGAAGTTTCCATGCATTTCTGCTTTGTTCTCTTCAGACACTTGTTCTTGGAAACCAGCCACCATGCTGTTAGGAAGCCCACGCTCCCCAAGGACAGGCCCACACTGAAAGGAGCTGCAGCCCTTGGTCTGCAGCCCTGTGTGAGCTCCCCACGGCTCAGCTTGTCAGTCTGCGAGTGCACGGTCTCGAAAGTGAGTCCTCCACCCGCGCTGAGTCTGCCTGGCTGACGCTGCACAGATGAGCCCTCCCACTGCTCCCTGCCCACACTGCAGGTTCCTGAGAATGGCAAATGGGCTTTGCTGATTTAAGACGCTAGGATTTAAGTGGTTTATAACACAGCAGGAGGAACCAGAAGGGCTAATCTTCTACATTCAACCCATGACAAAACCTGCATTTTAAAATCCAGAGTGTACTTTAATCATTAAATCTACCCTATGTTTGTGTATATTTTAAAAGCTATCGTACTATTCTCTGCAATAAAAGTCCTTCCCCTGGAAAACAGAATGTTAGTGGCAGGAAGAGGGACCATGTGGGGTAAGGTTGGCCAGCAGTTGACAGCGTGCCACAGCCAGCAGGCTGACGCCCAGCGGCTCAGAGGACCCTGCGTGTCCCCACACCGTGCTGGGGTGTGTGAGGGTGAGCTGGTGTTGGATAGAGCAGCCCGGGGTAAAGAACTCCTCAGACCCCTGGCACCTCTGCAGGCTGCCACTTCAGCGGTGCCTCTTACACTCCAAACACACTAGCCCCCTGGATGCCCCCTGCTCCCCAAATGTGTCCCATCCTCTCTTGTCATCACACCATCATCTCCACCCTGTATAAGTGGTGTCATGCCCAGGAGCCATGTCCCAAGAGCTGCCCTCCTCCAGGAAATCCTCTGCACCCAAGGCAACTTGGCCACCTTTCTTCTTGCTTGCAAAGTCCCCTGGACCCCACCACCCCACTCACTGGGCTTTCCAGCTGGACTTGGAACTTCCTGAGGACAACAGCTAGACGGATGCCAGGGCAGGGCCTTGGGGTCTGGGGCATTGCTGGTTGGCCACACTAATGGTATTGGTTGACTGGGGCAATGGGCATGGCCTTTGGACAGCTCCGCCTGCCTGGGAGGGCCCAGGGCTGCCCCAATGGGAGTCCAGAGATGGAGCCCGCAGGACGATGTTGTGGGAAGTGTGTGCTTCTCAGCCGGGGTGAAATCAGCCTGTCCCTCTCTCCGGGGGCAGCTCCCTCCCAGCCTGCTCCTTCCCAGCCCCCCACAGAGAACGCCTGGGGGTTGTGGGTGCAGGAAGGAGCCTGCGGCTGGAAACCTCCCTTCTGCTGAGCGTCTGCCTGGGGCCCCAAGATGAATTTGCCACTTTTTGTCTGTATTTTCTTGAGAATTTGTAATAAGCTGGGCTCTGACAGGCCACTTTTATTTCCACAAAGCTTAATTCGAGAAATGATGCTCCTTGATCAATCTTCTCATCGCTTCCACGCCAGAGATGTGCTGTGAGATCGCCTCTCCTCGGGCCAGGCTGGCTGCCGTGGGAGTAGCCATTTGGAAATAAGATGTCAGATGCTGAAGGTTTCCTGCGCCTGTATTTCCCAGAAGGGGGGCTCTCCTCATATCTGAAATCCTTACTAGAGCCACAGGATTTCCAGGATAAATAAAACAAGGACGTGCTCGTGCCATGAGGTGTTCACCAGTTCCTTCTATATGCAGACCCAGACTTTGCCAGATAGGGAGATTAGGCAGCACGCACACATGAGTGCATGTATATGCATGCAGTTACGTGCATGTATTTGCATGTGTGTGTATGTGCACACTTGCATGCATAGACATATACATTCACACGAAAGCACACACGTACACACACGCACAGAATATGTCCAGTACATTCATTCGACAAATATTTGGGTGCCCACTGCTGCAGGCCAGGCTTCCGCAGAAGCAGACTCTGGGGTGGAGGTTGGCCTACTTAGGGAACCTGCAAACAAGGAAGGCCCCAAACGGAAGTGTGTCTGGACCTTCCACATTAAGACCCTGACCGGCCCTAGGGCCAGGAGTCAGTGAAATGGCTCACCCATGGAAGAAACATGTCCCAAGACCCCCCCTGCCAGGCCCAGCATGGAGATTTAGAACCCCCAGTGCCCCCAAGCAGTTGGCTCCCAGTGGCCCTCTGCCCTGTCCTCTGTGGAGCGCTGCCCCCTGCTGTGGACATGCAGTGGCCATTGTGTGCCTAGCAGTTCCCTACCCAGTGGTCTCAGAAGAGCTTTCAAAAGGGCGGGGTGGGTCCGCGTCTCTGGGGGACAGAGCATTGAGATACAGACTCAGAAACAAGCTGTCTCCTTTACTGCAGACCCCACAGCCCCCAAAACAGTGCACACAGTAGGCGCTCAATAACAGAGAATGGGTGGCTTCCTCTCTTGGTTCCACTTGGCAGATGAGCAAGCTGAGGAGAGGAATCCCAACCTGGGTGTCCCATGCTGTGCTCTAGTCTCCCTGCTTGGGGTGGCCTCAGGCAGGTCCAGGACGCAGCCAGGGCACCCCGTGCAGGGCTGTCAGGAGCGCCAGGCCACGGTCCCCTCTGATGGCCCATCACCAGCTGCGCGGGGCCAGGCGCCGGCCCCAGAGACTCTCCGTGCTGCACGCAGCTCCGGGAACCTGGCGTTCAGCACCACAAGTCCACTCAGGCCTCCCGAGCTGCCTCTGGGAAAGGCCTGGGCACTGCTCGGAAACGGGTCTTCCTCACTGGACGCGAATTACAAGCTCTGTGAGATGCAGAAGATGCCAGCGGGACAAACTCTTTCAGAAAACCTATGCACGGATGGTGCTGTTCCATCTCAGGAAGGAATGCCTTCCCCGGTGGCCCTTCCCCCGGGGTCTCCAGGGCTCCAGCCTGCAGACTTAAGCCTTGATTTACTTCCCTGATATCCAGTCAAAACCCCAAACCCAAACCCGGGAGCCTGCATTCCACAGGTAGGCTTTCTTACGCAAAGTGGAAATGTCAGCGAACCTTGTTCATTTTGACTCATGCACTAAGTTATGGAGGAAGATGCCTTTTGGTGCCAGTGTCACCCGAAAAGCAATTTTCTGTCTCAGACACACTCGAGGGACAGTGGAGTGGGGATGGAAGGACGAAGGAGACCACGGGTTTCAGGCCGCAGAGAGCCCTGAGGGGAGGGCGGGGCCCCTGCTCAGCAGAGCCTCTGCCCTGCGTGGCCTTCAGGGGGTTGAATGCGGGATCTTTCCTGCAGTCTGTGCGCTCACGGGCAAGGCCTGCCCTCGCCAAAGTTATGAAATATTATCACAAGTGGGGCTGGCCCTGCTGCTCCAGCCTCGGCCTGAGAGTGGGCGGCCGCTCGCCCTGATGTCCCAGGACAGAGGCCTCCTCGAGCCAGGGGCTCGTGCTTGGTGCTGATGGAGCCCCGCAGGGAGGGGCAGGTGGACAGTTCCACAGCCATCTGGCAGCAACCCGAGACACCCTCTTCCTTTCATACAGAGGACGCCTGTGTGAAATCTTGCTAGAAAGAAAGTTTTTGTGGAAAAGCCACACTGTGAAAACACGTAGGAATCCCTGTATTCCTGTGGCTGTGTTCTGAGTCCCGTCCCCTGTGCAAGCACACGGAACACAGAACACCTGCGCTCGGCCAGGTCCTCCTTGGCACACGCCATCGCTGCAGGTTCCCTTCCGTGGGATGCGCAGGGCAGAGGCAGGGCCCCCTCAGCCGTGGCCGGGGATGGCTTGCCCGCCTTACTCGAAGGCTGGGACAGAAAGGATACACGCTCCTTCTTCAGGGCCAACTTGCTATAAGGATAGCATCCCCCACTCCCGGCATTTTATTATGAGAGACGTCGGGCACAGGGAAAGGAGGAAAGGAGAGTGCACCTCCCAGGACCCCGGCCGGTGCCCTGGGCAGGGCGGGCTGAGAGTAGCTGTGGGTGCCGGTCACTTGGAGAGATCTTTGTGTTTTCCTCCTCCCCATCCCTCTTCAGACCCGGGGACCAGGGGAGGTGTGGCCCCAGCCTGCCTTGCAGCCTGCATGCTCCTAGGGGCCCAGGGCCGGGAGTCCGGACAGGAAGGAGCAGCCTGGAGCACAGTGGGGGCTCTCATTGGGTGCCCTGGACAGGGCCTGGGACGCTGTCCGTCTCGGGGCCCTTTGGCAGAGCCTCACCCCTTAGTGTGTGTGGCTGTGAGGGGGAGAGGGTCAGGCGCATGGCCAGGGCCCCAGTTCTCAGGCTTCTCTTAGGGGCCCATTCTCTCGGCCCTGCCCTCCCTACACTCGGCTCCACCTGCTCTGGCCCAGATGGGCATCAGCGTGGTCTCAGCCCTGGGCAGGAGTGTGTCTGGTGACGCCCCCTCCGCCGTGGGTCAGACATGGGGCTGAGCCCATGGCACTGCTGTTCTGCTGCCGAGAGGGCCAACACCGGTGGGTTCACCTGCAGACACACGTGTGCAGCTGGAACTGCGTGGGAGAGGCTGCGTCGGGTACGCAGCTCAGTATGTTTGTTTTAATGCCAGTAACTTTCCCTCTGTACTGTTTATTCCTGATGCCTTTAAACGGATCTTGATGGTAGCTAAAGGGTTCAAGAGTGCTGTACTAGGGCTCCCCAGATCCCCGCCGAACTGGCATGTGGTAGAATGTGGGGCTTAGCAGGGGACAAGTAGGGACCCTTCTAGCACAGAATGGTGACATGATGTACCAGCAAGAAGCTCCGGGGCCTCAGGAGGGAGGGTCTGGGGCTGTCAGGCAGCCTCGGTGGTGAGGGAAGGCGCCGGGGGCAGCGGAGACGGTGCTGCCGAGTCTTGGGTTTTAGCAGGTCCCCTGGGTCACCCTCTCCAAGGCTCTCTGGCCTGGTCCTCTGTGGCCCTGCAGGGACTCGGACAGTGGCAGAGGATGGGTGCAGGGGAGGTGGGAACAGCAGCTAGCAGACCATTACATCCTGAGGTGGCAGCAGGACACAAAGAGAGCAGGGTGACAGGGTGACAGCTTGTTTTTTTCCTCTGAGTATAGATCTCAAGTCAATTTTTATGCCATGTTGATTTCAAAGGTCTGGGGCCAAAGTAGGTAGGAAAGGAGAGACTCCGGAGACTGACCCAATCTGCTCACTTCTTCCTGTGACTAAAACCAAACCAAACCACAAAAACCTGACCCAACGACATAAACTGGACCAGAGGCTCCCAGAGTGGTGTGGAGACACGGGCCGTTCACGTCAGGCCCCTCTGAGGGGGGTTAAAGTGAAAAGGAGCCAGAGCTGGGCCGAAGGTGCAGGCACCAAAGGTGAGCACAACGACCCAACCTGGTCCGTGGGACGAGTTCTCTCGTCGCTGTGTCTAAATATAAAATGGGTGATGACTGGGAGGGGTGTCCAGAGGATTCTTGCTGGCCCTTCAGGACTAAAATTTGGGGGAGATTTTTCTTGAAAGTTCCACTGACTGGCAATAACGTGTCCATGCACATCAATTATTTTCTGCCTCATATTTTATATACACCTTATACTTGCACAGTTAAAAATGTCACATGGCATGAAATAGGGGAAAAATCAAAGCTCTTCTCTAATCAGGGTCTTCCTGAGGGCTCTGGACGGACCAGCAGGAGGGCGCTCTGACTCCAAACACGCGGCCCTGCCTTGTCCCGGAGCCGCCAGGGCTGCCCGCGCCTGGGGAGACGCCTTCCGGGCATGACGCGCTGGCGAGAGGTTATGACTATCAGTGAGCCAGTCTTTTAATTAGAGTTGCTAATTACCTTCCAACTGCTGCCGACCTGCTTTGCACTGGGCTTGCTAATGAAGGGAACTTTGGGGCCTCGTGTGCAATTATCGAGGCTCTTTGACATGAATATTGGCATGTTCCAGGGGCACCCGTGCAAGCCACGGGCATTATGTGAACATGTACCCGGAGCACCTCGCAACTAATTGGTGGCGGAGGGTGCTCACTGTCACACGGGCTTCTCCAAGTCGGCAGTGGCTAGTGGGTGGCCGAGCAACACTGAGAACAGGCACTTCAGCAGGTCCTCATGACTCCGGGTGCACCGAGGGGCACCAGCCCTGCCGCCTGTCAGCAAGGACTGTGAACGGGGATAATCACACAGGTGTCCTGTCTTATGACAATGAGGGCTGAGGGTGCTTATTACAATGCAGATTCCTGGGCACTACCCAGACCCGGGTTCAACAGGAGTGTGTGCCCAAGTGTGGGGAATGTGGACTCCAGGCACGTGGGATGCAGGTGGAGAGTGGCAGGACAGACAGGGGCTGGCCTTCTCGGACTTCTGCATGGCCAGGCACTAGGTGTCACCGTCGGATCGCTGGCATGGGTCTGCTGGGGCAGAGCTGGACTGGCTTTGAGCCCCTTCTGCTCTCATGTGGGGATGGGTGGAAGACTGACCAGGAAGCGAGAGACTGCTGCCTTATGGAGGCCAAGGTCACTCAGGCCTCGAGGAGCCAACATGGAGTGCAGCCCCACCCTCGAGGCTGAGGAAGGGCCCCTCGTTCCCCTCACCTGACTCCCTGGCTCTGAAAGGCACCTCCTTACTAGCTCATATCTGCTTGGAGAAGCCCTGGACCCAGGCACACTGAGACCTGCAAGTCAGGATTCCTCCAAGTGCACAAGGAAAAAGTCCACCTCTGGAACTGGGATACGCAGCAAGAGCAGGCTGGGTGGCAGTGTGGCCCTGCTAAGTGTGGTGTAGCTTGCTCTCTGTGGCTGCATTCCCTTGCCCCACCTGGGGTCAGTGTTGGTCTTGAGCTGGCCGCTGATGGAGGCACACAGTCCACTGGGAGAGCGAGAGGGCTGCAGGGGCAGGGAGGAAAGCTAAGAGCACATTCCCTGTTTCCCTTTTCCAGGATTTTCATCCTGTCTCTGCAGTGGGTTAAGCCTGTGCAGATAACAGCGGTGCTGGGGCAGGGCATAAACCGCTGGTATGGACTGAGGGCAGGACTCACTGAGTGAGCTGCCTGCATGGCCAGAGAGTCCACATAGCACTGGGCTCTCCAATCACACTCACACCCACAGAAAGCCCTGGGGAGCCGTGGCCCCACCTGGCCAGGTGGGGGGCTGGGAGGAGTGGGCTGGGCTCAGTAGCATGGGCCAGTGACAACAGCCATGAGTAGAATCCCTGCAAACTGGGGCCTGACTTTTGCATAGTAACCCTTTTCTCATTTAATTTGATCTGCTGTTGATGCTGTAATGAAGATAGGACTTGGAAAATTGTTCAAAGCTCCTGAGCAGGGATTCAAACCCGTGCTGGCTCCAAAGTCTGTGACCTTCCCCTACACTGTCTCTGTTTGTGTGTTCCCTGTAGAGGGAGGGGAGTGGACTGGACGTGTTATGAAGGTCCTCGACTCCAGGGCTGGAAGCTGGAGCTCCGTGCTGCTCTGACACCACTGAGCTGCACTCTGCTGAGTGCTCAGAGGAAGCCCCACCCCCAGCTCTGGGTTGGAGATTGCTTGTTCCAATTATCTATTGCTGGAAACAAACTCCCCCAAACTTAGGGATGGAAAGCAGCATTCAATCATCACATTATGTGCATGGATGCTGTGGGTCAGAGGTGTAGACGCAGGCTCAGCGGGAGGCTTTGTCTTGGCTCCGTCATTCTGGGTCCTCAGTTGGGAAGGCTCGAATGGCAGGAGGCTGCAGTCATCTGAGACTGAGGGCTCTTCCTCCCCCCACCTGGCTCAGAAGCGGGTGGGGAACCTGCTGTGGCCGCCCCTGGGGCTGGGCCTTTTCAGGGGAGCGGTGATGGGCTTTAAGACAGCGTGACCCGTGCATGGCTATCCCAGGAGACTCAGGCAGGAGGCTGCGTGGCCTCTTTTGACCCAGCCTTGGGAATCACCTAGCATCACTTCAGAGCAGCCGTAGCCCACCAGACTCAAGCAGAGGGATGCACACCTCATCTTGCACTGCAAGGAGTGCCCCAGAGTTTGGAGGGCTGTTTCAAAGCTGCCACCGTGCTTTAGTGAAGCCACACACCACAGCACACCCCTCACTGTGTGCTTAGTCATGGACTTCAGGGGGCAGGGACATCAACATGGACTGAGCACATGTTTGGTCACACTGGCTACCCAGCTGCTTTGTCTGACTCTGCAGGGAGCCTGGCCTGGGTGTGCCGTGGGGCAGAGGTCCTCCTGCAGGGCTTGCCGAAGGTTTCTGGGCCCCACCTCCAGAGTTCCTGGTTCAGTGGGTCTGGGGTGGAGCTTGAGAATTTGCATTTCTGAGAAGTTCCCAGGAGATGCTGGTGTGCTGGCCTGGAGACCCCACTTTGAGAATCGGGGCTATTGAGTGAGTATCCCACTCCAGCCAGGCCTCTGGACTTCGGAGGCTCTGTTGGCAAGAATGGTGCTTTCTGTGTGTTTTTGTGCCTATTTGTAAAAAAAATCAAGCGTATCCCAGATACACACATTTCAAGCTATACACGAGTGCTATTGTTAATCGCATATTAAATCTTAGTAAAGCCTAATAGATATCTTATGTTTCCAGCTTAAAATATCTGTAAATAAAAGTTCTAGTATTTTCTTCCCTGTCCCAAAGGATGGTCTGGGGGTCTGCAGGGTGGCACAGCCCACTCTGGAGTCCCCAGGGGCAGATGATGGTGAGAATGTTCACATTCCCAGGTTCCTTACTGCTCCAACAGTGCCTCTGTTATCATAGTTCATGAATATTTATTGAACCTGTTCCATGCAAGGCAGTGGGTCAGGCACTTTAAAATCTTCAAGGAAAGCAAAAAAAAATGAACCTTATAACCTAGCTGCTACTGTGAAAGTTGGTCACACAAATTGGGTCATTCTTGTCATAACCAACTAAAACAGAGTGCAGAAGCCAGGGAGAAAGCACTCAGAACACGTAGCCCTGCTCGAAGGATGTCATTCTGCCTAAGCCCGGCTGTCACCTGAGACCAGCTTTATCCAATGGCTCCTGAAAAGACCTGCTCGACTCTCAGACTAGTTTTACCCACAGCCGTCACTCACCAGTCGGAGCTGCCACCTCCCCACAACTTGACAAGTGCCCATGAACTTCCCCAAAGAGTGATACATCCCAGTTCTCCTTGTAAAAACCCCAAACCCTTCTTTGGCCCTCAGCCATACTGAAGACCACCCAGTCGATGTGCGCGCCCTGCATTGTAATTCTCTCTTCCCACGTGAAACATTACAGTTAAAAACTCATCTCTACATATTTTATTTGACTTCCACACTACTTTTAAGACTATGTATTTCCTGTCTTGTTCTGCTGAGGTTTCAGGCAACTGAAGCAGGCAGTCAGGGCAGGGGAATAACAGGGAACAGTGAACGGCTCACAAAACCGTGGATGGTTCAGATGCCGGTTCAACATTTCCAGGCTGCGGGACTGACTGACCTCAAACCAGTTTAGGCATAACGAGGCACGTCTCTCGTAACTGGGAGGCTCAGGGCTGGATCTAGAGGTAGCAACATTCAGGGGTGCAAAGATGTTGTTGGGGCCCCCTCCCAACCCTCTCTGCACTCTCGGGGTCTGCTGTCTATGCCCTTTTCCAGGCATCTGTCCCAACAGAAAGAGTCTTTCCCAGCCGAGTAAGGGTCTGCTGGCCCCTGCTCAGGAGCAGACCACCCCCAGACCAATCACTGCCTGAAGGGAGTGGTGGGTCACCGAGTCCAGGCCTGGGTCACTTGCCCATTCCTGTGCTGAGGCCGGAGGAGTCGGGGTTTGCAACTGTCACTAAAAGCCCCTCAGAGGAAGGGATGTGGCAGACAGGACCAACATAGGTCCACTATAGCCATATATTTGGACAAGAAAATGAATCTACACTATTTGGTAATTAAAACTTATTTAATAATTAATAGCATTATGTGTCGTAGTGCAAAGCAAGCCCTGAATTATTCAACAAATGTCTTAATTTTCCGGATGATTTTGTGCTTTGCCAAGATTTTAATAAGTGCCACCCATAAGAAAGGTTTCCGTGGTTAAATGTATTTAGGAAACGCGCTCTCCTCTAACCTCCTTCCTGGAAACTCGGGATGAATATTTATGCATCAAAGGCCCTGGGAATTCTAACTTTGAAGAAATCTCTTTAACGCAGTTTAATCCCTGAGTTTACCAGATTATATGACCTGTTCTCCTTCTCCTCCCCCCACCACATCCTGGAAATCGGAACCCTGTGCGGTGGGACCAGTGCTCTTGGCCCCACGCCTCCGTGCTGAACGACGTTTCCCCATCTTCACGGTCAGGGGTGGTGGGGGCTTTCCTGATTCGAGGATGGGGAGATGGAGACTGAGGTGGAGTCGTTTGCTCGGATCGCACAGCTGGTGAGGCCACTGCCAGGTGAGGCCCAGCTGTGTCTGACTCTGCCTGGCGATTCTCCTACAGCCTGCAGCTTCCTGCCAGGCCTTCCTTCCCAGCTGGCGCACAGGCAGGGAGCAGCCGCTGCGTCTGGCCGTGCCCTGGACGTGGCTGTCACCAAGAGAGCAGAGGGAGGCTGCAGAGCTCCTTCTGGTTGGCCCAGGCGGTCCCCCGCTCAGATCGTGGACATGCAGGGGTGGCTTGTGGGGCTTCCAGGTGATGACTGCCTTTCCCTTTAATGTATACACGTCATCACTGGGAAGTTCCCAGATTCTGGAGTATTTGTCACACAGTCTGGATACTGCAGAGACGAGCAGATCCCACAGGTCCTTCTGGCATGACATTCTGGAGCTTTCTGACAGCCCATCGGGGCCACGGGCAGGGACCAGGCCACGCCGACCTCAGACCCCACCTGTGATAGATAATCACTGATGTGTGAATAGGAGCAGGGGTGGGTTTGGGGTTGTGGTGAATATTTCGGGGACATGAAGTTTCACCATTTGAAGGGGCTCCAGGGTCGGTGGGATGCTGGGCCCTGTCGGGACAACGATATTCCCAAGGTGTCTTCCTTTCGTGGTGAGCGTAGCTCCCTCCAGGGTCTGGTCTGTTGGGGCTGGGAGCCTTGGTCTCCGTGATGTGCAGGAAAGGTGCTTCACCCCTTTTATTTTCCTACATTTCTGCTCCCACAGTTGGCCTAGCCAGTGGCCACACCTGCTCTAGGACTGCAAGGCATGTTCGTTCCTCACTCCCTGGGGAGCCTGCCCAGGTCGGACTCCAGCTTTATCCCGCTCCTTGGCGTGTAACTGACAGGTTTCCAGGGTCCCTCTAGAATTTCTACCAGAAAGTCCAGGAGGCAATTCCTCTGTTATGACACGTCCAACATTCTTTGGGATGAACATTCTGGACTATTGTGTTAGCATGTCTGCCGTGAGGCCTGGCTGGGGAAGGAGGTGGCATCCCTCACGGTGTCCACAGCCCCTGCCCAAAGCTGGCGCCTAGCGGGGTCTCTATGTGGAGAGGCTCCGGCCGAACCCTGGGATAGGCGGGGGTGGGGGTTGGTACTTACCTTCCACCTGCAGTTTCCCAGCCGACTCTCCAGACCCCACAAGCAACCCCGGGGCTCTGTCCCAGCTGGAAGGGCTCCTGTGGCCTCGGGAGGGCAGGTCCCCTGTGCAGGAGCTTATGCGAGGAGTCGGCGGGGACCCGAGAGGTCAGAGCCTGCGTGTGGGCTTCAGAGTGGAAGTGGCCTTTGGTGGCTGGGGAGTCACTCTCCTCGCACCAGGATGTGAAAAGCACAGACCCTCCGTGCACCAGGAGGGTGGGGTGCCATGTTTGAGGTCCCCACAGCCACCCCTGGTTTGATGATCCGCCAGGAGGACTCATGGGACTCAGCACACAGTCGTACTCACGGCTGTGATTTATTACAAAAGGATACAAAGCCAGACCAGCAAAGGCAAAAGGTACATCGACCCAAGCTCAGAGAAAACCAGCCAGGAGCTTCCAGAGTCTTCTCCTAGTGCCTCACACAGGGCAAGATTACCTCCCCCAGCAGCGAGCCACATGTGACAACACCTGTGAAATGTCACTTACCTGGGAAACTCATTAGGACTCAGAGCCCAGGGTCTTTACTGGGGGCTGGTCATGGAGGCAGCCTCTGCCTGGCACCTGCCAAAGTCCCACGCTCCCAGAGGAGAGCAGGTGCTCAGCACCAGCCCCATCCTGGGACGGACAGCGTGGGCACAGGATCCACTCGTATCAGCTCTGGGGACGGTGGGAACCTCCCGGAACCCACGTGCCCCGACACCAGCCGAGGGCCTGCCTTACTGGCAGCCTTTCCAAGCCCAGCGGCCTCAGGCTTGCGCTGTGGATCCTTTCTGCAGGGCATGGACCCTCCTGGGACGAAGAGAGTGCCCCGGGGATGTGGGGGGTTCAGTGGGGGGGTGGTGGGGGGTGGAAATGCAGACTACTGAGCCAGGGCACCTCCTGCAGGCTCCAGCTCCCGCCTCCCTCTTTTCCTGCTGGGCAAGCGCTGACTCCCTTCATGGTGTCCACCCTCTCTGCGGTGGGGACAACCCGGGCCAGAATTCTCTGCATCCACCCTGGGCCTGTGCATCTGATGACTCGTTAGACCCTCCCTGGGAAGCCACTGCCACTGCCACCCGTGTTTGATATTCAACTGCACAACAAGGGACAGAGCTCTGATCCTCCCCATGGTGACTCATCGATCACCGTGTGACACAGTAGATATCAGGCTTTGCTTTTCTGTGCCCTGCTGGGCTGGGGCCCAAGTTCCCTCTGTAACAACATCATCTAATCCCCAAGATGTAGCAGCTGCAGACCTCAGGCCACCTCCTGGGTCCCCGTCTCCGTGACTGGAGCGTTCATGCCCAGGTGCCCGCTCAGAAGGCCTCGGTCACTGCTGATTCCTTCCCAGCTCCCCTCTGTGTGGCCCAGCTGGCCTGCCACGTCTGCAGAAGCCACTCGCAGGGCTCGCTGCCTCCAGCTGCGGCCAGCCCGGCAGCCAGAGATCCCTCCTGAAATGCTACCTGAGGAGCTGCACCTGCACTGTCACCCCTGACTCCCCACTGCCTCTGGGGGGCCCTTTGGGTCGGGTCCCGGGAGGAGAGACATGGCTCTGAGCCAGAGGGCATCACATTCATTGGGCATAAAAATCAAGGTTCTCACAGAAGATAGGATATTATCTTTCCTTTAAATTCACATAGTTGTTTCTAAAGGTTTTCAGACACTTTAGGATCACATCCAGACCCTATTGCTCCCACGGGCCCCTCTGGCTTCCAGAAGGTTCCCTGCCCAGGCAGGGAGCGGCAGCTGCAAGGGCAGCTCTGTCCTTCTGCAGTTTACAGAGGATGTCCAAGGTCCCGTCAGCCCTCCCAGGCCCCAGGGTGGCTCTCGCTCACCACGTGGAGACATGCATCTCTCACTTTCCACATGTCACATGCCACCCTGGCTTCGTCAAGTCCTTAGGTTTAGATCAGAGGAACAGATTTAAGTATAGTTACAGGCTATTTAAAGCTGTGAAATGACCACACCTACCTAGAACCCAAGGTCTTGAGCCACACATTCCCTTGCTAAAGGATACCTTCTGTCAACACCGACCACTGAGATGATTTTATTAATAGCTTTAAAAAGTGACCTTGGTGTCCACTGATTGTAAAAGTGAAACTGTTTCAGCAACATGGACACAGTAGCCACCTGCCTCCTCCTGCACAGAGCCATCTCCCCGTGTCCCAGTCCTAGCCTCTGACACCCGGACCGCAGCCTGTGGCATGCCCTTTAATTTCAGAGAAGGGATGGGGTCTCATACTGTGACTTGAGGGTGTCCCTTTGAACCCTGAACCCAGGCTGACAGCAAACCACACAGGACAGCTACTAATGAGCAAGGCTGTGGTATGGGCTTGTCGGCTAGATGAAATCTGGATCTGTAGTGCACTGAGGCCGTTATTTCTGTCAGTGTGAAAGGGTGTGCTAGGGTTCCTGTGGCAGTCACTCGTGATGCAGAGGGGCACACATGTCTCTGAAAGTCTGGCTGGCCAGCGGGCAGATCCCAAAAAGGCCTGGCTTCCATCATGGCTTGGTGACTGGCCCTCAGACTCTTCTGTTTCCCAGAGTTGATCAGAGTCGGGAGTGGTAACTCACGTTAACGAAACTCAGGGCCAGTTTGCTAATTTTCCAGGTCAAGTGGGGAATCTCAGTGGACCACACCTGTGTGGAAGCCCCTGTCTCTCAGAACCTCCTCCTCCCTGTGGGCGGGCGAGGCCGGGAGCCAGCGGGTCAAAGGCTCTTTGCTGGGCATGCCATGAGCACAGGCGACAGCGGTGTTTTGAGTGTTGGGTATCGGTCAGGCTTTGCCAGTCATCCTGACGCACCCCTGTCCACAAGAAGGTTGGCTCAGTAGCATATGGGACCATAATCTTGAATTTCACTGCTTAAGAAATCTGTTCCAGGGACACCAATGAGAGGGTAATGCCCCTTGGATACTCGGTTTTGTATGTTGCATAGCTGTCTGAGTTAAACAGCTAACTGCCTCCCGCCACTCACCTTCCCCACCTTCCCTTAAATAACGGAAGCCACTGAGCTTTTGCCCAGTGTGTGGCCAACATCTAGAGAGACTACATTTTCCAGCCCGCCTTGCACTTAGCCGTGGCCAGGGAGCATTCACTGGGAAGAGCAGGTGTGCAAGGCCTGGCTCAGTGGCACTTAAAATGGGAACTCTGCGTGCTGCACTTTTCTTCCCTTCCCACCAGCTCGAATGCAGCCAGGCTGGCAACAAGGCAGCTTTGCTGCACTGATGGAGACAACAGTTTGAGAAGAGGCATTTGTGCCATGACGCTTGTTCACGCACGTGCATTCACTACACATATGTGCACAACATTTCCTGCTGCCAACATTTGTGCCCAAAAAGCCATGTTCTAGTCTCATGAAACTTTCCAGAAAACCTCCTCTCTTCTTTTGCTGTGCCAATTTTATGCGGCTTCTCCCACTTTTCTCCAAAATATACCTGCTCAGTGATTGGGGCAGGAAGAGGATGGGACATGCAAGGGACACTAGTTGGGACAGCCTCTGGCCCTGGCATAGTATCCTTTTCCAGGAAAGACCATGGCAGAGCCTGGTGAGCCTGCGGGTGTCAGGTGTGTTCTAGGAGAGTCTACCTTGTGGCAGAAGCTGGGGGCTGCTGGCGTTTCCTGTGGGCACCTGTGAGGCAGCGCCAAGGGACTTGGCCACAAGCATCCCCTGACACCTGCCCTAGCTGGAGAGCCTGGCCAGCCTGCTCCCAGCTTAGTGTGCTTGTCCTGGCCCTGGGAGGGGGTCTGTCACCTGCCCAGGCTCCTCTGCCTCAGGCCCAGGGAAGAAAGGTCTTTGACAATTGCTTTTCACACTTGCGAGATAGTTTCCCTTTCTTAGAATCCTGGGCAGTTACAAAACCGCCATCCATGGTGGGGGTGCTCCTGTCCCCCAGCTCTGAGATGAGCCGGAGAGTTGGTTCCAGGTCCTGATGTCTGAGTAATTTAGGCACCAGCCTAAGGAGAGTGATCTCTGTTCTCTGTGGAATAGCAGGGTTACCATGCAGCAGTCTTGATATAGACGTGTCATTAATCTTGTTCAGGGTTCTCAGGGCCCAGCTAATCACAAATCCCTTTTGGCCTCTCAACTTCAAAGCTTGATTCTCCCTCCCTCCCTTCTTCCTTCCTTCCTTTTTTTTTTTTTTTCCTATTCCTTTACGTCAGGTCAAGTGCAGGCTGTAGAGAAAGCTGGCTCTGTTTCCTTGTTTCATAAATATGAAGCCAAACTAGGTCACTCGCTTTTCAAATTCCTTTATGTGGATCAAAAGAGTCCATGAAAACTCTGGCAGGAAAGTACCAAAAAACCCTTTCGAATTGACTTTTGTGTTTGTCTGTAACTTTCTAGCTGGGAGATGGAGTGGAAAGGAAGCCACCCTGACTTCCGGCCCCTCTGGCTGCCTCCTGCTCGGGCTCCCTAGTGGGTGGGACGCAGCTTGAGCCCGGTGCTGATGGACAGCTCCCCCCTTAGCTCAGCCTGTCCCTCCTCTGCTGCCCAAGTCATCTCCCGCGACCTCCTCCAGCAGGGCGGACTCTGGGACTGCTCATGGGGGCACAGGTGAGGAGCCTCATTGGCCAACGTGGAAAACCGAGACATCCCAGAACTGCTGGGGCTGAGGCTCTCGTGGGACGAGGGGCTCTTCTGCCTGAAGGGGTTGGAGTGGGGGTGATGCTGGCAGAGGGGCATATGGCTTGGGACTGGGAGGAATTCCCTGGATTTGGAGGAGGGTTTCCCAAAGTGTGGCTCCCAGGCCATTCAGCACTCACCTGTGGGCTTGTTCAAATGCAGATTCCTGGGCCTCACATGTCCTGCAGGTGACACCACTGGCCTGGGAACCCAAGTTTCTAATGCACAGGCCCTCCCTCCATGCCCTCCCTACTGTGCCTGGAATTCCCATGCTGGGCAAGGGGGTGGGGGTGTGTCCCTCCTGGAGACCTGCCCTGTGCTGGCACAGCAGGGACACCTCCAGGGACACTGTGTCTGGCAGCTGGCCCTGTGGCTGTGCTTGGTCTCTGCACAGCTGGAAAGAGGATCTAACAGTGGTGGTCCCCAGGGAAGGGATGGGCAGGAGGGCGTGTTAGCTGGGAGGTCGTGCATCCCTTAGGAGCTGTGGGCAAAATTCAGAAGATCCACAAATGTGGAAGGAAAGCAAATTCCATCTTTGTTTCTAATAGCCTCAGACTCAAATTTTGCATTACCTTTGATCCTGCACTGAGTTCCACCACAGTCACTTCCTGTGGACACGCCAAGGTTTTTTACCACATTACAGCTGTCCCAGGCATCTTGGGACCTTGAACTTTTGGAAATTCTTAGGTCTTCCCCTGAACTTGCCGTTTAAGATGTTAATAACGAAGCAGAGATATTAACAAATCACAAATGTATTTTAAAAATATTTTGACAACTGTTTCAGTATACTTGGTTCTTATCTTAATTCTATGTATTTTATGTAATGCGTAGAAGCACTCTTCTGAGAAGGGGTCCACAGGCTCCACCTAACCCAGGAGTTTTGTGCCCAGGAATCCGTGGCACAAAACGGTTAAGACCCCTCCCCAGCCGCGAGTGGAAATAACTCTTCATCAGGCACCATGGCCCTACGGAGCTCGGGCTCTCGTAGCATTTATGCAGCATGTCCCCAACACCATGCGACATGGTGTCATCCTGTACGCTCTGGGGTCAGGGATCAGGCTCCAGTCCAGCTGTGTGCCTTGGAGCAAGTCACAGAAACTTTTCAAGCCTCAGTTACTCCACCTCTGAAGTAAGTTGCTCCCCTGCTAGCGCCACGCTTGGTCCACAGTGACAGCAGCCCTTTGCTTTGACAAGTGGAACAGACGCAGAGGGGAGGCAGGGAGGGAGTTCTCCTGCAGTGGAGAGAGAGGGACGTAGGGAGGCCTTACAGACGATGTGCAGGTCAGGGTGGGGAAGAGATGCTTGCTGAGGTGGCAGAGGTGACGGAGGGCTGGGGGGACGTGTGTGTGGGTCACATGGGCAAAGAAGGATGGTGGACGTCATGGGGGTGGGCAGGGGACAGACAGATCCCCACCGATGAGGGGCTGCTGTTGTCCCAGGCTAAGCTGGTCCCTAGAGACACCTGCCACTCAGGAGCTTTATCCAGAGCTGTCACCGCCCGCACACCTGACCCCAGTGGCTTCCCTCCAGGTGGGGATGTCCCTGACGGGGGCACTGGGCAGTGGCCTGGGGCAGCGCTCGCTGCTCTGGGGCTCCTGCAAGGCTGCTCCTGTCTCTGTTTGCTCTGTTTGCTCAGGCACGACGGGTGGCAGCCTGGACTTGGTCACTGAAGCCAGAAGGGTGAGTGGGCTTTTGACAGCAGCCCCTCACTCCCGAGGCTTTGGTGTTCAGGGACACGGGGAGATTCGCTCCAGCGAGGAGCTGAGGGAGGAAAGGGAGGTGGCCAGCCCCACGTCCCAGGGGCCTGGTTCACTGGCTGGAGGACAAGGCAGCAGGGCTTTGCCTAAAGGTGTTTCCAGCGGGATCCAGACACAGGCTGGCCCCACAGGCAGCAGTGTGGCCACACCGGGAGGCTGACATGTGAGTGGACTATTAGCCTGGACTGTGGAGCCAGATGGTGGTGACAGCCCCAGGAAATGGGGCATCTCAGGCTGTGTTTGCCCAGGGCAGACCTGACACAGGCGGGGGAGCAAGCGTTGAGCTGGAAGGGGCCCGGGGGGCTGTTGGAGAAGGGGGCAGTGAGGGAGGGAGGGTGGGTGGCAGCGTGGCAGAGGGTGGGAATAGGCCACCTGCCTTTGTGGCAACCGGGACTGAATCCCGCAGGACCTCAGCTCTGCCCTGCAGGAAGCATAAAGGAACCCTGACCACTCCTGTCTGCTGTGACTCAGGGCCACTCTCAGGGCGCTTGTGGCTGTTTTGTCTGTGGGCAGAGCAGGCCCCAGTTCCCGAGAAAGCCCCTGAGCGGAGAGAGGAGGTGCGGGCAGCTTGGCCTCAGGGGTCTGGCGGAGCTGCCGGTGTCTGCTCCTCGGGGCACCCCGTCTGGCCCGTGGGTCTTCTCCCCGGGCAGCAGGGGACCGGTGCCCTGCCTGCCTCTCAGCAGCCATGCGGCCTGCAGGCCACGTCACCTCTCTGATACCCACCCCACCTCACCTGGCTGCCGAGGGGTTCATATGGGACAACACCTGGGGCATGGGCGCCCCATAAATGTCAATACCGGGTCATTATCATGTTCTCTGGGTTAGAACCGAAGGGCTCATTGTCCTGCGGTCGATTTCTAAACCACCTATAAGAGCAAGGAGCCACTGTCCTCGCCTCTGTCCTTGAGACACGAAGTGGAGAGTGTTCTACTGGAAGAGCCACCGTGTAATCGCCTGCCTGTGGCTGCAGCGGCCGTCACTCGGCTGCATGGTAGGAGAGGGCGTTTGGTGGAGGAGGAAGACGCGGCAGAGGCTGAGGCCTCACGCCCCTCTGCTGGCCGCTGTGCCTTGGGTGAGTGGCGCCTCAAGGCTGGTCCTCACAGCGGATGAGGTTCCCAGTCAGCGAATCACTTGCCTCTCAGTCTCGAGGCTTCTGTTCCCCTCCAGGCTGGTCCGTGTCTTGACTCTGTGTCCACATCTGTTTTTCCCTCGCCCCACCCTGCACTGGAGTTTCCATCTGTCATTCTTACGTGAAGCCTTGGGCCAGTGCTGCCAGGAGCACAAAGGACCGGGTGGCAGTCTCAACTTCCAGTTCAGTGCATCTGCTGCTGTGTCCCTTGGTGGAACATCTTCTCTCGGGAGCTGAGACCTCTGAAACAGCTGAGCTTAAAGTTGTGGCAATGAGTTGCAAAAAATCTGTTACGGAGTGTGACAGGTGAGGAAAGCCACCACCATGTGATTCTACGGGCTTATGTCTGTGTGGGTTAGAATGCCACTCCTGGTTCCAAATACTGGAGTGTCAGGGCCAATCCGGAAACCTGGAGGAGCTTCTAGTGCCCAGGTGAGCATCACAGGCCTCACGGTGGGGGGACCCCAGCCACTGTGCTCACTGCACTGACATAAGGCACAACTAGAGTCAGGGTGTTACCTGGGCAATGGCTCTCTGGTTAGCTTAGCTGGGAATGGTCCTCCATTTGGGTACAACCTAATTCTAGTGTTAGTAGCAGCTGATCGTTAAACATTGGCTCTGTGTGCAGTATCATGTTCCTGTGTTTCCATCAACAACCTTAGCGAGTAGGCATTGCTGTCCCCATCTGCGGGGACATGAATCAGGACAGGCAGAGCTTGTTTGTGAAGCACCAAGGTGGGGACACAGAAAGTTCCCAGAGGGTCTGGCAAAATAGGTGTCTGTGGTGGCCAGATGCTAAGGTGGTCCTGACCCCCCATCCTGGTGGTCACATGTGCGTGTGATCCTCTTCCCTGAAAGTGCATGGGTCCTGTGCCTTCTAACTAGAACATGCGAAGTGATGGAAAGTCCCTCCTGTGATTCGGTGACATTGTGTAAGACTCTGTCTTGCTGGCAGGCTTGCTCTCCTTCTCAGTTGCTGGATGCAGGGAAGCAATGAACCATGTGGTGAGAAGGTCTATGGGAAGGGCCACCTGGCGAGGACCTGCTGACAGCCTCCAGGGCGGAGAGTGGCCTCCAGCTGACAGCACCAAGCCAGGGCCCTCAGTCTTGCAGCTGCAAGGAATGAATTCCGCCAACAACCTGAGGGAGCTTGGAAGTGGCTCCTTCCCCCACTCGAGCTTCTGATGAGACACAGCCCTGCCAGCACCTGTGCTGCAGCCTGGTGAGACCTGAGCAGAGGACCCAGGTGAGCCCTGGTCAGGCCCCTGACCTGCAGAAACCGTAAGATGAAAATGTGTGCTGTTTTCAGCTGCTAAGTTTGTGGCGATTTTTGTGCTACTACAGATACAAAAATGAGTTCAGTAATTGAACTAATATGGTATTCAATTAATGCGAGTGCAGGGTGAATAAACACATACATGATGATTCCTGGTAGCTTAGCATTTCTGGGCTCCTTGGAAAAGGGGGAGAGAGGCCAAGAGGGTGGGAGGGAGTGGCAGAACCAGGCTCCGCTGCCTCTGAGGGTTTGTTGAGGCTGGTCCTTCTGCCAGAGGCAGCCTAAGTGACAGTGAGGAGCGCTGCTGCCGGGGCAGAGGTGGCCTCATGCCCTAAGTGTGTTTTATTTTGTTTCTTGTGGCACCGGAGGTTCCATTATCCACAATCTATTCTTTTGGCTCTCAATGTTTTCTCTCTCTTACGGGTCCCCTGTCACTACTAAGAAGTGGCAGAATTGTGAATCAGGAGTATTTCATGACAGTTTTAGAGGAGCCACTCAGCGCCAGGGAATGCACTTAGGCAACAACCAGTGAGATGCCTGTCCCAGTCTACATTGGTAGCAGAGACAGATGCGTGAACCAGCAGCTGTGATACACTGGGGGTGGGGGCAGGAGGCAAGGCATGGGGTGGGCCAGAGAAGGAGGGGCTCCTTCCACCTGGGAAGGTGGGGATAGGGGAGGGCTCCCCGGAGGGCCACTTTGAACCACGTAAGAGCATATGATGTGCCCTGGCCTTTAAGAGAGAGCAAGGTGCTCTGGGTAGAGGGAAATGGGAGTGTTCAGGCTAGGTGAGGACAGAGACTGGTGAGCTCACAATGTCACTATGGCCTCACCCTGACCCCCTCAGCTTGGGGAGGCCCCACCCAGTGTGAGTCAGACCAGGGCGGAAGCTCCCACCAGAAGAGTCTGGGGCCCAGCACCCAGTCCTGGGACCACCCTGTGGCCACTGAAGGGACACCTTACCCCCACCATTTCTTCTCGAGGAGTCCTGGCCTCCTCTGGAAAGGCTGGCCCAGGATCAGGGGTGTGAGATGGGCTGAAAGGCAGATGAGGGGAGAACTTTCAGGACATTCACGTAAAAGTGAGGTTGCAGCTGAAATTAATCCCAATCCATTAAAGCCATAAGGACAGGGGAGTTTTTGCTGTTCTGACTTTGTCCTTAATGGGCAGCCAAGTGACAGGCTGTGAATGGCCCAGTCCCCTGATCTGAAGTAGTGCAGAATGTTTCTGGGAAAATGAACAAATGCGAATGAAAAATAGATGCCGAGTGTCCAAGCCTTTGATGGGCCTGCTCCAAGGGACAGGAGACGGGGTGGGCAGGCCCTGGCGACGGGTGAGGCCGACTCCGTCAGAGACTGCACCAGAGTCACCTACAGTGTTTGCAACTGCACCGCAGCAGGACAGACGGCCACTGAGGAAACTGTATACTAGGGCTTAATAGAAAGACGTAGCGCCATGTTGCTGCAATTGGCAGTGCTGCATAGAAATGCATGCTCATTTCCATTTTCCGCTTCTTATTAATTTTATACTCAGGCATTGCTCAGCTGGTGAATTTCTCTTTTTCCTGAAGACTCTGTCCTTCCCCTCTCACCACCCTGTGGTTTGACTGGACAACAGGCTTTTGGAAGGATGAATATTTCACCGTACAATCTGGTGTAGCTTGGAAATCATGGCAAGGAACTTTTTTAAGACAGAAGCAGAAGGTTTTCTGGGATACAGGAAGGTAAGGACCGGAAGGGTTTGGAGTAGAGGGAGAGAGACAGAGGGCGTCAGGAGATGTCCCCCTACCAGAGTGGAGGCAGTGGCCGCATTTCTGTTCACATTTACCCTTTTGTTGGGAGGGGACGTACTGAGGTCCAGGGCATCGGGATGTATTTTCTAGTCTTCCTCCAAATTTGCAAGTGATTGGGACTTCTAGACTTCCACCTGGACATAGTGCCTCAAAAAGTCTCAAGTCTCTTTCCCTACCTGTAAAATGGGGGTAAATAATCTCTACCTCACGGAGACTTATTCTGAGAAAAGATGAGATAATAAATGTGCACAGTGCTTTGAAAAGGATAAAGCAGCCCTGACAACCTGCTCTAATGTGTATTTCCATGAAACAGCTGGCGAGTCAGGCTAGGAGGGCTGTGTCATCCAGAGCAGTTTGGGGGCCTCCCACCCTCCCTGCCCTGCTTGGCAGGTCCCACCTTGACTCCAGATGCAGGGCCCACCGCCCTCAGCAGCCCACCCCACAGGGGTCATTCACTGTGATCCAACAGGTGGCTTGTTCTGCACACCCCCTTGGGCAATTTCAGTTTATTACAGCAGGAATTACCTGCAATTATGGCGAAGGACAGTGACCTCGGCAGCCCAATGTCGGTGTTTGACAAGGTGAGCCCGGGAGCCCTGCAGTGCCTGGGCTTGGGAGCTGGGGAGGGCCTATGAGCTTTCTTCCCGCTTACTCCTCTGTGGGACTTTGTGGGACAAAGAGACTACAAAGTGGCCTTAAGACAGTCCCCTCCACATGAGTCCCATGGTGTCTTCTTTCCTATGCTTCATCCATTAGTTCATTTATTCAAGCATTTCCAATGTACAGTGAGGCTACAAAAGTCAGGTGGTGAGGTGTGGGCAGGGGGAGTGGATGGGGAGAGAAATAAGGTAACTTATTCCGTACACATGGACTATTCAGTGAGCACCTGGATTCCTGAGCTACTGACAGGATCACCGTAAATATCTAAGCAGAGTAGTGGGATGATTAGAGCCTGACCTTGAAGACGGGATGGACAGGTGGACTTGGAAGCCCTACTGTGCTGCCATGTCCTCTGCTGACCACTGGGGGCAGTGCTGCCTGGGGAGGGAGCTGGGAGCTGGTTCTGTGGGGAGCCACATCCCCTTCATGCCTCTGCCCTGTGGCTCCTCTTTCTGGGCCAGCTCTGGTCCTCCCCAGTGGAGCACAGCTGCTGCAGAGATTTGCAGGAATGCAAGGACACAGCCAGCTCTTCCCCCTGATGGGTTGTGCTGATCTGCCCTGCCAGGGAGGTGAGCGACAGGGCAGCAAGAGCAGACGGGGTGCGTTCTTGTTGATCAGTTTGACTGTCCTGCCCCTGTGATAGACGATTTCAGGGATGCACATCCTGGGAAGAGAGACGTGCACCTGAGCAGCAGGTGAGAGCAAGGCTGGACTTACTACCCTGGAGACTGTATGTGCAGAAAGGGCAGGATGCACAGAGTTGCTTCCTTTCCGCAGAAGCCCTGTGACGGTGACTCCTTTGCTTCAGGGAGAAACAGTAGATAAAGTAGAGAAACACCAGGAGCTGGAAAAGCTTATTTTGATGCATAAACATTTCCAATAAAAGTAGCAGATGAGTGTAGGATTTGGGTTGGGAGGCTGGAACAATTGAAAATGTCTTTAAAAATACACAGCCAGTTGAAAAACTAGAACAAATTTGATATGGCAGGTAAAAGCCTTGCCACAAAGAACTGGAAGCTGTCACAACCTTGAACTTCTGGGGCAGAGCCAGCACCTGACCAGGATGCACAGAGGCTGTGGTGGCCGGGGCCAGGGCTGGGGACCTGGGAGGTGGGCACTCGTGGTAGGGGCCTTGGGAAGCTGCAGAGTGTAGAGACCAGGCAGGTTTCCCTGGGCACATGGGGCTCTGCACCCTGACTGCTCCTGGACACACTGCCACGCTGAGAGTCACAGGCAGCCATGTCATGAGGTCCAGCTCAGGTGGGGGCCCAGTGGCTTCCATCAGCAGCTCGTGCTGCCTCACTGGTGGGTGCCCGAAGCGGGCATGGGTTTGAAACTCAAGAAAACCTGAAGAAAACCCCAAAGCTAGCTCCTCAGCCCTCCTGGGGGTGTCATTCAGGACTTTGAGGAAGGGGAGGAGCAGGAGTCCATGGGCTTGTGAGGTGGGTCCTCCTCATGGGTGGTGGCTTAATGCCCAGCACCTGTCCCCCGGGTATCCACTCAGATCTCAGGATGGCCTTGCCTGTGGACAGCTGTCTCCAGCCATTCTGTGACCCCATGGGGACTGTCCTATTCCTTCTGGTTTTCTCTGGTTCTGTGGTCCCCACTTTCCCGCCCATGGTTTCTTTCTGGCAGCCCACAAGGCTGACACATCTCGTTCAGGCCCAGTGCTCTTCCCCCCAGCACCTTGATGATCAAGAGTCGCATGCACCTTACACTTGTATACTTGTAAGGCAGAGTTGCTCTTTCTCCTGCAAAGGTGCCTCAAGGAAACTGTGGGTCTCGGAGTTGAGGACACACCCAGAGCAGGCTTGCCTGGCCCCACCCTCCAGCTTTCTGCCATATTAGTGTCTCAGTGTCTTGTCTGGACCCCAAGGCCTGCCCTGCACTGGGCTCTCATGCGAGGACAGGAGAGGGAAGGGAAAAGTCCCAGGGCTGGTGACAGAGACCATCAAGGGCAGCAGAACTTGGGACAGCTACACTTTGACAGAAGAAATATCAGAAGATCGGCCTTGGATCTGGAAGTCTTCATGGGTGCAGGGAGGCACAGCAGAGCAACAGCGCCAAGCACCTGAGCCAAGTTCAAAGGGAAGAGATGCCTCCCCGCCGAGGCACATAGTCACGGTTGTGTTCCCAACTGAGAAGATTGCAACCGTATGCATATCATATATATTAACTATATAACTAGAAAAATAATCAGATGAGGGTCTGTCTGTGTAGGATGCTGGAAGCAGGAGGTGCTGCAGACCTGAGGAAAGGCCCCTGACTGGGCATGTGGGCAAAGGTGTAGTTTACACTCTGCCTTCTGGAGCTGAGCCTGGACTTCCAGCCCTGGGGTCCAGCTCTGTCGTTGGCGATCTGTCCCCAGTTTTCCTCCTCACGGTTCAGGTGAATGGGTGCTCCGAGCCAGTCCCAGCTTCCAGGTGCTCTGCAGTCCAGAGGAGCTGGCAGGTGGAGCCGCTGCACCCACGGCAGCACCACAGGCTTCATCAGGGCATCCTCGTGCACCTGCCGTCCAGCAGACCTTCTCCCCTGCCCATGGAGGACAATCTGAGAGCCCCAGAGCCTCTCTATAAGGTGAACACATGGAGGAAAACCTGGCCCCAAGCCCCACTCATCCAGCCTGGGATGTTGATGTGCATGCTGCCTCTGCCAGGGCAGGCACTCGCCCCCGGTGCTGGTGTCCCTGTCTCAGCTTGTCGGCACGCGAGAAGCAGCGCCAGGGCCCCAGCTGCTCTGCTCCTCGCCATAGAAGGCGAGTCTCATCCAGGGAGTTCAGGTAGCCAGTACCCTGGGCTCCGAGGAGCCTTAGTTCCCAGCACTCTCTCTTGGTCCTGGTCGCTAGAGGAGACTCCAGGCTGTCTTCCCCCAGCCCCTGCCCTGCCCCTGGCCTTGCACACACATATGGATTGAATGCACAGAAGAAAGAATGAGTGATACTGTCTGCTTGGGTCCCTCTTCCATGTTTGCTGGAGGAAGGGACTGGGCACTTGCCCAGTGCTGGCAGGAGTCTGTGGGGGCTTGGAGGCAGGTAGGGCAGATCCTGGCTCACTGCAGGAGTTCAGGGTAGCCTCAATCACTTACTGGAAGATTCTGCTGCTTTCCTGAGTCCTCAGGCTGAACTCTTCCAGAATTCACGTTTTAACTGGTGACTCGTATTAATTTCTCTGCTCTACTTCTAGAAATGGTTTTAGACTTAGGGGGATGGTTGGGTGGAATCCTGCAAGAACAGATGTGCATTGCTTCCTCTCTGCATGTCCCGTGACTGTGTCTGAGAGCTTCCGTTGCTACTGAGAGGACAGACAGCAGAGAGCTTTACAATTCCCTCTGCAAATGTTGTGCTTGTTTGAAATTTAGTTCTACCTTGGGTGGTGTGTCTCAACTCTGCAAAAATCAATGAACTTCAAGGCCTTACATTAGACCAACAAGTCTCTTGGAAATTCAGCGCTGAAACCCCTTTTGTGCATATTCTTTCAGAAATCTGAGAACCAGATAGTGGAATTCTCTTTGTGGCCTGTTTTTGTTTTCAGCCACTTGGAAATTTAGCGCATGGGGGGAACTCAAATATTTTGCTTAATAATTGTAGGCTCATTAGTTTCTGTACAACTCTGAGGGCAAACTATTAAGAGACCCTCTATGTCTGGGCCTTAAGGGGATTAAAAACATGATTCTGTAGAACATGATTCTATAGAAACAATGTTGCCTCTGTTGTTTCTTCTGATGTTTTATTCTATTGATATGCTATTATATTCTAATGTTGCTTCTAATGTATTGAATGGGCATTGTTTCATCGCCTGAATCCAAGAAGCAGAAGCAGAATGGGAAATGAATGCCATCACTCTCGGAAGCTCACTAGATCCACATCACAGAGCCACTGGCACGGGAGGATTTGTGCTCCCAGGGAGGTGGTCGGAGCTAGGCAGGGACCCGGAAGCAGCTTGCTGGAGGAAGCTGTGAAAGAGATTGTTACTGCTGGAGATGCCAGAGAGGGATGAACATTCTCAGTGACTCTGCATCAGGGCTTCTGGTCACCAGTGCCACCCAGGATGGGAGCCACAGTGTCTCCCAAAATGGTCTGCAGGCCACGCACAGGTGACCAGGTGGCCCCACCCTCTACTGGCCCCTCACCCTGGTCAGCACAGATTTACAACAAACACCACGTGTCATGTCACACTCAGCCCTAGCGTGAGGCCAGGCAGGCCAAGTGTCTGTGTTTCAGCAAAACACAGTCCACCTGTTTCTGCAGCGTTTGCCCGAAACGTATTGGAGTCTGGCTGTCCAAGGGTGGTGAGGTGTCCAAAAGCCCCTTAAAAAGCTGATTAAAGATTTCTTTTCTCTCTTCTGAAGAAGCAGGTCATGTTCACCAGCGGATATCTGCAACTCATCCTTACAAAAGGGTTTTCATACTCTAAGCTGGTGCAAACAAAGTGAATTATAAATCACTAAGCCTTTTCCCACCTTTCTTACACCTGGATGGAAAAACACACACTCGTGTTTCAGGAGTCGCTGAGACCCAGACTGTGGGTTTGCCCATGTGTCATGAAGTGATTTCTACTTTTGGTTCTGAATGTGCTTTGAGCCCAGAACCATCATGGTGTTGCTCCCTACAGGGTAGCCTGGAGCGCGGTTGCAGGGGTGACCGCTGGGATCGGGCACATGGCAGCCCCTGCTGGGCCACACGACAGGCTCCCTGGCTGAGCAGGGCTGGAGCCGGCTCCCGGAAGGGGTGGAAACAGCTTTCCCTCCAGCACCTGCAATGTCTGCAGTTGCGGGATTGCCTTGGAGAGAACTTGGCTGAGATTTTCCTGGATAAGAGTTCTGAAACTTTTCCAAATCATTAGAAAAAGGCTGCCCAAGCGATTTCACAGAAAAGAAGCAACCTGTGGGGTTTGCACAGGCACTTGCCGACTCAGCAGCACGGGGCAGTGCAGACCTTGGGGCCCTCCTGCGGCTCCAAGAACTTGGTCAGGGACCCATCTTTCACCATCGCCGCTGTGTGCGGTTAGGATAACGGCTCCTCGTAGAACTGCTGTGTGGATTGAGTGGAGTTATTGCCAGCGGAGCTCGCAGCTCTCTCTGGCACGTCGTGAACACTGTGTGCATTTTAATTCCTCGAATTCTTGAGGACATACAGTAGGCACTGCTCCTTTCTTCTCTCGGAAATCACCCAGAGCAACAGGGAGAACGAAGCCAAATCAGCCTCTTTTTGATGAATTAGGAGCAAGAACCCCCTGCCCCCAGCCACACAACATCTTCCCCGCCTTGCTCTGCCCCAGGACCTTGGCACCTGCTGTGTCTTCCCTTGAGTTGCACTTCCTCACCTGCTCACCTGTCACATCTTTTTTCTTCTGTTGCTGAAGGAAAGCCCCAGCACGTCACCCTGTGTGTGCCTCTGCAGAGCCCCAGCAGTGCCAGGATAGCGCCCAGCTCAAGTGAGCACGGGGTAAATGTCTGCTGCTGTTGCTGTTATTAACATCACGTCTGTGGGATGAAGGAACAGGGCCGGAGGGCCCCGTGAGGTGGCAGAATGTACTGACAGCACTTCCTGCCTGGATCTCGGGCCTTGTCTGGACATTTCACATCAGATACTCTCAGGCTCTTGGAAGGGCATCCAAAGGTTGCTTTTCTTTGGCCTGATGAATTGCAAGAGACTTTAGATTCATTATGCCGTGTACGTGTGGTGTAGCTGGATCCCACACTGATGGAGATACCCATGTGCATGTTCAAGGATAGCTAAGCTAATGAGGTCAAGGTGTGTTATGTTATGGGAAACACACATGCATACACATGCATACACACAGACACACACACAGACACACGGACACGGAGACACACAGAGACACAGACACACAGAATACACACAAAGACACAGACAGACACGCAGACACAGATACACAGAGACACACAGACACACACAGAGACACACACAGACACACATAGACACACACAGACACACACAGACACACAGATACATACACACAGACAGACACAGAGACACACAGAGATTCACACATGTGCTGGGCTTGGAGATATCCATCTGGGTCCCACATACATGCTTTGAAACGCCCCCGCCCCTCCCCACCCCACCCCCTGCCCCAGGGCTGTCCGTCTGCGCCCAGAGGCAGGGCGGCTCCCAGAGCCCAGGCAGGTGCTGCCCCTCTTGGCTCCCCCCAGCTGGTCCGAGCTCCTTCCCACAGGCCCTGCTTTCCCTTCTCGTGCCTCCCACAGCCTCCCTCCTGCTCTCAGCGTCTCGTTTGGTGAAAGTGAACATGAGACAGGTCGTGATCTGAAAACAAGACCCTACAACCTTGGGCACAGGACCTGAATGTGCCACAGCCCTGGGCGTCCTCCTCGTCTCCTGGGCCCGGAGGGGCCTGGGGCCACAAATGACCAGGTTTGCAGACGCAGGGGGAGCTGCTCCTGCTCACCAGCCATGGGGCTGCCCCTGCTGGCCCAGCCGTTTGCTAAAAGCCACCGTTCATTCCATGCAGGCACAGGCTGTGCCTTGGTGTCACCATCCTGGGAGGAGCATTTTCATTTCTGTCTCACTCACTGATTAGTAAACCAAGGCTCAGAAAGGTTAATTAGCTTCCTCAGGATCACACACCTTATCTACAGCAGAGCTGAGATGGGGAAATGGTCCGCCCCAAATCCTGTCCTCAACCCCTGTGCTAACACCGGAAATGTCTGCCAACAAACTGTATGAAACTACAATGAGTTGGAGAGGAAGTGCAGTCTGGTAGAGGTTTGGGGTCAAGTTCTGTTGCCTCCACCTATGGCTGCAGGGAGGTCACTTACACCTGTGGCTGCAGGGGGTCACTTTATTCCTCTGTGCCAGTAAAACAGAGACAGGACACCTGGTGAGTTTGCCTCCCAGAGGGGCCAGGCTGGTCGTCTGAGATGGCAACAGCCGTGCTCGGGAAACTGCCAAGTGTATAAATATTCATTATCATTATCCTTGGTGGTAACAGGGCCTACCAACATTAAAAATGGAACAAAATTGCCCAGGAAATACTTTAAAATAATGTGTTCTTACAGGACACAAATAATGGATAATCTGTTTTATAAACACACTTTCGTAAGGCGAGGTGCCCTGGAGCTGCCCTCACCGTGGCCGGGTTTCCTGTACCCTCAGCGTTGCCAAGGCGGCCACGGGACTCACTGCCCAGGCTCAGAGCACTTGGAGCTAGTCTCCTGCGACACTAGGGCCCCAGCCAAGAGGGGTTGAGCCTCCTCACTGGAGAAATGAGGAACCAGAGGACTCGCGGTTGATTCTCAGCCCACTCCTGAGACAGCTGGGACAGAATGACACCATGGATGTGAGAACGGAGGCTGCTCCTCTGCCAAGTGGCAGGAAGGGGCAGACACACAGGCAGGACCCAGCACTATGCAGCAACTGTGTTTGACACTAAACCTTCCCGTGAGTGTCCTTGTGGGAAGGGCAAGACCCAAACCCTAGAGCATGTCCCCAAATGCGTTGTCCCCAGTGCTGTACAGGGTCTCATGTGAGGGAAGGGATTTACCCGCCGGGCCTCATGCCAGGGATGCCGACAGCGTCATGGAGTTAGCTGCACCACAGGGCTTACTCACGAGACAAAAATAAAGCCAGGGGCATTGTGCCGTTAGGCCCTCAGCGAAAGCCAAGGGCCTGGCATAGAATGTGACTTGGCTAATGCAGCCTGGGTGGGCAGCTGGCCGAAGTCACTTGATTCCATATGTCCACTAGAACGTGCCAGTGTTAGCCTTAAGGTCACCATTTCTATGAAGAAGCAAATTCACCCTGTGGAAACAGCTCAGTCTCCCAGTCTGTGTCTGTCAAAGAGGGCACATTTGCCCTCCCCGCCTCCCAGTCCGAGCAACATGGGCCCGGGGACTACCTTGGGGACCTGCCTCCTGTGTCTCCCACATCCCTAAGTTGCCCCTCAGACACTGGTGTGTGCACACTGCTCCCGCTGTTCCCACATCACACCCCACTTCCTGTCCCGTCTTCTCTGGCCTCCTAAGAGGTCTCCCCTCTTCTCTCTCCTGTAGCTCCCCATGTGCTGGGATATGTGAATATCTACTTACTACTCTGGTTCCTATTCACGGGGGAGGCACATACTATCTGATAACACACCATCATCAAGTGGGTTTTACATCAGGGGTGCACGGATGGTTCAACATGCACGAATCAATAAATGTGATATATTACATACACAGAATTAAGGACAAAACCACATGATCATCTCAATAGACATGGGAAAAGCATTTAATAAAATTCAGCATCATTTCATGATAAAAATCCTCAGCAAACGAGGCATTTAAGGCTACATACAACAAACCCACAGCCAACATCATACTGAATGGGGAAAGTCGAAAGCACTCCCCCTATGAACTGGAACAAGACAAGGGTGCCCACTGTCACCACTTCTATTCAACATGGTAGTAGAAGTCCTAGCCAGAGCAACCGGACAAGAAAAAAAGGCATGCAAATTAGAAAAGAGGAAGTCACGTTTTCCCTCTCTTTGTTCACTCAAATTATTTTTTTTTTTTGCTGTACAGACGTTTTGTAGTTTATTTAAGTGCTATTTGTCTATTTTTGTTTCTGTTGCCTGTGCTTTTGAGGTCTTATTCACAAATTCTTTGCCCATACCAATGTCCAGAAGAGTTTTTCCTAGATTTTTGTGTAGGATTTTTATACTTTCAGGTCTTACGTTCAAGTCTTTAATCCATTTTGTGTTGATTTTTGTAATGGTGAGAGATAAGGGTCCAGTTTCATTCTTCTGCATATGGTAATCTAATTTTCCCAGCACCATTTATTGAAAGGGTATCTTTCCCTAGTGTATGTTCTTGTCAACTTTGTGAAAGATCAGTTGGCTATAAGTATGTGGCTTTATTTCTGGGTTCTCTATTCTGTTTCATTGATCTATGTGTTTGTTTTTATACCAGTACTATGCTGTTTGGTAGTATACTATGCCTTGTAGTATAATTTGAAGTCAGGCAATATGATGCCTCCAGCTTTGTTCCCTTTGCTCAAGATTACTTTGGCTATTTGGGCCCTTTTTTGGTTCTATATGAACTTTGGAATTGTTTTTTCTAATTCTGTGAAAAATGATGTTGGTATTTTAATAAGATTGCATTGAACCTGTAAATTGCTTTAGGCAGTATGGTTATTTTAACAATATTAATTGTTCTGGTTCATGAGCATGGAATATTTGTCCATTTGTTTGCATTATCTGTAATTTATTTCATCAGTGTTTTGTAGTTCTCCTTGTAGAGATCTTTCACCCCCATGGTTAAATACATTCCTAGGTTGGCTTGTTTGTTTGTTTTTTGCAGCTATTGCAAATGGGATGACCCTCTTAATTTGGTTCTTGGCTAGCTCATTGTTGGTGTATAGCAATGCTATTGATTTCTATATATTGATTTTCTATCCTGATGCTTTACTGAATTCATTTATCAAATCTCAGAGTTTTTTGGTGGAGTCCTTAGGATTTTCTAGATATAAGATCAGTGAACACGGAAAACCTGTTCCCTCTCTTTTCCTTTGTATCCTTGTTGTCGTTTTACTTATACATCAGCATATATATATATATATATATATATAATGTAAAAGATTACATATGTACCATACATACATATGTAACCATACATAATTAAATACATTATTGTTATTATTTTGAACAAACTGACATCTGTTAGCTCAATTAAAAATAAGAAAAATAAAATTTTTAATATTGTCTTACTTATTCCTTCTCTGATGCTCTTCCTCTCTTTAGATATAATAGATTTGAGTTTCTGACCCATATTGTTTTCCTTTTCTCTGAAGAACTTTTAACATTTCCTGCAAGGCAGGCCTATTGGCAACAAATCGCCTCAGTTTTTGTTTTTCTGAAAAAGACTTTATTTCTCCTGCACTTCTGAAGAATAATTTCTCAGGGTACAGAATTCTTAGTTTTTTTTTTTCCTCTCAGCACTTTAAATATTTCACTCCATTCTCTTCCTGCTTGCGAGGTTTCTGAGGATAAGTTGGATGTGATCCTTATCTTTGCTTCTCTATAGGTAAGAATTTTTTCCCTATGGCTTCTTTCAAGATTTTTTCTTTATCTTTCATTTTCTGCTGTTTGAATATGACATGCCTTGGTGTAGGTTTGTTTTTTGAGGGGGGATTTAATATTGCTTGGTATTCTCTGAGCTCCCTGAACCTGTGGTTTAGGGTCTGACATTCATTTGGGGAAATTCTTAGGCATTATTACTTTAAATATTTCTTCTGTTCCATTCTTTCTTACCCTCCTTCTGCTATTCCCATTACACATATATTACCCCTCTTTAGCTGTGCCACAGTTCTCTTTTTCAGTCTTTTTCCTCTTGTTTTTTAGTTTTAGAAGTTTCTATAATATTTAGATGTCTTCAAGCTCAGACATTCTTTCCTCAGCCGTGTCTGATCTGCTAATACGCCTATCAAAAGCATTCTTCGTTTCTGATCTGTAGCTTTTTTTTTTTTTGGTTCTTTCTTAGAATTCTCATCTTTCTGCTTGTATCGCCTATCTGTTTTTGCATTCTGTCTGCTTTATCCATTAGAGCCCTTAGTACATTAATCATAGTTGTTTTAAATTCCGTGTTTGATAACTCCAACATCCTTGCCGTATCTGAGTCCTGACACTTGCTCTGTCTCTTCACACTGTTTTTGGTTTTTACTATGCCTTGTAATTTTTTTTATAGCTGAACATGGTGTACAGAATAAACAGGACTTTATTTACTTTTCTGCTGTATGTATCTTCCTTCCCCCTGGTCAGTTAGCCTCTGACAAACCCCAGTGGTTTATGTGCTCAGTTAATAGTTTCTCCTGACAGCAGACATTGTTAAGAAGAACAGAGTACTCTGGCTGCTTCCGAATAGTTTCTTTTCCCCTCCCATGCCAGAAACATGGGGAGATTTTTCTCTGGCCTTTCCTGTGAGAACCTGGCTGTGTTCCTGGAGGTAAAACTCACAGAAGAGCGAGGGGCCCCTGAAGACCAGGTCCCCATGACTGAAGGTTTTCTCTTTCAGGCTTGTCCACACTCAGCCTCTGGCAAACTGTCAACTGCAGTTTAGGTTTCATTGTCCTGGAATGGGCTCCCCCAGAGGTTTCTGCTCCAGTAAGTTGTGGCTCTTTGCTTTGGCTGTCTGTCTTTCCAATTTGGGGGGCAGCAGTTTGTCCTGTGACCTCAATTCTCTGAGGAATCTAGGGTGAGTTGTTGATTTTTCAGTTGCTTCAGCTTTTTAGTTGTTAGGGTGAAGTGATGACTTCCAAGCTCCTTACGTGCCGGACAGGAAACCAGAAGTTGAGATGCGAGGGATTTGAGATGATTACTATTCAAGATGATAACAAAATTTAAATATTTAGAAACATGAATTGAATTAGGGCAGAAAGTAGAGAATCATACTCCCTTACACCCGTGTGGCATGCTGTGTTTTCCCAAGCACTGTCACATCGGAGCCTCTCGTCATCTTTTGTTGTGTGCAAGAATTGTTTTGTGCCCATGTTCAGAATGGAACCTGAGACGTGGAAGAGTTCCTTGACCTGCACCCCAGCATGAATCTAGCATGAACCTAGGCCCCTTTGCATTTCAGGGTTGGAAAACCGGCCAGCAGATGTGTCTGTTTTTCCACTGTCAAGCACTGTGCGTTATTAACGTCATTGTTAACTTGACGGCCTCTAAAGCAAGGCATCCACTCCTAGTTCTTCTGCCCCGGCCAACTCTGTAATCTTTAATGTGGACAAATTTGCACATTTACTTAACTCACCTGTCCCTTGTGGGTATTTCTGTTTGCCAAAGTCCTGCACGACCTTATGAGGAAGATTGTTCAGAGTGCAGTATCTGTGCTAACCCTCCTAGAGGCATTTGCATTTTAGAACACTTGTTAACTCAGAAAACAATGAACTCTCTAATGGCTGAATTTTACAGAGTGTGGCTGGGGCAGGGACTGAGCAGGCGGTCCTGCCTGGGGTATCTTAGTTCAGACTTTCCCTTCTGTGCTACGCTATGGTCCTGGGCACTGCCCCACTTGCTGCACAAAAGCTGGCTGCAGTGTGGCAGGGGCTGTTTCCGCTCCACACACTTCTCAAGCCTTTACATCCAAAGAAAGGGGGCTCAGGGAAGAGGGGCAGTGTGGTCTGACTCAGTTGCTCGGGAGGAAGCTGATTTATTTCTGCCTTTGAATAACTTACGGTTGTTTCCCCTGTCCATCCTGGTCCCAATTCCTGCCTCCCTGGGCTGCCCTCTTGAGAACAGGGCTGAGATTCTGGTGGTTTAACTGTCTAGATATAACATTTGAATTTAATCAATGATTCCTAAACCTCAGCCCTGGCACCAAATGCATCAAGATTGCCTGGAGGAAATGAAACAAACAAGACAACGACAACAATGACAACCACCACTTTTTCCAGGGCTGCACTTTCAGAGATTCAGTAGGTATGAGTAACAGCTAGAAATCTGTATATTTTTATAAAAACAGCAAGGAGAAAAAACAAATATTTCTTTATGTGAATTTTGAATCCAGATATTAATGGAAACACTCAAACTCTGTAAAATATTTTAAAGAGGTTTATTCTGAGCTGAATATCAGTGACGGTGGCCCAGGGAAACATGATCTCAAAGAGTCCTGAGAAAGTGTGCCCAAGGTGGTTGGGCTACAGTTTGGTTTTATACATATCAGGAAAACAGGAATTGCAGGTAAAATCATAAATCAATACACGGAAGATATAGATTGGTTGAGCCCAAGAAAGTGGGATGTCTTACAGCAGGGGGTGGCACTTACAAGTAACAGGTGTGTTTAGGGAAAGGAATGTTTACCTTAAGAGGACCCATTATCTGTCATGTGATATTATGCCAGCAAAAAAAAAAAAACAAAAACAAAAAACAAACAAAACTATTTAACTAAACTTTCATGGATTGTAAGTTGTGACTTAACCCTTGCCTGGCATGACCAGGACCTTAGGTTTGTTTATAACTTGGCTATGAGGAGTCTGCTCTGTCAGTCTTATGATCTCTACTTTAACGTTAATGCTGGTCAGTGGTTGTGCCTAAACTCCAAAACGAAGAGGGTACAACAAGGCATTCCTGACCTCCCTTCCTGTCATGGCTGGGAACTCAGTTTTAAGGTTCTTCTGGGGTCCCCTTGGCTAAGAAGGTGTCCACTGAGCCAGTGGGGAACTTAGGATTTTATTTTCAGTTCACACAGACAACAGTAGAGAGAATGGTCATTGGCCCCACGTTCTCCCCCTGGCCGATCCATGCAAGATGGTCTTTGTAAATTGAGATCCACCCCTCCCTGTGTCTTCCCCATACACTGGGTAGTTTTGGAAATTATCCCAGGCATCCTGTCATGTTTTCATTAGCATTTCATTATGCATTTCTAAAAGGTAAGGGCCTATTAATAACATAACCCACAGCATCATTACAGCTAACAACCCACAATTCCTCAGCATCAAATATCCAGTCTGTGCTCCAGGCAGCATTAACTGCTGGGTCACACTCACCACCAGTCCACACGTTGGTGTCTCTCTAGTTGGCTCTGTTGTCAGAGGCTTAGTGTTTAGTAGATTCCTCAGGAAATGGTCATGGAAGCAAGCTTTCCTGAGTTGTTGCATGGGATAATGGTTTGTATGTGGCCTTTATAATTAGGGTCAGATTTGCTGGGTTTAAAACCCTTGGCTCACATTTTTCTTCCCTGAATATTTATATATTGCTCTATTTTTTTTCTGGCCCAAAGTGTTGTTGTTGGAAAGCTGGAGGATAATTTATTTTTCTTTCCATTACAAGTCACTTGCTCTTTTTGTATGGATGCCAAAAATTTTTTTTCTTTTTCTTTAAAGTTTAATCATTTTACTAGAACATATTTTGGTATTGCTTGTTCTCGTTGGATATTCATTTCTCTTGCTTTGATTTTCTTTCTCAGGTTCTTACTTTCTTTATATTAGATTTTCTTTGCCTTTTTCCCACATTTCCCACTTTCTCCCAAATCTTTTTGATCTCTTTTCTCATGTTTTTCATTGTTTGCAAATTTCCACTTTTCACTATTTCTTAAAAGCTTTTTCCATTGTGTCTATTTGCTATTATGCTCCTTCTAGTTTAGTGATTACCTCTGCAATGAATTTCCTCTATGCTCAGTTTTTATGTGAGATTGCCTTTCCTGGTATTTTTTGAGGGAGACTTAGTGCAGGAGAACATGTCTGACTGCACAGAGCTCCCCACTCTGCCGTTTTCTTACAGTGTTGGAAAGCATGTCCCCCCACCCCAATTCACGTTTGTTGGGGGTATCCTGCTCAATTTTGACTTTTTTTGCCCAGTTTCTCCTCAGTGTGGGCTTTGTCCTGGCAGGGAGCCCGGTGGGCCAGTCTGAAGAGTCCATTTGGCCCACTCTGCTCACCAGCTGTTGGACTAGACAGACCCTGGTTTCAGCTGCTGTTTTCAAGTCAGCTCCCAATGTCTGACTGTGCCAGGGCTCCGTTCCCAGATCCGACACTTGCCCCTGCTGCCCTCCCACATCCCGCCCATACCTTCCACTCTGGGGGCTGTTAGGTGTTGTCCCACCCATGTGTGTGTTGGGCAGTGGTCCACAGGTTTGGGATTCACTGTCTAGTCATTCTGTGTGTTACTCTGCTAGGGCCACCACAACAAAATGCCACAGACTGGGTGACACAACTAACAGAAACTGATGGTCTCACAGCTATGGAGGCTAAAGTCTGAGATCACGTTGTCTGCAGGGTTGGTTTCTGGTGAGGCCTCCCTCTTTGGCTTGCAGAAGGTCACCTTCTCACCGCGTCCTCAAGTGGCCTCACATGGCCTGCCCTCTGTGCATGCACATCCTGGGTGTCTGTGTGTCCAAACGTCCTCTTCTTACAAGGACACCAATCAGATTGGATGAAGGCCCACCCTAATGGCCCCATTCTAACTTAATCACATCTTTAAAGGCTCCATTTCCAAACACAGTCACATGCTAGTTACTAGGGGTTTGGGTTTCAGCAGATGAATTTTGGGGGACACAATTCAGCCCATAACACTGTTTTTAAGTTGGGGTTTGTGGAGTTAAGCACTCTGTCATTGCTGCCTCATCTTCCCAGAACGTCCCTTCCTCCTGCCTGAGTGAGCAGATGCACCATACCCCAGTCAGGGATGTGGCTCTCTGAGCACCTGCCCCTTGACCACTGGTGCAGCTGACTTCCCGGGCTGCCTCCTGCGAGAACATGTCCTGTCGTTGCTGCATCCATGGCAACAGTGGCTGGCCCATAGCAGGTGCTCAATAAATAGTCACGGCAGAAACATGCAGGGAGTAGTGTCGTATAGTGAAATGAGTATAGCCTGGGAGTTAGGAGTCGTGTGTTCAAGTACAGGCCCTACTGGGACCTGCATTTGTGCCTTTGAGTAAATCACCTGAAGTCTGTGCACCACCTGTGGAGGCTGAGGGGACCGGATGGGTGTCCCCCGAGGCTCTCATATCCTCACTTCGGGTGGGGTATATGTGCGCTCTGCCTTAAGAGGGACTTCTAGAATACCATTTAGTCCACAAAGCAAAGATCTTTTTGTTTGACTTTCTCTGCAATTAAAAGCGACAGCAGGAGTCAGCCTGCATCTAGAAGGTTCAGAGGGTCATGGCTTTTACCGGCACCAAAGCACAACTGACTAGAGCCCTGACTTTATTCTCGAGTCTCTGTCTGGGAGAGAGGCTTTGGCTGTGACAAGAGCTTTGGGAATATTTTAGAGAAACACAATTTTCAGAAAAGAATGGATCTTGTAAGGCACAGGTCCTAGGGAGGCAGCTGAGGACTAAAGAGGCCTGAGAGGAGCCCATCTTTCCTGCCATGTGTTTGCATCCAGCATTTATCACTCAAGCAGCTGTTCTCTGGCCCTCACATCTCAATCTGTGTCAAATTTGTACCTGATTTTATAGAAAATAACTTGTATCAGGATAAACTTTCAGTTCATTTTAACATTAATTTATTTTTAAAAAAGGGGAGGGATTCCAGCTGTGACTACATTGGGAGTTGGGTGGGTGAGCTTGCAGCCCAGGCTCAGAGGACAGATGTAAGGAGCTGGAAGTGTGACCAGCTAACTATGGAGATCAAGATCGTCCTGGGACACTCAGGTGCGGCAAAGTTTCCTGGAAGACTGAAGTCCAGGGCAGGAATGAGGTCGTAGGTGACGAGGAAGCAAGGCTGACTAGCTGGTTGTTTCCACTTGGGCAAGGGAGCACGCATGCTCAGATGGGCAGCGCCCCTCCAGGTGTCCCTGGTGGGGGGATCTCTTATGCTTGTCCCCACATGGCTAGGAAGTCCCTGTTGGGCAGGGATGTCCAAGACCACACCTCCCCTTGTATCCTCTGCAAACCTGCTTGGTGGGAGGGGGATGTATTTGGGGGTGATGCTGAATTTTGGAAACAGCACAAAGTAATTCAGGGCTGTGGTGATCCAGTAGGACTGGATTTACAGTGACATTGCTGCTTTTGTTCACAAATGAAGTGGAAGCCTGCAGGGGAGCAGTTTTAGGAAAGCCGGGGCAGTGGTGCGGAAGAGCTGTGAGAGAAGGACGCTGGGGAGGCCTGGATGAGGAGGCTCAGACTTCAGCACGGAGCCCGAGGGCGACAGCAGGCCCAGCCTCTGTACTGGCACTCCCTGCAGGGGCTGTGGGTCTGGAGGGGACAGACCCGCCCTGCTCCTCCCTAGCCCCCATGCCTCTGACAGGCTGTGGCTGCACCAGGCCCAGCACCAAGCTGCTTCTATTACAGAAAGGAATCCAGTGACGTCAGGCAGCAATACCATTCGTGGTCAGCAAACCCAGGCCAAGAGGAAGCCCGAAGTCTAGGGAGGGGATCCTGGCTTGACCACATATCTGGGCCTTTCATCCTGAGATCCAAACCCAAACAGCATGGCATGCCGACCAGGAGAGCTGCCCCCAGACCCCAGCCCTGATCTCTGCCCTGAACCCCTTTCTTGAATCCATTAAGAATAAAAATAGTTTTCACATAGCTTGCTACTGCCAGCTTCCTACCGCTCACACATCAGTGGGGAAAAGCGGATCATCCCAGAGGCAGCCCCCCTGCGACCCACCCTCCCTCAACTCTGCAGAGAAAGGCAACCCACAGGCTGCCAACCCAGACGCCCGAGCTGCCGCAGCTTGCATTAATTTTGTATTTAGGTGGCGCTGGACTGCAGTGCATTTCTCAGGGGCTTGTTCTGTTCTCAGTCGGGGAACAAACGCCGCCCGCAGGTGTTTGGGAGACAAGGTCAGGGCCGCCGAGGAAGGCCAGGGGTGGGCTCCGTCCTCTTCACGGCTGGGGCGGGAGGAGAGATGGTGCACAAACACCGGCAGCACTGGCATTCCTGCACCCGCGCAACTTTCCTGGTGGGGGGTTACACGTGCCCGCTGCGCCAGGTCCTGAGGCTCCTGAAACAACAGAAATTTACTTGTTCACAGTCCGGGAGGCCGAGTCTGAAGTCAGGTGCAGGCAGGCGCGTCCCTTCGATGGCGCCTTCCTGCCGCTCCAGCCGCGCTCTTGGCTGGTGGCCCGTCCCTCCCGTCTCCACCTCCACCTTCGGGTCTCCTGTGCGGCATGCCGGGTCTCGCTGGCCTCCGTCCTACAAGGACGCGTGGAAGGCGCTTAGGGCCAACTTGGGAAATCTGGAATCATCGCCCCATCTCGGGATCCTTAACCTGATGACATCTGCAGTCTCTGGTCACCACATGAAGCAGTGCGCAGGCTCCCGGGTTAGGCACACAGCTCCCCACGGGCTTTCCGGACTTCGGAGTTAATAAAGCTTCTCGTGGCGTGAAGGTGCCTTGGGGCCATCGGGAGGGGCTCACGAGGGATCCACACGAGGGTCCCAGTACTCCCGGGTGGGGCCAGCCCCAGCCCCAGCGCCATCTTCAGTTCCTCTCTCTCTAGTTTCACCCCCTCTCCCCACCTGTCATATTGCTGCCATTTATCTTTACCAAATGTAAAATTAATTTTGTTATTATGAGGCTTGAGAAATTAGAAGCTTTACCATCAAAACCAGGAACACATGAGGACGCCCACCCTCACTGTCTGAACACAGGCTGGTTCCAGAAGGCTGGACAGTGGCATCGGAGGAGAGTCAGAATTTTGGGTAAGATACTGCAATGTCAAGGTGAAGTCATTGTTATTCACGGATGACATGACTGTGTGCTTAGGAAACCCGGGAGAATTGGCTGAAACCCATGGAAAATAATAACTCAGGCAGGAAAATTATTATGCACAATAACTTTTCTATGTACAAATAACTTGTTAAAATATTATTAATATGAAAACTAACATTCAGATGAGACAATAGCAAGATATAACTTTAAAAAGAAATATGTAGGACCTGTATAAACAAAACTTGAAAATTCTGCTAAGGGATGAAACGCAGATGTAAGCAAACAGAGATAACTCGCTATCGACTAGAATGAATGAATATTATGAGGGTGACCATTAACACTAAATTATCCATAGTATCAGAGTCATCCCAATTCAAATACCAACATGATATGTGGGGGGAAACTGACATGGAAAAAGGAACAGGAAGGTTCACGAGAAAGAAGAGTAGTGAGGAGGGAATAGTCCTATTAAATATCAAATACAATTGTGAAGGTTCAAGAACTAGAACAGATACTGAAGGCTTTTGTGGAGCAGACAGAGGGCCACAGAATACATACAAAATGAGTCTATGTGGCAGGTAGCATTTCGAGGGCAAAAGAAGAATTATTAAATAAATGGTTTAGTGATAATTGTATATTTGGGGGGAAAATACAGAATTCTGACCCACTGCTTTACCTCTGCAAAAGAAATTACAGATGTATCAGAGATTCTGGTGTAAAACACTGAAGCTAAAACTTTCTGAAATACAAAAGGTGAATTTATTTATAATTATGAATGGAAAATGCCTTTCTAGGCAGGATATATATTTGGAAGCTTTGAAGGGAAATGTTGATGTCTTCGACCAGAAATAAACAATCATCAGCAAGGAAAAAAATCACAAATGAGGAAAAAGTAAACAATGAACTGAAAAGAAAATATTTGCAGCCCAAGTGGCAAAGGGCCACTTCATTGAGCAACACATTTTACAAAGATCTCATCGATCAATAAGAAAAATATTTACAAACCCAATTGAAAAACTGCAAGTTCACAGAAATATAAGCAAAGCTGGTCAATAAATATATATAAAAAAGACTTGTTCAGTTTTTCTCAGAATTAAAGAAATGCAAGTAAAAGGAACAAAGAAATACAATTTTTCCCCAAGGTAGCAAAAATTGAAAATGCAATAATACTCATGGCTGCTGTGGGCATAAGGAAAGGGGCACATCTGTAAATTGTCAGCAGGAGGGTAGATGGCATGCGACTCCTTGGGAAGTTAATGGGCGATATCCATCAAAGTAAAAACTGCACTGACCTTTGACTCAGCAATTCCCCTGCCAGGAATTGATCTCGTGGCTGTGCTCACAAAAGGTGGCCAGGAAACACTTATAAATACTGTCGCAATAATGAAAACTAGAAAAAAAATCAAAGAACCTATCACTGAGAAATTGATTAGATTATGACAATTCTACAGATCATAATACTATAACGTGTGCACTTTACAATATACACTTCAGTAACAATTAATTAACACATATGAAGAATGAAATGACTCTGCTAATATGGACATATTTCCAAGACATATTTTAAAGGAAATAACAAAAGGCAGAACTGTATAAAAGTAGAATAACAAATTAATTAGACCTATATAATGTTTATACTGAAATATACACTGAACATTCTCAAAAAAGGACATCTAAGAAGTGGTTAACAAGCCCAGAGAACGAGATAAAGGCTTTTGTTTTTCATTAACTTTCAGTACTTTTTGAATATTTGAACTGTTATGTTTTATTAATACTTTCACTTTTTAATTTTCTTCTTTCTGTTTCCCCAGGTGTGAGCAAAAGATTGCTTCCATCCAGTCTCCATGGTGCTGAGGTGTAACTTTCACCTGCCCTGCTACCTGTAAGACCCAGTTGACTTCTCCCAAGTGGGGCTGACTCATCTGGGTGGCATAGTCGTCTTCTGGGGAGCCATTTAAACAGGTCACTTCCACGACAAACCTGCCCTCCCCTCTGTTTTCTCCCACAGTTAATGAATATCTCCACACTTTCCCTAGTTCAGTGTTTCTCAGATTCCAGCTTGACTCAGAACCCCCTGGAAGGCCTGTGAGCAGGCAAACCCCTCTTAGAGTTTCTGACTCAGGAAGCCTGGGAGGTCAGGACGGAGAGTTTCATTTCCAAGAAGTTTCCAAGTGATACTGTCGCTGGTCCCAGGGCTCCACTTGGAGAACTGCTGACGGAGGCAGTTGTCTAAGTCAAAGGCTGAGTTTTCTTCCTGTGCCTTAGTCTGCTCCTGCGGCTGTGACAGAATACCTGAGACCGGGTAGTTTACAAACAAGGGAAATTCATGGCTCACAGTTCCAGAGTCTGGCGAAGCCCAAGATCAAGGCACCAACAGATTCCATGTCCTGTGAGGGCCTGTTCCCCACAGATGGTGCTGTCCATGCGTCCTCACGTGGTGGTGGTGGAAGGACCAAAAGGGGCTGACATCCCCTCCTGCCTCTCCCCTCCCTCCCCACACAGGAGGGAGAACACCCCAGAGTCATCCCAGCCCAGAGCCAGGACAGCGGGCTGTTCACCCTCCAGCTCCCACTGGTCATGATGCAGGAGAGCCCTCAGGCAGAGCCCCTGGGGTCTGAGGAGGAAGCCTGCGGGTGTAGGGAACCCTGAGTGCCGGGGTTTGTGGACAGTCACCCACAGTGCTGCCTGTGGTGGGGACTGGAGCCGCCCCGTTTTTATTAGATGATTTGGAATAGGTGACCAATGTATAACCTTTTGGAATTAATACGGAGCAGAGCTTATTTAAATGAGGAAAAATATATGGCTTCTGTCTTGTAGTTAATTGGACCACTCAGGGACTGGAGGATTGGAATAGAGCCACTGTGATCTGGGTTTCTGTTTAATAAAACAAGCTCATGCACAATATTATTCTAGCCATCGGTATTTATCTTTCAAAGTCACTTGGCAGCACTGATATCTCTAATTGCTAAATGCATGTGGTTACTGAAAATCTAAAATAATACATTATAAACTCTCTATTTAGAGCAATAAAAGAATTTGTGCTATTAAGAGCTTGGAGAAAATTAGCAATCTTTAAATACCTTGGTAAACAAAGACTACATGGCACATTTTAAGCATAGAAGTGGCAGGAAGTACTTTGTTCATTTCAGAGGAGATGTTTGCCGACACCCTTTTGGGTACTGCATCTTTGCTTCCTGGTGAAGACAAGCCTTGGTCCCTACACCAAGAAGCAAGTCTGGGCCTGGCGTGGTGTTAGGCCTGGGGGTTCGGCTGAAAAAGGACAGAACCCAGAATCAGAACAGAAGTCTTTCTGTGTCACTGTTATGTGCATTTGTGACTGTTAACCAACATCTATTTTCCCATCCTATTCACACCCTGATTCTCCTTTAGGAAATTAGTTGTTCTCCTTTGGGTTCGATCTGCTGCAAGCAGGCCCTGCCCTAGCCATGGGGCAGCCGTGTGAGCCGACTCCGCCAATCCACTGGATGTTGCCTCCTCAGGGTGGTGTTTGCATTTTGAGCCAAGTGGCAACAAGGCTAGCAGTGGTTGGATTCATTTCACCCCGTGATGGCAGCCTGGAAAGACAATTTATTGCTGTTTATTTCAGTTCTGTTTCCTGGTCTGCAGGGCAGCCTGTTTCCAGCCCACATCTGATATCCTTCCAGTGAATTCTTTTGGGTAAGAGCTGATTTCTGTTCCTTACAACCACAGCATTCTGACTGATACACTTTGCTGGAGACAGTGGCTTTATAATTAGCAGCTCTGACATTTCCTTTCCAGCCTTCTCAAGTCTTGTTAACGTAATGCACATGTCTGTAATGTAGTCTGGAGGGCTTGCATTGTGTCTGGATATTGCTGGCAGCCTGCCCTAGCCCCTTGCCCTCGTGCAGTCGGGTGTGCCAGCCAGACTTGCAGCAGTTGGCACCTGCATCTCTCTCCTTGAGGACTGTCCTTGGGTTCTGGAGCCCCAGATGTTGTAGGGCAGAGACAATCTTCCCTACCATGCCCTTTATGAAGTTCTGACCCACTTTGTCCCTGAGCAAAATGAAAGGGTGTTTCATGCCATTACATCTGTGATGGTTTGTGATGCTGCATTAGTAACTAGAAAAGGTGGGCAGAGCCAGGGGCAGGAAGAGCATCCTGGCTGATGCCCAGAGGAGCACACAGGAGGGTGGTGAGGCATGGAAGGCTTGGGGATGGAGTAGAGGGCCTTGGTGATGAGTGGCAAGGCTGAAAACACAGCCCACAGCCACGCTGGACAGTCTGGACTTTCCAAAACCATTTTTGCAATGGGGGACTGGGGCAAAGCTAGCCTATGTGGCTGTGTACTATATTATTTATTACAAAAATGCCAAAGTAAACAGCCATATCCAGGGAGGCTGTGTGGATTTGGTATAAACCCTAGAACAATTCCAGAAGTTCAAATCCAAACATGACACACACTGAACACCAAGCAGATTTAACCCAAACAAGACTACCTCAAGGCATTTAATAATCTAGTTCCCAAAGGTCATGCATAAAGAAAAAGTCCTAAGGTAAGCAAGAAAAAAAAGGAAAAAAAATAATGTAGAAAGCAGCTCCAATACATCTGACAGCAGACTTCTCAGTGGAAACCTTACAAGCCCGGAGAGAGTAGCATGACATATTCAAAGTGCTGAAGGAAAAAAAACCTTAACCCTAGAATATTATATCCTGTAAAAATATCCTTCAAACATGAAGGAGAGATAAAGACTTTCTAAGACAAACAAAAGCTGAGGGATTTCATCAACATCAGAGCCATCCTATAAGAAATGCTAAAGGAGTTCTTCAAAATGAAAGAAAAGGATGTTAATAAATAATAAGAAATCATCTGAAGGTATACAACTCACTGGCAACAGTAAGTACACAAATACAGAACACTCTAGTGCTGTAACTATGGTGTATAATCCACTCATATCTTGAGTTGGAAGACTAAAAGACAAACCTATCAATAGCTTGTTATGGGGGTATGAAAGTTTACCTTTATATCCCCATAACAAGCTGAAATAAAAAAAAAAGTAACTACAGCAACTTTTTAAGTGATAAATAGTATAAAAAGATATGGATAGAAACAAGGAAAAATAAAAAATTTGTAAGGGAGGGAGTTGAAGTGTAGAATTTGTGTTAGATTTCTCTTTGTTTATTTGTAAACAGAGTTGTCATATGCTTAAAATAATTGGTTATAAAATATTTTTACAAGCCTCATGGTAACCTCAAGTCAAAAAGTCTACAACAAAAAATAAAATGCAAGAAATTAAAGCACACTACTAGAGAAAATCACTTTTTAACAAAGGAAGACAGGAAGGAAGGAAGAAAGAGAGGACCACAAAACAACAAAAAATCAAATAACAATATGGCAGAAGTAAGTCCTTACCTGACAATAATAACATTGAATGTGAACGGATTAAATTCTTCAATCAAAAGACATAAAGTGGCTGAATGGGTTAAAAAAACAAGAGCCAAATATATGCTGTCTGCAAGAAACCCACTTCACCTATAAAGACACACATAGACTGGAAATAAAGAGATGGAAAAAGGTATTCCATGCAAATGGAAACCAAAAAAGAGCAGGAGGAGGTTGTATGTGGCTAGGAATTTATCCATTTCTTCTAGGTTTTCCAATTTATATAGTTGCTCATAATAGTCTCTAATGATCCTTTGGATTTTTGCAGTATCAGTTATACAGCCTCCTTTTTCATCTCTGATTTTATTTATTTGGATATTTTTTCTTTTTTTCTTAGTCTGGCTAAAGGTGAGTCAATTTTGTTTATTTTTTTCAAAAACCCAACTTTTTGTTTCATTGATCTTTTGCAATTTTTGTTTCAATTTCATTTATTTCTGCTTTGATCTTTATTATTTCTTCTATTTTTTTGTTTGGTTTGCTGTTGTTTTTCTTGTCCTTTGAAATGCATCATTAGGTTGTTTATTTAAAGGTTTTCTACTTTTTTGATGTAAGCACTAATTACTATAAACTTTCGTCTTTGATCCTTTTGTAGTTTTATCAGATAAAATACATTTCAAGACAAAAACTGTATAAAGAGACAAAGAACATCATTATATAATAATAAAAGGGTCAATTCAATAAGAGGATATAAGTTCTAAATATATATGCACCTGACACTGGAGCACCCAGATATATAAAGCAAATATCAAAGATAGAGAGATAGACCCCAGTACAATAATCATTGGAAACCTCAACACAACATTTTCAACACTGGACAGATCATCCAGACAGAAAATCAGCAAAGAAACATTGGACTTAACCTGCACTATAAAGCAAACGGACCTAATGGATATTAATGAAACATTTCATCCAACAGCTGCAGGATTCACGTTCTTCTCCCCAGCTCATGGATCATTCTCAGGAATAGACCATATGTTAGGCCACAGAACACGTCTTAAAATATTTTTTAAAATTGAAATCATATCAAGTATTTTTTATGACAACAATGGAATGAAACTAGAAATCAATAACAAGAGGAACACTGGAAAATATACAAACACATGGAAATGAAACAATATGCTCCTCAATGACCAGTTGGTAGATGGAGAAATTAAGAAAAAAATTAAAAAATTTCTAGAAACAAATAAAAATGAAAACAGAACATATCAAAACCTTCACTAATGTGAAGACATTAATATGAGGAAAGGTTTTTTTTTTATTTTTTTCATATCAGATGGGTAATGTGTTGACCTCGTAACAAGAACTGAGGGAGACACATTTCACGCATGTGCATGAAAACCCAATCATCATACTTATGAACTACAAAAGGGTCAAAGAGGAAAGTTTATAGCAATAAGTACCTACATCAAAAAAGTAGAAAACCTTTAAATAAACAACCTAATGATGCACTTCAAAAAACGAGAAAAATGAGAGCAAACCAAACCCAAAATTAGTAGAAGAAAAGAAATAATAAAGATCAGAGCAGAAATAAATGAAACTGAAACAAAAATTGCAAAAGATCAATGAAACAAAAAGTTGGGTTTTTGAAAAAATAAACAAAATTGATTCACCTTTAGCCAGACTAAGAAAAAAAGAAAAAAGACCCAAATAAATAAAATCAGAAGTGAAAAAGGAGGCTGTATAACTGATACTGCAGAAATCCAGAGGATCATTAGAGACTGTTATGAGCAACTATGTAAATTGGAAAACATAAAAGAAATGGATAAATTCCTAGCCACATACAGCCTACCAAGATTAAACTAGGAAGAAACCCAAAACCTGAATAAACCAATAGCAAGTAACAAGATAGAAGCAGTAATAAAAAGTCTCCCATCAAATAAAAGCCCAGGACCTGATGTCTTCACTGATGAATTCTACTAAGCATTCAAAGAAGAACTAATACCAATCCTACCTAAACTATTCCAGAAAATCAAGGAGGAATGAATACTCCCAAACTCATTCCACAAGATCTGTATCACCCAGATACCAAAACCAGACAAAGACACAATGAAAAAAGAAAACCATAGGCCAATATCTGTAGTGAACATAGATGCAAAATCCTCAGCAAAATACTAGCAAATCAAATATAACAACATATTCAAAAGATTATTGTGCATATGGGTATCCACTTCAAGTGGGATTCATCCCAGGGATGCAAGGATGTTTCAACATATGCAAATCAATCAATGTGATACATCACAGCAACAGAACAAAGGACAAAAACCATATGACCATTTCAATTGATGCTGAGAAAGCATTTGTTAAAATTCAACATCGGTTCATGATAAAAAATCTCAAAAGAACTGTATATAAAAGGAACTTACCTCAACATGATAAAAACCATATAGGACAGACCCACAGCAAGTATCACACTGAATGGGGAAATAATGAAAGACTTTCCTCTAAGATCTAGAACAAGACAAGGATGGCTACTTTCACCACTGTTATTCAACATAGTAATGGAAGTCCTAGCCAGAGCAATCAGAAAAGAGAAAAAAATAAAAGGCATCTAAACTGGAAAGGAAGAAGTCAAATCATACTTGTTTGCAGATGATATGATCTTATATTTATCTAAAGCAATCTAAAGACTCCACAAAGGAACTATTAGAACTGATAAATAAATTCAGTAGGGTTGCAGATACAAAATCAACATACAAAAATCAGTGGCATTTCTATATGTCAACAGTAAACAATCTGAAAAGGACACCAAGAAAGTAATCCCATTTACAATAGCTACAAATAAAATAAAATATCCAGGAATAATCTTAACCAAAGAAGTGAAAGATCTCTATAATGAAAACTATAAAACATTGATGAAAGAAATTGAGGAAGACACAAAAAAGGGAAATCTATTCCATATTCACGGATTGGAAGAATTGATATTGTTAAATATCCACACTATCCAAAGCAATCTACAGATTCAATGCAGTCCCCATCAAAATACCAAGGAAATTCTTCACAGAAATCAAAAAATTCATCCTAAAATTTGTATGGAACCACAAAAGACCCAGAATAGCTAAAGCTATCCTAAGCAAAAAGAACAAAACTGGAGGAATCACACTACCTGACTTGAAATCATGCTACAGAGCTATCGTAACCAAAACAGCATGGTACTGGGATAAAAACAGACATAGATCAATGGAACAGAATAAAGAACCCAGAAATAAGTCCACACATCTATAGTGAATTTTTCTTCAACCAAGTTGCCAGGAATATATGGTGGGAAAGGACAGTCTCTTCAACAAACAGTGCTAGGAAAAGTGGATACCCATATGCAGAAGAATGAAACTAGACCCTTATCTCTTACCATATACTAAAATCAAATCAAAATGGATTAAAGACTTTAATAGAAGAACTGAAACTATGAAACTCCTAAAAGAAAACATTGGGAATGTGCTTCAGGACATTGGGCTGGACAAGGACTTCTTAAGTAATATCCCCAAAGCAAAGGCAACCGAAGCAAAAATTAGACATATGGGACCACAAAAGCTTCTACACAGCAAAAGAAATAACCAACAGAGTGAAGAGACAACCCACAGAATGGGAGAAAATATTTTCAAACTACCCATCTGACAAGGGATTAATAACTAGAATATACAAGGAGCGCCAACATCTTAACAGGAAAAAATCAAGTAATCCAATTAAAAATGGTCAAAGGACATCAATAGACATTTCTCAGGAGAAGACATACAAATAGCCAACAAGTATATGAAAAAATGCTCAACACTATTAATCATCAGAGAAATGCAAATCAAAACTACAATGAGACATCATCTCACCTCAGCTAAAATGGTTTATATCAAAAAGACAGGCAATAATGAATGCTGGTGAGGATGCGGAGAAAGGGGAACCCTAGTACACTGTTGATGGGAATGTAAATTAGTGCGACCACTATGGAGAACAGTATGGAAGTTCCTCAAAAACTAAAAATAGAACTACCCTATGACCCAGCAATCCCACTGCTGAGTATATATCCAAGAGAGGGGAACTCAGAACATCAAAAAGATAATTGCACTCCTATGTTTATTGCAGCACTAGTCACAATAGCCAAGATTTGGAATCAACCTAAGTGTCCATCAACAGATGAATGGATAAAGAAATTGTGGTACATATACACAAGAGACTATTATATAGCCATATGGAACTGGAGAACATTATGTTAAGTGAAATAAGCCAAGCACAGAAAGACAAATCTCACATGTTCTCACTCTTGTATGGGAGCTAATATTAAAAAACAATTGAGCTCACGGAGGCAGAGAATGATGGTTACCAGAGGATGGGACAGATAGTGGGGAGGGGGGAAAAAGTGGGGGTGGTTAATGGGTGCAACATATAGCTAGATAGTTAGATAGAATAAGCAATATTTGACAGCACAACAAAGTGACTATAGTTAACAGTAAGTTGGGGTATAATTTAAAATAACTAAAAGAGTGAAATTGGAATGTTCCTAACACAAGGAAATGATAAAAAACCTTAGGTGATGGATATTCCAATTACCCTGATTTGATTAATTCACATTGTATGCCCTATAAATATATATAACCATTATGTACCCATAATAATTAAAAACAAGCAAACACACACACTATGGACATCAGTAAAGAAAACCCAACAAACAAACAAACAAAAAACAAAAAACAAATGTGATGCACAAATCACTGTTTTCCGTGTGAGTTCCTTCATTGAAATGGTAGCTGTGCATCTGATTCTGATATCTCTGTGGTGCCTTCCAGGGAGGGAACTGTCCGGTAGTAGCTGACTTGAGAAACCACAATCCAATGGCTTGCACCTGGCCTTCCTGAACAGCAGGGACACTCTGTAGGTGCCATGCTTGCAGCTGTGCCCGTGCACCTTGCTTTTACCCAGGAGGAGGGGAAGGGAGAATGCCTGTTCATCCCCTAGTCCAAAGTCCCAGACTCTGCGACCCATCTGAGGCAAGGGAGGAACTGACCCAAAGAGGAGGCCCTGGGAGGGCCAGCACCATGCTGAACTTGGCCCCTTAGGCCAGTCAGGGGCCCTGAAGGACATGGAGCTTCCTAATGGCCACAGGAGTGGGCGCAAAGCCACTTTTCTTGTACTTGGTATGTGACTTTGCTAGCATCTCTAAGCCTCAGTTCTCATGAGTAAATGGGGGTAGTAATTGTCCTCAAAGCACTGGGTTATTGGGGTTGAATGAGAGGTGAGTCAAATGCCCATAATGTGCACAAGGTGTTTTGTGGGTGCAGACATCCTTATGCAGCCAGCTTCCTGCCTACTGCTGTTTTTGATTTTTGATGGATGTGGTTTGGGTGGAGGCTGTCTAGACTCTGCTGGCTGCCCCCCGACCCACCCCCAACCTCAGTAGAGGTCTGGAGGCAGCTCCATAAAGCTGCAAGGTTCTTGGGGAACAGTGTGGAAAACCATGGCTCGGTCTAACTCTCCCGTTAACGACGGTGGAAACTGAAGCCCAAAGGGTGGAGCGACTCATCCCAGCACCACTGAGGGGCTCCTGGCCAGTGGATACAGGGAGGTTTCCACAGCGAAATCCATACTTATTCAGTGCATGTGGAGAGGTGTTTGGTGACTGGTGCCTGACAGGACACCCCTCTCACTGGTCTGGATTGGTGTGGAAGGCATCCCCAAATCTCCTCCTGAGGGACAAAGAGTTGGCCTTTGATAATGTGCAAACTAAGCTGGTCCCTGTCATTTACATCTATTTTATTTATCATTCAACAAACGTGTCTCCAGTAGCTACTATGTACTAGGAACTTTTCTGGGTGCTTGGGGGCCTAGCATCTGTGGTGGGACAATCAGACAAAAATCCCTGCCCATGCAGAGTTTTATTCCGGTGAAGGAGAAAGTCTGTAGACAAGATGAGTAAGTAAAATGTATAGGATGTTAGATACTGGTAAGCTCTAAGGAGAAGAGTAGTAAAGAAGGGAATAGAAAGTATAAATATTTGTAATTTTAGTCAGGAGATCCTGCAAGTCTCACAGAAGAGGTGGCCTTTCAGTGAAGAACTGAAGATGAGGATGATGAAGGGAAGGATGATGTAGGGTGAATGGAGGATGACAATGGAGGAGGGAGGGATGATGGAGGAGAGATGATGAAGGATGATGATGGAGGAGGGAGGGGGATGATGGAGGAAGGAGGAGGGATGATGGAGGAGGGATGATGGAGGAGGGAGGAGGGATGATGGAGGACAGATGATGGAGGAGGGATGACGGATATATAAGGACACCAGCTCCTGGACCTCTTGGTGGTGGGCTCACTCCGGGGCTTCCCAGGACATGTTAGTGGTGATCACAGTGGTCCCAAGGGATTAAGAATGACACTCACAGCTCCATTGAAATATGGTCCTGGGGGCACATTGTCCCCTGAGCCTGTCCTGGGTGTTCAGGGCCCTTGTCACCCACACCCCTGTGAGTGTCCGCGGGAGGGAATGCACTCAGTTGTTACAGAGAGCACTCTGTGCTTTACCAGTAGAAGCACATTCAGAGTCACAAACTGCAGATGCTGTAAGAATCATAAGCCATTTCCTGTCTTTTAAAAAAAATTTTCAGTGACAAATAATAATTGTGTATATTTGTGGGATACAACATGGTGTTTTGATCTGGGTATGCACTGTAGACAGATTAAGTCTGACTAATTAATATGCCCATCACCTCACCTGCTTATCAGTTTTGGTGGTGAGAATGTTTAGAATCTACTCTGTGAGCAAGTTAAAGTATGTACCCTGCATTATTACGGTCGCCCTGATTCCTCCCTTCCACCGACATCTCCGCTTCCCCTGCCCACCCCTGCCCACCGCACACCCCGGAGCCACCGTTCTCCTCTCTACTTCTGTGGGTTCAGTGTGTTTAGAGTCCACATATAAGTGAGATCGTGTGGTATTTGTCCCTTGGTGCGTGGCTTATTTCACAATGGATAAAGAAAATGTGGTGTGTGTATCTATGGTGAATACTAGTCAGCCTTAACAAGAAGGAAATCCTGCCGTTTATGACAATAGGGAGGAACCTGGAGCCTCCGTGCTAGGTGAAGCCTCCCAGGCCTTGATCTCTGCCCACGCGGGCAGTGGCCGGTGCGATTTAACTGCTCTCTTACTGCCCCTGTCCCTGGGCATTGGCTGACCTTGTATAAGCTAAGGCCATGTACTGTGCCATCTCTCTGTACAAACACATGTCCCCAAGGAAGGACCCCAGACAGTCACCCTGGGCTACGGGGAGCCATCCAAGGCAGCTGTGAGGCAGAGCTGTGGATTAGAAATGGAACTTCGGTAATGGCCCCAGGCAAGGCTGTGGGGGACCCGACCCCTGCTCACATTTCCCTTCATGGAAGTAACACTCCAGGCTCTTGCCCTGCCCTTCCTCGCTCCTCCCCAGGGGAGAGGGGAGCTGCTGGAGAGCGGGAGGAGCACTTGGACTGCCTCACACGGCCCTTTCCGCCCTTGCTTCAGGGCCGTGCTGCCCTGCGGGGGCATCTGGTGAGCTCAGGAGACTCTGCCAGGGTGAGGGCTGTGCTCTGGGGACAACTGTCATGACGGGGCAGGTGCCTCTCCTCGGGCACAGAACTGAGGAGCCCGTGTTTCCCTGCCCCTCGGTGACTTTCTCCAGCATCAGCGGCATTGGGTACAAAGCGGATCTTTGATTTCTGACGGTTCAGTTGTAAGTGGTAAGTCACAATCGGCAATTGATAAGGGTCAGTTGGTTGTGAAATTGGCAAATAGTATGTCTTAACTGGCTCTGAACTTGAGTGTGAAACAAGGGGCTGTGATCAGTGGACTTCCTCAAGACAACCCATGAGAACCCAAAGAACCCACGGCTTCTTTTCCAGCTATTCTTGTGGCTTCTGGCATGTGGTGCTGGCCTGGCCGGCTTCAGAGAGGGACCAGCTTGTGACTGGGATGGTGCAGAGCCAGCAGAAAAGGCAGGGGTGCAAGCTGTGACCTTTGTTTCCACTGGCAATGTGAACCGAGGTGGGAACAGTGGAGGCAGCGCCCTCTGCTCACACCAGGGCTCCTGGGCCCTGTCTTGGTGACGGTGCCGCGTGTGCTCTGCATCAGAACAGGCTGGCACCTGCCCTCCCGTTCCTCGGGCCTGCTGGAGGAGGACGCTGCTTGCACTGGGCTGTGCCTTACTGTCACCTCTGAGGTGTAAACAACCAGAATTCTTTGAAATTTTCCAAGAAACTTCTCCAGGACTGTACAGCTGTTCCCATTCAAGGTGGTTGGAGCTGCTCCCAGGAGCCGGTAGAGGACACACGGTTCACTGCGTCAACACTGGGACAAGTCATTGGAGGCCTCCCTGATGCCTCACCCAACTTGGCTGAGATGACGGTTTAGTAACCGGGACAGATTCATCAAAATCATCAAAGGCTTGATGTAAATGCCATTTTGGAGAACTGACTAGTATGTCAAAATATTCAGCTCCCAAGGTATGATAAAAATAACGAGAGTTCTCTGTAATTTTCTGGTTTAACATTCAAATGACTGATTTAAATTCCATTTTATAAAATGCTATTTAGACAGTTCCTTCTTTCCAGGGGTTTTGAAAGGCTTTTTTTTTTTTTTTTTGCTGGGCCTTGAATTTGTGTGAGTCAGAGTTCACATCAGAAACTACAGGTTGCTGCAAGACTGAGGACGGGAGTCTCATGGATTATCGTAACAACAGTGCTCTGCAGCCTGCACCCGGACAGCACCTGGGGCAGGTGACCTGACATTGCACTATGACAAGGAAAGCAAGAAGCCAGGGCAGGGTTTACTGGCCACTCGCAGCCCAGACAGCAAGCTTTAAGGGGTGACACTGGCCACGCCCAGGCAGAAGTGAGCTGACTTTAGCACCTATTATTGTAAGGCATGTTGCTTATTTCCTCTGCCCATGATGGTAAAGGGATATTGGTCACTAATGTGAATTGCACTCTCCTGGTTCTGGTATTTCTTCTTATCAATTCTCTGTGGGGTTATTTCTGGCCCCACAGACCATGTGATGGAATAAAGTGCTAAAAAATAGACCGTTAGTTGACTCGGCAAACAAAGGCATCATACAGATCTAGTTAACATGGTCCTGGTGTGAACGCGACCGGTCCCTGCACTTGGATGTGTTGATTCACAGGAGCGTGGGGTGGAGAAGAGAGGTGTGTTCACTGTGTTCACTGTGATCTTGTCATCGCTCTGCTTCTGGGACGTCCATGTGCTACGAAACCTCCCCAGGTCTATTTCTGCTGTATTGGAGGTGAGTGGTGAGTTTTGGGGACGAGAGTGCACACACACATGCATGCACCCTAATGCACTCATGTATACACACCCAGATGCACACGGTAGTGTTAGACTGAAGTCCTTATTTAATTAGCTGAGGCACAACATTTCTTCAACAACCAGGCGGCCATGGGAGGCAGGGTGCAGGCTGCGTGTCCCCTTGCAGGTTCCCTTGGACCCCAGCACCCTGAGGGGTCACAGGGTGGCAGGGGCTCCCCAGTTAAGGTAAGGTCTTATCTTATAGGGACAGCTCAGTTCTTTTTTCTTTTGTAGCTATCCTGTGTAGCTTTACTGAGGTATAACTGATATACAAAAACCTGCACACATGTAATGCATATAATTTGATGAGTTTGGACATATGTAGACACTTGTGACGCGATCATGGTCACCATGATCATGGTAATAAACACACTCATCCCACCCAAGTTTCCCTGTGTCTTTTTTTTTTTTGGTGGTGGTAAGAAATCTTCCCTCTTAACCATTTTCTGCAGCTTTATTGAGATATAATTGACAAATAGGGATTGTATATAAAAATAATATTAGATATGCACACAGAAGATGATGATGGGGAAAATGGAAAAAATTGGAGGATGGGGTAGAGTATACAGGAGGTCTTTGTCCTAAATCTGCAACTTTTCTGTAAGTTTGAAATTGTGTCAAAATAAAAAGCTTAATAGCTTTTTATTTTGACACAATTTATCTATGTGCCTTTTAGCCCCTTTGGCAAGTGGATACCTTTTCTCCATCCTATTTCCTGTTTGCGTATCTAATGTCATTTTTTTCTGACCCACTTGAGGGAAAGTTGGAGTTGCTGTGCCTTTATCTTTCAATATTTCAGCATATGGCTCAAGAGCAAGGGTACACGCTCTCGCACAGTCACAGAGCAATGATCAACCATAATTATATTTTGTCAGTTTTCTCAACAATGCCCACGATCAGTCTTTCTCCCCCATCTGGGGTCCAGGCATGAATCCTGTGTAGCCTTCACTTGTCACATTGCTTTGTTCTTCTTTATCCCGGAGTGGTTTCTCAGTCTTCCTTTGTCTTTTGTTGCTTTGACACTTTTGAAGAGAACAGGTGGTGATTTGGACAAAGTCCCACATGGTCAGAATCAGGTGATGTGCATATGACAGGAACACCCCGAAGCCCAGCATACCGGGAGGGACGGCTCAGCTGGACAGTGCTGCTGCCTGCACTGACTGGCGGTGCGTGTGAGTGTTGGCGTGTTTACCAGCTCCTGGCCTCACTGTGCTGGAACTGAACTGAGGATCTGGAAGACAGTCCCCAGTGGGAGGTGGGGTGGTGAGAGAGCATAGCCAGTCCTGGAACACTGTCTCTGTCCACCCCCACCCCGGCCTTCCAGCCTCCCAGAAAGCCCACCTCCTCTGAGCCCACCCTCTGACTCAGGTGGAATCCTTATTCCAGTGGCAATAGGTAAAATCTATTTCTCTGAAGCTTCACACCAGCTCATTTGGGACTAGTCACTTCCTTGAGCCAGTTTTGACAAACCAAACTTTCTGTCATTGTTCACAGCTCAGACCATAAGGTGCTGAGTCTTCTTCAGCTGTCTGCAGAGAGTTCTAAATATTCCTACTCCTATTGCTACTATGGAGAGCTGTGCAAATGCAGGAGCTTCTGGAGACAAAGCCATCTCCATGAACACTATGGAATATTTTTCCTCTATAGGCCAAAGTTATCTTTTGGATGGAAAAAGAACTTTCCTTGTCTGGACACGTTGTCACAGTCTCTCTCCCTCTTCGTTACTTCAAAGCTCTTCATTTGATGTCCAAAGCTCAAAAAAAGGCAAAAGGACTTTTTGCTATATTATGTCCTCTCCCCCGTGCTGGGGACAGAGACGAGGGTTAAGCGCAGTCCACTGCTGCCTCCGTGGGCTTCGCTCGTCAGCCTCTTAAAGTCCATCTGTGTCTCCATCTTTCTTCCCCAAGTCCTGATTTTCTAAATTCTAGTTCTGCCTTGCTGACTATATTGTGGCTGTCATCTGTTTTAAGTGACCTCAGTTCCTTTGGGAAGGACAGTGTTTTTTTAAGCATTTTCACAGCCACTATGGGCATTGGGCTTCACAGCTCCCCAGGAGGCAGAAATTACTCCCATTTCGCAGGGTGAAGACTGAGGCTGGAGAAGCCAATGACAGGCCCGGTGTTCACAGGGCAGGTTAAAGGGAGAACCAGATCTTAAGCAGAGTCTAGAATCGCTTCCTCCTCAGGTGAGTTGCTATTAAGAATAAAGCTAAAAGTCAAAGGAAATGAACAGCAAATAATCTATAAATGTCCTGCGGCTGCCAGAGGCTGATGGATCACATCCTTGCTGGGCTCCCTGCGGAGGTCAGCGCAGCTCAGGGAACCGTTTATTTAGTGCATTTATTCCTGCATAGGCTGCGAGTTTTCTATCACATTCACCCTGTCTTCCCAGCTCCCAGAACAGTGCCCGGCAGGAGCGTAGTAAGCCAAGGCTGTTAAATAATGTAGAGCAAAGGTCCACGATCATCATTTGTATTCCTTCACCTTGGGCGCTTGGCCAAAGATTCTCCACGATGTAAACTCATCCAAACTGGGGCAGCTCCCCAGGCCAGATGCAGTGGCTCAGTGGGGCCACGGCTTTTCTCTGCGTTGCAGCACCTGCTGTCCGCCTTCGATTTCGACAGCGGGGGAGGACCCTTCTCATAACGAAGGCCTGGGTGCTCCACTCACCAGAGCAGCAGCAAGGTGCCCACTTGTGGGTGCCCTCTTGTGCTCGGGTCACTTGTGGGGCCTCAGTGTTCACAGGGTCTTAGAACTGGGAAGGACCTGGAGAATTATTGATTCCTGGAGGGCAAGTATGATCTCTCAAACACTAACTTTGGCAGGTTCGCCATGGTGGCCTGGAATGCTGGGTTGTGTTGCTCAGGCTCCAGGCACTAAGAGTGCTGTGATTGATTAGTGATGTCGGTCCTGAGTGAGACTAGGGAGTGGGAGGACGAGTGTCACCTTGTCAACTCTAATCTGATTGCCAACACTTCATGGTTAGGATGAGGAAACTCTCACCTGGAGAGGGACCTTCCCTTCCTTCCAGAAATGTTTACTAGGTGCTGAGGAGATAGCAATGAGCAAAGCAAAGTCTCTCCTCTCTTGCAGCTAGCATCTAGTGGGGTCCCCAGTGGTCCTCAAACTTCAGATCCATACAGGGCTTGCTGAAATGCAAGTTTCTGGGTCATACTGCTCAGGTATTCTGATTCAGCTTGTCTTGGATGTGTCCCAGCCATTGTCAGTTTTGCTGTGGTCCTCCGAGTGTCTGAGAGGGGCAGGTTAAAACAACCAGTGGATGTGACCCTCGGAGGGGAAATTCGAGAGTCGAGGGAGGCCGCATTCGTGGGGGCTTTGAATTCCAGGCTAAAGAGTATTGGGATTCTCCTTCCGCCCCAGGCTGCCAAACACCCCGTTCAGGTGGCGCACCCGACCCTCAGCCAGAGGACACATTGCTAACTTATCACTCGATCTGCTGTTGCCGCACAGCCTGCCCCCGCGTCCTCCCCGGCCGGTGCGGGCGTGGGAGCGCGTCGGTGCGCCGGCCTCCCGCAGCCCAGCGCAGAGCCCTCCTTGGGGTTCTCAGCCCAGAGAAAACAAAAAAAGCATCCATGAGCCAGAAATAGAAATTGAGACCATTAAGCAAATGTCCAGTTATCTTTCGGGATGCTGCCCGATGGCCTGTCTGCTTATCTGCTTAGCTCCTCTCCGGGAGGGGACCGACGAGGACGGCCCTCTGCAGGTAGAGGGGAGCCGGGTTTTCCTGGCGCGGTCTGTGATGTTCAGTATAAGATGAAGGAAGCGCGCCTGCTTCCACGAACAGCCAGAGGTGCTCTATCCGGGACAGGAAAACCCACGTGCTGCACACTCCAGTGCCGACGCGGGCACGATTCTGCCCTGCGGCTCGTCCTCCCGGCTGTGGCGGCCGTTTCTCTCCCACAGACAGTCATTAAATTGCCGCTTCAGGGAGGACATTCTCAGGAAGACACACAGAAGAAAATGCGCTGCATTATCCTCCCTGCATTTTCGAGGGGGGAGAGGTGACTGGGTGGTGGGGGCTGGCCCTGTGGAGGGAGGGACAGCTGGGCAGCGACTGTGCGCTGCAGCTTCGGCAAGGGACATGAATGCTCAGCTCCGGTCCGATCCGCCACTTGCCACTTTCGGGCGGTCCACGCTGGGGGACGCTTTCCTCCCTACTCAGCTCTCAGCGAGGCCCTCTCGGCTCGTCGGAGCACAACTTCCGCCAATATCAACTGCCACAGTGGTCACATCCACGTGGCAACAGGCACCTTTAGGAACGGGAATCTTCCGCCGTGTTTCTGATACTAACCTTGGCACCTGTGTGTTACAAAGGATTTTTGTGTTGTTTCCCAGTTCAAGGGCCTGTCTGAAAGATGCTGCTTGGATTTCAAAGTACTGGGTTAAAATTTCTGAGACAGTAAAACAGAATATTTGATACTGGGTATGTTTTTTAAAAGTCTGAGCGAATTGCTCAGAAATATGACCTTTGTCATCATTATTGCTGCAAATAACCAGAAAAGCTAATGGCCAATGTTTCTCAAGCACAGCTGGGCCTGCTGGGGCTAGACAGGTGGCTGGCGTGACTGCATCTGGTCTTGCAAACAGCTCTCTGAGAGAGGCGTATCACTGAGCAGGTAAGGAGGCTCAGACTCGGAGGGGCTGAGCTGCAGTTCAAGTTCAACCAGATGTGAGAAGAGGACCTGGCGTTTCCAGCTCTAATGCCCAGTCCTCCTCACCGTGTATATACCACCTCTTCCTTTCAAGAGTTAAGCACCTAACCACTTCTTGACTCTACTCTTCCCTTTGTTCCTTCAATTCCTGGGCAGGCAGTTTCATTTTGAATAATTTCATTGAGATACAACCAGTCGATGCTGGAGCCAGTCTGTACCAGGTCCTGAAACCTGCGTGTTAAATTTTCAGAAGTTCTGGGAGCCAGTTGTTAACACAGTCATCATTAAAAATTAAACCATAAAAACTTCCAATTAAACAAATTATATTAAAACAAAGGTAAATTAAAAAGCTTCTGCACAGCCAAAGAAACAGTCATGAGAGCAAACAGACAACCTACAGAATCGGAAAAAATTTTCGAATGCTACACATCCAATAAAGGACTGATAACTAGAATCTATTTAGAACTCAGGAAAATCAGCAAGAAAAAAATCAAACAACCCTATTAAAAAGTGGGCAAAGGACATGAATAGAAATTTTTCAAAAGAAGACAGAAGAATGGCCAACAAACATGAAAAAATGCTCAGCATCTCTAATCATCAGGGAAATGCAAATCAAAACCACAATGAGCTATCACTTAACTCCAGTGAAAATGGCCTTTATCAAAATGTCCCATAACAATAAATGTTGGTATGGATGTAGAGAGACAGGAACACTCATACACAGTTGGTGGGACTGCAAACTAGTGCAACCTCTGTGGAAAGCAATCTGGAGATACCTTAAACAGACAGAAGTAGACCTACCATTTGACCCAGCAATCCCATTATTGAGCATCTACCCAAAAGAACAAAAGTCATTCTATAAAAAAGACATCTGCACCCAAATGTTTATAGCAGCACAATTCACAATCGCAAAGATGTGGAAACAACCCAAGTGCCCATCAATACATGAGTGGATTAATAAAATGTGGTATATGTATACCATGGAGTATTACTCAGCTATGAGAAATAATGGTGATATAGAATCTCTTATGTTCTCCTGGATAGAGTTGGAACCCATTCTACTAAGTGAAGTATCCCAAGAATGGAAAAATAAGCACCACATGTACTCACCATCAAATTGATTTCACTGATCATCACCTAAGAGCACATTTGGGAATAACACTAATCTGCTGTCGGGCAGATGTGAGGGGGGGAGGGGATGGTTGTATACATACATAATGAGTGGGATGCACACTGTCTGGGAAATGGACACACTTGAAGCTCTGGCTCAGGGGGGTGGGGAGGCAAGGGCAATACACATAACCTAAACTTTTGTACCCCCACAATATGCTGAAATAAAAACAACAACCCAAAAAGGCACCAACAATAGAATGGAAAAGAAGTCCAAACAAAAACAAAGGTAATAAATACTCAAGACTTGTCACTCCCTACTCACCACATTTTACTGTACTGTGCTCTTGGGTTATTTACACCTATTGTAGCTATTACTCTTCCCAGCTCCATGTTCACTGACATCACTCTTGTAGCTTGGAAGGGGCCATAGGTGAGCGTATTTATACCACGGAAGTTAGCAAACACTGCAAATCAAAGCTTTTCTTCCCAGAGAGCTGGTTGTTAAACAATTACTGGTACATCACAGGGTACGACAAACATGAAGTGCACACAACTTGAGTGTTGCTATCCTGCTGGAGACGTAGCACAGGCCCCAGAAGAGCCCCTCATGCCTCTTCCCAGTCCACGCTGCCCCCTTGCCACAGGGCGGCCATGATTCTGATGTTCCTCCCCACAGTGTAGGATCTACTGGTCTTGCTCTTCCTACAAAGGGAATACTCCAGTATGTTCTCTCCTGTGTCTGTGAGGTTCATCGTGTTGCTGTGTATAGAGCAGTTGGTTCCTTTCTGTTGCTGCGTAGCATACCCTGGTGTGAGCAGCCCTGGATGTACTGTCCTGATCTCTTTCCTTCTGCTTCTCCATCAACTCCTCCCTCCTCTCCCCTTGGCCACACCCCTCCCTTTCCCCAGTGACTCACCTAGGCCCCAAGAAAGCTATTGCCTTTAAACACCCATCCCCCACTGTCAGCCAGGCATGCCAACAACTGTAAAATTCAAACCTCGGAACCAGGATGAATGAAGAGCTGCTATTATTTCCCTAAACCTAGACAAGGCCATTCATAGAAGAATTTAGAATTCTTTTGGGGGCATATGATCCAGAGTTACTGCAATAGTTACATTATGAGTCCACCTGGCTGGGCCACAGTTCCCAGATATGTGGTCAAACCTTATTCTAGATGTTTCTGTGAGCTTGCCTATAGATTAATGGGTGGACTTTGAGTAAAGGTCCTAATGTGGGTAGGCCTCATTCAGTCAGCTGAAGTCCTTAATAGAACAAAAGACTGGCCTCCACAGAGCAGGCAGTCTTTGGACTTGAACTCTAGTGTGGGCTCTTTCCTGGGTCTTCAGCCTGCAAGCCCTCCCTGCAGATTATGGACTTGCCAGCCTTTGGAACCTAGGAAGCCAATTCTTTAAAATAAATCTTTCTGCACACACGCACACACACACACACGCGCATGGACACACACACACACACACACACACACACTATTAGTTTTGTTTCTTGGGAGACTCCTAATTAATGAAGTTACCTGACTTACATCAATTTGTACACATATTGATCAAAACCTCAGATGCTAAATCCTAGATGGCAAAAGCTGATTGGACTAACCTGGAAAGGGATCTATAGTATTCTTCTTTCCACAATAAACTAGAAGGCCAAAAAATAAAAATAAAAAATAAAAAAGCCTACAAATTAAGGCAAAATCTCTACAAACTGTACCTGAAAAAAATTCCAGTAAAAATCTATTAGATCATAATTACATTATACAAACAAAGAAAAAATAAAAATATAGGAGATTTTAAGACTAGACTAGAAATACACTGAGAGTTAAATAAGGTACTCATGGAAAAGCAGCTCTTTTATCTCATTTTGTCAAATTGGAGACCTAATTCAAAAACAGAAATTAGAATGGGAGAGTCTTTTTACCTGAACTACACCCCCTGGCAGAGTATGCTGAAAGGGCTTTAGAACAAAAGCAAGATGGTACCCAAGATAAATGTATGGCTCTAGATCAAACAGTGAGGCTGCCCACTCACCACCAACCATCTACTGACAAGGACACTTGTACGTCAATAAACAGAAGGGAAATTGGAACAAAGGTCATCCCATCTTACACAAGAAAAGCCAAGACAAGAAAATCCAGATGGATCAGGGTGCACCCAACATCCTGCCTTATCCGTAGACACCAAAGGCGAATTAACTGCAAACACAGAGGGCTGGTGGATATGGGAGTGCCTCTTGCTGCGTTTCACCTGCCAACTTTGGGCAACCTCGTCCTTTGAGGAAAAACACCACACAGGAGACGGTATTTCAGATAACTCACAGATTTTCCTGAGCTTCCAGCCCTGAACTGCAACCTTTGGGCCTTTGACTGAAAACCTTCTTTCCTGTTCTGTGATCCCATTTGTGCAGATGGAATAGGGAGAGATTGATACTGCATAGGGAACATTGCACGCTAGAGGGACTATTTCCTGGGGTCCCCAAGGACTCCTCTAGTCCTCATCAAGCTGTGTCTGTTCTGGGTACACCTTTGCCTCCTCCGTCAGATTTGTTGCAGACCCGAGATAAAGATCTTGACACTGTACCTGACGCTGTACAGGATAAAAGTCCCACTGACGTAGGGAAATTCACTTGAGTAGAACTGATTAAAACTCAGATAGATCCTACCAAATGGTTACCCAAATTTCCCCAATATCTGGTGAAACTGGGAACAACAGAAAGGCTCAAACCATAGTTGAAAGCCTCAAGCGAAGGGTCTTCTCACCCCCTGCATTTGCCCTGGTGACCCTCCAATCCTGCCACGAAACCAAACGAATGAGAATATCCATGTGGTCAAAACCTCCAGGCATCAGCAAAATTGTTATTCCTCACTTCCCCGTGATTCCTAACCCAGCATCCTGTCATCGATTCCTCCTGAAGCCCCTTGCTCCCCTGCAGTGTGCCCCCCACCAGAGCTAATGCCTTCTTGCCATCCCCTGGAGGACAGCAGCAGCCTGGACAGTCATACCTGGGACATCACCGATGCCCTCTCCTGCTTGTCCCAGGTCTGCCATCAAGACCTCACAGGATTGCCAGGCCATTGTGCATTATTTAGGGTAAACCTGTTGGAGGAGGGAAAAGCACTCTCTCCTGATAGACTGAGACCAGCTAGGCTTTCCCTTGACCCCTCCCCATGGCAGTTCTGAGGTTATGATGCCACCTTGGGACCTAAGTCTTCAGGAGAGACCCTCTGCCTGGGGAGCCCAAACATGAGCAGGCCTCGTGGCACCTGAAGAAGCCTCCTCGTTGGCCCCATTCTCTACACATTCCTGATTACAAAAAGCCATTTCATCCACTTGTGCATGAGAGATGTGGACAAGCCCTTGGAATTGTGACTCAACTCCATGGAAAACACCAAAATCCCATTGCCGACTATGCAGCTTGTCCCAGTGGCAAAGGTTATCCCTCCTCTCTAGGACAAGAGCTGCCACTGCCACCTGCTGATGTTTCTTCTGAACTAGTTCCAGGTTCCCACGTGACCTCATGATTCCTCCTGAGTCACAGATATCCCTGTTGAGAACACACAGCCTTTTCAGCCGACTCATCAACCTCTTACGAAATTCCATGACTCTTTCCTCACATTACCCTTCTCTGCTGCAACACCCCGAGTCCTGTGGCTCTTCTCCCCAACCAGAAGAAGGGGTGGGGGTGGCTCATGACTGTGACACTTCAGCTACGGAATGCTCTGCACCATGCTCAGGTGTATTAGAGACTCCCATGGACAGCTGTGACCTAATATGGTTTATTGACGGGTCACGCCTCAAAACTGAACCTGAGCCTGGAGGTTATTAAGCAGCATGGGACACTGTCACTAATCCAAGCTCTCCTTCAGAACATGGTCCTCTACCCGAGGTGGAATCAGCCCAGATGGCAGGACTAATTGCATTCACTAGGGCTTGTCAACTAGCCAAAACCAATAGCAGACATGCCCTGGGAGTAGAACATGACTTTGAGATGCTTTGGAAACAAACGGGCTTGCTTGACCTGGAGATCCCTCACTTCAGTCACAGTTCCAGCACCTTCTCACAGGGGCAGCCTCCCCTTCCTTACAATTTCCCCATTATTATCCCCCGAAGGGCCATATTTTCTGTCTCAAATCATGATTGATGTCTTGACAGAGTTTCTTTCTCTGACCTGTAAATTCCATTATAGGAAAAGTCTTAGCAAGGCATCAATTTTAAAAAATCATACTTAGTACATTAAAGGGTCATCTTTATCAAACAGGGCACGATTTTCTGATTGCTTGCACCCGTGAACCTGCCATAACTCAGCCGTGTGACAATGGCCGTCCTCGCTCTTCACCTCTTGCTGCAGGACTTCTCGTCTGACCTTCATGGGTGTAGACATAAAGATGGGGTCTGTGTCTGACTGGCTCTGTCCCCCAGGGGAGGCAGATCACAGCAGATGTACAAACATCAATGTAGTTTTCTGGGAATTTCTCTTGAGCCACCAAATCTCAAGAAATCAGTGTGCTTCCTTATCTGCTTTTCCAGACTCCAGAAACAAGCAAAATGACCCAGAAGGGCACAGTTCATGCTTCCCCAGCTGGTGGAAGCAGAAGCTACAGTTAACTTAAGCATCTGAGTCAGAGCCAAAATGTTAACCTCTAATTAAATTATATCCTCCTGACACCCATAATGGCAGAATTATGGTAATGCATGAGGTTATTAATTATATCTAATTATTCAATTAACAAATAGCAAATACCAGTGCAGATGAAAGTTTGTGAATGATTTATGAGAAAAGCCAAGCATGACAAGCCTGGAGCCTGTGCTCAGTGGTGAGAGAGAGGACTTCCCGGGCACTGAGCATCTTCTGAGGAGGAGGGATGCTCCCCAGCCTCCCTCGGGGCCTCACAGCCTAGAGGCCGGATGTTCTATTTGAGGGCTCGGAGCTTGTGCCTGGGAAAGGCTGGGCTGGTCTGAGAACCTGCCAGACAGAGGATGTGTCATCCTTTCTCCCCCAGAGCAGAGGCAACTTCAGGCCCCAAACCCAGACCTCTACTCGTGGCCGGGTGGGGCTTTCCTGGCCTCTCAGTGAGTGGCAGGCGGCTCAGTTAATACGCATCGACTCAGCGCACATTTCTTGAATGTTGCCTGGGTTCTGGGTAAGATATTGAGAAACTCAGGGCCTGGAGGGAAACAGGGATTCCATGTTAATTCGGAAACAAACAGATGTGGATTTTTACCTGGGTGCCTGACGTCCCAGGGAGTTCTTGGCAATCTGATCTTCCTAAATCTGGCCTGCCTGGTGACATCAGGAGACACAAAGATTCCTTTCCAGTCCCCCATGAAGGATGCCTGCAACCCCCACCCTCACCATCTGGAGAGCAGGACCATCTGAAGGCTGAAGGTCAATGTGGGGACCCCAACCAGTAGGGCCTTTTGCCTACCTTAAACCTTATCTATTAGATGGCAAACTGTTGGGACATTCTGAATTAAAAAATGTCACAGAGCAGAGCAGAGGGGTCGATGAACTTGTCAGTTAGTTACTATGCCTCTTCCATGCCCAGACTATTGCTGAAGATGGCAAAGCTCTTGGGGGAGAGTCTCTGGGAGCGACACAGGGAAAACATGGGTAAGAAACATTGGCTCCTCCCCCAACTAATTTTAAGGTAGCAGCTTCCCCCTGCTCTTGGCCATACTTTTTATCAGACATGCCATTAGCTGGAAGAAAAGTTCTTTGAGCAGCCAGAGCAGCATGGGTTAATAAAGCTTAATAAAGATTACTATTTTGAGTGTAATTGGAATATTGGCGAGGGGGGATCAGCATTTTTTCCCAAGATATACAAGTTAAAATGTGCTGATTAAAATGTTGTGTGCATTATTCCAAAAAAAGTTAAAACCCATTTTATCAAACCATAGAGCGAGATATTTATTTCAATTATAGTCAACCCTCATCTTTGTCCAAATAAGCATTTACGACATTCTTCTTCTCATTAACAAAAAATAAAATTATGCACAAGTGCTATACCCCTTAGTATTTTAGTGAGTTTACCTGTTTTCTTACATATAAAGAGAAACTTTAATTATTATGTCCCATAAGGTTTTTGAAGTTATTTATGATTTTAATAGATGATTTTATTACTCTCACAATTAGAAAAGACAACCCAAAATGTCCAGAAACATACATTTTTCCAAAGGCTTACTAGGGCTTTTATCATACATTTTATTTTATAAGTAATAATTTGGTACATGAATTGCATTATAACAGGTTCAATGATGAAATAATGAGAAACAGTATTTATACTTATCTTGTTTTTGTAATCTATTATAAAATAAATATGAATTGGATTAGGTTTTATTATTTTAATAGTCTGGTTTTAGTAATATTTTTATAAGATGCATTTCACAGTTTATTTCTCGGTGATTTTTATGCTATTTCATGAAACACACAATTTGCACATTTGTTTGAGTCGAGAATTGCCATATGCCTTCACCAGTAGGAAGTCCCACCTGGCAGTTGGATTGAAACAGTAGAAGCTGCAATGCCTGGCTTTCCAGGCATGTCATTGGTGGCATCTCCATCATTTGAGTTGGCTAAGCCCCAGCCTCAAGGTCTTCATGAAAATATATTCAAACCATATGATAAAATCATATTTAGCTCTTTCTCTTAGCTGGTTGAAGCAAGTACCCCTGAATGCAAGAGGGACACGCTGCTGTGGTCATCTGAGAGTGTTGTAATGGGGCCCTTTGGGTAGACTCCCAAGAGATTGAGCAGATGTGATTTGAATGATTGGGTAACAAATCCCTTTCTAAGGGAGGAGGTTTCCACTTCTTTGCTTTCAACAACACTGAGGCAGATCTAATTGCTGTAACTCAGAAGGAGTTCTGAGAACTGAGTGATGTTGGTATAATAAGATTCTCACCTACTCTCACATGTGAATAAAGTTTCTCAGTATTTACAGGTGTAAAACAGAAACACACACACAAAGAAACAAAGGTGAAAATAAAATTGATGCTAGATTTCCCTTGCTTAATTCTAGAAACAAGCACTATTTGTACACAGCAAGGATGTAGCTGAAAATACAATTTACAGGACACCAGCAGAGGTGGGTTGGTATCAATGTGAAACACAGTAGTGTGGTGGGGGTGGGGCTCCAAGTGCTCTCTGTACCACTGGATCTGTCAGTACACCTGCTGTCCCTGTTGTCCCCCTCTTGATCCAGGGGACAGAGACATGAGTCACTCAGGAAATAGTAACAACTACATGATCATCTCATTAAGAGAAGCATTCACAATACAATCTTATTTTTTATATATAATAATCTATCAAATTTTCTCTTATATTATCTTGAATTGCTCAATTATGTATTGATGATTATTGTCATGATAACAATCCAGAAAAAGTTTAAACATCTAGAGCCTTTTGGTCATAGGAGGGAAAATAATTCCAATTTGTATACATGTTTCTGTTGCAGAATTTTGTGAGATGATGATAATAAATATCTTTCAAGCATAAAATTTTATGACATTAGAATAAAATTCTGTGACAGAAGTGGAATGAAACCGTGAGTTCCAACAGAAAAAAAGAAGGGGTAAAATTTCTGACTATTAAAGTGGGGATTGCTCATGTATTCTGGTTTTAATGGATAATGGTAAGTTTTAAATTGCCATGGTATTTACTTTCTATTTCACAAATTCTAAAGAGAGATATAACAGTTTTATTTTAAAATGCCAGTATTTATGATATATGAGAAATTATATTTTCATGCAAAAAATTAAATGCTACCGCTGAAATTTGTGAGAGAAGTTTCATGATTCTGTCAAAATTCTTTAAAGGAGCAAGCACTGCCATTGGAGAACCCTGGCCAAGGGGATGGAACTTGCAGTGAGAAGCAGCTGGTGCAGAGGGAGAGGCTGGCCGGAGCCCACGGTCTCCAGGAAACTGCAATAAATGTGGTCTGTTTAGATCTGGTGGAGCATCTGAACGGGGAGGAGGGAGAAGCAATGAGCCTGGGAGGTAGGGAGGTGTCTGATCACAAAGACAGAGGAGCCAAGGAGAATCTAGAGTTCCTGGGGAGTACTGAAGCAGCAGGTGGTGGTGACAAAACCGTCTTGGGTGGTCTGTTTGGGTGCTGTGACAATGCATGGATGGGCAAATGGACATGGCAGAGGGACAGGAAGCGGCTGTGAGAAATTAGGATCTGAGAAACGAGAATGGCAGGAGTGAAGCAGGGGCGGCAGCGGGGAGGGAGGCAGGTAGGAGGGCAAATATTTGGCCAGGAGAAGTGACGGGTGTTGCTGACGGGCAGGAACGGGGCCTGGGTGCGGGAGGGTATCCTGTTGGGGTGTCTGGTTGATTCTCAGAGCACAGGTGCTGTGGGGGATAGTGGAAGCAATCTGAGGTCGTTAGATGGCACCTTGGACTATTTTGGGCTTAGAGAAAAATGGAGCCCCATCATTATTGTCATGATTTTGCCCAACAGGAAAGACTTTTCAGTTTCTCAACTCGACTTTTAGGCGTGGAACTGGTGAGAGCTGTCTGGAATCAGGCTGCTCCCCAGATAGGCGTGCAGTAGGTCATTTGCAGATTGCCTGTTGAAAGAATATTAAGAGTCTGTCCCAATTTTATTTTACAGATAAGGAAGCTGAGACCCAGAGAGAGAATGTGACAGTCAAAGTTACGTAACTATTAATAGTTGGTTGGCAGTTTTCTTTAAGATGTCTTCGCAAGACGTGGAGTGAGTGGTAGTTTATGCTATTTGGCTAGAAGGTAAAACAAATGCTCTCCTCTTGTTAGCTCCAGTGGAGAGGACAGATTTGTGAATGAATTAAAGTCTTCAGTTAAAAGGCAGAGAGTTGAGAAATGAATAAAAAAAAATTGATCCAACTATATGAGGACTAAAAGATAGATTTTAGATTCAAACACAAATAGGTTGAAAATAAAAATATGGAAAAGTATATTCCATGCAAACAGTAACCTAAAGAGAGCTGGAGTGGCTGCATTAAATCAGACAAAATAGACTTAAATACCAATACTGTTGCTTGAGACAAAGAAGGATATTTTATAATGATAAGATGGAAAATCCATCAAAAAGATATGATATAACAATTATAAAAATAACAGAGTTCCAAAACACATAAAGAAAAATGACAGAATTAAAGACAGAAATAAATAATTCAACAATTGTTCAATATTTCACTTGAAATAATGTGTAGAACAATTAGACAGAGGAGCAGCAAATAAGTAGGTGACTTGAACAATAATAATACAAGTCATCTGTAGAATGCGCTACCCAGCAACAGGAAACACACATTCTTCTCAAGTGCACAGGGAAAATTCTCAAGGATAGACCATATGTTAGGCCACAGAACAAGTCTCGATAAATTTAAAAGTATCAAAATCTTGCAAAGTATGTTGTCTGATCACAACAGAATAAAATTAGAAATCGATAACATAAGAAAATGTGGAAAATTAACAAATATGTGGAAAGAAAACAATACATTCCTAAATGACCAATAGGTTGAAAAGAAATAATAAAACGTTGGAAAATACTTTGAGATGAATGAAAATGAAAACATAACATGTCTGAATTCATGGGATGCAGTGAAAGCAGTGCTCATTTAACGGTGCAAATGTCTGCATTAGAAAAGAAGAAATACGTGAAGTCAGTAACCTAACCACGCACTTTAAGAAACTAGAAAAGAAAGAACACTATATGGAAAGTAGCCTCGGAAAGTAAATAATAGAGTGGAAATAAATGAAATAGAGAACAGAAAAACAGCAGAGAAAATGTACAAAACCAAAATTGGTTCTTTGAAAAGATTAACAAAATTGGCAAGTCTGTAACTAGACGGATGAAGAAAGAAAAAGACTCAAATTACTAAATCAGGAATGAAAAAGAAGACATTAACACAGAATATACAAAAATTTAAAAAATTATAAGGGAATACCATGAAAAATTGTGTGCCAACATATTAGATAATCTGTCTAAAATGGACAAATTCCTAGAAAGACAAAAACTACCAAAATGGACTCACAAAGAAATAGAGTTATAACAAGTAAAGGATTGCATTAGTAAACAAGACAAAACAAATATAAAAACCAAAACAAACTTGCCACAGAGAAAAGCCCAGAACCAGATCCCCTCACTGGTGAACTGGTGAATTCGACTAAACCTTTAAAGAATAATTAACACCAACACTTGAAACACTATTCCAAAAAGCAGGGGAGGAGTGAGGACTCCCCAGTTCTTTCTATTTTTCCAGTATTACATTGGTACCAAAACAAGGACATCAAGTAAAGAAAACTACATACCAACATATCTTATAAATATAGATATAAAAATACTCAGTAAAATACTAGCAAACCAAATCTAACAGCATATAAAAAGAATCATTCATCATATGGGATTTATCCCAAGAATGCTAGGTTGGTTCAACATAAGAGAAAGTATCAATGTAACATACCACATTGATAGAATAAAGGATAAAAACCACATGATCACCTCAATAGACACAAAAAACACGACAAAATCCACCACCTGTTCATGATGAAAAACACTCCACAGACCAGGAATGGAAGAGAACTTCCTCAAGCTCATAAAGGGCATCTGTGAAAAACCCACAGTTCACATCGTACTCAGTGGCAAAAGACCAATCAAAAGCTTCCCCCTAAGATCAGGAACAAAACAGGATGTCTACTCTTACCACTTCTACTCAGGATTGTTCCGAAAGTGCTACCCTGGGTGATTAGGCCAGAAAAACAAATCAAAGACATGCAGCTTAGAAAGGAAGAAGTAAAATTATCAGCACTTGTAGATGATTTGATCCAATATATAGAGAATCTTAGAGAATGCACAAATGAACTATTAGAACTAATAAGTGACTTTAACAAACCTGCAGGATTCAAGATCAATGTACAAAAATCATTCACATTTCCATACATTAGCAATAAACAATCTGAAAATGAAATTAAGAAATTAATTCCTTTTACAATAAAATCAAAAAGAATAAAATACTTCAGAAAAAAGTGTAAGATTTGTTCACTGAAAACTATAAAACATCATTGAAAGAAATTAAATAACAACTAAATAAATGAAAAGACATCCTATATTCATGGATTGGATGAATTTTGTTAAGATAGCAACACTCTCCAAATTGATCTACATATCGAATGCAATCTCTATTAAAATTCCAACATTTTTTTCCAGAAATGGAGAAACTGATCTAAAATATGTAAATGGAACCTAGAGTAGCCAAAACAATTTTGAAAATAGAACAACCAAGTTGAGAGACTCACACTTTCCTATTTCAACACCCACTACAAAGCTTCAATAATCAAGACAATGTGGTACTGGCAGAAGGATAAACATATACATAATGAAATAGAATTGAGAGTCCAGACATAAACCTGTGCATCTATGGTCTGTTGATTTTCAATGAGGGTGCCAAGATAATTGAATAGGAAAAGAATAACTTTTTGAACAAATTTTTCTGGAACAACTGGATACAAAAGAATAAAGCTTGATTCCACTTCAAACAATATAGAAAAATTAACTCACGATGGATCAAAGACTTAAATGTAAGATCTAAATCTATAAAATTTTTAGGAGAAAGCATAGATATAAATCATTGTGACCTTAAATTAGGCAATTGTTCTTTAGGTATGACATCAAAAGCACAAGAAACCAAAAATAAATAAATAAAAAGTACTTCATTAAAATTAAGAATGTATGAAAAGCAAAGGACACTAATAGGAAAATGAAAAGACAGCTCATGAAATGGGAGAAAATATTTGCAAATCATATATCTGAGAAGGGTCTAGTATCCAGAATATATAAAAAGAACTCTTATAACTCAATAATAAAAAGACAGCCTAATTTTAAAAATGGGCAAAAAACTTGAATAAGTTTTCCATTTCTCCAGAGAAGATATATAAATGGCCAAAAAGCACATGAAAAGATACTCAGTGTCATTAGTCATTAGGGAAGTGCAAATCAAAACCACAGTGACATACCACTTCACACCTACTAGAATGGCTATAATCAAAAAGGTAGATAATAACAAATACTGGAAAATTGGAACCTTCATTCATTGCTGTGGAAATATAAAATGGTGCAGCTGCTGTGGAAAACAGTTTTGCAGTCCTCAAAAAGTTACACACACTCTGTGACTCAGCAGTTTCACTTGTAGGTATATATACCCAAAAGGATTGAAAACATACTGAAAACACCTTGTAAGTCAGAGTTTATAACAGTATTATTCATAATATCAAGAATGTGAAAAACCTAATGACCACCAACCGATGAATGGATAAACAAAATGTCGTGTATCCCTACAATGAAATGTTACTTGCATACAAGAAGGAATGAAGTCCTGCTATGTGCTGCAACAAGGATGAGCCTTGAAAACATTATGCTGAGTGAAAGAAGGCAGATACGAAAGGCCACTATTGTATGATTCCATTTACATAAATTGTCCACATACGGAAAACCAAAAAGACAGAAAGTGGTTTAGTGGTTGCCAGGGACAGGGGTAGGGGAAAATTAGAAGTAACTGGCAATGGGTGTGGGGTTTCTTTTGGGGATGAACGTTCTGGAATTGGATACTGGTGATGGTTGCACAACCTTGAGAATATACTAAACCTGCTTGAATTGTACACTTTAACAGAGTGAATTTTATGTAGTGTGAAATTTTATGTGAAATATGTATGTGTGTGTGTGTGTGTGTATCTGCATGTTGCAACGATGCCAAATTACATGTCTTGAGTTGTCTTTCCCAGTAGAGAGCCTGGCTTGTACAGGCTCCAGAAAGATACATAGTACACAAACTTACAATGACTTTTTTCTTTGCCCATATGGCATTTTCTTCTCAAAGAGCACTAGTCTAAGCCCAGGGCTGGGGAATCATTCTGGCTTCTGTGCATAAAACCCCTCATCTAGAGCCTAGGAGAGTGCCCTTTGCTGTGAACAAAGGGGGCACGGCCACCCTTATTTCTCCTTTAATCAGGACTCAGCAGGGTGTTTGGCACAGAGTATGTGCTTAATTGCCAGTAACTTACCAGATGTCTTCACAGCATTCGCTCATTTACTCCGTTCCTCCCTCACTCATACATTTCACATCTTTAACATGCATTGTGTGCCAAGTACTGCCATTTTAATTCAATCCAGCAAACATTTACTAAAGCACCAACTGCATTTTGGGTGTCATGTAGGGGAAGTGGGGGAGGTGGATACAGTGAAAGCTGGAACGAGACCCACGCCCTCCAATAGCTCATAACTGAGGAAGGTAGATAGTTACAGACCTGAGACATTTTATACCATGGTAGACCAATAAACTAGGTGCCAAGAGACCAACGAAAGTCTAGCTCAAGTGACAGTTGAGCCACTATGAAGAAGGGGATTTCAGAAGAATGAGTCTCTGCCACTGGAGTTCATAAACCAATAGTTACTGACTGGTTATTAGAGCCCTCCCAGCTTCAGTGCTAAGATGGCGATAACTCCCATGTAAGGCTTTTGTCTGCTGTGCATGGGGGTGAAGTTTCACATTCAAATGAAAGTGAGCAAATTTGGGAGGGACAAGAGTGGTGTCCTTTTCCAGTCTGGGAAAAGGATAGGGGATATATACAAGTATACATCTCCCCACAACAGCCTACAAGGAAGATACCGTTACCCACTCTCACTCTACGAGGGAGAACTGGGACACTCAGGGTGACCGATGGACCTTCAGAGGACCCCCAGCCACAGGTGGGAGTCCCAGTGCAGCAAGTGGCACTGGCTGTCATGGTGCCAACCAGAGGAAGGCCACAACTGAAGCTCACCGACATTACTTTCCCTAGCACCTGGCCCGTTCCTTGCCAAGAATGCTTCCAATGCTCTACTGAGCACCCCCCAATTAACAGTGAGGAGACCCCTCTTGGGATATGTGTGGTGCATTTATTCAAAAACCATAGCATTATGTCCACATCTCAAATAATTATTGATCCATTGAACTTTAAAAATTATCAAGTATACCTGACCTGCTCAGGCAGGACTTCAAGTGGCATATAAAGAGACTTCAAGTAGATAGCTACATTATAAAAAAAACTCAAAAGAAGCACATTGGAGAGCTAAAATAAAAACTAGAGTTACTAAAATTAACCTTTATATTTTGTTTTGAGCTTCCTCAGAGCCAAGGCAGTACAAAGGAAATGCAGTAAATTACAGAAACACAGCAGTCTTTTCTTGCACTTATTTTCAAAGTATTTAATTACAATGGACTTTGAATCATGGCTTCAATACCAGTTTTCCAGCTTCTAGTTGAAAATATCATTATATTATTTATACTCTATTACCCACCACCACCACCACCACCACCACCAACAACAACAATAGCCAAAGGGCCAGGCACAGTGGCTCACGCCTGCAATCCCAGCATTTTGGGAAGCCAAAGACGGATGATTGCTTGAGGCCAGGAGTTCGAGACCAGTGTGGGTGACATAGCAAGGCCCCTTCTCTACAAAAAATACAAAAATTAGCTGGGCATGGTGGTGCATGCCTGTAGTCCCAGCTACTCGGGAGGCTGAGGCAGTAGGATTGCTTGAGCCCAGGAGTTTGAGGCTGCAGTGAGCTTTGATGATGCCACTGCACTGTAGCCTGAGTGACAGAGAGAGACCCTGTCTCAAGAAGAAAAAAAAAAAAAAGCCAAAAGGAATGTAAAAATGGAGAAGAAAACATCACATTTAACTCAATTAGAAAAAAGCCATTACTTCAACCACACACTGGGAAGAGCAGCTGGCAAATGAAGTGAAATTTGGACAGAAAGAAAAAAACCAGCACAAAACAAAGGTGAACCCTCAGGTCTCCCAAGCATGACGGTGTTCTCAAAAATGAGTTAGATGGTGGTGAAGGCCCAGTGACCTGACACCCGCCCTTGCCATGTCTGGGGCATGGAAGGACCTTGGAAGCAGCCCCAGCCCTTCCCACTGCACTGCAGCAGGCGAGAGGCGCGGCCTGGGAGAGGCTGGACAGAACCAGCATTTTGCAAGAGGCAGATGGCGGCAGGTAGGATAAAGTGGGAGTACGCACAGTCATCAGCTGATCAAACTCGCTAAAGCTAAGCAAAGCTAGGTGAGCACAACATGAAAAACACACTCGGTTTGCACGTTTCTCCACCCTGGTTGGTGCCTTTTCTTCCCCTGACATTCAGCTTTCCCTTTAGTGGGTGCCATTCAGAAAGGAGCCAGCAACGAATGCGGTGATACCACCCCACAGAGGAAAGAGCTTAACAAGCAAGGCTGAGGAGGGGCACACTTCTGAAACTTGCGCCGTAAGGTAGAAGGGGATTTTGAACACACGCTCCTTCAGAAGCAGGCTGTTTGGGAAATGGTCTCCTCTGGTCGCATGCCCACCCTTTCACCTCTGCTCTGGGATGGGGCTGGGACTCTGCAGCCACATCTCTGATCTGTCAGCTGCTCCCTGTTGGGCTCTGCCAAGAGAGGATGTTAGAGGGAGACGTCACAGCCGCAGGTGGGACAAGGGACCTGCTCCTTCCTTCCTGAGGCCCCTCAGGTCCTGCCAGCATCTCCCAGCGGGGGCAGTTCCTTCCCGTGCAGCCGCTGAATCTCCTGAACAGTGTTCTGACCTGATGCCATTCAGAGACATGGACAACACTCAGCTGGGACCCTGCCCAGTTCCACGAGACCCCTCCCTGGGCTCCTGATGTACCAGGACCAGCCAAACACTGCCTTTCCTTTGAGTCTTGGTCTTAGCTCCGTGGGCCACTTCCACTCAGGTCAGAGACACCAGCTCCCAACAAGCGGTGCCTTTTCCTTTGGGGTCTCGGCCCAGTTTCCTCTCAGTTCCTGATGTACCAGCACAGCTGAGCAGTCCCATCCTCACATACCTGGGTCATAGGATCTTGGGACCCTTCTTTGAAGCCTGAGGACACCAGCACTAACCAAATGGCAAACTCTACTCAGAGTCTAGGTTCTAGTTTGAGGATGCTTCTCTGCCAAAGTTATATATTTCAGTGTTCCAACCTCTTCACTCTGTTTCTCTGGCCTAGACGTGGCTGGCTGTGACGCCCAGTACTCATCTTCATAATATCTCAGGGTTCTCCCTTTTGTTTTTCAGTTCTTCAATACTTGCTTCACAATATTTTATATTAACTTCTTTCTGTTAGGGTACCTAGTACAGTTTGTTATTCTTTACTGGACATTTACTGATGCAGTAAGTTGTAAGGGAAAATAGCACAAAAAATATACTAGAAAGCAAAGAAGAAGTAAGACACTAGAGGGAGATAATAATGGTCTGGGTGAGTTAAAAAAAAGAACTAAAAATTTAAAAAATGAAACTATGATAAAAATGAAAGTCCCTGTAGAAGTACAAGGGGTAAAAAAGACAGCACTAAAACTACGACCATGGCTGTGGATAACACACTAGAGAAAGAACCAAGAGATAAAAATGATGAATGAAAAAATACTAATTAAGAGTGATTTGACTATATATCCACGTAAATTGTGGTTGAGAACAAAAGAATTTAGGAAGTGGAAAGGAAAAAAATGTTTAAAATGTAGTAAAAGAAAGTTTTCCTAGAATAAAGCAGCCTGAGTGAACAGAATGGAAAGCAATGCCAGAACTTAGGAAAAATGGATACAGAATGAGTATCACCAAGAAACATCTTGGCAAAGCCTTCAGAATTTGAACATAAAGAAACAATCCTACAGAGTCTCTCATAGAAAATACAAGTCAAACAAAAAGGGGAAATTTGTTTGGTTTCAGCCTTTCCTACAGCAGTACTGAATGCAAGTAGCAAATAAAGTAACATGTTTGAGTTTGTTAGAAAAAAAAATAATTCAAGAATTAAATTCCTGAAAAATTATTTCGATGTAAAAACAAAATAATATATTTTAAAATACGCCAGAACCTGAAGAACAACCACACATCTACCCTTCTCTAAACATGAGTCCTAACTAAAAGTAGAGGGTTTCATAAAAATAATTAAACATACAATAAGACAATATGAATGAAGTATAATAACAACAACAGCACCAACCACAGGCAATAAAAACAGACTCCTGGGAGATCCAGATATTAGAGTTATTAGATTCAGACTTTAAAATAAGTTTTCTTCATATATTAAAGAAAATAGAACAGAGTGAGACTGTTAGCAAAAAATCAGAAGCTATAAAGAATCAAATGCAAATTTTACAACCAGAAAATAAAAAATAACCAAAATTAAGACATCAATGAATGAGTTTAACAGCAGATTAGACACAGTTAAAGAGGAAGCTAGTGAACCGAAAGATAAATTTGAAGAAAATATGTAGATTAAAGCATGGAGAGAAAAAAAGAATTAAAAATAGAGAAAAGATCTTAAGAGACACAGAACATATAGGAAAGATTTAATATATGTGTAATTAGAGTCTGAAAGGAGAGGAGCAAGAAATAAAACAGAAGTAATATTTAAAAAGATAATTGCTGAAAACTTTGCAGAACTGGTTAAAGACATGGACCACGGATCCAAGAGGTGCAAACTCTGAGTACAAAGAAAACCACATGTAGGCACATGATAGTAAAGCTAAGACAAAAATCTTTAAAGTATCCAGAGGAAAAAAAGATATGCTTTAGTCTTACTTTTCCACAGAAGCAATGGAAAGAATACAATGATATCTTCAAGGTGCTGAAAGAAAATAACTTTCAGCTTAGAAGTCTATGTTTAGGGAAAACATTGAAAAATGAACCCATTCTACTAAGTGAAGTATCCCAAGAATGGAAAAATAAGCACCACATCTACTCACCATCAAATTGGTTTCACTGATCAACACCTAAGAGCACATATAGGAATGACATTAATCAGGTGTCGGGCAGATGGGCGGGGAGGGGATGGGTGTATACATACATAATAAGTGCGATGAGCACCCTCTAGGGGAGGGACATGCTTGAAGCTCTGACTCAGGGTGGGGGGGCAAGGGCAATAATATGCTGAAATAAAAAAAAAAATGTAAAATAAAGATTCACTCAGAAATATACACAAATGAGAGAATTAATCAAGTGTACACCCACAATAAAATAAATATGAAATGGAAGAGAAGAATAATCCTGGTGAAATATAAATTTGGTAAGGAATGAACACAAAAATAAGTAAATATATGAAAATTTCAATAAATATTGACTGTTTAAAGAATGTCTTATGTGGATTAAAATATACAGTAAATTAACATAGATGGCAAATAGAATTAAAGTATTCAAGTTCTTAGTATTTTCTGGGAAAAAGTAAACAATAAAATATGAGATTTATAATAAAATATGAGAGTAAATAATAATAAAATTAAGAGTAAATTATAATAAAAACATGAGAGTAAATAATAAAATATGAGATTTTTACAATATAATGATTATATTGTAAACTTTATGGTAATCATTAAGCAAACATAGTAAAAGAACATATAACTATCAAACTAACAAAAATGGAAAAGTAGAATAATAAAAATAATCCAAATAAAGGCAACAAATAAACATAGGAAGGATAGGAAATATAGAAACTACAAATATGGTAGATTAAACTCAAATATATCAATTATTTCTTTAAATATGAATGGATAAATTCTCTAATTAAAAGACAAAGAATTAGGTTGAATAAGGAAAATAAAGCACATATTACTTACAAGAGACCCCACCTTAAATATAGAGAAAGAAAAAGTTTAAATGCAAAAGAATAGAAAGTTATAAATAAAACTATAACTAGAAAAAATCCTTCATAGTTATATTAAGATCAGATAATGTACATTTAAGGCTCAAAACTTTTATCAAAGGAGAATATTTAATAATAATAAAGAACTTAATAAAAACAAAGGATATGTAATACTTTTAGATTTATATTTACTTGATAATATAACTTCAAAATATAGGACAAAAGTTGATAGAACTAAAAGGAAAAATATACAAATCCACGATATGTGATATGATGGGAGATTTTTTTAATTATTGAGACAATAAGTAGACAAAAAGTCAGTAGGAAAATAGGAAGGTTAAACAACAAGATGAAGAAACCTGACCTGATTGATATGTATAGACATTGAACTAACATGTGCAGAACACAGTTGATATTCAAGTGCACACAGAACATTAACATGTTTTGTACGCTGAGGTACACACAATATCCCTAAATTTCAAAGGATTTAGATCATTCAGGGTATGTTCCGTAACAATAGTCAAATTAAGATAGCAAACAATAACAAAACAACTAGAAAATTCCCGCATTTTTGGAACTTAACTGATATACTTCTGAAATAACCAATGGCAAAAGAAGAAATCACAATAGGAATTAGAGAATATTTTAGAATTAATACTTTAAAATTTATGACATATTCAAACTAGTGGATTGAAGCAAAAACTGTACCTAGAGGAAAATTTATAGCCTTAAGTACATATATTAGGAAAGAAGGCTGAAATTCATGATATAAACATCCATTTCAAGAAATTATTTTTTAAAAGCAAATGCAACCCAAAATAAGCAAAAGCTTCAAATAATTAAGATAGAAATAACTAATAAAAAACAGACATATAAGAGAAATAATCAACAAAATGAAAGGTTGTTTCCTTGAAAGATTAATAAAATTGATAACCACCTGTGAAACTGATCAAGAAGAGAAGAAAAACAGCCTAAGTAATCAGTGTCAGGAATGGAAACTGTTGAAACTGCAGGGTTCACAGTGAAAACAGAGAAAACTCTTATTTTCAATCATTCATATAGCATTTATGAAAAGTATCTATATGCTAGACTATTAGGAAAAGCACTATAAATATCAAACGTTTATGACTTTTTCTTCTTTTCTTTAAAAAAAAATCAAACATCACATTCTCTGACCATGATGTGATAAAAACAACTTTGAAAACTATCTAGAAAATACTATAAATTATGTCATGTAGCTGAAGCTGTGCTCAGATGAAAACTGTTAGTCTTCAATAGGTATCTTGTTCATAAGAGTACAGGAAAATAAACTAAGCATTCCACTTGGGCAAAGATAAAAAGATAGTTAGCCATAGAAAGACAAGACAAGAAATTAAGTACAATAAAAGCATAAATTGGTGAATTTGATACAGAAAATGTGAAGAAGTAAATAATCTCAAGCACTGATTTGAAGACACCCATAGGTGTGCACACTCACGAACTCACACATGCACATATTCTGCATGTATGTACATGTGCATGTGCGCAGATACACAATAAAATCAATAGCATAAGAAAAGGACAATTGACAATGTCCTACAAAGAAAGAAACCCCAGATACTGAGAAAAATCAAAGAATTTCAAATTCAAATTCAAATTGCTTAACTTATGTAAATACATTTGAAAACTCAAATGAACTGGATGATTTTCTAGGAACATATAAACCAAAAAAATTAATTCCAGAGGATCCAGGCAACCTAAATAGATCAGTGGCCATGTCACAAGCTGAGAAACAAATTTTCCTAAAGAAGCCACACAGGTGACAGAGGTGACTATCAACAGGAAGAGGGTGAGGTACGTGTTGACATAGAGAGACCTCCTGGTGCTCTGTTGAGTTGAAGGAACAAGCGCACCTGAGTGCCTAAGCACATTTAGGGTGTGCTGTCATTGGGGTAAAACTGTATATTACATGTATAAAAATGTATGCATGGTTATATGTGCTCTTACGTTTTCTGGGCACATGGGAAACTGGGCTCACTGTCTCTGGGATGCTGAGGATTGGCACCCGGTGCTTGGGGTGGGAAGAAACTGATTTCTCATTGCATATCCCTTCGATACATCTGGATCATTTCCAGCATGCTTTTGTCATTTTCGTGAAAAACGTGTGGACAAAAAGAATTTTAAGAAAATGCCAAAGTGATCTTTTACCTATTTCTTATAAACCACCCCAGATATCAGACGCAGGAGTGACTTTGGAAAGTGAGGCACTGATGCGCAGAGCGCCGCCCCCTGGGATGCGCTGCCTGGCCCCAGAAACAGCCTCAGGGGGTGGGACGGGACAGTTTCCAGGGTGTGGATGAAGCTCCTGACCCCTTTGTCACCCTATTGGTAATGACAATAATCCTAGCTTTGTGGCCCAAATTCTCTTTTTGCCAGTGGCAATTCTAACCCATTCCTTCACTGTGAAATAATGCAATTGGGCTGCGAGAATGGTCTCTGAAATGAGAACAGTGATTAATACTCACAACTGTCAGTCTTTAGCAGAAATTTGTCATATTATTCAAAGAATTAAATTCCTCCTCCATTAAAAAATATGACTAAAAGAATTAATTAATTTTCAATGTAATAACTTAAGCAAGCAAGTCTTGCATGACAATGAGTGTTTCTGAACTTCTAATGAACTGTTTCCTTTAAAATGTTCTAATGAAGCTGAATTCACAAGGCAGTTTTCTGATAATTGCTAAGATCTAAGACTCCCCCAAATGAGCTATTAGGTGAAATAATTTCCAAGGGAATTGCCCTTCAGATAAGGACAAATGAAAATACAAGCGTAGGCATCAGGGGTCAGATGCTGTAGTAGGCTGTCCTGTCTGTGCCTCAGTGGACCACACTGCTGGTGTCTTCCCTTGTTTAGGTCCCTTCCCCATTGACTCTGGGCTTGGTCACGTGACGTGATGCAAGCAGAGGCTTGCTGAATGTTTCCACATTGGGGTCTGCCTATTGGAACGCTCCCTCGTGGGAACTCGCTGCCCTGCTGGGGCCGCCCTGCTGTAAGGAAGCCCAAGCCAGTGGGAGACGATCACAGGGGAGAGGTCACATGTCTGGTCAGTCTCTAGCCATGTGAATATCAGGTGCCCCAGCCTGAGCACACACTACCTGGAATTGCCCAGCTGAGCCCCAGCTCGCATTCATTCTCGTTGTTTAATCAGCTAAGTTTTCAAGTGTTTTTCTAGGTAGCAATCAATAAGTGAAACCAAGGTCTAGGGGCCCCAGCTGCGACGCACTTGGAAGAAAAGGTAACAGACACCAGAAATAAATACCTAAGGGATTGGTGGCACCGAGCCCTTACTATCCATGCACAGATCCCATGGGTGACAGTGGAACGTCCATCCTTACGCCTCCCGGGACCAGCGGCATCAGCAGCCCCTTGGAGCTGGAGCTGTGCAATTTCTTAAATCTCAGGCCTGCCCCAGACCTGCCGAATCAGATCTGCCTTTTAACAAGATTTGCAGGTGTTTCACATGTAGGTTAAAGTTTGGGACGCCCTGTCGGGATGAGAGAGCAGAGAGTCCGTGTGTGTCAGCCCCAGAGATGCCAGCTGCCATCCAAGGACCTCCACCTGGGAGGGCTGTGACCTTCTGCACACACAGCTGTGCTCTGAGACGTCTGTGAGCTCCCTTGGAGACCTTGAAAAGGAGTCTCACTGCCACTTACATACCAAATACGTACGTGCCTTTTATAACATATTTCAAGCTTAAAGTAGTAAGTTACTAGGCCAACGTGGCCATCTTTAGAACAAATCAGTAAACAGCATTCTTTGTTAACTGTCAGAGCAATTATGCTTGATTAGCCAAGAAAGGGAGGTAAAAAGAAAACACGTCCCCCACAGAGGCGACTAGAAGCACTGGGGGAGGAGGACAACCGTGGAGGGCTCAGGGGTCTCCGAGCCTCTGGGCTCTGGGTACATGAAAGGCTGGACCAGTGCTTCCTCGGTGTTCGTGTGCGTAAAACTTGTCACCTGCGATCAAACACAGACGCCCAGGGTTACCCATGGACATTCTACTCCAAGAGGCCTGGGGTGGGACCCGAGGACCTGTATGCTAACAGGACACCCCAGGGGAGACAGTGCAGGTGGCTCCAGGACCACCCTCTCTAATTTAATTTGAGAAATAAAAACATTTGATGGCACCGAGCAGTGATGTGCTAGTAAACTAGCAATCTGGAAGGAAAACAAAACACCAAAAAAAAACCACGCTTGATTTGTAGCATTTTCTGATGTATGTGGTGTAAACCTTCCCACTATTGCAGACATCAAGTTACCAACAGTTTAACAACCAGCTCCCAAAATTGCTGAACACTTAGCATTCGCTTCTCTTGAGCCTGCATGAGGCAAAGACACTGCACGTGTGAAGCCATTGTCCTGCAGCGATACTCGTGCTAACGGTGATACTAACGCCACCAGCTAGGAGTATGTGGAGCGCTGACCTCGCCTCACCCTGGCGACAACCCACGAGGCAGGTAGGACAAAGGACGCTGAGGCTTAACTCCTGTTCTCACGATTGGCCTTGTGGTCAGTGATGGAGCCCTGTGTCTTGGTTTTCCGCCCTGAGGTACTGATGTCCCCTCAAGGAAGACGCCCTGGCTCCTCCTCCATCATTCTTGCAGAACTGAGAGGTCTCCCTCGGGAGCGCCATCGTCACCTGGTGGCAGGGCCATGTTGTCTGGGGTGCACCTGCTCCACGGGCCGGCGGCTCAGGGGACACAGACACTTCCCGGGATCTAGTCTGTCTGGCAGCTGCCCGGGACAGCCGGATAGATAGATCACGATGATGACGACTTCTCCTTTCCTCTGTGCCTACCGAGCTCCATAAAAGGGTCCGAGACAGAGTGGATCCTCAGCTGGCTCCCTGAAGAAGTCCCCCGAGCCCACCCCTGCCACCAGCCGGTATGCACCCTGGGCTTTGGGTTCTGGTCTCTCGGCTTCCCTGCCTCACCTTCCTTCCCCTCAGGCTGGCTTCCTTGAGGCTTTATTTACCGGGAAAGTATTGGCGAAAATGTTTTTGTCTCAGGCTCTGCTTTGCAGGAACTGAAATTAAGACCAGCCCCAATTCAAACTCAGAACTGTGTCATTGAAGGCATGAGCTATGCCCACTGTGCCATCCTCCTCTCTCCCTGGTAAGGATGCGTTGGACGTCACAGAGTGTGTCCCTGCTCTGGTCAGGGTGTCCTGGGACTGAAGGGCCCGAGCACCGTGTCCACCAGCCCTGGCCCCTGCCCCTTCCCCCATCCCCTGCCCCCTCGGGGAAGGACCCTGGAAAGCAGCAGTCCTGCTCTCTCCTGAGAGTCCCAGTGTTGTTGGAAAAGTACCCATGCAGGAGAGACTTTCTTTCTAAAAGTCTTTTAATACCTTTTCAAAATCCTAGCTTTTCAAAAAATACATTATATCAAAAGAAGAGTGTTCTCTATAATTCTGTCTAGAGAGAATCATCATTAATGGTTTAGTACATACTTCTCTACAACCGTTCTCTTAATAACATATATAGTTAGATATATCTATATAACATAAGGTGACATGACATTTTATAGCCTCAACTTTCCCTAACTGCTGGCCTCAGACAGCTCTCTGGAGGCGCACGTCCACACAGCCTCGGCCAGATGGTCCACCCGTGAGTGGACGCACCGTGACTAACGTATCCTTCGTTGGATTGATCCCTATGGGCAGAACTTTTGCATCTCATTTCTCACTCTCACAGACCATGCTGCTTCCAGGAAACACGCCCCAAATCCAGAAGTCCTTGTGGGGTGAGCAGTTGGAGATCCCAGGGTCCCAGGCACGTGCTGGCTCCTGGTATCTCCTGTGCTGGGCTGCCGCGGCAGGCTGGCCTCTGCACCACCCAGGGGCAAACCCCTTTTCGAGAAGATTCTTTGGGGAGAGTGCGTGTGTGCAAGCCTGCTCCTACTGTCTGCTACAAGCCAGGAATGTGATGCTGTGCATTTCTAGTTCAGATTTTGCATATTTGCCATTGCGCCGTTATTGACAATTGAGGACTCTAAGGTGACCCAGGAAAAAAAACCTCAGTTACATTTGGATTAAGGGACATGAAATAACAAGGACAAACAGAACTACCTAAGAGGAATGAGCTGCCGCTGCCTCTCATGTAATAATTGGCCATAATCTCATCTCTGCTCACTGCCGAGGGCCTCCCATAGGCTACAAGCCCGAACAAAGATGTCCTCGGAGAAACACAAATTGTTTTAGTCACTATGGTTGCATAACAAACCACCCTGAACCTTAGCAGCTTTACATGATGACATTTATTGCATTCTTGGGTCAGCTGGATGGCCTATCTCTGCTCCAGGATGTGTGGGTCTCCAGCTGGCACCCTGAGCACCTTGTGCTCTCTCCACGGGGTCTCCAGCACGGCAACGTCAGTGGCAACGTCAGCGGCTGCACTCCCACGTGGTAGCCCCAGGCTACGAGAGACACCAGGCCCAGGAGAGAAAAGGCTTAACCTCAAAAGCCACGTAGTGTAACTTCTGCCAGGTCTGTTGGTTGGAGTAGCTACCAAGGTCCGGTTAGGTTCGTAGACGCCACTCTACTGGAGCCAGGTCAGCATCACATTGTGAGAAGAACGGGAGATGGACATAACCTGGTGCAGCCGTCTGTAGAAATTTATCGTCCAGGCATCACTTTATGAAGGTGACCTTGGGGGCAGCGCAAGCTAGACGCACGGGGACATAGGTTACTGGCCTGGGAGAGTCTGCTGGAACCGAACAGACTGAGATGGGAACGGTCCCAGGGAGGACAGCTCCCCAGAAGCTGGCAGCCCACCGTTGCACGGTGTCATGCAGGGTCCTTGGCCCACCCAGGCCCTGTCCGTATCAGGGGCAGACTGGGATGGCAGGAGGTTCCAGGTGTCGGATGACGTGGATTTTGGCAACAGACAGCACAATGCTGCTCTGGGTTCATCAGATCATTCAGAGCAGGAGCCCAGCCAATGGCAGGGGACAAAGAAATCAGGGAGGGCTGGACAATGCCACCAGCATCCTAGCCAAAGGTCTGGGTATCAGGCCTGGTCGTATAGTGTAACCCCTTTCCTTAACCAAGGCACCCCCCTAGCCCGGTACCAAGGAGCCCAGGCCTCCAGCAGCGAGTGTGACTTGGGCTGACTTGCTAGGGGCTGGGCCTGGCTGGGCTCTCTGCCCTGGTGAGGCTGGGCAGGGGCTCACATGCTGCTTCAGTGTCTGCTGGTCTCAGTGGATGGACCGTGAGAGCAGGGGGAAGGGATGTGCCTTCCAGCCTCCTGGGCCAGTTCCTGGAGTTCCCAGAGCTGGCAGTGCAGCCCCCGCCCACCCACCGCTGCTCACACTCACTGTCATCAGGACTCCCCCATGCCCCTTCCTCCTGGAAGCCCTCAGTGACTTTCTATACACAGGGCTTGGGCTGCACGGCTCCCGAGACGAGCATGGGCAAGGGGCTGGTGGCAGGACCTGCCTTGCCCGCTTGGCCAGGTTCCTCCAGCCTCCGAGGCTCTCCTGTCCATCCACAGTCCAGTGTGGCCGCCCTGGCAGCCTGCCTGGGAGGGGTGCAGGGTGTGTGGTTCTGAGCCGGGGGCTGGGCTGTGAGGGGTGCTCCCCACTCCAGCCCCCAGGGAAGGTGGGGACCAGGAGTTTGGGGGGAACGAATGGGAAATGGCGGCATGTTTGGACCCTGTCTGAGCAGCTGGCACTCAGCCCTGGCTCTGGGTGGGCACTCCTGAGCCCACGTGCTCTGGGCCCGTGGAAATGGGGACGGAAGCTTGAGCAGTGTCTTCAGGAAAGGGAAGAGCAGGGGCTGGGGCAGGGCCCACAGGGCAGCGAGGGCTGAGAGGCAGGTGTGGGAGGGAGGCTTTAGTGGCTGAGACCCAGAGCAGGATGGATCTCTGAGGGAAGAAGCCACAGTTTGGGGGCCCTGAGGAAGGAAGGGCTGTGCTGTGCCCGTGCCCGTTATGGGGGGCAAGTCAGATAGGGGGCCCTCCCCACCAGGGCTGCTGGCCTCACCCACCGTCTCCACCAAGAACCGCTCTGCTGCAGCCACTGTGGCAGCTCCCCACGCGAGACCCCACTGCAGAGTGGGAGCGTTTGCAGGAGAGCTGGGCCACTCCCTGTCACCTTCAGGTCCCCAGGCCCTGGGCTCCACCGGGGTCCCTGCACGCCCAGGCTCACTGCAGTGTCTGCGGACACCTCTGGGGCTGGGCTTCTGTTCCAACTTCCGGGGTGCCACGTGTGCTGAAGTGACTCAAAGGGACTTTGTACAACATTAAATAATTTTGGTTCAAACAAAGCAGTGACTATTGCTCGTGATGATGTCAAGGAGGAAATGTGGCAGCAGAATGAGCCGGGCAGTGACGGTGTGGGGGAGGACATACTGACACTCACTCGGAAGGCCGGGTGGCAGGAGGGGAGGGCAGGTGCATGTCGATGCAAGTGAGGTTCCAACAGATTGGGGAGCAGAGCCAGAAGCCCTGGCCCGCGGGCCAGCCCCCCGACACACACACCCGGCAGGAGCTTGGAGAGAAGTCTGTGTAGGCCATGCCTCTGCCTGCACAAAGGAGATGTCTGGACTCAATTAATTTAAATGTTCCTTAATCATCCTTGGATGGAGCCCTTGGTGAGGGTTGCCATGGCCACGGGGCTCTGGCGGGCAGAGAGCCTTCGTACTTCACGTCAGTCCGCTACACCAACATCTAACTCAGGCGGTGTGTGCAGAGCACTGGGCGGCTACAGCCACTGCTGCGTGTTCCCTGGGCACCTCTTCCTCCTGAGACATCCTGAGAGTCACCAGGGCATTCCATGGCTCCGTAGTGGCAGTAAGTGGCCTGGTGGGTTTTGTGGCCACTCCTCCTAGCAACACCACAGAGCCTATTCCACCACCAGGTAGAAAAGAAAACAGAGGTTCACAGAGGACCAGTGACTCACAAGTTCATTTATGACTCGTCCAGGCCTCATGCCTGGTGAGGGTGCTGCTGGTCCTGGGCAGTGCCGGACTAGGACGTGTGTGGTCTCAGCCAGTGTCCCAGCAGCCTGTGGAGGAGAAGCAGATATCAGCCCCGCTTTACCGGTGAGGAGACAGGTTCAGAGATGGTGAGCACCTGCTGTAGGTCACCCAGCAGCTGGTGGCTGAGTAGGGACTCCAGCCCTTCCAGAGCCGCACTTAGGAGCAGAGCAGGCCCAGGGCGCCTGTGCTTGCTGTCTCTGGCCCGGGTTTAAGCAGTTGGCATCTCAGGGAAGCGGAGGCCCCAGCCCCCTGCCCTGCAGTGCTGCCTGCACTGGCGTCATCACGTCCTCAGTTACAGCCGGGAGCAGGGGGTGATCCATGCGGAAGTGAGTCTTCCTGGCTCGTGTCACCACCCGGGGACTGCACAGGAGCCGGCCCAGGTGTGGCAGCATCAGCTGTGGATGTGGCCAGGGCGTGCAGGGGGCAGGGAGCCCGGTGCCCTCAGGAGGAGCACAACAGCTGGGCCTGGGTCGCGTGGTTAATGTCGCTGCTGCTCCTGTTCCCCTAAAAAGCAAGACGTGATCATCTGGGCTTCCCTGCAGCTTTTCAGATTTCTCCCCACTAGGCTCGGTGGCACCGTTTGCCCTAATCATAGTAGATGATCGCAGCGTACACGTGGTCAGACGTTTATTCCGGGAAGTTAGTTCTTCAGAGCACGGGACGGCTGCTTCGTGCAGATGGAGGGTTCTAGGCCGAACTCGCGTGTGTTAAGGAAGAGCCCTGAGCTCGGGGGCTGCCCTTCTCGCCCCAGGCACGTGCTGGGAGTTGGACCAAGTCCCCGGACACAGCCCTTTCTCCTCCCCGAGGCCCCTGGCCTCATCTGCTCAGGCAGGCAGAGCTCCCTGACGCTGCTTGCCCGGGGAGTAGTTCTGCCTTGGGGTGATGCTAGCTCCCACAGCAAAAGGACCCCAAATATGGGAGTTTGTTCTTATTCCTTGCAGAGTCCAGAGTGAGAGCTCCTGCCTGGCAGGGGCTTTCCTCCGTCCTCAGACCCCCCAGGGACCCCTCCCCCTCCCAGCTCCTCTGTCCGTGTCTGAGGAGGAGGCACAACCTCCTTCTTGGCTTCCCCGTGAAGCCTGCCCCCGCCTTCTCCCCAGAAGATTTTCTCGGTCCCTTCCAGTGCCCCAGCACGTCACCCGGCCTCTCGGGCCTTGTGGCTTTCCTGCCTGACGGAGAAAGGCCTGCCTAGGAGAGGGCTGGGCTCCCTCGCTCGCACCCCGTTGTCCAGAACCCGCCTGGCCGCTCCTGCCTGCGGCAGCTGCCCTGCAGTCCGCTGGGCACCCTGGAAGAAGAGAAGAAAATGGTCACAGGTGAGCCCGACGCTGACAAGCTTGGTCTGAGCCCTGTGACTTGCACCTCTCTTCCCTTTTTTACCCGTTAGGTAGGAACTGGTAATGCTGCTTCACTGATGGGGAGGCAGGAACCTCAGAGAGATGCCCACAAAACAGAGCGGGGTTTGAATGGAGACCTGGATACAAACTGGAAGGGTTTCCTGGTCCCTGCTGACGCCCCAGCACATCATCTGCCCTCTCAGGGTCTTGTCGCTTTCCCGAGCTGACAGTGATTCAGGACAGTCTCTCTCCTCACTGCCCCAGCCCCACCGCACGGCCCCCACCTGCTCAGCAAATGCAAAGGCACCAGCCTCCAAGGTGCAGCACCAAGTTAATGAGGTTTTCTCAACCCACATGCCAGGGTCCTGGTTCCAGCTATGGGATGTCCCAGGGAGGATGATGGTTAGTGGTTATGGCCGAGCTTGGAGGGTCGGTGGTGCCCAGGCTGGTCGAGGCTCCAGCCTCTGGCCCCTGACCACCCCGTTCCCCTCCTGCTGGGGCACACGTGGAGCCTCCTGTGGTTGGTGGACCTCTCTTTGCATTGGGGGCTGCTCGGAGCCCTTCAGAAATGCTTTCCCACGAAACATTCCACTGGGCAGCCTTCACAGAAACTACCTGCTTCTGACTGGACAGCCATTCATGTTTGTTTCATGATATATCACACGATTCATATTTAATCATGCCACACACTTACCACTCACTCACCACACTCACACTCACGCACCCTCCATGCCTCCTTTTCCTCTCTGGCGGAATCTGCCTGGCGCAGTGCGCTCCGGACGAGGCAGCTGCACAGTAATGTTTGTTGAATGAATCATTGTAAGAGTGAATGGCCATTGAGTTGTCCTCTGAAGTGAAAGATGCCACGGCCAACAGGGCACCATTTCCGATTGCATCAACTTTCAGCCCTGCAGCAGCTAGTGACCCTGATGCTGGCTGCGGAACTGGATCAAGCTGGTTGTGCAAGGAATTTTTATGAAAACCGAAAAGAGTAGAAACAGAAGGAAGGCAGTGAAGAGAGAGACAGAGTCCTTGAGCAAGTGCTTGAATTAATGAAGTCCACTCTGCCGTGACACTGCCTCGGAGGGGACTCCAGTGGCTCAGGAGGAGCCACCAGGGACTCAGGAAGCAGCAGCCTGTCCTGAGAGCTGGTGAGGTCACAGCCGGCGGTGGCGGGCAGGGAGGGAAGGACGCACGCTCAGGGTCAGCATGGATTTACAGCCTTCTCTCCAGAGGGAGCCTGGCTGGGGATCAAAAAGAAAATTATCTTCTGAAATGCTTCATTTCTTTAAATTTACGGCAGCAATAACTCCTTGGGCTACAGGCGCCCAGCTGTGGAGTCAGCAGGTGGAGGCTGAGCATGAAGACTTCCAAGGTGTCCCGAGATTGGGGCCGGGCAGTCATTTCTCTCAGAACAGCCGAGGACTGAGCGCTGGGCTTGTGTCCCAGAGCCAGAACCCCCGAACCTTGGGACTTGGGAGGCTTTTCTTCTGGCAGTTTCCAAACCTGGTCACTCATTAGAATCAACTTAGGGTTTTTAAAACACAGATCCCTGGGCCCCAGCCCTGGAGATGCCAGTTCAGAAACACAAGATAGGACCCAGGAATCTGCATTTTGTGACAGGTTCTGCAGGCCCAGCAGTCCCGGTCCCCATGATTGGGACCATGGATTCCGCCTCAGGGGATGGAGGAGCACGAGCTGCCCACGCAGAGGCCCTGCGTGGCCACACAGCAAAGGGCAGGAATAATCCGGCCATCGTGGGCTTGGTCTCCCCTCCTGACCACACTGGGAGTGTCCCCTCCTTGTGCCCCAAGACACCCGTGGGGGTCTGACTGCAGCTACAGTCTCGTCCCTGCTCCTTCTGTGAGCCGCTGCCAGGAAGGCCCTTCTCTCTGCCCACCGCTGGGCTCCTCTGCTGTGCTGGCTCAACTGTCTCCTCCCTGGTCTCTCCCGCTCGCCCCTGCATGCCAGCCTCTCCTTGTCCCTGGCTGACCGCCCGCTGACCACCCTCTGCTCCACAGAAACTGAATTTGTCTTTGGAAGGGCTGTTTCTCTGTTCTGAGAGAAACTCTGCGTGCTGCAGAGTTGGGAAATGGTCTCGAGCGTTGGGCAGTGGCCTGTGACTTTGGCTTCCCAAGATGGATGAGTGACTTAAGAGCTACTCCAGCAGGGCCTGTAAGTGCCACAAACGGGAATTCTAATGGCACCCAACTCCTCACATAGTGCAGGCCCTCTGGGCCTGGGTCTCCATTCACTAACCAAATATTTAATGATATAGGCGAAGTCCCCCTTTTGGGGGGTGGGAAGGAGGGTGCCTGGGGACAGCCAGAAGCCCTGGCATCAGGGAGCTTGCTGCCCACGCTGGCCTCCACGTGCCGGCTCCTGGAGGATCCTGCCATGTCTGCACCGGGATCCGCATATGCAGCAAGGGAGCCTCCGGACCTCCAGGTCCCGCAGCCACGTGAATGGCAACCTCCCTGGCACACATTCGTGAGACGGCCATGGTCCTGTCCAGCAGGTTTCCGCCCCACTCTCGCACCTAGAGCCCTTTGTTACACAGGGCACAGTGATCCCGTCCCCCTGTGCCTTCTGCATCCCCATAAGGCAGAGCCCACCTGGGCTCTAAGTCTCAGAGGAAAGTTTAATCTGCCCCAATATAATGGCTAACATTTTTTTTTACCACATTTTATATAAGTTAGGCCAATGCTTAACATTCAGGATCTCATTTAACCCCTCTCCCCCCATCCTCCTGTGAGGAATGTACTGTTATCACTCATTTATAGCTGGGGGCCCTGACCCTCCGGGCAGGTCTGCTGGATCCACGCCAGCTGAGCTCTGGCCTCCCTCGTGGCAGCTGCTCAGGTGCTGCAAAAACAGCTCTGAGAACCTTCCTAGGGTCTCCTCTCAGCGCCACTGGCCACCATGGAGCAGGGCTGTCCGCTGTGCACCCAGGGAACTTCGGTGCCTGTCGAAGTTTTTTAAAGGGAAACTGCTGGTGGTAGGAAGAGAATGGTGCCAGGGGGTTGGATCCAAGGCAAGGCACAGGATGTTACTTGTGTGCCACCGTGAAGGGGGTGGGGCTCGCTACCTGGAAACTGTGGGGAGGTGGGCGACAGAGATGGCCTGGAGACAGGAAAACCCGCACCTGCTGGAAAAAGTCAGTCTGTGAAAATGGGTTTTCCACAAACACGGAAATTGACAATTTCCCCTTAGGATTATATTTGAGGAAAATAATCTATTTGAATAAAAGACATTCCTGTTCCTCTTTTTACCCTCCCCTCCTTTTTAATGGAATAAGGCATTTTAGAAAGTACAGAGGGAGGAGACATAGGCGTCAAAATTGCCTTTTGCCATGATAGAGACAGTCTCTATTTATTGGACAAGAAGAAAATGTCTGATTTATTCACTACTTCAAAATGCAAAATCTCTCTCCAGGTATGCATAAAACCATCTGGGCATGCTTGCACAGCTGTTAATGGAAGTTATCATTGTGAGTGGCATTGTCAGGAATTGTCACATTCCCTAAATTATGGATTTTTTTTTAATATCAAGCATGTGTTATCAAAATAAATAAAATGAAAAAAAAAAGCCATGGCAAATTACGAGTGACAGGACCACTCTCTCTCTCCATTAGATGTCCAGGATTCAGTGAGAATTTCTCCATGCAAAATGTTGGGGCTGCGGCAGACAGCTGGCCAGCTGCTGGGACTTGGGACTTCTCCTTTTTCCTGGGAAATCACAAGTCTGGGCTTTGCACGGGGTTTATCTGCGCCATCCCCACCCACTGCACAGCCTCACAGCCCTGACAGCCACGTGCTGTTTTAGGTTGGGGTCTGAGCCAAGGCCTGGGGACAGTGGTCCCAGCAGTACACATGAGAAACTGAGGAAGCAGGACAGGGAAGGATGGACGTCAGTTGGAGAGGTGTCAACAGTCCCACTGCTGGGAATTTGCCTAAATGAAGTGGAAACTTATGTTCCCACAAAAACTGGTAAACACTGTTCATAGCAGCTTTATTCATAATCACCCCAATCTAAAAACAATGCAGATGTTCTTCAGCTGGCGAATGGACACACAAACTGCCGCATCTGCGCTGTGAGCACTGCCCAGCAATACAGAGGAGCGAGCTACTTTCGCTCTCAGCAGCAGGCATTAGGCAGACTCCGCGTGACCCCTCACTGGGCGCTCTGGAAAAGGCAGAGCTACGGGCGTGGAGTGAGGGTCAGTGGCCGCCACTGGCTACAGGGTAGGGGGTGGTCGAGGGTGACTACCAGGGACACGTGGGGATTGTGGGGGTGGGGAGACGTCTGTATCCTGACCGTGCTGGTTCCACGTCAGCGCACATGGGTCAACACTCCTAGAAGTGTGCACTGGAAAGGACGCATGCGAGGCTCACGGTAATCCCAGCAGCAGGCATCATGCCTGTCGCATCCACGAGGCGCAGAGCCAGGAGGCTCCTCAGAGGCAGAGGCTGGATGGGAGCCCGGGAAGTCCGAGCCCAGCAGGTGCCCTGCACCGCCCAGAGACAAGGTGTGAGGTCAGGATGGACTGCGGCTTCCGTGGGGACTCGGGCAGGAACTTCCACTGCCCACTGAGGAGAGTGGACAAATCTTGAAGAGAAGAGGAATGTGAGTAGTGTTTGGGGGTCAGATCTTACCAGGCTGAGGGGCAGCAGTGTGAAGAGAGATGGCCTTGGGGCATGCCCAGAGCGCCTCCTACTGGGGAGCAGAGGGAGGGAAGGCGGGTGCAGCGGGCTGCCCACCCAGCCAACCCCAGGCAAGGACCTGGGGGCCAGTGCTTTGTCTGGGTGTGGACGAGGGAGCACTGGTGGGGGAGGGAGAAGCGAGATGGGAAAGGGGAAGAGCCTGCAGAGGCTGCACGTAGAGCTCGGCACGGGAAGAGCTGGGTGCTTGTCCTCGATCCTCTCCTCCCTGGGCCTGTGGCCGGCCTGCCCTCCCCCCTTGCGGAGGCAGAGTCGAGGGTGGGCTCCTTCAGCCTCGGAGGAACGTGGGCAGGGGCATGGACGCTGCTACCTTTGGCATCAACACTGGCAACTTGCATGTGGAGAAGTCTTGTTATCAGGGAACGAAAATGATTTAACACGTTTGGTTTTATGGTTTTATCTCATCAATAACCACAAGGCCGGGCGCGGTGGCTCACGCCTGTAATCCTAGCCCTCTGGGAGGCCGAGGCGGGTGGATCGCTCGAGGTCAGGAGTTCGAGACCAGCCTGAGCAAGAGCGAGACCCCGTCTCTACTAAAAAAATAGAAAGAAATTATCTCGCCTAAAAATATATATAGGAAAAAATTAGCCGGGCGTGGTGGCGCATGCCTGTAGTCCCAGCTACTCGGGAGGCTGAGGCAGGAGGATCACTTGAGCCCAGGAGTTTGAGGTTGCTGTGAGCTAGGCTGACGCCACGGCACTCACTCTAGCCCGGGCAACAGAGCGAGACTCTGTATCAAAAAACAAACAAACAAACAAACAAACAAAAAAAAAACCACATGAAACAGTGTGTGAAAATGCCACTTCCATTCCCCTCGGTCACGCTCACTGGGGGCTGCAGCGCCCAGGCCGCCCGACGGAGCCGCGCTGGAGGACGCTGACGCAGCAACCGCCGCCTGGCCCCTCTGCCCATTTCTTCATTGCACGGTAAAGTCAAGCATGATGCTTGTCTCTGGGACAGACATTGCTGAGAAGTTTGCTCCTCTCTGCTTTAGTTGCAATGAGGATACTTTTCTTTTTCTCGGAGATTAAAGGAGGAAGCAAAGCGCCTCCAAGGGGATTTTTCCTTCTGATTTCTTAAACAATTTTCTAAGTGAAGCAGGTGTCTCCAGTTCCCCTTTTCGGAGACTCTGAGGTCACGAGTGATGCTGACCGGTCTGCTTTCAGGGCCAGTGGGCGTCGGTGGCTGGGCTTCCTCCTCTGAACCTTTGAACCCGTTTCGTTTTAGATTTGTGGTTAAATTCTCAGATGCAGAGAGCAGCCTGTGGGGTTCTGTTCCTGTGTTAGAACAGGAACCACCCTGTCTGCTGAGAGGAACCTGCATTTGGCATCTCTGGGCCTCAGTTTCCCTACTTGTAAATTTTTTTAGAAGTAGCCCCCCTGCGTACTTCACAAGGGAATTTCTTGAGAGGATCACATTTAATCAGATTTAAATAGATACATGTAGCACTTACTCTGTTTCTCAGATAACTAATGCTGAGGAAAATAAACCTGTTCTCAAAAAAATCTTGTCATACCGAGGAAGTTACAGTCGTGCCAAGGACCACAATGGGGGCTGAATTAACGATACCAGTGGCAGTGACTGTCACTGCTGGTCAGTGAGAGCCCTATGACTAGCCCGTCACCTGTGTCACCTCATTTAATCCTCAGAGCACTTCTGTGCCAGGCGACCTGCCCCCCACGGTAAAGATGAGGAAAGTGAGGCTCGGAGATGTTCCACACCACGAGAGCGAGTGGGCGGCAGGATTCCAGGCCGAGTCTGCTAACCCTGAGCCTGTGATTGGAGCAGCTTCATTACGCTGAAATTAAAAGACATGGAGACAGCAAGTCCTTGAGCACCGGGCTTTGTCTTCTTAATATTTTAATCCTCAAACCCAGCAGATAGTAAATCTTTGGCTTTTAAAAAAAAATGATGAGCCATATCCTACATATGAGCCACACGTGTAATGTGTGCACAGGTTAAGAACAGCAGGAAGCACCTACGTGCCCCTCTGAGCCTCAGAGATGGGTCACTGCCGGCCCCAGGCACCCTCTGCTGGCTGTGCCCACCGTGCCCTCCCTGGGGAGAGCCAGGACCTTGGCTGTCCAGATCTTCATGATCTCATCCCCTGTGTTTGCTTCCTTACCGTTCAGTTTTTCTTCCCTGGAACCAGATCTAAATGGGTCACAACATGCATCTCCTGTGACGTGTGTGTGTTGCCCACTGCTGTGTTTTACAGATGCATGCAGCGGCTGTCCACTCGTTCTCAGCACCCAGGGTCCCCCGAGCAGCCTGATGGTGGTGGCTTTGCAATAAACGCTGTGATGAAACGGATGGATGAAGACCCACAGCGTCCTGGGCACAGAGGGCAAGAGGAGTCCTGAGTTTGGAGGCAGCTTCATGAGGGGTCTGCATTTACCTGGGCTTTTGGGGATGTGCCCACCTCTGATATACCTGTGGGCGCTGGGGGCTGTTGGGGCTGGGGGCTGTGGGGGACAGCTGGGGAACAGACAGAAAGGGGCATGCCACGCTGGGGGATCCGCAAGCCCAGGGAGAGAGGGCAGAGGTGTGGCCAGACGGGCCTCCTGGGGAGCCCAGGTTGGGATTTCAGTTCCATGTACAGACACTGCCCCCACTCCCTGCCCACAGGAGGCCCCAGACTCATGCTCCGAGGGGAGCAGGTGCAGGCCCTGAGCTCCTGCTGAAGCCGCGGAGCAGGAGGCTGGGGTGGGTGGCAGCAGCTTCTCCTGGGCCTTTTCCTTCACACTGAGCTGCTAAGGCCCACGGATGAGCTGAATCTCCAAATCACCAGTACTTCCGGGTGGGACCCCTAAATGTGGTAATTCACAAAGTCCAGAGCGGCACTTCACAGGTTGCCTCTTGCTGCTTGCCTATCTCCTAGCGTTTTGCCTGTCCCTAGAACACATGTCCACCAGACACAGAACGACAAAAATTCAGCATGGCGCTGATCAAGCCAGGACATCTTGTCAACACCCCAGCAAGTGAGGTCCTCTGGAATACAGCCTCCCGGGCCCTGTGTCCCCAACCTCCGGGAGCTCTCTGTTTCTCCCTGGCATGGCTACCGCTTCAGGCCCCTGGCGAGTCAGAAAACACAAGAGCCAGTGTGGCATTTCTAACGTTGGAGTATGTCTGGGAGAGGTCAGGCCGCCCGGCATTTCTGAAGTTGTAGTATGTCCGGGAGAGGTCGGGCTGCCAGGCTGGCGTAGGCTGGGGCTGCGGGTGTGCCGAGGCCGAGCAGCGGCTCTGTCCGGCAGGTGCTGTGGGAGGCTGTAAAGCAGAATTGTGACAGCTGTGTGTGTAACCTTGTTATCGTGTGTGTATGCGTGTGTGTGTGTGTAGCCTTGTTGTCGTGTGTGTATGCGTGTGTGTGTGTGTGTAGCCTTGTTGTCGTGTGTGTAGTGCGTCATGTGTGCCTGTGTGAGAGAGACAGACAGAGAGAGAATGTCAGTTTGCTTCTGGGCTTGAGGGAGACATTCACTTCTGAGACATTTATTGGGAAAAAAAAAAAAAAGAGTTAAAACCCAAACCAGAGTAAAGTGAAGGAACAAACTGGTTGCAAGGCCAGATCAACTGAAAAGCAGGGAGAGGTCAGAGCCACCCCACTCGTTACTGCTCCAGCTCAGCAAACACCTGGAGAGAGCCCTGCAAGGTTGGTGCCAGGGAACATGAGGGGCCCCAGGGAACATGAGGGGTGCCAGGGAAGACGTCTGTTGCACAGTGAGAGTGTTCGAGTGGTAACTGTCACCACCAACAGCTCTGTTTCCACATGTACTCTTGCGAGGTGTGACTGTGGGGTCATTGGCAGCATCCACATATGATGGCAGGACATCAATCTCACTGCACGGTGGTCCCATCTCCTCCACCCTCCTTCGCAGTTGTGTTAAACGCTCTCCCCTGTGTGCACATCAGAAAGAGACAGTGTGAGGCCCCCACTTCAAAGCCTCCTTTGGTCATGGCAGGATCACTTTCACACTGGCAGACTTTGCCAGGGAGCCACACAGATCGCTGAAGGAGCTGCCTCTGTAGCCAAAAACAAAGTCCCTTCCTAGCAGTCTTAGAATTTAGAATAAGTTTACTTCATTTGTAATCAGGCGTGGGGGGCTGGAAGGAACCAGAGTCCAAGCTCTGAGAAACCAGGGTGCAGGCAGGACCCTAAGGTACCCCAGAACATGGGTGCTCTCCCCGCAACACCCTGAGCAGAGGGTGCTGGCCCAAGCAGCCAGCTGTCCTCAGGAGGACGATGGAAAGTGTCACTGGGACATCAGTTCCCATAACTGGTGACGCAAAGACATCTCACTCAGTTCCTCATCACGAAGACCATGACCTTCACTCCTCAGCACCTAGCTCTTACTCGCTGTAATAGGGCCTCTCATCTGGGTTTGAACACGCTTAGCACACCACTCACATGGAGAGGACGGGCTATGCATAAAATTGCAAATTCAGTTTAATTAAATTCAGCAAACATTTAATGAAGGCCTTTGCTCCACTTCACTCTAGACATTACGGCAGAGCTCCATCTTAAAGGTATTTAACCGACCTGCAGTCCCCGAATGCAAAGAAACAGAAGGCTTTGGAGACAGGGCTGGCCGTAGGGACACTGTTTAAATAGGAGCCTCAATCAATGAGCATTTATCCAGAGGCAGCAGATGCAGTTGTGCCTGAAAGACATCAGTGCACTCGAAGCAAACGCATGGAAAGAACGCATGAGTGATGGGAAAGTTTTCCTGACATTGACTTGGGAGTGAAAGGGGTTGCTGAGTCCCTGCCCGGTGACGTTTCCTTCAATATTCTCAACTAAGAATAAAGAAGTAGCCGGCAGCCCTACAGAAAGAACGGCTAAGGGACAGTTGGAAGACCTATGCACCGTATGTAGCAGACAAAATAGTAATGACTGATGTGACAAGCCAGCCAGGTGGAATCTGTACAGATTTGCCACAGTGGGGCTGCAGCGAAGCGCCGGGAGGACCCCCTTGTGGGACGGGGCCCTCCGTGTGCCGCAAGCTGTGCACGTGAGGCCAGAGTGCGGCCCTCTGCAGAGTTGTCACCCAGAATCCGACACACTGGTGACTGATGGCAATTAAAAAAGGTAATTCTCATATATTTCATTGTTTTTTTTAACAGAATTTTTACATTTTACATGACAGAATTATGAAGGTAATATTGATCACATGAGGCTGTCACTTTATGCTCTTTGTAAACCACGCCCTGGCTGAGGTGCGTCTCCAGAACATGAGATCTCGTTAAGTCCCACGTTCGATCCTCTTCCTCACCTACATCAGTTGTCACTCAGGGTGACTTTGTCACCACGCTGGTGCGACCGCCTGAACTCACTGCCATCCTGGCCATCCTAAATTCCACATCTCGTCTGCGCAAGCCTCCCACAGCCACTGCTAATGGACACAGAAACAGGGACGTGGGCAGCGAGGTCTGTGCAGGACTTTGGCAGGACTGGGCGTGGCTGTCAGCCTTGGACAAAGGACATGATGTCACAGAGCAGCAGGCTTGAGTTGGCCTCAGCCACATCTGGGTGACATCCCCACCCTGATGGATGCTGGCATGCTGGGGGCAGGGGCCGAGCCTCTCACCGTCCCAGGGCTTTTGTGTCAGTGGCCCCTGAGCCAGCTTCCGGGCATCTGAAGGTCACCCTGACCATCGTTGCCTGCACCCCTAAGCCTGGCCACACCCCTCCCCTCGCAGCCTGTTTCTTCATGACCTCCCATTCCCTGCAGTTATTTCGTTGGCTGTTGGTTCGTATGGTCATTTTCTGTCCCCACGAAAGCCTTTGTGTGCCTGACCACCTTGAGCACCCAGCACTGAGCAGCGTGAACACTGAGCAGGTCTGCAGACGAATGCATTGGGTGAGTGGGGAGGAGTCAGCCCCGCACACCCGCCTGTCAGAATGAGCGGCAGGTGGGCCAATGTTACAGGCTCTGCAACGTTACAGGCTCAGGCAGGCCTCCAGTGGGCTGGGGCCATGGGCCTGGAGGGCTTTCTGGAGAAGGTGGGCCTTGGCTGGCCTCAAAAGATGGGCAGGATGTGGCCGAGGGCTGCCGATGGGCTGCGAGGGGCTCCCACTGCATCGGAGGCCGTGTGCTTTCACCTTCAAATGCCCACCGCCTGGCGGGGCACTGTTGGCAGGATTCTGAGTCGACCTGAGTCAAAACATTCCAGGCAATTCTGAGCCCAGGGTGCTCCTTAGAGGTACAAAACCTTAGTCTTACCAAATATGAACAGGACGCAATGCAAGATCTCTACTGGAAGCTTGAGTCTGGAAGGCCCTGAATGGATGCTAAGAGCTGGTTACTGGGAAGGCCTGCACCTGCGGGGAGTGGGCGGGCAGAGACGACGGGGACAGCCCTGCGGCTGTCTGCACCTGGGATTGCGGGACCAGGGTGTCAAAAATGCTCCTGGGCTGTGGAGAGGTGCAGGAAGCTAACCCCAGGTGGCTCTACTTGCCCAAAGCTGCTCTGTCGTTTCACATTCCCCAGGAGCTGGGAGTGGGGCCTCCTTCATTTTCCAAGAAGCCAAATTTGTTTTTCCAACTTTCAAACTAAAATATGTTCCATTTTTCTCTTTGGTGCATAACTTAGAAGCAATGAGAGTTTTCCCAGCTGCACCAGCATAATTCAGTTCTGCTCCTAGAACAGCGGAGCTGAGCTTTAGTCCAGAAGGAGCTATTTCACACGTGAGAGGCAAGTGAAAATCGAGAACGTTTAATTGTACAGGGAATCACAGAATGAAGAACAGCACCAACTGCCTCGGTACTGTTCAAACTGTGGCTCTGCAAACAGTTACGCTAAACATTAACTCCCTTCCACGACAGCTCGGCTCATAGAGGCCTGGGCAAACACACACAGGCCTACTCTTTTCTGTAGGGAGAGGGACAAAAGTCTGCACCGTGCCGTGGATTCTGAGCAAATTCGCTAAGCCTGTCAGACTTGTCTCCATCCAAATGAGTCAGTGTGGGCTGGAAACAGAGATCGCAGCTGCCACATAGCAACACGCTCACCTTTCCTCACAGCCCTCTGCAGGTACCTCTGAGAGCAGGAGCCCCTGGTGTCGGGGAGGGACGGAGAGGACGGATGGCTAATGTGGAGAAGACTGTGGGCCCCGGAGGCAGGAGCCCAGGGCTGGCAAGGGCCCTCAGCCACAGGGCTCTGGAGGCCACGCGAAGGGACCAAAGTAAGGGGTGGGAAGGGACTTCCCGGTCCACTGTGAGATGGGCTGTGTGGTGGGGCGGTCAGGTGGGTCAGCCTGCAGCTGCTCGGGAATCCTGGGCACATCTTTTCACCTCTTTGAGTTTCACCTTCCTAACATCTCACTCCCCTAGACCTCAGCAACAGAGACTGGCACAGGCTGGGCTCCTGGGGAGCAATACGGAGGTGGGGGTAGAGAAGGGTCATGGGGGAGTAGAACCTGGGACATAGGAACAGAGGCAGTTGGATCAGGCAGCAGGAGCCATCAGAACCCAGGACAAGCTCTGGGTGCTCTGGAGCCAAGGGTGCCATGTGGGGTGCCAGGCCTGGGCTTCCCTTTGCTGCGTGGGGCTGTGGCTCCACCCCAGTGGCAGTCAGCGGGTCACACTCCTTGCAGGGGGCAGCTGTCTAAGCAGAACTTCTGTGTCTTGGGCAAGGGTGGTGGTAATGGTAGCTGAATGGATTTTGCTGGCTCTTACCCTCGGGTAGGTTCAGGTAGGATGTCATTGGCATGACAATCTGTCTGCCGAGTATTTCCCCAGAGGCAGGGCCATGTGCTGTGAGCCAGCACTGTCCTCCCAGTGCTCCCCTCTGATCCCACCTGGGGGTCCCCTGCATCCAGCCAGGTGTGTTCCATGGGGTCTGAGGCCTGTGTCCTGGCAGGCCACCACCTCCCACGGACCTGAGGCGTGCTAGTTCTCCAGGCTCTCCTCTACGCACGAGAAGGCTCCCGGGGCGGAGTGGCGCAGCCTCTCTGGATTTCACGGGAGCCCCTCTGTCTCTCAGGACTCAGGCATGGCTAGGCTGAAGGCAGGCAGGGTGGGAAGTGTGTGGCCTTCAGCCAGGGAGCGCCTCTGCCTGCAGGGTCCCAGAGGGTGTCCCCTGTTCAGCTGACGCAGCCATGTCTGGATCTGGCACAGGTGCCAGCTGGGCTCCCCAAGACCGCAGGGAGAAGGGGGGCTGATGCTGAACACCCACTGGGCAGCTCACGCCCTTTGGCGTGGGGCCCACAGACACAGGTGACAGACAGGTGGACAGGTGTGGGTGGGGCTGAGGGCAGCTCTGCAGCAGCGGGTGGTGGCGAGGGGCTCAGGGGACTCCAGGCAGTGTATCTGGATGAGAGGGTGGGAGGTCACCAGGGTGGGAAATGCATGAGCTTGGGTGGTGTTATGGGCTCAGTTGTGTTTTCCCCAAAACTCCCAAGTCCTAACCCCTCGATCTCAGAATGTGACTGGAGGTGAGTCCTTTAAGGAGAAAACTGAGTTAAGATGACATCACCAGGGTGGGTCCTAATCTAGCGCTCAGGGAGGAGATGCTGTCTGCAATCGGAGAAGAGAGGCCTCGGAGGAGCCGACACTGCTGAGACCTGATGTTGGAATCGAGCTCCGGAACAGTGAGGCGCGCTGCTGCTGTGTGCGCCTCCCAGGCTCTCGTACCTGTGGCAGCCGCTGAGCAAACCGCAGAGGCCAGACTGCAGGAGAACATGTGCACACTCCAGACTCATGGTTTCAGCCTTGCACGTGTGTTCTGGGCGCGTCTCACCCCTCCAGTGCGTCCTGCCCTTTGCGCACCCTCACACCCACCCTGGCACAGGCAGGGCTCTGGGGAGGCGCCCGGGGCTGCTGCTTTACTGACGCAGACAGTGGTGCTGCGGGGAGAAGACGGGCCTCTTGGTGGAGCCGCACGGATCTGAGCTCTGGCCACGGTCTGCTGTGGACCAGCTCTGTCACCCAGGCAAAGTGCTGGGTCTCTGAGCCTCAGTTTCTCCATCTGTAAAATGGGAATGTTAAAACCACACCTAGGCCGGGCGCGGTGGCTCACGCCTGTAATCCTAGCACTCTGGGAGGCCGAGGCGGGAGGATCGCTCGAGGTCAGGAGTTCGAGACCAGCCTGAGCAGGAGCGAGACCCCGTCTCTACTAAAAATAGAAATAAAAATTATCTGGCCAACTAAAAATATATATAGAAAAAATCAGCCGGGCATGGTGGTGCATGTCTGTAGTCCCAGCTACTCGGGAGGCTGAGGCAGTAGGATCACTTAAGCCCAGGAGTTTGAGGTTGCTGTGAGCTGGGCTGACGCCACGGCACTCACTCTAGCCCAGGCAACAGAGTGAGACTCTGTCTCAAAAAAAAAAATAAAAATAAAAAAATAAAACCACACCTACCTTGCAGGGGGTGTGTGACGGTGCCCACTGCACGCTGGGTGGGCAGCTGGCCCTGGACACTCCAGCTGCCTGTGCTTCCCTAGGGACCCCACCTTCACCCCCATAGATGTGCAGACATGAGCTTGATTTTCCCAGGCTCAGAGTACAATCTGATCACTTCCACCCAAGCAAGCGGAGGGAACCGGAGAGGGCAGGGGAGCGAGCAGGCAAGGCCTCCTGGTCCCAGGACTTCACACCTGACACTTGATACCGCTGGAAAACTAGAAAGGCCACACCTCCACTTCTTTTGAGGACTAGAGGCCACGCAAACCTAATTACAACACAAAGCATGTGCTGAGGTGGCACAGTCCACAGCAATTAAGGCTGTCGCCTTGGACTCAGATCTGAAGCAGAACTCAGATTCTTATCAGCTGTGTGACCCCAGATGGATTCCTTACCTCTCTGAGCCTTGGTCTTCCCTCGGGACTGGGAGATCAGGAGGTTATGTGCCACCAAGACCATGGCTCTAAGGGGATGACATCCACCGGGAACTCAGGGACCACAGAGACCCTTTCCACACCCTCTGTTGTCCTCACCGTCATAGTCACCTAGTCGTTAGTTGTAGAATGATTCATGACTCAGGACCAGACGGGGAGAACACCAAAAGGATTCTCGGCCACCAGCTCATTACTTTCACGGTGACCTTGTTGGCCTGGCAGGAAGGGGGCCTCCCTCGCCCTACGGTGCTGGGCCCAGGCAGGTGCTCACAGTGACTGACGGCGTGAGTGGGTGAGAATGCTGTGGCCGCTCATTGGCCCCTGTGGGAAGTGAGACCGTCGCCCAGGCAGGCTGGCCTTGAGGAGTGTCCCCATCTCTGCCACCGTGCTGGCCATGCTGCGCGAGCACTGCTGATGTGGGCATTGGGCCAAGGGGGCATTTGTGAACAGTTGGTGGACGGGTAAGAACTGAAGGAATCTCCCACGAATCTGAAAGGACTGAAGGCAGCTGGAGGAGAGATCAAGCCTTCTTCGAGGTTGCTGCTGCAGCCTGAGTAGTCTCCCGCACCAAACGCACGCTCTGGGACAAGGCGGTCCGGGCCTCACCCGCCCCCAGTCCTGCGGCACACCTCCCCTCCCGCAGGGACCTGCGCCTTGGCTTCAGCTCCTGTGCTGTCCCCGGGAGGCTGTGTGCTTCCCCAGGTCCCATCTGTCCCTTGTCTTCTCTCCCAAGGGCCCACTGTCACCCTTGCATGCAGTCGGCGCTCAGCGAATGCTGTTGCACTGCCCGGGTGCAATGGGCCGCCCCGCTGCATAGCACCTCTGGTTCTGTTTCACAGTGATGTCGAAGGGCTCAGGATGGATCTGTAACACCTGTGGGGACTAAATCAAAGCCCACACCTCCCCATGGCCCCCGCTGGACCTCATCCAGCCTCAGTCTTTAAACGCAGTCCTGACCCTCCTTGTTGGGAAGGACCATCCCTCCTGGGACCAGCCCTAGCCCTGTGGATCTGAGTTCCTGAGCAGAGCTCACGTGGTGCAGAGCATGTGGCCCCCATGGCAAGGCCACTGGGGCTGCACGAACCCCGCCTGGTGGGACCAGCTCCCTGGCTCCCGCCTGCTGCGAAGTAGCTGGGAAGGAAGCCAGGCCACCGGGAAGGAGACCTGAGTTCCCACTCACCACAAGCTGGCCGGCTTGGACAAGCCCCTGTGGGCCCAGCTCTGTCCCCTGTGAGTGGGGCCCACAGCCCTTTCCAAATAAGGGCATCTTCGGGACTCACTGGTTGAGTGGCCAGGAAAACTTCCTTCACAAAGCCCGAGGGCATACCCAAGGTGAGGGTGTGATTATCTTATCATTCCTGTGCTGGGACAGGCAGGTGGAGGTGCCGTGGGGGCAGCTGAAATGGCCTTTGACCCCACAGGCCTCTTCCAGGGCTCAGAGGAGGGGTGGCTCCCTTGTTCCCGCTCCCTTCTCTCAACTAAGCCATGATAAGGGTGCTCAGTGAGGCCCTCTCACAGGTCTGCGAGTGGATCCCGAGCTTACCTGGCCGGCTGCTACTCCACCTGGGTGGTGCCTAACTCAGAGCCACTTTTCAACACGCGCATGACCAAGACAGATGACGCACAGCAGGGTTTCTCGGCACTGCTGACACCTGGGGCTGGCTAGTCCTCTGCCGTGGGCCGTCCTGTGGGCTGTGGGACGTGGAGCAGCACCCCTGGCCTCTCTGCGCTACAGGGCTAGTTGTGACAGCTCAGAATGTCTCCGGACTTTGGCAATATCCCCCGGGGGTGGGCACAAAACTGTCCCTGGCTGTGCCTCCCATTTGCTGACGGATCTCTGCTATCCTGTGCACTTAGTGGCTCACCCGGGCCTCTGGCTTCACATCTCCCTGGCCTTATGCCTTTGGCCTCAACCACTGCGGTCACCACTCCCCTGTGAATTGGACCCACGTGAGTGCCATGCCAGGGGAAGCCCTCGGGAGAGGGCTGGGGGCAGGTCCCTTTCCTGTCTGAAAGGCTGCACCTGCTCCAGGGGAAGCCACACGGCAGGACACTCAGAGGAAGCCTGATGTCCCCAGTCTCTCTCCCGGTGTGAACCTTCCTGTTGCCACAAACCCCAAGGACATGCTCCGAGTCGGGTGCACACAGCCAGGTGCCCTCTCTGCCCGGGTTTCAGCGAGACCGGACTCGGGGATGGCTGCAGCTGCCCCTGCGTGGTTGGCAGGGCACTGCCCCAGTGCTCCTCGCCTGAGCCCAAAGCCAAGTTTGTCCAGGGAATGTTGGTGAAAACAGCCGCCTGAGCTTGGTTTCAGACATGGCCCAGGGCTGCAGAGAGTGTGGGATGAGATCATTTTGCAATGCACGGTCAAATTTAAGGTACATGTTATTTTAAAAAGACCCGCTGTTTAATAATCCATAGGATGCCAGACGGGGAGTCGGTTCAGGACACTCGAACAGCTGGATTTTCTTTGGGAGTAATAATGAGGGAATTTCATTGTGAGGCTTCCACACTGAATTCCTCCCCATTTCCCCATTATGGACTAAAAGGAAGGGTGAGGAACACTGAAGGGAGCCTGATCTCTCTTCTACACCAAGGACCATGGCCAGACAGTGCCCCTCTCCTGCTGCCAACCACACAGGGACCTCTCGAGAGAGCGAGTGCAGGACCTGCCTCTTGGCTGAGAGGGACGGACCTCCCAGCTCTCCGTCCAGGCTCCAGCTGATCCAGCCACTCTCAGCAGATTCTCTCTGCGCGGCAGGAATGCTTCCTCAGCCATGCAAACAGAAAAATAGAGACCGTTTAAAATGTGCTGGGACCATATCCAGGGAATGGAGACATCAGTTCGGGTGACTGAGAGGAACTGGAACCATCTTGTTCCAACTATAGATCTTGATTGGTTTAATAAAATAATTTGAACCCAAAGATAGAGTCTCTGGCGTAGACAGACAACAGACCAAATCGGTGTTTATTTTTTGGCGGAGTCATGAGTTGGACTCGGGTGTCACGAGGTGTCCTAACCAGTGAGAATGGCTCGGAGTCCTACGTGGTGGTGCTGATGCTGGGATTTTGTGAAGTTCTCTCTCACAGATACACAGGTATCTCATTGATCTCTCTATATTCAAATTGGGCCAGAATGACCTGATTTCAGTGAAAACCAAAGCACAGTCCCCCAGAGGCAGTAGGGGTGCAGGGGCGACACACCAGCACTTAGCTGGCATCTCACGGAGAGCGGTTTTCAATCTTTGCAGCCTGTGTCACACCAGGTGCTGAATTCCCCTGTCCTGGGTAAGTGCAGCCCCAGGCTCATTCTGTGTCCCTCAGAGCAAAGGGCTTCTGGGTGACAGAGGAGACTGGTGGCAGAACTCAGCTGAAGGGACAGCTGTCTTCCAGCCCGGAGCCTGGACCTGCCATGGCCACCCCTGCAAGGCAGGGACGGCTGCAGAGGTACAGGGCAGTGGTGCCCGACAGCCAGGGCTGGCACGGAGCTGATCCTGGACCACAGAGGAGGAGAAAGCTCTAAGTCTGGGACCTGGTGGCCTGTGTCTCGGTTGTGACATTTGGACACAATGTCGTGAGTGTAATGCACATCAGGCAATGGAGTTGCCCACAATGAAAGTCAGGGAGGGTTTGGTCAAGGTCAGGACAAAGACACTGTTCTTGTCACTCCTGACCAGTGGCTTTCACGCCATGACCTGAAGGCCTGGCAGTGGATGCGCCAGCTGTGCCGGAGCGTTTGAGCGAGCGCACAGGCTCTCCCGAGACCTCACCACAGCGGGCGCAGAGCCGCTCCAGGCAGCGCTCACTCCCTCCTATGGGGCCTCCGGCAGGTGCGGGCACGGGCACTTGTGGCGGGTCCGGGGCCTCCGCTGGACAGAAGGGACCAAAGACGCTGTCGACTGTGCCTAGCAGGCCCAGTGCCAGCCTCCCAGTGTGGGAAGCGGCCCCACTGCAGGTGTCCGGGAGTAACTGAGGGGTGGTGTCCCCGAGGCGAGGCCACGCTGGTGACTCAGCCCACCTGCACACCGCTGTCTTCTGGCCTTCCAAGGCTTTCTGCGAGAAATCTGCCCGACTCCACGGGCTTTCAAAAATGAAACGAAGCAAACCACGACAGCAGCAACAACAAAAGCCAAAGGAAAGAACCTCTGACTTTCCTCCTGGGGCAGAGGCCTGTCTGTCACCTTTCAGCTCAAGCAAACATAGGTTCCCCTGTGGCCTGAACTGCTCCTCGCACTGTTGTTTGGGTTTGCAAAGCCCAGACCAGCCCCACTCACTGCTTCTGCCCGAGGCCCCCACCTTCTGCCCTGACCCCACCTGCCCCTCCCGTCCTGCCTCACTGCTTCTCCACCTGGTAGAGGTGGGCAAATCCCTGGAGCCTCCCAGGCCTTCCCCTGCCTGGGAGTCAGCCTGCTACACCCACCTGCGTGGAGCCCCACTCCCAGCCGTCCGGTTCCCTGGTGTGTGGGGCAGCTGTCCGTGCCTTTCTCGTCGTCCAGAGCCCCATCCCCACTCCTGCAGTGCCGCCCCCTGAACGCTGCGGTCTGTGTGCCTTAAATGCGAGGCCAGCAGCTCCCCGCCCTTCTGCCCTCGCCCTGCAGGGAGCTCCGATCCCCTCCTGTGGGGCTCGTGACACGTTCCTTGCTCCACGCACATGGCTGGTTTGCAGCCGGGCTGTCTGTGGGTTTAGCGCCCACCACTGCTTTCCAAAGGGCAGCAGCACCTGCAGGCGAGTGTGGGCGGCTGAATGAAGAGCAGGGAGGAGCTTTCAGGAGGTCACGGGGCAGGGGCTGGGCGGTGGGAAATCACAGCCACAGCCTCGTACCACTTCCAACGCACCCCCAACACTGTCAGCTCAACACAGAGGCACCAGGTGATCTCTAGATGGCAGAGGGGACAGCCGCATTGTCCGAGAGGTCAGCCTGACTCATTAAGTGAACCGACACTTAATGGCTTGCTGGCAAATTGGGTCAACAGATGTCAACACCAACGGCAACTGATGTGGGTGGACTTGGAGTGGGGAGAGGAGCACGAAACTGTCCTTGTGAGGGCTGGCACGTCAGCCCGTCCACGAGGGGCCTCGAGGAGACACTCTAAAATCTCAGGGCCAGGCCCTGGCACAGACCAGGGCTCTGCAAAGCAGCTCCGGCCACGGCCTCAGCTTCGGGACCATTCGGCCTTTGCACAGGGAGTGGGAGCGGCGGGTGGCAAATGGGAAGATTGCTCCACAGGTCACTCACACCCATCGGGGTGCGGCACGGCCTCTGGCACCCGCAGAGGGCCTGAGCGATGCCCCGGCCCAGCTCTGGGAGGCGGGTCCTGCTGTCTGTGGGGCTGTGTCCCGACAGCACTGGGAACGCCCAGGTGGCCCCCCACCATGTTCTCAGGACTCACTGTAGTTCCCCATGGCAGCTGCGCTATCCCGTCAGGTGGGGGCACCTGCTGACACTGGGGGCACCTGGTAAGGTGAGGACACCTGGTGAGGTGGGGACACTTGGTGAAATGGGGACACTTGGTGAGACAGGGACCCTTGGTGATATGGGGACCCCTAGTGAGGTGGGTACACTTGGTGAGAAAAGAACACCTGGTGAGATGGGGACACCTGGTGGGGTGGGGTCCCCTGGTGTGTTGGGGCCCCCTGGTGGGGGGCGATGCCTGCTGCAGTCAGGGATGCCGAGGGAAGCAGGGATGGAGAGGATTCTTGAATGACAGGTACACCAGGGACATCTCTACGGATGTGGGAGGGGACCATTTGTGGGGACTGAGATATATCCTAAGCGCCTTTGCCAAGATGTCCTTTTCCATGCAAGTGGCCTCAGGCCTCTCCGTCCGTCTCCCCAGATTGCTCCCACCACCTGCTGGCAGAGATAGGCTGCAAAATATAGACCAAAATACCCTTTGCAAATCCCCACGAGTCTTGACCTGCCAACCAATGTGATCTTGGCTAAAACGCAGTTTTTCTTGCTTAGTAAAACAGCAGAGGCGGGAAGGCACAACAGGACGCCAGTGGCAGTCGGGGGAGGGTGCACCTTGACTAGGACCTGGGGAAACCACTGATGTGTCTGGGTCTGTGTGTCAACACCATGGCCGCAGGAAGAGTGTTTATGTACAAGAGAAGCCTTTCAAAGGGGCAAAAAGAGAGTCCACCGTGGCTCTTTGTCACCTGGTGGGGAGGGGGCTGGGGGTGTGTACCTGGGGCTCTGTCCTCACTGTGTATCTGGCTGTCTGAGCAGTGCCACCTGAGCCCCCTTCTCTGGAGTTTGGTTTCTCACCTCCCTGCTGGGGGTGTTGGGAGGACGAGTGGAGGTAACAAGGCCAAATGCCCGTGCAGAGCTGGGCAAGGCCGCGCTTGGTCAATGGGGGGCCTCACACGGTGATGCAGTCCAGGCAGGCGCAGTCACCCCAGCATGCCTAGATGATGGCTCTATGCACAGCAGTCACCAACAGAGCCACTGAAGGTGACAGTCAACCACCACCCCCACCACTAAGGCCAAGCCAGTGGTGGGATTGTTACGCACTGTGCCTACCTACCAGGTGAGCTGCTGGGCTCCACGCCTGCCTTCCCTTGGCCCTGCCCCTTGGCACACCTGTGACCACTCACACCTGTGACCACTCAGGCAAATACCACAGGTGGTCACGGTGCCGGCCTTGAGAAAGACTCAGCAGAGCTCGAGAAAGTCCAGAGAGGGCTGAACCCCTGGAAACTGAGGTTCTTCCATCTGCAAAGGCTGGAACACGATGGCAGGTGGCCTTGTAGGAGGTAAGGTGCCTGGCACACAGGGCCTGGCTCAGGGTGACTGTGACAGTGACAATGGAGCTGATGGGTGAGGATGTGAAGAATGATTCTACTTCTTCACCAAATCCAGAGACATGCAACCCTCAAACAGAAAATGGATCATTTCAGGACAAATATTTGGCATAATGGCTCATGATGAATAAACCCTGAGTGACTGGGCTGAAAGATGGAAAGACAGATTAGCTGTGGGACAACCTGCCCAGGGACACTGAGCAACCATAACCACCTGCCCATGCCAGGCACTGCATATTCCCTAGCAATCCTACTGGCCTTATTGATTATCCTCTCCTAGAGTGAGGTTCAGAGAGGCATAGACATTTATCCAAGATCACACAGCTAGTAAATAGCACAACTGGATTCAAATCCAGGCTGGTTTGACCTCAAACCCATGCTCTCTATGGCCAGGTGACTGTGATTCTCCCAGGGATGTTGGGCTTCCATAGATCCTTCTTAGGATTAAGGTCTGAGAGTATGTTTTGGACCATCCGTGAGAGACAAACACTAAATGGATCTCAGATTTGACTCAGGAAGACAGTGTTAATAATTCCCAGAATATTAAATGCTCAAGGTTAACGGGGAGAGTGGTGGGGGAGGGGGCATCAAACCTGCAGTCCTTGTCCCAGGACAGCAGTCCTCAACCTCTGCGACACACTACACGCACCAGACTGCACATCTGACCAAGCAAGCATCAGGAATTGTTTGAGTGCCAGGGGTGACATCACTGTCCTAGAGAGAGGGTCTCTGTGTCCACCGAGGGGATTTATTCATGGTGTTCAGGTGGACACGGAAGCCGCCAGGGCCGCGGTGGCTCTCGAGGCCCCCCTCCTGTTGTAGCAGCGAGGCCTGACGGCTCCGCAGTTACTTAAACCACAAGTGAAAAGAATAACTGAAACCCCACAACGGCCATTAATCAGAAAGAAAAGTCTTAAGCAAAAAAGCTAAAAGATAATTTTTGTTAAGTAATGAACACTCATAAAACAGCAATGAAATGGTATTAAAATGTCTGTGATTACTTATTCCTCAGCATATGTCTGATAACTTAAGCAGCAGGAAGCAAGAGTTGCACTTAAAAAAATGACAAGAAAATAGCTATTCATTGAGTCAACAGAGTAAGGCCCATCTCGATTCCAGGTCACTAGTGTCACTGCTCAACACCAGGTGAGCGTCTGCCAGGGCGGTCACTGGAGAAGCACCCCTGGTGTCTCCATGCTGAGGGTGCCCACGGCTCTGCTGCCCGGGATTTCTGGAGCAACCATGGGGCTCATTCTGGAGGAGTCTCGCCGAGGGCTGTGGCCCGTCTCCCCATCCTAGATTGACAACGTCCCAGGATTGCGTATTGCTGTGGGGTAGCTGCTGAGTGTGGACATGTTCTGGGGGAGGCCCGGCGCTCCTGGGCTGGGCGGCATGAAGGGGTGGAGCGGGCGGGTCCCGTGCCAGGGTCCCTGGCCCTGCATTCTCAGGCCAGGCCAGTGTGCAGACCAGGGCCCCCTTCTCTTCCTGCAGGGAAGGTGCGTGGACCAGAAGGACACAAGGAGTCAAGCAGGGCCACAGACAGAAGAATGACGTGTCCCTTGCCCTCTGCCTATTGCACTGTATTCCATAAAAAATAAGCGCATTTTTTGGTGTTTGTATATTGCTAATGCGGTGGCATTCGGGCACTGCAGAGAGCCGCATTGCTGTAAATCCACCAGAATCCATCCAGAGACAGCCTCGCGGGTCAGGATCTTTGGAGCTTGCCTTTGGAAGGATTAGCAGTGCCTGTCTGTCTGGTGCTCTACACGGTGCTGTGAAAACGAAATTAGAGGGTAAAAACAAAAGAGATCCATGGTAGAAAATCCCAGGGCTTCCTGGCATCGCTTGGCAATCATCTGTTCTGTACAGCATCATGCGGGGTCTGCCCGGGCCAGCGCCTCGGCTTCTGCGCCCACGCCCGGCCCGGTGCTTCTGCTCTGCACCCAAGGGAAGCTCACAGGTGGTTGTTCTTGGAGAGGTAGGCGATGAGGGCCACTGCCACGCCCACGTAGACGCCGGTCCCAATAGTGATGGACAGCACTGCCAGGAACAGGGCCCGCCGGGAGCTGGTGCTGGCCTGGTGTAAGTCCCCCTTGGCCACGGCTTTGTTAGTCTGCAGAGTTGGAGAAGAAGGAAGTCAAGGTGAGCGAGTCAGAACAAGCAGTGGGTGGAGGGCGTGTCTATGGCTTCAGGTTCCAGAGAGGCCTTGCCAAGGCCGAAGGTGAAGTTGCACATGCCCCCGGCTATGACCGAGGACGACTGCAAGGAAGGGGTGCAGGGCAGGGGCCTGCAGCTGCCTCCCCACATGGCAAAGGCTGGGAGTTGCCCATCGGAGTTCCACCAGGGTGGGGTCTGGGGTCTCTGACACCCGTCTCTGAGGGATGGGCTAAGTATCTCCATTGCCACTTTCTACCCAAGAACAGTGTTTTGTTTGTCAGAATAACACCTAACTTCCTAAAGCATGTTCACACTTACCATTGCATCTCCATTACCCGGCAGGCGTACGGGGAAGGAAAGGAGAGCTCTCATTGCCCAGAGAGGAAACGCTGGGCTGGGATCTTTGAATCCCTTGCGGGGCAATGAGACGTCATCCCCAGCTGGGGAGCCCTCCCGCGGCCATGGCCTTGTTCAGTTCCCGACCGTGTCCCACTCACGCCACAGCCGGAGTTAGTAAAATTCATCACCAATAAAATCTTCCATGTAAGACCAATACCCACATTTCTGAGTGTTCAATCACAAAACGAGGTGTTGGTTTAAAATAATTTAGATTCTCAGGGTCGTGAGGAACCCACGGAGGTTTGGACACTGTTCCTGATTGGGTTTTTGTGGCAAACCCAACATCCCCAATCCCAACCCTCCGGTCACTGTCCCCCTACACAGTGAGAGCGGAGATGCCGCACTGGTGTCTCCTGCCTCCTCTGTGGCTGGGGATGGCATGTGGCTCAGGTGACCTCGGTGGATGTCTCCTGGGTGATTCTGGGGTGTTTTTGTTCTCCTGATAAGATATGGGACCCATCGGATGGCTCAGCCCTCCTCCTCCTCTTGCCTTGGGGTGTGGGTATGATGTTCCTGAACTGCAGGGGTCACCCTGGGCCCAGGAGGGAAGCTGAGAAGGGCACAGAGCTGGCACCGACTACGGAACCTTTGCACCAGCATCAGGAGCATCCTGCCCTGGGTGTTACCTGTCCTGCTGCTTGGCCCCAGGTGGTGGGGTTGGCGGCTCCTGCTGCTGTTTGTCCTCCTTGGCATGGGAGTGGGGGACCCCCATGCCATTCTGCTGTAACCAGCACTGAGGAACCCCCCATGTGCTCATCCAGCACATGGGGCGGGGGGCCACCAAAGCTGAGATCCCTGGGAGCCCCGTGGAATGCTGGGCAGGTCGACCCCAAGCCAGCCGAGGGCCCTCTGTGGCTAGGCCAAAGGCAGAGCCCACACCCCAGGCAGAAGGTCCTAACGCACTCTCATGGGCCATCTCCAGAAAGCCAGGTCTTCACTGGGCCCATTTCCACATGTCATCAGTGACATTTCTACATTCTATAGACAAGTAGGGGAGTCCACGGGGTTCACTGAAACTGAACAACACCAGCACCCTTGCAATGGACATGAAGCTCAGAGATAATTCAGGAAGTGAGTGTCACCTCCCACCCGGGTCTCATGAGTTTTGGAGACTCACGTGGGTGAGAAGGCCCCGGCTGCTGCTCTACCTCCCCCTCATTCTCTCAACTTCTGGGTCTTCAAGTATAGATTTTATTTTTTTTCTTCTCTCTATTTTTTGCCTCAGAACGGAGTTGGGAGCTCACCATGAGCCATTTTTCAGGAAACAGAGCTAAGGGAACGCAAAATGGGAAGCCTCCTAGGAAAACAGTTATTAATTAATTATGCCATAATTAGCCGAGTCTCGCTTTTGTCTAGCAGCGCTCCCCAGCCCTGCAATGCCCTGTGACATAATTTACTGTAATTGCCCATCCTCAGTGGTGACTCCAAACTCCAGTGCTCATGAGAATCACAGCTTTGTGGCTGTCCCCGCTGTGGTCACAGCCTCAGCACGGTCTGCCGTGCAAAGGGGTGCAGAGAGGACGTGGTGGGGGCTCCCGCCTGCGGCACTCCCTGACCCCTCGGCCTCCCCGTCTCAGCAGGGTTCACACATCTGAGTAACGACCTTCTCTGCTGGGTTGTAAGCGCCTCTAGGCAGGGCCCACGTCTCCCTTGTCCCCTGTGGTCTCCCTGGAGCCTGGCTAGTGCCCCGAGGGAACAGTATAAACTCAGTAACTGCTAACTCTCATGCACCCCGGGTCCCCTGGGCGTTCAGGAGGAAGGCGGTGGCACTGGGTAGTCTCTTGAGCCCAGCTCTGCGGGTTCTGAGCACACACCGTGCTGGAACTCTCGTACCCAAAGCCAACACAACTGCTTGACGATCACGTTGGCTTCTTTACTCTCATTCTCCACACCGGGGGAATTTGATCCGCAGTTTTTTTTTTTTTTTTTTTGAGACAGAGTGTCACTCTGTTGCCTGGGCTAAAGTGAGTGCCGTGGCGTCAGCCTAGCTCACAGCAACCTCAAACTCCTGGGCTTAAGCGAGTCTACTGCCTCAGCCTCCCCAGTAGCTGGGACTACAGGCATGTGCCACCATGCCCGGCTAATTTTTTCTATATATATTTTAGTTGGCCAGATAATTTCTTTCCATTTTTTTTAGTAGAGATGGGGTCTCCTCTTGCTCAGGCTGGTCTCGAACTCCTGACCTCGAGCGATCCACCCGCCTTGGCCTCCCAGAGTGCTAGGATTACAGGCGTGAGCCACCGCGCCGGGCCTGATCCGCATTTTTATATGTTTGGTTCCAGGGCAACTGTTCCAAGAGACTTAGGGAAGGTGGCATGTGCGGGGCCCCATGGGTGGAGATATGTTGAAAGCAGCAAACAGATAAAGCAGTAACAACAGGCTGCTTTTCAGCAACGCTGCTCAGCCTCTGCGTGTCACAGAAGCGGAGAGTTGCTGGGGTCCGAGCTCCCACGAGGCAGGGATGTCATTTACACTGCACGGAACAGACACTGTGGCCTGACAAAGGTGACTCCATGCAAAACGGTTAATTGTGGCTACAAAACTGCTTGTGCCTCCCACTGAGAGGGTGTGGACTGGAAGAAATTTTGCCCACCTGGCAGTTTCTGCACTAAAGCTCCTGGCTCCTTGACAAGTTTCTTGCTATCCTGGAGGGCAGGGGTCCTTGACCTGGGTCCATGGGCCGATGAACCCTGTTGCCGAGGGCAGGACTTTGCACGTAAGCGCGTTTCGATGTGAAGACGGGTCCACTGAGCCGGCTGGACGCTCTGGGCAGCCGTGTCCCCACTGATCACCACCCCCCCTTGGGGACACGACAGAACAGAACCAACAGGCATCTCCTGGGGCAGGAGGACATTACCGGGGCTTCTTGGCTGTCATGAGAAGATGTTTGTTTGTCCTAATCAGGAATCTAAACTTCCCTATATGCCACTCATGCAGCAAGAGGCGGCGTTCAGCAAGCTCACCAAGGAGCCCAGCCCCAGACAGCACCCCCCGGGCCGGCTCACTCAACTTTGCAGCAGAGCTTCACAAACCTGGCTGCACATTCGAACCGCCTGGGGCGCTCTGCAAACTCCCGAGGCTGGCTGCCCCTCCCAGGCGATTCCAGCGTGTAGGCAAGGCTGTGGCTAGCATGGCCACTGTTCAGCTTGCCCAAGACAGGGGTTTCCTTGGACTTGCTAAAATCAATCCCGGTCACGTCACCCTGTGGTGCCTGCTGTGGCTCCCTCCCCCGCAGCATGGCATGTCACACTCATGGGCTGTGGCTAAGAGGCTGCACCTCTGTGGGGCACCCACAGGTGGCTTTCTCTTGGTTCTACCTCTGCCACCCCAGATGGATGAAAGGGGGTGACGGTGTGTGGCACCAGCCAACCCCACTGGCCCCGTCCGCAGACAGCCCTCCAGCCTGCACAAAGGCACGCACCCTCACAGGGTCACGTGAGGTGACATCAGCATCTGTCCTGAGCCTGCTGTAGGAAAGCCGCTGCCTGCTTGCCCCTTGGGCTGGGATCCTTCTCCGCTGTGGCCGGGCTTTTCCTTCCCTGCCCTTTTGCCAACAGGTCACGAGTGAAGTTTGTCACTTTCATTTTGGGGCCTTTTGTCAGAAAACAGCAAGTGCAGGTGGCTGGTGAAGTCCCGAGCAGCACCCGGTACCGGCACCTATGCTGGCAGGGGAGTGGGGACAGGGGCTCTGGGGGCCCAAAGACATGATTTCTGTATCGTGAAGGCTCCTCAGAGGGGTGTTTCAGCTCACAGATGAAAGTCACAGCGGAAGGAGGCTGCCCCGCCGAGTGCAGCTCAGAACAGCGCTGTACACCAGGCCCCCGGAGCGGCTGGTGAGAATGTGGCAAAACCAACATTCTCATACACTCCTGGTGGCAGGTAAATGGGGAAATTTGCCCCTCCACTTGGGGAAGCCATCAGGGTTTCTCACAGCTGACCATACAGATACGTTGTGCGACAATTCCACTCCTGGCACACACCCAACAGAGATTGTTCATGTGTTCACCAAAGACATCTACAAGAATGTGCACAGCAATATTACCCATAATGGCCCCAAACTGGCAACCAGCCAAATGCCAACAATAATAAAAAGGATAAACAATCTCAGTGCCCTGCAACGATAATGGGATAAACCTGGGACACAAGGCCTTGGCTTATACCCAGTACCAATAGGCCCGAGTCACCTGCTGCTGGCGCAGAGATGGGCCACTGGTACCTGTGGGGAGCGCCGGTCACTGGAAGAAAGCACAACTTAAAAAATCTGCTCTTGCGCCCCAAGATAATTTTAGAAATGAATTCTACCAAGAATTAAAAATAGATAAGAACTATCGACAGAGAATAGAGAAATTCATTTTATGAAACCAGTAAAATCTTGATATCAAAACCAGAGAAGGAAAGTAAGAGAAAAGGAAAAGGGCTGCTAATTTCTCCTCTAAATTTAGATGCAAATGCTATTTGTCCAGGGAAGGCGTGGGCCAGGCGCCCCTTTCCCGGCTTCTCTTGTCTTTCCCTCAGTTTCTGTTCGCTCTGATTGTGTCTGCAGTGGCCTTGTTGTCATTTGTCACCATTGCAACCCCTCTTTACAATACTTCCAGCCCTAGCTCATCTGTTGTGTCTTTGTGGGAGCCCTACTTGCCACCTTGCTGAGAGACGGTTCCCTCCTCTGAGGCCCGAGGCCTCCATCCCGGGGCACAGGACACCATGGAGCAGTTGCATGTGCCTCTCTGCCTGGACGCGGGCACGCCATCCAGACATAGGACCCAGGTCTGCATCCTGCACACGGCAGGTGCCTGGACAGGGCCTGGTGCACCTTCACTCAGTGCACATCGCATCGTCACAGCGGCCGGCAGCCCCTGCCCCCTCAGAGCTCCCAAGAGCAGCACACTCTGGCTAGAAGCCTTCCCACTACGGGCAGAGCCCCTTGGAGGCAGGCCCCGTGCTGACAGCCACTGTTCTGATGCAGGATCTACAACTAACCACGAAGATCTAAATCAGGTGTTGTCCAAAGAGGAAGTAGTTATAGCACTGTCCTTTCTATGGGCAGTGACACCTGTTAACGAGAAGTCCCATGGCTGCGCTGAACGCCCAGGACACTGGCTCTGTGGCTTGGGCAGGATGCCATGCTGTGCGTGACAGAGCGGGGGTGAATGCAGATTCTCAGGTAATCTAGGAAGAGGGGGAGAGAGGAGCCAGGAAAATGGGCAGAAGCTGGGGAGGGAAGGTCCACATCACAGCTGTGCAGAACCTTCTGGAGGACGGAGACGCTTCACATCTGTGCCACACACCTGTGGCCATGGGGCACTGGGAATGCGGCTCCTTTGACTGTGGAACTGAATTTTAACATTATCCATTTTTAATTATTGAATTTAAATGTAAATGCCACACATAGCTGTCCACATTGGAAAGTGCAGATCTGGAGAAGACATGGCCGAGGACCCCCCAGGAAGACCCCACGGTGGGATGAACCAAAAGAAGGGAAAATGCCTTAAATGGAAGTTTGAGGCGTCTGCCAGGCTGCGCACTGCGGGGGCTTCCCCAGCCTCGGAGAGGCCGGCTCCACACATCCACGCCTTTCGTGAATTTACTTCACATGCAGGGAATCAAAGAGAAGGGGCCGACATCTGGTTCAACGTCAGGGTGGCGATAATGAAACCGCTGCAAGGTGAAGGGAACTGGGTGGGCAGGGGAGGGGGGAGCCCCTGGAAATCTGCAGGGAAGCAGGTTTGGGGTCTGTCACAGGGAAGTGCACTCACTGTCAGGGACCCCAGTTCTCAGTGACCCCAAGGCGAGGTCCTCTACGCTGGGTTCCACTCCCCTGCTGTGTGACTTCTCCCCTTCCTGAGACGACCCAGAGATATTCCGAAGTGCCTGGCTCTGGGCTCTCTCAGAGGGGCCAGGAACCACGGGCCCACTTCTCTTTGCTCTAGAGTGAGTTTCCCACAAGCTTTTGCCAACGTCTTCATCTCCTTTGGCAGGAAGTTACCCACTGTTGTTTGAAGTTTTGGAAAAATCACAATTTTCTTCAAGGGATATCCCTGCTGCTTTGTTTTTCCTACAGTTGCTATTTTTAGGGGCAAGGCCAGATGTTTCCATGCTCCATTTGTGGGGAGCAGCCCGGTCCAGGCACAGATGGGGGCACCTCCACAGTCAGTGCCATCCCTGGACACCTGCCACCAGGGCTTCTGCAAGACGCTGCCTCCCGAACCATTTCTCTGGAAATTTATAACCCTCAATACATTATGGCTCGTATTTCTTCTACTACCAATAGCTGTCTGGCTGGATTACATTTCTTTGCATTACTGTAAAGGTTATTTCCACTATTTATTACCATCTGACATTCGCCACGCACTGACAAGGTTCTAGAGTTGTACTCGAGAAAGCGGCAGACTTAGCCTAATGTTCTGAATGGGAACAGCAGGGTCACCTAAATGCAAACCACGGGACGGAAGGTTCGCCGGGGCAAATGGTCACACTCAAACCCCAACACACATGCCATGTTTTTTTTTTTCCTACTTGGATTATATTTAGGCTCAGGTATATTCTGATGACATTCCCACTCCCAGCCTTTTAGCAAGTCTTCTATTTTAAGTCATTAAAAAAATAAATCTTCTGTTGTTAGTTAGGTCCAAATGGCGGAGAGGAGACAACTTATGAAACCAAATGTACCAACTGTGTTTGGTTAAAACCCAACTCAAACACCAGTTGACGCCCAGATTGACACCTGGGCCTGGCACCAAGCCAACCCCACCCCCTGCTGGGATGGATTGCTGCACCCAGGGGCAGGGCCTTCCTAGGGAGACATCTGAGCGTCCCTGTCCTCCAGGCCAGCCCCATCTGTGGATCTCAATGTACAGAGAACATGGTGACAACACTGGACACCAACGGGAACAAGGGCCACTGTGCCAGGCTACAGTGGGACAGGGTGCTGTGACCACCACCCCATCCTCCCCCATTCTCCACAGGGGATGGAGAAGCCACCAAATCTTGTGAGCAGCCTTCCTGGCGGGGCTTCCTCCCGGCAGCCTGGGCCAGAGCGCCTTCCACACGCTCGCTCGGCCCCTCTCCCACGTGCTGGAGAGCAGCTACCGCGGCTCCTCCGCACTCAGGCTTGGTTTGCGCGCGAGGGCGGGGGCTGTGGGGCTGGCACAGCTCAGGCGTGGGCACAGGGGACTCAGGAGAAACCAAAGCAGAGACAGGAGTCCCTGGGGAAGGGTGAGGGGCTCTTGTGCTCTGGCCCAAGCGGCTGTCCTTGTCTGGGTGCCTTGGCTCAGGCCTGCCTCCTGCTGCCCTCTGCCTGTTCACCTCTGCTGCCCGGGAGGGTGCCCGCACTGTACTCCCAGGTCTGGCCAGCACCCCTTCTCTTTAGGCCATCACAGGTATCCACAAGGCAGGTTGTTAAGGAACAATAGTGATCATATGATCATAAAAAGTTCCATTATTAAATCGGAATTAGAGCTGGAATCAGAAGAACTGACAATTGTCACCATTCCCATTCCTCAGATCTGAATAGCAGTAAATGGCCACACATTTGCATAATGGCTTTCCCTGTGTCTGTCCTTCTTTTAAAAAAAAAAACGTTGTTTATATACATTATAGAGAATATATATTTTGCAATACGTATTACATATACTATATACATAAAATTTTATACCAAGTGTAACACTCCTAGAGCAAGTGCACAGTTCCTCAATGCCCAGCTTGGAGACTCTCCACAATGTGCACCCAGCCGTGGACCCAGCGCTGGCACCAAGAACGGTGCGTACAACCCCACAGGGCTGCCTCTGCCCCTTGCTGTGGTCCCCCTGAAGTGCCCACTATCCTGACTTACAGCTCCCAGATCGGCTTTACCTGCCTCGGAGCGTTCTGCCAACAGAGCCTGCAGATGCTGTAGATCCTGCAGATGCTGTAGATCTTGCAGATGCTGTAGATCACGCCTGGGCCTGGCTCCCTCCACACTCCCTGTGAGACTCACCCCTGCTGTGTGCAGTGACAGTCCACGCACTCTCTAGTGTCCTGCTGCAGGAACAGACTGCAGTTTATCTGTTCATTCTCCTGCACAAAATGCATTTGGAAAGTTTCTAGTTTTTGGCTCTTAAGATAGGGCTGCTATGAACATTCTAGGGTTTTTTTTTTTTTTTTTGATGAGCATATACACTTATTTTTGCTGGCTGTATAGCTAGGAGTGGAATTGCTGATAGGTGATGCATATATTCAGTCTTTTCAATAGTTTTCACAATCAAAGCAGTATGTACACAGGGCTCTAAAAAACACACCACACCAAAAGGTTTATAAAGTAACACGTCAGCAGCAACGTCTTGGGCACTTCCCTACCTCTGAGGTCCTTTCCCAAAGACATAGTTTTAACTTTGTTAGGGGATCCATCTGCTATTTACTTCTTTCTCAAGAAGTTATAATTTTTAAAATTTCTTGATCTATCAATTTGTCAACTAATTGTCACTAACTAGTTAGCTTTCTTACAAGCCCTCCCCATTGCAAGCCCTCCCTTCCCCCACCCTCCTACACGGTCACCACACTTAGTCAAGTCATTATTTTGACCACGTACATGCTGGTCACTGCTGAGCCAAGTGCACTGCTTCATGTTTCTTTCCCCCTGGCCTCAATTCCTATAGGTTTTCATCTGTTCCATGAACTTATCCCCTGTCTTTGCTATATCCATCAACACCCTCTCAACACAATCTTTGAGGATATAATCAAACATATCAGATAATCTACCAATTCCTTCTTATTTCCTGCATATCACATTCCTGGGGACTCTTGTCACTCTGCTCCAGTTGAAATTGATTGCTCTTTGGTGCCTCATCTTGGGAATTCCTTTTGCTTTCTTTCTGTGTTACAGTTTTTGTTTCCTAGACCTCAGGCCTATCTGAGGAAGACTTATGCCTCAAACACATGTGGCTGAAACTCCTGGGAATCAGTGCATGGGTGTTTTGCTTTTGAGACTTTGCATGTCTGTGAATGACCATGTTCTACCACCACACCTGACTGACAGTTTGGCTAGGTATAGAATTCCACATTGGAAATAATTTTTCCTTGGATTTCTGAAGGCCTTGCCCCAGACTCTTCTTGCTTTCAATACTGTCAACAGTTTAGCATCATCCTCATACCCTCTTCACAGCTGTGACCTTTCCTTCTCTTTAGAAGCTTTCAGGGAAGCCCCCTTATCCCAGGTGTTCTAAAATGTCGATTTAAAAGAACTTGTCCCTGAATTATTTCTCCAACTGTTTGCTTGTTTCTTCCTTTCTTTCCTTCTTTCTTTCTTCATCATCTACACCTCTTTCCTTTTGTTACAATTTATGGGGGATTTACTCAACCATCCTCCAAGTCTTCTATGGGATTTGATTTGGGATATTATGTTATTTAATTTTTAAGAATTTTTTCTGTTTTCTTTTGCTTTCTCATAACTTCCTGATTTTGCTTAAGAAAGTTCATTTTATTCCTTATATCTCTGAAAATATTAATGATATAGATTTTTTGAAAGACACTTTCTCCAGTGCCGCATCTCTGTGGGGACAGCTGGCTGTTCTAATCACCTGCTGCTGCGCAACAAACCACTGCAAAGCTTGTAGGTTTGAATGACACAATCTTATCTATCCCATGACTTCGGGTCAGGAGTCCAGATCGGGCTGGCTGGGCAATTCTCCTACTCAGCATGGCATTACTTAGGGTCCCTTGATGTCCAGCTGGCAGCTGGGCTGCTCAGGAGGGTCCAAGACGGCTTTGCTCATGCCTGGTGCCTCAGCCTCTCCAGCGTGGTGGTCACTGCTGGTTGAACGTCTTGTGTGGCAGCTCGGGGCTCTGCGTGAGTGCTCCAGGACACCCAGGCAGAAGCTGTGAGTTTCTCATTGCCACCAGCCACAGAGGATGCAAACGTCACTCCTGCTGTGTCCCACTGGTTACAAGTGAGTCAGGGGGACCAGCCCAGATTCAAGGGGGAGGACATGAAGGGAGTCATGTCTCGGGACATGGGGCCACCTTGCATCTACTGCTGTGGCAACCACTCTCTGCCAGGGACTCCACTTCTACCCTGACGGTCCAGCAGAGGTGGCTTTGCCTGGGAAGCAGCATCCCTAGCTCATTCTGTATTAGACTTGTAGAATAATTTTTGCAGCTAAGTTAATTTCCTTTGCTTTCAATACATGGCAAAATAACAGAGATACGCTTATCAGAGATATGCTTTTCCTGATTTCATCATATGCTTGGTTCACACGTGTTCATTTTTCTTCCTTTGCCACTGATTAACCCACAGTCTCTTGCTCTTGACCAAGAGAGACATTTGTGACATTTCTGTGGCCTACAGTCAGTGCAGCCCGTAGCCATGGGCCCAAGATGCAGTTTGGGCACAGTCCTGGAGGCAGTGACGCTCAGTCAGCCTCTCTGCAGGGAGGCAAACAGGAGAGTTCAAGAGTGTTGGCCATCTGAGTAAACACCTGTGAACAAACACAAGGAAGCGAAAGTGATGAGGGAACGCTAATCAAAACCAATGTAAATATGACTATCAAGGGCAAGAAATAAAGAATCATTTGCAGTCCAACAGCAGCGAGTTCTCACAGCTCACCCGCCCTGCCGGCGACAGTGAGCTTTAAGAGGGACGGGATGGACTGCACTTTCCAGGAATGTGTATTGTTGTCATGTTATGAAACAGTCAATTTCAATATATGCTGCAAATGATTGGAGCTGACAGCAGCATCCCAAGGAGGACAGTGACCCCAGCTGGGTAGGTGTGGCGAGCTTTCTGAATTCTGACACGCAAGCTCATGGTCAAGGGCTGGACGTTTTCCTCAGCTGGAGAATCTGTACACAATACAGAGTTGAATCTCTGTAATTCAAGTTACAGAACAAATAAAAGAATGGAGACGATGTTCCCCCAAACACTTTGTTTCGCGTGGCTCCGTGGCGCTGTCCACAGACACAGTGAAGCCAGGGATGATGTAGGGTGGTGCCCGAACGCAGGAGACCACACAGGAGACACGCAGTGAGACACGCTCCTGGGAGACTAAGGAAGGACAGTCAGATATGGCCGGGAGGGCTCAGCACAAACTGGATAAATCATTTCTTTCTAGTGCAGCTGGCAAACTTGCAGCTTTGTGTTTATAAACACAATGTCTCCTGGAAGGTAGATGCAGCCTCGTATGAATGCTACTTCCCAGCCGGTTCACCTTGACAACGGCCTTGGGGGCTGGTTGGGATGACGTGTTCCAGATGCAGAAATGGAGGCTGGGAACGTGTGAGGAACAGACGTGGGGGCGCAGGGTTAGTAATGGTCTGGGCACAGAATTAGCTTCTCTGAACCACATCCAATGTCTTTGCTGTTCTGCGAGCTCCCGTATTCTGGTGTAGTGGGTGACTGCAACCACGGGGCCTGGGTAACCTGAGGAGCTGTTTGGTGGCCCTCTCCTGCCCATGAAATCCCCACCTGCCATCTCTCTGTTGCGCAGAATGTACCAAAGGTGAGTGTGTGCCACAGGGAGGAACAGCTACCTACTTCTGAATTACAGTTTTGCTTGCATTTTCTAATCTTTTCCTTTGGTACTATTACTGGCACTCATCCGTGAAAGGTGATAGATAGGTCTTGCATCCCAGCGAGATGGCAAACTGGGATGACAGGCGATTCCTCCAGCTGGGAAGGCACAGAACCCAGGCAGCCCACGGGCAATTCGCTCCCAGGAGACAGGTCTAGGGGGCTGTGGCTGGGTTTCTAATGACTTGAGGAGAGAGAAGACATGGTCTTTGGTCAGGGTAGAACCTATGCATAAATCCCATAGTCCCAAAGAGTGTTCTTTCCATGAAAGGAGGCTAGAAACTTCCCCCACAGCCTTGAGAAACCAGAGAGTGAGCTTTGTGTCTGTACTGGACCTTGAGTGAGCAATGGAAACCTCAGGGCCAGGACAAGCATGGGTGTGGGCCCTGAGTTTGTATCTATGCCCAGCGCAGGAATACTGCTGACAAAACAAAATGTAAATGGATTCAGCACTGAAGCCGAAGAAAACACAAAGATGGTCTCTATGAATGATGACAATTTCATAAGCTACAGCTCATGAGTTTCCAGTAGGAAATAAAAAATAATCCTACATCTAGATGGAGCCACAATAGAAAACTATAAACTGCATGAGAGGGAACAACACAAGAGGGTGGTCAGCTGATATTCCACCCAAAATAGAACTAGTACTTCCAGAATTGAATTACTCCAAAACAATTCTATTTTAATGTCTTTGAGATTGTTGTAGAGAGAGTTCTATGTAAAATTTGACAACATTCTCAAAGAGATTAAAATAATTGAAATAATTTAAGTGATTAAGAAGGAATAGAAATCCATAGTGAACAAGAGACCACATTGAAAAATGAAAAAAAAAAAAAAAAATCACACTTGGAAAATCCCACAGCTAAAATTGTCAGAAGTGAAGAGTATAGAGTACTTGTAATAAAAACCCAAGATATGAGTTACACAGCATATTGATTAGGTGCAACTGAAGACAGTATTTGTATGCTGTAAGACAGATACAAGGGAAACAGCAGGTAGGCAAAGAAAATCACAAGGACGGAGCTCACAGAAAGAGAAGATCCAACATACAACCAATAGGGATTCCAGAAGGAGAGAATGGAGAGTGGGGTAGGGGCAATATCCAAAGTGGTAATGGCTGGGGACTGTCCAACAGGAAGACAGACGTCAGTCTTCAGACCAAAGTAGTTCACCAAGCCCTGAACAGAATAAATAATCTGAATGCACACTGTGTGGGCTTGAAGAATCAGCAAAAGGCTGAGTTCTAAGCCCTTCGTATCCCTGTTTTGCCATTTTTACTCTTGGCCATCTTGTCAACACACATAGCTTCGACTACCACCCATCTATAGGGAACTTCTGGTTTTACAACTCACATGTACAACTTGGTATGTTCACCTGGATATCTCAAAGGTAACCTCAAATCCAAACTTGCCATCATTCCTCCTGGCCACTGCCCCCTCCCCCATTGCCAATGAGGCCAGCCTTCCTCATTACTCACATGTCCAGCAATCTTAAGAGATCCTAAGGGACGGGCAGTTTTGCCCAAAAGCCCTTAATTTAGATTTCCTTCTGTTTCACTGATACTATCTTTGACTAAGCCACAGGCTTCTATCTGCTGCCCTTCAGGCTGGCTAGTCTGGAGGAAGAACGGAGCACATCTTAAAAATAGGCATCACGTGATCTCCCACCCACACTCCTTTCCCCTCTTCCTTCTTAAAACAGTCCCTCAGAAATGTCCCATCCATAACGGGGCCCTCTAAGACCTGCCCAGGGTGGGCTCACCTCCCTCTCTGTTCCTGCCCTTATCTGCACCCTTGCTGGGTGCATCTCCCTGGGGCTTTCCCTCAGCCTGCAGGGGCCCTGCCCACCTCAGCACAATTATTCAGTACCCAGGGAGGGCTCCCCTGGCCCCCAGTTTGGGTGACACTTCCCTGCGCCATACTTTCACAAAGCAGTGACCTTGCCATTTATGACATTTACTAAATTAAGGTTGAGTTCCCCCTAGCCTATAAGTCCCCAGGGAACAGAAGTCACCTTTTTGTCTTCAGCACTACATAGCACCTTCCACATGGATGATACTAAACAACAGTCCTTTTAACTAATAAAGGATTTTCACCACTTATTTTTTAGTTATATCCCAAACACTTGAGTGAATCCGTACCTATCCCAATGTGGATTCCAGTAGCATGCTAATAAGGTGATAGGCAGGATGTACTCTGGGGTGCTGGCCCCCACCGGCTGTGCGCATCACAATGCCGACTGTTGACACAGAGGCTCCCGCAGCTTGGCCCTGGTGTGGCCCAACTCAGCTTAGATGCTCATTTCTAACATTCAACTCTTCCTTCTAGCATAGCTTGCTTCGAAAAGAGTTGGATCTGAACTTCCCAAAATGGTTTTGCGTCTGCAGCTGGGAGTGGCCCATGCCGGATTGGTGCTGGGCTCACTCCTGGCCCATCTGGCCTCTTCCTGGCAGTCTCCCAGCCTCCTGATTGGCTGCAGAGACTGCCAGTTGGGGGTGTGCACCTCCCAGTTCCACTCCTTCAGGGGCCTGAAGTTTGTTTTTGTTTTCCTGTTGTAAGAATTCCTGACCCGAACTAACCCTAAACATGTGATGATATAGTGGGAAAGAAGAAATCAGGCTTGAGAATCCATTCTACAGTTGGGGGAAAGGAAAGTGGGTGGTCACAGCAGACACCACCGGGAAGGGACAATGTGCTCTGTGTGTCCTCAGATCCTTGGTGACACCAGGACACACCCTGCGGGGCAACTGCTGCACATCGCAAACCTCCTCTCTTAAAAGGAAGAGTGTCCACTGTGAGAGAGGGGACTTCAGGTAAGTTGACTTTGCTTCTTTCTTCCTCAGAGGCCTGTGAGTCCAACAGCCATGGGTGAATGTTTGCCCACTCCCAGTCCATATGTTAAAGCCCTAACCACCGCCCCCACCCCACCCCCCCCCGCCATTGTGATGGTGTTAGGAGGTGGGGCCTTTGTGAGATCACTGGGCTTGGATGAGGTCATGAGGCCACACCCCCAATAGGACTGGTGCCCTTCTATGAAGAGCAGGAGACAGGAACTCTGCAAACACAGGGAGAAGGTGGATGTCTGAAGCCTGGATGAGGAGCCTCCCGCCCCCGACTGTGCTAGCACTTGGATCTTGGACTCCTGCCTCCTGCGAGAAATGGGTGCTGTTGTCTGAGTCACCCAGGCTGTATCTTGTTATGGCGGCCCAGTCTGACTAACACACACTTCCTACTCTTTCACAAACCTTTCACAGGACTCCCTAATTACTAGAATAAAACACCCAGTTCTTGAGCTTGAGATGAAAAAGGGCACTTCCTTTTGGGAAGCAGGTTCCAGTTTCACTGGCTGTGTCACCTGGGATATTTTCTGAACTGTGCCAAGGTGCCTCTGCTCCCCCTGATTTCTTGAGAGTGGCCACTGGAGGGGCACCCTGACATTTCAACCTTGAGCTGACAAGTGCCTCTTCTTCCCCAAAGATCCTGTAAGCCCGCATCCCTGTGCCACACTTTGGGACATCGACCAGTCCCCTCCCCAAAGAAAGAGTTTGTCTCAAAGAGGATGTTCCTGTAGTACTGTTTTTGCTTTTCCTACTGAGGTGATCAATATAGAAAGGAAAGCTCCTATGAAGGCATGCCCCAGAAGAACCTTTCCTCTGAAGCATTACTTGATGCCCTATGTATGCAGGACAGACAGATTCCCTTCGATTCTGCTGCATGCATTGCCCCAAGTCAGCTCAGGTGAGCAGGTTTCATGCCATCAAGAAAGTGCTGTCATTTGCTCTGCCTGTGTGCACAAACTCCTCCACCATGTAGTCCCTCTGGGTCCCCTGACTGGGAGCAAAATGCAGACTCATGAATGTGCCTACAGGGACAGCCTTATTAGAGCTGCTAACGAAGTGCCCACTATTGGATGCAAGCTAACAAGAAGCTGCTTGTTTGGAATGAATAAAAGCAAAGAGAAGAAATTTCCTTTTATTGGACTGAAAAGAATAAGATTCAAAAGCATAAGTTAGGGTCTCTGTCTTGGCCTGTTTTGTGTTGCTAAAACAAAATAACAGACTGGGCAGTTTATTAAGAAAAAAGGTTTATTTGGCTCACGATTCTGTAGGCTGGAAAGTTCAAGACTGGGCAGCTGCCTCTGATGAGGAACTCAGACCGCTTTAAGTCACTGCTGGAGACAGAAGAAAGCCAGCAAGTGCACAGAGATTGTGTGGTGGGGTTGCAGGCTCTGTTTAAAAACCAACTCAGAGGGAACCTAATGGAGGGAGGGCAGTAATGTATTCAGGAGGGATCTGCCCACATGACCCAAACTCCTCCCACCAGCCCCACCTCCCAACATCACCACATTGGGGATCAAATTTCAACATGAGGTTTGGAGGGGACAAAATACAAATCATAGCAGTTCCCTAACCCACAGGAGCAGTAACTGGAAAACCATGCTGTGGAGTGCATAGCAGTGCTGCCGGAGGGTTATGCAGTGTGTGCACGTTCCCTGCTGTCTGAGCTCCTCTGGGCATTCGAGAGACACACGTGGGTTCCTCAGAACAGCATGTGGGGCTTCAACACAAGATGCTGCGTTCAAAAGGGCAGGTCTCCACGCTGACATCCAATGTGGCTGAAGAGGAGCTCAGATGTGACCGTGAGGGCTGCCTGGGCAAGTGCATGTTCTGCTGCCTTCTCTCCAGGTGGATAAAGGTAGCTCCACTCGAGACAAGGTTACATGAGAGGATCTCCAAGTGAACCACAAGCCTGGCATCCCTCCAGGTGGGGGAGGTGCTGCCATTCCTGCAAGCCATTGCTGGAGCTGGTCAGCACCAGGGGTTCTCACCACAGCTCCTGGGTTAGGAAGGGAGAACCAGTCTGAGTATTCTGGCTCCCAGGACTGTTGAGATGATATCACACGTGGATTTGCTGAGCATTTCAGCCTGTGAGTACAACATAAACTAGATGGTGGCCACATAGACTGGTGCTGTGCCAGCCTCTGCCTCGCTCAGCCCAGGCGCAGCCCAGGAGTGGCCCTGTGGCTGGCGGGGTGGAGGTGGCAGGATCTTCTGCTGGTCCAGAGTGGTTTGCGCAGAGGCTCAAGGCTGGGAGCTGACCTCACACACTGGGGTGGTCTTTCCCCTGCACCTTCTTCTCTCCATGTTTTCTCTGGAGCCCTGTGTTGGTCTTCCTTGCTTAGCAATTTCAGTGGGAGCTGCAGCCGCGGGAACAGATGGTGCCACTTCAACCAGCAGCACCCTGCCCGGCAGCGTGGGCTCTCGGCTAATGGCTACAAAGCCAGCTATTTGGTCTTCTCATCTCATGTTTTGGGTAAACGGGCAGTATTCCTACTCAGATGATCTAAACCCAACAGGGTGCAGATGCTTTCAGTTGAAATAATTATGAAAAAAGTAATTAAGAAGGGCATTTTGCCTGGAAATGTGGCAAGATCCTTAAAGACAATTTGGCTCCTCATTCTAACAGGAGGCTCAGCTCCGTGCACCAACCAGGAGAGCAGCGGTGACGTGGCACCTTCCATCTGGCCAGGGCTGGATCCTAGAGCTGTGATGGGAAACTTGGGAAACTTCGATTTCTCTGTATCCTTCCCAATGTCCCGTCCCTCCCAAGCACTTGTGAGGGCATATGGCCTAGGGTAAAAGCATTTCTCCAGAGTCAGACTGATGGGTCTCAAATCCATCACTCCACAGTAGTGTCAGTTTCAACAAAGTTCTTCCCCTCTCTGTGCTTCAGTGTCATCTGTAAACTGAGGATGACAGTCCCTGTGTCACAGGGCCTTTCAGAATATCAAAGTGTTAATATATGTAAGCCCCTAGAACAGTGCCTCGGACACAGTTGTGAGGGTTCTGGTGAGCTGTCATTCTGTAGCTAAGTACCTCCAGGGCTTAGAACCACCATCACTGGCTGCTCATAAATTTTGGGCATCAGGAATTCAAGTGAGGCTTGGCTAGGGGGATTCTTCTGCTCCTCAGTGGTACTCAGTGGGGGGTGGAGGTCCAACCTGGCTTCTCTCAGATACCTGGTGCCTGGGCTGACAAGACTCAGAGATTGTTGATTGCAGCACCTACAAGTGGCCTCTCCATGTGGCCTGGGTGTCCCCAGAGCATGGAGTCTCAGGGAGAGGGAATTCCTACATGGCAGCTCAGGATGCCAAGAGTGAGTATCCCAGCAAACAAGGCTGAAGCAGTATGGCCTCGAGGAACTCCTTTTCCCGCAATCCACTGGAAAAGTGACAAGCAGGGCACGCAGTGCATCCCAGAGTCAAGAAGAGAATGGAATTCTGCCTCTCGATGGAGAAGGGGTGAGGTCACATTGCAGGAGAGCCATGCTGTGGCCATCTTTGGAAAGCACAATTTGCCGCAGTGAGTAAAACATTTTAACCTTTATTTTAATTACTTCTGCCTTATCATCTATGAGCAACAGAGGGCTGAGGATTAACAATGGTCCCACTTAATGCATGAACGTGGAGGTTTAGTAGAGTAGATTAACTTGCTCATAATCATGCACCTAAATCAAAGTGTGTTCGGAATCTGTGGTATCCTGAGTCTGGAACCATCCATCGAATTCCCTTCTATGTTCCCTGGGAGTAACGTGTCAGTGTCTGCATGTAGCTAGTCCATGTGATTCTCCTTGGGCACAGAAAGTCTACTTTTTGCATCTCAAAATATATGAAGCTGCAAGGGCTGATAGCCACAAGGACTCAATTTTCTATTTTTTTTTTTGATGAAATATCTGTTTTGCTGAGAAATCTGGGAAGGAGTTGTGGGGCAAAAGGGAGAAGTCAGCATCACATACGCAGGTTGGAAACCACATTTTCTAAGACTCTTTCAAGAAAGTTGTATTTGTTCTTGTTGAAAGCCAGGGTATCTGTGAAACTATTCTGCAGGACACTGTCACAGTGAACACAAGGCATCACACATTTGTCAAAACCCATGGGACGCTACAGCACAAAGAGTGGATCTTAATGTATACAAATAATAATAATAAAAACTGATTAGGCCAGAGGGTGCCAGGAGGGAATGCAGATCATGACAGATGAATCTAACTATATTACAAATTTCTGAAACAGCCTCCCTGAAGGGGGTAAGGGGTAAGGGTGGTGCCCTATTTGGAAATGAGAGCAGACTGTCGGAGCAAAGGCAAAAAGAACTGCACATAAGCACTGCGCTCTAGTTGATAAAGTCACTTCCTGTGACTACACAGGCTAACAGATCTGACACCACTATACATTTATACTGGAATTCAAAAAGTAAGTAAGTGGCTAGTGGATGTAGTGGATGGGTGGAGCCAGGGCTCTCACTGTTGGTGTGAGAGGGCACAGAGGAGCAAGGGCAGCAGGCAGTGAAGTGTGATAAGCGTTAGCGTGGGAGGCATCCGCACGAACCCATGTTTAGCGTGATACAAATACAGATGGATATACATATCAATAATTATACATACAGAAATATTTCTGCATATGGAAACATGTAGAATACATATAGAACTAGTAACGGCATGAGTATATACATTTATACACACCTTTATTTCCCAGCTGTTACCGAGAGAGCCTAGAATCAATGATGGCCCGGTAGCAGCAAGCACACCCACTGTCCAGACCTTGGTTCTAATATCAGCCTCCAACAAAATGAACCACGGCTTCATGGGGAAACAGCTGATTCTAGGACGTGGGCAGGAGACATACAAGATGAACCTGGAGCAGCATCTTGTAGTGCAAAAAGGTAAGGCAATGCTTCAAAAACAAGAAGATGCCAAGTGGACCAGGAGCCAATCTGAAAGCGCTCCTGACAGCCAAAGCAGCAAAACAAATAATGTAGTTCTGGATTATAAACCAAAGTATAAAACAAATATCCAAGAGTTTATACCGATATAAATAAATGACTGGATGAATCACGGGGGGAGAAGAGACAAATCTCCCGTACAGATGAATTCCACAAAAGTTTATGTAAGTGCTCTGCCCTCCAGGAGCCAAAGTGTAACCCCAACCCCTTAATCCTGGGCTGTGCAGTGACTTCCCACCACAGGGCACAGCATGGACGGGGGAGGAGAGTAATTCTGCAGTGGGGAAACCTGACAAACAATATGTTGGCCGGGTGGTCAAGCTTAATTAACGTCTGCAGTGATAGTTATAATGACGATATGTATCCTCCATATGACCGATGAGAATGGCACTTTACCTCTGAGGTCCTCCTCCTCAAAACCTATGACCGCAGTCTAATCATGACAAAAACATCGAGAGATCCCAGTAGAGGGGCCTCCTACAACACATCCTGCCAGTGTGCCTGAAACCCATCAAGGCCATCAAAATGAGGAAAGCTTGAGAAACTGTCGCAGACAAGAGGAGCTTAAGGAGATGTGACTAGTAAATGCCAAATGGTATTTTGGGAGACCTTGGAACAGGAAAAGGACATTAGGTAAATTAGGAATCTGAATAAAGTACAGACTGTGGCTGATGGTGTTGTATTAACAGTGGTTGATTAACTGTGCAAACGTGTTATGACATAAGATGTTAAGGAAAAGTAAAACCATCTAAGGGATACAGGGGAACTCTGTGGACTGTCTTTGTAAATTTTCATTCAATCTAAAACTGTCCTAAAATAAAAAGTTTATTTAAGAAAAGTCAGGGTATGGGATGGGATAAGGTGGGAGACCAGCAGCTGGGACTATACAAACGTGGTCCGCATCCTGCACTCCGTCCTCGAGTCCTGGTGGGAGCAGGAGGGGCGCAGCGTTGGGAAAGGCCCCCCAGCTCAAGAGGAGCACAGATGTGAGCTAGTTCAGCCTGTTGCATTTTATCTGAGTATCTATTTTTATTTGGCTTCTTAAAATAGTTACTATACTATCTTGCTGGTTGTTATGACAAATAACAACAGTAACACATTGACTTACGGCTCTGTGTCGATAGCCACACCAACACTGTCTCATTTCCTCCCTTCCACAACACCACGTATCAATACTGTTTTCCCCAACAATGTTTTATGAAAACTTTCAAAAACAGAAAAAAGAACCTACAGTGAACACCCATATACTCACCACCTTGGTTTACCACTAGCATTTTGCTATATTATGTATCTCTAACTCCCTCTCCATCCATCAACCCATCTTTTTAAAAAGTGCATTTCAATATAAGTTGCAGACACCATCCCCTAAACATGCCTGCACACGAAACCATTACTGCCACCTTAAGAATGTGGAGTTGAGGTTTAGTGAAGTGAACGTTATCCAAGATCACATAGCTGGTGTGTAATAGCTTCTGACTCCTGGACCATAATAGGTGCTCATGAATGGAAACTACTGTCATCATTCTCATTTTCTAGGCAAAAGTCCCACTTTCCTGCAAATAAATGGGGAGAAGAGTTAAGATTCTGAGAGCTAGCAGAGAAAGAGTAGACCTTTCTCTTTACCCATTGGGGATAAAGAGAAATTCTTAGCAACCCAAACGAATGGGCAGTGTGGAATGACCAGCTGTGTGCATGCAGGCTGGCCGCCCCCGTCCATGCATGTGGGTGCTCCCACGTGTGCACCTCCTCCCTGACACATGGCTGGTGGCTGTTTGGCACCAGGGCTGTCAGTTGCTAGTCTGGTACCTCTACAGAATGTGTGGGTCCATGTTATCTGCAGATGTGCCCCCTAGAACTCTAGTTTGTTTTAATGCATAACAAACTTTCTCAAGTTTGCTATATCATGGATGACATATTAGTTCTCTTGCTCTCATGTGAAATCTCCTCCTTTCAGTCAATTTCACAGAAAATAAAATACATAATAAAGCAAAACACATTTGTTTTAAAAGATCTTCCCACAACAGGGTCACTCGATAACCATAAATTATAGTGCTGCAATGAATTTAAGAAAAGCACGTTTTTTAAGAAGCAAGAGTAAAGACTAGCCAAGATTTAAGTATGAAAATGAAAAAAATGCAGCGTTATTTATTAGACTGGAAAGTTGGGGGAAAATCTAAATGCTTTAAAATGTGAATAGTTAAGTAGTCATGTTGTATCCATATGGTGAGATATTAGGTAGCCGCAGACATGCTTATGAGACACGTCAATTACATGAAAAATGCTCCTGATACTGGTTTCAAAAAGGCAGATTTTAAAATTTAATCTTGCTTATTTAGAGAATAATGCATAGAAAAAAAGGCTGGAAGGAAACAGGCTAAACTCTTAAATGTATTAAATAGTTGCTTCTGAAGTTTTTCTGAACTGGTTTTTTTTTTTTTCCAGTTTATCACAACGTCCACAATTTGAATGGCGGTAACAACAAAAAAACAAGTTGATATTGCAGGTGCCACTTCGTCCTGGCCAGCGTCAGGCCACCTCAATTCGTCTCTCTGAGCGTAAGCGTCCAGAGTGCCACTGGTGTACCCACCACCAGATAAGGCAGCCAGGGTGCAGGGCACCAAACCGCCGCTCCAGCCCTGGAGGCGCTGGAACGCTGTTAGGATTCTGGGTTCCGCTCTCCGGGCCCGAGTGTGGGGAGAACACGCCTTGACCCAACTGTCCTTGCTGGGTTCTGATCCGCAGCGGCAGGGAGAGCCATCCCCGCAGGATGATAAACCCTCACTGTCACTGTCACATACGAATCACCCAGTAGCATTTGAGCCGGAGGGCACACAGGTCTGGCTCGTGCCTTGTTGGGATGCATGTCCCTCACTGGACACCTGGCAGCCATACCCCAAGCCTGGTCACATTCTCCCTGGCCACCTCTCACCTCGCACAGGGAGGCATTTCGGCTGCTCTGGGGGAATCTCTCCTGTCTCCGCCTTTCAGACGCTCGCCGCACTCTGTTACAACTGCGAAGCCTTTGTTGGTCTTGCCATGGTGACGCCACCTCCTCAACTGTGCTCCCCAGGCCCCCATGTCTGTCACCCCCACCCACTGACGTCAGCTGCACTCACTGCCCTGGCAGGCAGGGCTGGGGGGGCTGCTTCAGGTCCAGGCAGGGGCATCTCAGTGCACATCCTGAGCGCCCAGCTCTGATCACTGACATTCTCGGCTGCCCGGTGTCCATGTCACAAACAGCACAGTGAGCTCACTCTGTGAACCTGGACGGTGACGCCGCCACGTGCTTAAGGGGTGTGGACAGCCTTTTCAATCAGGGCCTGAGCCTCTGCTTTCTCGCTTAATGTACCATTTACCTTGACAATGACCATTCCGTTTTCTGTTTGTTGGTTTGCTTGTTTTTAGTAGCAATCACATCCACAGATATTCGTCCAGTGGCATGTTTAAAAACACAAATTCTACTTTTACCTTAAACCATATTGCTGGGGCCGGGCGCGGTGGCTCACGCCTGTAATCTTAGCACTCTGGGAGGCCGAGGCGGGTGGATCGCTCGAGGTCAGGAGTTCGAGACCAGCCTGAGCAAGAGCGAGACCCCGTCTCTACTAAAAATAGAAATTATCTGGCCAACTAAAAATATATATAGAAAAAATTAGCCAGGCATGGTGGCACATGCCTGTAGTCCCAGCTACTCGAGAGGCTGAGGCAGAAGGATCGCTTGGGCCCAGGAGTTTGAGGTTGCTGTGAGCTAGGCTGACGCCACGGCACTCACTCTAGCCCGGGCAGCAGAGTGAGACTCTGTCTCAAACACACACACACACACACACACACACACACACACACACAACCATATTGCTGTTCATAATATATTTGCACCCTTTTCAGTTTCCCTTCCTTCTTTTAAAAATCCAATTTCACACCTGTGGCATCTTTTGTGGTTTTTCTGTCCCTCTCAGCCATGTGCTGTCATTGCACTCAGCTTTGGTACCGGTCGGCAGTGCGGCTCGCGCTGGCTGCTTCTCTGCACGCGAGGGGCGAGCAGTGCCTGCGTTGCTTGGGGGAGCCGCTCACCTCCGGCTTTTAGGATCACATGAGGCTAAGGGATGCTAAGCAGTGTCTGGAAGGAGCACTTTCTCAGACACTTGGATAACTGTGTCAGTCCCAGCTTGGCCATTAACTAGCTGTGGCCGCAGTCAAAGACCCTGGGGATCTCAGCAGTTTCTAAGAAGTTTCTGACAGTCCTGGGTTGCATCCAAGGAGTCCCAACTACAGGAGTCTACAGGAAGTTGAGAGGTGTTCTGGGGTGGGGGTGGGGTTTCAAAGAAAACCAGGGTGGTCTACACCAGCCAGCTTGGTGGGCAGAGAGCTGCAGCCCACCGGCTCTGCCTGTGCTGGCACCCGCTGCTCCTGGTGAACCTGCACACCTTCTAGTGCTGGACCATCGAACAGCGGCTGCTGCCAGTGTGTCTGTTCTGCTCTTTGCTTGTTTGTTTCGGGAACATTTGCCCTTTTCTTTCTTTGATTTGAAATTTAGGACTTTAATGACTTGATGTGTAGCACATCTAGAAATATCAGCATTGGAGGGGCTCTCCCCTGTGGCAGGAGTTGAAGGAGCCCACACTTTGCTGGAGTTGCCAGGTTAGCAAGAGGGTCCATGAAGAGGATCCTACGGCCAGGTGGGGTCTCTGAGGACAGACCTCCCCGAGTTGGAAAATTGTCTTTGCAGGCCCAATCTTTCCATGTCTCTAACATCACTGGTTTTCACAAGGAAGAGGTTGTTGGAGTGAAGGGAGGGGGCAGGGGAAGGGAGGTGAGGAAAAAGTTGCTCTGGGTAGAAGGAACTTTAAATTACCATATGGCTGGTAATGAGCACGGGAGATACACACATGTTCATAAATGCACAGAAGCAGGGGGTCCCTATGGAGGGGTGGCTTTGGGAAAGGGGCATGGAAGGCAAGTTCGCTTTCTATCCTTTCTCCATTCTCTTCCTCCTCCTTCTACTCACTATGAGACTGTGCTACTTGTATAGTTTGAAAAGGCAACGAATGAATACAGGTAGATGTGTGTCTATGTGCTCACTGATAATTAAAGGAATGTGTGGGGACAGAGTGTGGGGGACATGGGAGGATGCGAGGTACCAGGTGGTGAGAAGAGCTGACAGCATAGGGTGGGGGGCCTGGTGCAGGGGTGTCATTCACTCTGACCCACACCCCCAATAACCTTGAACCACGTCCTTCCCTGGGCACCAGGGTTCATAACAAAGACTGACTTCAGCATGCTTTTTACTCCAGTGGGTCTCAGATGTGAGCTGCACCAGCATCTGCGGCTGGGCTTGCTGACACACAGATCGCTGGGTCCCATCCCAGACTTTCTGAATTGGCAGGTCTGGAGGGTGGGGGCCCAAGAATCGACATCTCTAGGAAGTTCCCGGATGCTGCTGACGCTGCTGGTCCAGGGAACCGCACTTTGAGAACCACACTTTGAGAACCACACTGTCAACAGTAAAACAGGAACATCAAATTGAATTTTATAATTTCATCTGGAATGATAAATAAGAATTAAAAGGGGGCCAACTTAAAGAGGCTCAACAAAGTTATCTGGAAAATCCCCCTCCGTGCCTGTGGGCTCTCTGGTGACCAGTTGGACACTGATCGACGTTTCTTTCCAAGCTCCCCTCTGAGCTGCTCCTGTGCTGGGTGCTGGGGACCCTGCCAGGCATTCAGGAACCAGGTGCGGCACCGTGGTTGTCACACGCTCCGGTGTGGGCTTTATGTGGGGGTGCGTATGAGCGGGGAAGGAAGGCACCACCGAGGTGGCAGAGCTTTGGGGTGGGCAGCCAGAGGTGGACCTGCAGCCCACGGGGTTGCGACCCTATGTTTGCACGTAGGGCCGTAACATCTGCTCAGATTAGCAGGCAAGGGCACTCTGGGTCCAGAGGTGAGCTCCGACGGGCGGGATCACTTCCTGGCACAGCTCCTCACTGAGTATTTGGGACGGCAGTAAGCTCGTCACTGTGTCACGCTCACATTAAACACAACCTGCCTGTAGCCTCTTTCTTTATAGTCCTCTTTCCCGAAACACCTGGAGGGTAACGGCGCTTCCTGCTGGGCTTTCCCTGCGCCCGTCTGGCAGCAGCATTGTCTCGTTACCTGGACTCCCCACAAAGAACGAGAGACAGGACCTGTGTGGCCCCAGGATGGTTTTGATAAAATCTCATTGAAATGATGCAGCCTACTTTCCCCAGATGCGAATGTTTCCACTGGTGTTATAATGAAATTAGGTGCTAAATCCCAGCAGCAAGGGATTTTTTTCCATGACTGGAAAGGTTGTAAATGAACTGACTGTCACGCTCCTCACTGCCCTCCCCTCCCAGCCCTGGCCGACAGCCCACTCTGGCGGGAATGCACTTCGGAGATGAAGGTCTAGTCAGAGGGCCACCGTCTGCAGACAGAGGACGAGAGCACAGGGACACGCTCCGCTGGACAGCACTGGCCCTGTGCCCACAAGTTTTGAGAGTCCTGGTTAATGTAACTCTGAGCAATCTAAGCTCTTCTTAAAATGTTGGGTCCTTAGCTTCAGAAATCATCAACCCTGCAAGTCCACTATGAAAAAACGGGCAGCGAGGTGATGATGGTGGAGTATAGAAACAGCCAAAGAAGCCTATTTTATCACAACCCTTTGAAGAGTCATTCAACATAAGACTGGCTGCACAGGATATGATATTGCACATTTTTTTAGCAAGAGTGGTACAACAGGCAAGAGGAATCATTAGCCTTTTGTGCAATTATGATGATCTGTTTTGTTTCCAGCTGAGACTTTTTAATATCCAGATGCCAAAGCAGATCTTACATCATGAAGTTACACTCTTGAGGTCCTTCCCAATATACTCCCAATAAACCAACAGTGTTCTTCCTTATTTTAAATGTAAAAGTCTTGCCTTTCTGTGAAAATGTAAGTTTTGGTAAATTCCTTCAAGATCAAGAAATGTTGAATCTGAGATTGACAGTCCCGGGACGTGTGGTCGTTGGTGGTGTTTTCGGGACTAGCCGCCGAGGCCATGGTGTCTGCAGGTGTGTGGGCTGTGGCTGACGTGGCCTCCCCACGCTCCCCAGTGGCCCTTTGCTGCTCCTCTACCCGCCGCGGCTTAACCTCTCCACCACTCCTGCTGGCCTGCCGACTGATCAGGCCGCGGTTCGCAGCCGTCCCTGGGCCCACAGCTGCTGGGACATTCTATGAGCCTGTTCTCCAATCTCCCCAAATTTCTCTCTAAAGCCACCTAAGCCACGGCCTCGTCTTTGATTCCCATGGTTTTCCTTGTGCTTCTCAGACAAAGTAGAGGCTCCGCAGGTGGGTCTTTAGGGGCAATACATATTTCCCATCATCGCTCCTAGACAACAGTAGCACAGGGATCTGTGACCTCCTCAGTTAAAAACATTCACCCTTGTTCCACAGCAGTGGCTGAGCTAACTACTCTTCCAGGTCTGAGTCACTGCTAGATCTTCCTGTCCTCCATCTTTACAGAATTTCTCTCTTATCACTCTTATGGTTTTTGCCTTAATTTCTATTTGTGTTTATTAATATCAACACTGATTGCTTCAGAATCACCTACCTTCTAGATGGGAAACTCCATAACTCAGGGGTACTTGTAGAGAAGCCATGGCAAAGAGGTAGGATTCTTGGCACGGACAGCCCAACAGTAACCAGGTGGCCAATGCATACAGGTACAATCTGTCCTGAATGAAGAAGCACAAGAGCTTCCAGGACCCAAGACCTCGGGGTCATGGGCATTGCATTGTGGCAGCCACATAAGGAATCTATAGTCTTTGAATCTGAGGGCTCAGGCCCACCCAGCCATGCTGAGCTGCCTGGCAAACTTTTCAGGATTCCAAGGATCCTTTAGATCCTTTCTGGGTGTTTCTCCATTCTCCTGGGGTGCTTCCAGTTTGGATGATGAATAAAGCTGCTATGAATAATCTTGTACAGCTCTTTTTGTAGACACACAGGTTCATTTCTCTTAGGCAAATATCTAGGTGGGAAAGAGGGAGATATATGTATATATTTATAAGAAAATGTCAGACCATTTTCTAGAGTCACTGTAGCATTTTATGCTCCCACCAGCAGTGAGTGGGAGTCCCAGTCCTGCATGTCCCTGCCTACACTCCGCAGCGTCAGCAAGTTTAATAGGAGCCATCCCAGAGGCTGTGCAGTGGCATTTCACGTGGCCTTCATTTGCACTCTCCTGATGATGCACAAGTATGGGCACCGCCTCTTGTTTCCTAATCTTCATATACTTCCTTTGTGAATGAACCACTCAGGTCTCTGTTTATTACTGAGTTGCTGGCATTCTTTGTGTATCATCACCCCCAGCCACGTCTCCCGCAGAGGAAGTCTGGCCTGTGAAACACACGGCTGGTCCATGTAGGGCTGGGCTCGTGACCCGGGTTGACTCCAGGCATCTGTGTGTGGCCTCAAAGTGCAGAAGGTCCCGAGTGCCAGCAGAGTATCTGGCGAGGAGGGGGAAAGACATGGCCACTTGCCTGTGTCTCTGAGTAGTCCACTGTCTACCTCGGCAGCCAACACTATCTCAGCTCCCAGAGGTCACCTGGGCTCCTCACATTCACTCAACCCTCCCTGGCAATGGTGCTGAAAAATAATTTTGCAAAACCTGCATTCCACTCAATTCTCCTCGCTGGCATGCAAGTCACTCTCTGTTTTGAAGGCTCAGTGCTGCATAAATATGTGGAAGGCCCCCGATTGCCACTGTTCCTGCTGCACAACGTGGCACAGATCACGGTGAGTTTCCTCTCTTCAGCATATACGTGTGGCATTGACACAATAGAGCCAAACAGCTGAACATGCTCGAGCTTGGATGAATGGCAAAGCCTGTCTCTGTGTGCCTCGTTTTTCTTCCTATCAGTTTCCTTCCTCCTTCCCTCCCTCCATTCCTCTTTGTATTTCACTTTCTCTGTGGCATATTGTAATTTTAAAAGTTGCCACGACTCTGACTCTTTGAAAGGCCCCAAAGTCAAAGGCATTGTTATCCATTCTCTTGCCCAAGAACTTCCACGTAGGAACTTCTGTGTCGCAGGATGGTGCCGAGCACCTCACCAAGGAAAGCCTACCTCGCTCCTGGGAGGATGTTTTGACATCGGGGGAAGCAGACACGTCCATGTCTGTGACAGAGGAGCGGGTGGGCTCCCGAGCCTGCCCTTAGCAGGCCAGGGCCACCCTTCTCACCCACAAGTTCCATGTGCAGCGGATCAGCGGAGCGCCAGCACCAGTGCTCAAGCACGGCTCCCGAACTGCCTGAAACGAAGCCACCTGCAAGGAGTTTCACGTCACCACAGAGTAGCTGTGGCTGGTACAGCTTCATCCCCATGGGGTCTTGCTCTGAGGCTTATCTGTCTTCTTCTTCTTTTTCTTCTTCTTTTTTTTGAGGCAGAGTCTCACTCTGTTGCCTGGGCTAGAATGCCATGGCGTCAGCTTAGCTCACAGCAACCTCAAACTCCTGGGCTCAAGCGATCCTCCTGCCTCAGCCTCCCAAGTAGCTGGGACTGCAGGCATGTGCCACCATGCCTGGCTAATTTTTTACATATATTTTTAGCTTTCCAGCTAATTTCTTTCTTTCTGTTTTTTTTTAGTAGAGACGGGGTCTTGCTCTTGCTCAGGCTGGTCTTGAACTCCTGAGCTCAAACGATCCACCTGCCTCGGCCTCCCAGAGTGCTAGGATTACAGGTGTGAGCCATGGTGCCTGGCCTTATTTGTCTTCTAAATCTCTAAACTCCACAGCAGTTTTCTCAGAGCTTTCAGAGCTTTCCTTACCAACTCGATAGGAGCTGTGTATCTCTAGTGAATGACATTTCAACCTCTCTTTGGTGCACGCCCTAGTTCCGATTCAGGCAGGCCTTTATGGATCACCTTGGACTAGCCCGACCCGTGGCCCAGTGCCCGGTGTCTGAGCTCCCTGAGTATGAGCAACAGGCCGTGTGAGCAGATGCTGTGCCAGAGCCTGTCTGGTCATGTGGCCTGGGGCGAGTCACTGAGGTCACCAGGCTCAACTTCTCCATCCATACCATGCGTTTGTGGTCCCCATCTCAGGGTTCCTGTAAGCCAGCCATGCCGGAGTGAGTTCTAGACCCCAGGAGCATCCTCGAGGTGCAGAGCAGTGTCTGCCTTTCTTGTGAGCACCACTACACCCTCAAGGTCATTGTCTTCTTGCCTTTCAGGGTCTAGATCTCAGAATCCACAGGGGGGCTGTGGAGAGAATACAAACCCAGCTCACCCTCCCTCCTGCCCAAGCCCCACGGCTGGGGGCTGGGAGGCTGAGGCTAGTCTTCCCTCTGTTCCAGCAAGACCAGCGGTCATGATGACCATGACAGAGCCCTGGAGAGGTACCCTCAGCAGAAGGGATAGGGTGGAGCAGGGATGCGTGCCTCAGGGAGATGCCCAGCTTGGCTGTGGCCAGACACCCCTCCCTGAGGGTTCTGCTGACCCTGCTGTCACTCACAATGTGTTTTCATTCAGTGAGGCAAAGAAAATGCCAAAGCACTGAAATCTCGAGCTCTAGGGAGGCATCATCACTTAGAGGTGTCATGATTTCACTGTGCATTTATACAGCCTTTCCTGATGTGCACATTCTACTCGGGATCCACGCTCTTCCTTCCTCCAGTAAGTAATAATGACCGTTCTTCCCTGGGAAATCTATTCATTTTCTCTGCTATAAAGCCATGAGCCCTTGAGAGAGGCAACCCTCGTGGATGGCCCACATGCCAAGGGGCCGGGGAGGAACAAGCAGAGTAGCAGGCAGGGGCCAGAGCTGCATAACAGAAGACGTCAGGGCTGCAGCCACAGAAAAGTGCTTTACTCCACATGCCCAAGTCCTCGGGGCGTCCCTGGCTCACTTTGGAAGAGGGTCAACCCAACAACATGCAGGTTTGGGCAGTTCTGGAAAGCTTTTGACTCTCCTTCTATTTCTTCCAGAATTCTTACATAAGGAAGTCGGGGCTGAGCAGGCTGTGGATGCCCCAAGAGTGCACTGGGCTGGCAACTCGCCAGCATCTGCTGTCCTCAGCTTGGATTGCTCAGTCCTAGCTGGGGACCGTTCTGAGTGCCATAAGTACAAATGATGAAAAATGATTTAACATCCACACTGCGCACCAAAGACATGAATAAAAGATTTAAAGATACTGCCACGGCCAAGAGAGCTTACTCTTCAATTTTTTATCACCATCTTGTTCTCAAGATGATCTCTGCCATGCAACTGTGAACACTCAATTCTGTAGCTCGAGGGCAGGGTTATGAGTGCTGAAGAGGTGGCCCCTTCTTTCAGGGGTCCTCAGTGTGACGGTGAGACTATACAGTCAAACGCAAGCCCACAAAGCATTCCCTTGTAGTTTGGTCCATTGTCTTTTTGCTGAGAATTGATTGATTGACATTTGTAAAACTGGGCATCAAACCAGTGTCAGTAGCAGTCACACTGGAGAAGACTTCTTGTTTTTTAGCTACTGAAACATACACACTGAGAAAGTCTCCTTAAGTGTGGGAAAACATCCTTTGCTCAGAGGACATCAGAACGTAGAGGCTGCAGCATGATCAGTTTGGCTGTGCATCAGAATCAGGAGGGAGTTTTAAACCCAGGCTGCAACCAAGACTGGTTATGTAAAAATCTCCAGGAGTGGGACCCTGGCATGAATGACTTTAAAGTTTTCCAGATGATTCCACATGCAGACAGGACTGAGAACCCCTGTTTTCATAGATACAGGACAACTCAGGTTATTCATTGCTCCTTGAGTGAGTTTTGACAGTTTGTGTTTTCGAGGAATTGGTCAATTTCATCTCCTGTTGAATCTGCAGGTGTAGATTCTTTCCTGCTTTCAGAGATCAGGAGTGATGACCCCTCTTTTATTCCTTGGGTTGTCTCTTTAGCTCCTGGTTAGCCAGGCTGAAGGTTTTTAATTGTATTGAGCTCTTTAAATTTTGTTGATGTTTCTTTTCCAATCTTTTCAAAGAACGGACATTTGATTTTGGTGATTTTCTCTCCTTTTTTCCTTGAGATTTATTCTTGGACCCATGGGTTATTCTGAAGTGTTCTTTTAAAGTTCCAGATATTTGAGAAATATCCAAATATCTTTCTGTTATAGATTGCTATTTCAGTTCCTTTGTGGTCTACCATGTACTTTGTATGTTTTTCTATTCTTTTCAACCTTTAAGGATTGTTTTGGGACTCAGAATATGGCCCATCTTGTGACTGTTTCATGTGTACTTGGTAAGTATGTGTATTATGCTGTTGAATGGAATGTTTTCTTAATGTCAATGAGGTCAAGTTGACTGATAGTGCTGTTCAGGTCTTTTCTGATTCACATCTTTACTAATTCTTTGCCTGCTTGATCTGTCAACTACTGACAGATGGGTGTGGAAGTCTCCAACTACCTACCACTGTATCTTTTTCTTCTTTCAGTTCTATCAGTTTTTGTTTTGTATTTTGACTCCCTGGTTAGGAACATATATGTTTAGGATTGTTATATCTTCTTGGATAATTGACTCCTTTTCGTTATGCAACACACCTCTTTACCCCGGTAATCTTCTTTGTTTGACGTCAGTTTTGTTTGAAATTAATATAGCTACTCCAGCTTTATTTTGATCGGTGTTAGCATAGAACACTTTTTCTGTCCCTTTACTTTTAATACATCTGTGTCTTTATATTTAAAGTAGGTTTCTTATAAATAGCATATATCTGGGTCTTATTTTTTTTACCCAAACAATCTCTAACTTTTTAACTAGTGCAGTGAGATTACCCATGTAAAACTGATAACTGATATAGTCAGATTAATGGCTATGGCTACCCTCTTTTTATATCTGTTGCATTTGTTCTCTGTTTCTTTTTACCTGTTTTCCAGCCTTCTCTGGTTTTAATTGAACATTTTATATGATTCCATTTTCTTTCTTCTACTGACTTATTATTTATACTTCTTTTTCTTATGTATAGTTTAGTGGTTGCCCAGGGTTTATAGTATACATTTTAAACTAAGCTAAGTCTACCTTCAAATAAGGTACCTCACAACAGAATATTTCCAGACCCCATCTCATTCCTTGGGGTGTTGTCACTTTTCACTTTTACATAAGCTATAGTCACTGAATGTAGTGTTACCATTATTGCTTTAAATAATAGTTATCTTTTAGATAAATTAAGAATAAGAAAAATAAAAGATTATATTTCACTTCTATTTATTCCTATTTTTGCTCTTCCTTTCTTTATGTAGACCCAACTTTCTGACCTATATCATTTTCATTCAGTCTGAAGAATTTCTTTAACATTTCTTCCATATTTCACACCTGCCGGCAATGAATTCCCTCAGTTGTCTTAGGCAGTTTTTATTTATTCTTAACTTTTGAAGGGTATTTGATTCTAGGCTGGTAGTTTTGTGGTTTTTGTTTGTTTATTCCTCCAGATCTTTAAAGATTGCACTCAATTCCATTCTTAGGTGCATAGTTTCTGATGAGAAGTCTGCTGTAATTTTTATCTTTGTTTCTCCATAGGTAAAGTGCTTCCCTCTTTTAGACATCTTCAAGATTTTCTTTGTTTTCTATTTTCTATAGTTTATAAATGATCTGTCTAGGTTTGTTTGCTTGTTTGTTTATGTTTTTGTTCTAATTCTGTTTGATGTTCTGTGTGGTGTGGTGTCTATTACTCATATTAGAAAACCCTTGGCTATTATTTCTTCAAGTATTTCTTCTTTCTTCTGGTATTCCTATTTCATATATGGTACACATATTCATATTGCCCCACAGTTCTTGGACTTTCTGTTTTGTTCTGTTTTGCTTTCCACTCTTTTTTCTCTTTGTGTTTTAGTTTGGGTCATTTCTTTTGACTTGTCTTCAATTTCACCAATTCTTCCCTTAGCCATATCAAGTCTACATATAAGCCCAACAAAAACATTCTTCATTGCTCTTACTGCTTTTTATTTCTGGCATTTCTTTTCATCTCTCCACTGACATCATCCATGTTTTTGTATGTTGTCTATCTTTTCAATTACAGCCTTTAACATACCAATCATAGTTGTTTTAAATTCCCTGTCTGATAATTCCAACATGTGAGTCATGTTTGAGTTTGGTTCTGAAGACTGCTTTGTCTCTTCAATCTTTTCTTGATTTTTGGCACGTCTTGTAATATTTTGTTGAAAGACATACATCTGGTATAGGGCAGAAGATATTGAGGTATATAATCCTTTAGTATGAGAATTTACATTAATTTGGCCAGGAGTTGGAGCATATTTGATGTTTGGTGTAGATTTAGGTACTAGAAGCTTCCAATTCCTCTAATGTCTTTATTTGTGCCCCCAACTCCCCACTCCTTGGCTTTGGGGCTTCCCTATGTCCTGCCACTCCATCAGAGTATATGTCTTGCCCTTCTCCCAGCTCGACCCATGGTTATTACACTGGAGGCTCATTCACATGGTGGTAGGGCATGAGGCAGGGGGATGTTCTCTGATCTTCTGATGAAGTCTCATTCTTTGGAGTGTACAGTGGGCCTGAGGTGCACTCCAGAAAAAAGAAAGACTTCAAAATCTTTCTATCTCTTCTCCAAGGTAGAGTTTTTGCCCTATCAAAAGCATGCTGGACAGAGACCACCCTGCTTCAGGTATGAGTGCAAAGGAAGTAATGAGATCCAGCAGACACATCAGCAAAGGGGCTTGGGACCAAATGGAAAAAGAATTATTTAAAAATAATAAGCAGGGTGCTGACATGGAAATACAGTATTTCAGCAAATCTGAGATGATACATTTTGTAAATGGCCACTCAACAAAAGAGTATGCCTAATGGGTGTTAACCATGTGCTAAGGCAGTCAACTCAAACCTTCGAAGTGCAATGCACTTATGATGCAATAAATTATTCACTTACGTAGCAAAAGTAAATATGATTGCTTTTACAATAACAAAGGAGATGTATGTTGAAGATTAGCAAATGCTTTAAAGTTGCTCTCTTTTGTTAAAACAGTTTCTACTCTTTTCCTATACATATAGATAGCATCAGGCTGCAGATTTTGAAGGAATATGCTAGCTAATTTTTTAAAAATCCCTTAAAGTATTTAATGCTATCATTTAAACTTACCAAAATAATGCTGTTGGCTTTTCCCATTGAAGATTCTCAAGATTCTTAGCCCTTCTGTCTTTACCAGGCAATGTGTTTATACATACCAATGTGCATTTGATGGGTATGACAGCATTTGGGAAAGAATGCCCTTGACCTCTTGCTGTAGTAATGCCATGAAGTCATAAACCAGAAGACATTTTAGGTTTCAGAGGTTTTGCTAATTTGATATTTTATTTTTGAATAAAGTATTTAGGAAAGAAAGTTGTTCTGCCACTACTCATTTTCCTATGAACCTAATGATACAAATATGTTGTGTGTGTAATTTTCTTTCATCCTTGGAAATGCAGCTGTGGCAGATTATATATTCCCCAAATGGCTGCTGCAATATTTCCCATCCCTTATACTCTTCTAAAGCTGTGGCATCTATGTCTTCTCCAATGAATGCCTCTATCCATTTGCAGGCTGGATCATAGCAAGGTCTTACGTTTGAACTTGATAACTTGGGACATTTGCTCTGGGAACCCACCTGCCATGTTGTGAGGAAGCTCAGATAAGCCCACTTGCAGAGACAGCGTAGAAAGGTGATGGAATGGGTCCTTTTGTCAAAAGTCTGTGCAAGTCTCAGCCGATAGCAAGTGCTGATGGCCACGCATGAGAGTGAAGGCATCCTCAACCTTCGGTCTTCCTAGCTGAGGTCTCAGACATCATGGAGCAGAGATGAACCATCCCCACTGCCCACTCCATCCTCCAAACTCCTGACCACAGAAACCGTGAGCATAATGACAAGGTTGTTTATTCCTCTAAGTATGGGGTGGTTTGTTTTGCAGCAATGACCAAATCAGTGTCCTAAATAAAATATTGAGATATATCAGAAAACCGGGAGCAGGTGTTACACATAAAACACTTTCCCTGTAAAACCAATAAGAATCACACAGATTATGGCTGAAAGTTTGCAGAAAATG